>NC_133661.1:167323388-168523388 GCF_037893015.1 Macrotis lagotis | reverse complement strand
AAAAAGGATGGTTACTCAAAGTATTACAGTCAGGATCCAAAAGGTGCCTAATATAGGAAATAATTGAACTTAAATTAATGAAATGAGATTTAATATTATGAAATTTAGATAATCAATTTTATAAGTGCTAGCATGAAAAAACATGATTAAACAGCAATATTCTGAAAAATATCTAGAGATTTTAGTGAATAATAAGCTTACTACAAGTGTGATATGGCAACCAATAAGACTAGGTAAATTTGTGGGACATCAATAGAGTTATAGCTTCCAAAAATAAGTTGTTGAAAGGGTCCTGACATTCTCTGAACTAGTCGAATTGCTTCTAAAGCACATGAGCAGTTCTGGGCACCAAATTTGAGGAAAGACATTGATTAGCTGGAGAGCATCCAGAGAAGAGCAATCAGGATGATGAAGGGCTTTGGGTTCATGCCATGTGAGCATCTGCTGAAGGAACTAGGAATGTTTAACCTGGAGAAGACTCAAGGGAGACTTGATAGCTGTCTTCATGTAATTGACTGGCTGTCTTCTTGAAGAGGAATTAGATGTGTTTTGTTGTGTCCCAGAGTACAGAGCCAGGAACAAATGGATAAGAATGGCAAAGAGGCAAATTTAACATTAATGAAAGGGAAAACTCCCTGGCAATTAAAGTTATATAAAAGTGAGAAAGGCTACCAAGGGACATGGTAAGTTCTTCCTCATTGCACATCTTCAAAAATTGAATTACTTCTTTTCTCATATAGTATGGATGGAACTGTCAGGTATGGGTTGAACTAAATGACTTCTAAAATCAATTTTAATTCTGAAATTTTGTGATTCTCTGTTACTGTCAATTATCTAACACTGTCTTCTAGTACTTTGGGACCACATTATGTGAAATCACCTTGAATTCTGAAATTGGCTGAGGTTCCATTCCATGGAACTGTTGAAAAGCACAAATAATATCAAGATTTTATGTGAAACTGATACTAGCCACCCCATCAATAGTGTAAAATAGTAATAGTGTAAACAGGGAGCAGCTGATGGTAAATATTTATGGACAACTTCATCATAAAAAACTGGATTTAGATAGAAGGAAGAAGGGATCAGTGGAAATTCCTGCCTTTTTCCTGCTTTTGAAAGTTCATCTCAGAATTGGTTTGCATTTTATTTAGGCAGAGATAGACAGAACTTCTTATTCCACCCAGGTCTGATAGGTTTAAGGAAGCCTTAATATTCTCTCTTCTCTAGGAATATTCTAGTCCCTGGAGGAGGTAAAACTACCTCTTTCTTTACACCATTTCCAATTTGACACTGTGCTAGGATTCCCTAAGAGGTTCTAACTCCTTTTTTCTGAGGTTGAAAATTTGGGGTTGTCATCTCTGCTACATTTTAACTGTGTGACCTTGGATAAGGCAGGAAGATAAATAGAAATTATATTATCCAAGGGTTATATTAAAGAACACCTAATATTAATTGACTTAGTGTCTTATGAAAGACACACTGAAGGGGTGGCTAGATGGTGCAGTGCATAAAACACCAGTCCTGGAGCCAGAAGTACCTGAGTTCAAATCCAGTCTCAAACACTTAATAATAATTACCTAGCTGTGTGGCCTTGGGCAAGCCACTTGACCCCATTTGCCTTGCAAAAACCTAAAAAAAAGACACATTGAAGCCATAATAGTATTTTTGAGTAACATTTCTCAATACTGAATCTGAAAAGAAGATGAAAAGGAAAGTACGATTAAAGGAATAACCCCATAAAAGTAATGGGTAGGTTTTTTTTTTCTGAAGACCCTATTGATTTTCCTCTCTTGAATGGAGCAAGTACCCAATCTAGTTCACCCCAGACTTGAACTTTATATCCTTTAGTTAGTATGAAAGATGCATAACAAGCATCTATAATTCTGGATGCAGAGAGGGGTTGACCCAAGATGGTGGTGTGAGGGCGGGAATTCCTAGAAACTCTTCCCCAAAAAGCTCACAAAGCTGTGGAATTATGACTCTAACCATATTTTAGAAGGGGCTGAACCCACAGAAAGACTGAGTGAAGCAATTTCCCAGTCTAAGACAACTTGGCAGATCCACGGGAAAGGTCTATTCCACTGGGACCAGTGGTTGAAAAAAACTCCAGTACAGCCAGGTGCCACCTCTCACAGGAGCAACCTAGTTCCAGCCTTCTAGGAACAGCTATTGAGGCACCTGGGTCCCTGGGAGTGCCTGGGTCTGTGGCAATAGGAGCAGTTTTAGAACTTCTTGACCCAGGGATCACTGGGGATGACTTGGAGGATTGGCAGGAGAATTCTGCAGCACTAGAGTGAGCACAGAGCCTGGCCCAGTGCCAGGCTCAGGGCAGCCCTGCCACAGGAACCCATGGAGCCACCCAGCATTTCCAGAGTGCTCAGCCCACAGATGGTAAGAAGGCAGGGAGAGACTGCAGAGGTCTCTCCAGTATCTCTGGGCCTGGTCTGGCACCCCATACTACCTTTGAGGAACAAATATCTTCTTCATAGCTCCAGAGCAGAGGGGTGTGCTTGTGATCATCCACAGACCAGAGCACAAGCTGGAAAAGCACTCAGACTCTCATAAGACTTTGAAGGAATTGGGGTCTGGGCTTGGATGTTCCAAAAACCCTCAAAAGCTTTAGAAGTGCAGTAAATCAATCAAAGGCTAGGGAAATAAAATAACAAAAGATAAAAGAACAACCTGACCACAGAAAATTAATTTGGTCCCATGGAGGATCAAAATATAGACACAGAAGATGATGAAATCAAAGCTTCTGTTTCCAAAATATCTAAGAAAAATGGGAAATGGTCTCACGCTATGACAGAGATCACAAAAGACTTTAACAAGCAAGTAAGGGAGGTAGAGGAAAAATTGGAAAAGAAAATAGAGTGATGCAGGTAAATCATGAAAACCAAGTCAACAGTTTAGTGAAGGAGATATGAATGAATGAAGAAAATAATATGTTAAAAACTAGTTTAGGTCAAATGGAAAAAGCAAGTCAAATGAGGAGAAGAATGCCTTTAAAAGTAAAATTGGTCAGTTGGAAAAGGAGATAAAAAAGCTCTCTAAGAAAATAACTCATTCAAATGTTAGAATGGAGCTAAAGAAAGCTGATGACTTTGCAAGAAATCAATAAACAATAAAACAAAACAAAAAAGAATGACAAACTAGAAGAAAATGTAAAATATCTCATTGGAAAAACAACTGACCTAGAAAACAAATCCAGAAAGAGACAATTTAAAAATCATTGGGCTACCTGAAAGTCATGACCAGGAAAAAAAACCTACATTTTTCAAGAAATAATCCAGGGGTGGCTAGGTGGTGCAGTGGATAGAGCACCAGCCCTAGAGTCAAGAGTACCTGAGTTCAAATCCAGCCTCAGACACTTAATAATTACCTAGCTGTGTGGCTTGGGCAAGCCACTTAACTCCATTTGCCTTACAAAAACTAAAAAACTAAAAAAAATCCAGCAAAATTGCCCTGAGATCCTAGGAGCAGAAGGTAAAATAGAAATCGAGGGAATCTACTGATCATCTCCTGAAAGAGATCCCCCAAAAAACTCCCAGGAATGTTATAGCCAAATTTCAAAAACTCCCAAGTCAAAGAGAAAATACTATGAGCAGCCAGAAAGAAACAATTCAACTACTGTGGCACTACAATCAGGATTACACAGGATTTGGAAGTTTCTACATTAAGGGTCATAGGGTTTATAATGTGATATTCTGGAAGGTAAAAGAGCTTGGATTACAACTGAGAATCAATTACCAGGCAAAAATGAACATCCTCTTTCAGGGGAAAAGATGGACAGTCAATGAAACAGGGGACTTTCAAACTTTCCTGTTGAAATGACCAGAGCTTGGGGGCAGGTAGATCATGTAGTGGATAGAGCACCAGTCCTGGAATCAGGAAGACCTGAGTTCAAATGCAGCTCAGTCACTTAATAATTGCCTAATTGTGTGATCTTGAGCAAGTCATTTAATCCCATTGCCTTAAATATTTTTTTAAAAAAGAAATGACAAGAGCTGAATAGAAAGTTTGATCTCCAAGAACAAGACTCAGGTAAAGCATAGAGAGGGTGGACATGATTTAATGTTGCTGAACTGTATGTATGTCTGCATGGGAAGAAGATACCGATAACTCATATGAATCTTCTCATTTATAAGAGCAGTTAGAAGGAGCATATATAGACAAAGCACAGAAGGGAGCTGAATATAATGGTATACTATAAAGATGGAGTTAATGGGTGATAAAGAAAAGTACTGGGAGAAAAGGAAAGGAGAGATAGAATGGGCTAAGATATTTTACATAAAAGAGTCAAGAAAATGCTTTTGCAATGAAGTGGAAGGGGAAAAGTTGAAGAGGAATGAGCAAGCCTTTGTTCTCCTCAGAAATGGCTCAGAGACAAAATAACATACACTCAATAGGGTATCAAAATCTATCTTACCCTTGAGAAAAAAATGAGAGGAAAGGAATGGGAGGGAGGACAGGGGAGAGGAGGAGAGTAGTAAGTGATAGAAAAGAGGGAAGATCATGGGAGAGGGTAGTCAGATACAGCTGAAAGGACAGATAGAATAGAATAAATGGGAGTGGGGAGGAATAGAATGGAAGGTAATATTGTTAACAATAGCAACTGAAGCAACTTCTCTGATGGACTTATGATAAAGAATGCAACCCATCCCTGAGACAGAGCCAATGATATCTGAACACTGTATGAACTATGCTTGTTTTCCCCCTCACTTCATTTCTCTTGAAATTTCTCTATCTTTTTGGCAGAAGGGGTTTATATTTACTTTGACAACAAGATTATTGTAAAAATGAGAAAATAAATAAATCAAAATGGAGCATAAAAACAAATAAGGTAGAAACTACAGTGAGTCAGTTACTCTGAGTGTAAGGGGAAAATGGGGTCTTAAGAGTCAGAGCTATCCAAAAGTGATATGAGTTGATCATTGAATACTAAATTCTCAATAGAAGATTTCAAGGAGAGTTTAGATAATCACTTAATTGTGGATGTCAAAAATTTCTCTTCTTTGCATGTATCTTCTTATGCTATGATATTATGATTCATTTTAAAAGATGCTAAAGCTGTTTGCAATACAAATGAGCTTTGTAACTTAGCTAATTCTCATTTTGATAAACAATAATTTAACTTGCATTGTTCATCTTTTAACTAAGAACAAAAAATATGAGAATTAAGAAATCTCTTATATAGAAGATGTGGGGTCCCTATTGGTGAAAGCCATTATAATACAAAAAAAAGTCTCTATCAGTGAAAGTTCTGAATAATGTAAGCCAACAAAAAGTACATTGACCAGGGCATAATAGAGATGTGGCTGGTATATGTCCAGTATGTGACCTTGCATACCCAGGACTCAGGTTCAAAGAGCACTGAAGTACCCAGGTGTCTAAGTCCTGATCCAAGAACTAAACAGAACAAACCCCAAAATATCAGTCAATTCAGACTAGCATATAATTCCTCCTTCCTTTGTCTAATTTCTATGATTCCATGGGAGTATAGAGGGGTCTTTGAGGTGATCCAAATTGTTATCTGACAGCCACCCCAGACTGCCCAATGTGAGCATCCAACTTTGATTACTAAACTATTCATATAACCAGTCTGAAGCTCCTAGCCTCTTTCTTCAGGATCATGTTGGATCCATTGTTTGGGGAAGCTACTACAGGCCGTTTTCAAGCAAGATAGAATGCAAAGACTCACTTATTTGATAAATATAGAGTGAGAAGAAGTAAAAATACTACTTTAATAGGTACTTGTCAGGAAATTTTTGCCTTCAGATGTCAGATTTAGAATTAGAAGGAACCTTGAAGATTATGTAATCTTGTCTCTTTGGAGAAGAAAGTATCTTTCATAAAATAAACTAAATACAAAATACAAAAAATCATGCATTTATAGTGGTGGTTATCTGACTGTCATTCTCAATCTAAAACTGAATCCTAAGGAAATAACAGAACAGAGAATTATGGTTAGTTGAAAACTCATTTTCTCAAAAATTGGAAATGGAGTAGTGTCCATGGAGACATGGATGAACTAATAGAGTTTATTTATTATTATATAATATGAAATGATGACTATGAAGAATACAAAATGTTCAAAGAAGCATGGGAAGACATACAAACTTCTGCAAAGTGAAATGGCCAATACCAAGAAATAATATATACAATAATTATGTTGATGAAAATGGGAAGAAAAAAGACCTGAAACTGAATAATGTCATTATGATCACCAAATCTGACCCCAGAGAAAAGATGAGAAAAGGTACCTTTCTACCTTCTTTGAAGAGATGGAAAATTACAAAAGTGGAATATTGCATATACCATATTCTCAGTTGATATGTTAGTTAATTTTGCTAACCTGCTTTTTTTCCCTTTCCATTTGATATTTTTCTTAGAAGATGGATTACTGGGTAAAAGAAAAAGAGAAATACATTTTTATCATTTTTTAAAAAAAGAAAATCTATGAACTCATACCATGAAACATCTCTATTCTTTCCTATTACTCAGGCAGCAAAAACAGAATGGAATATAATATAGATCTACTTCATAAATTCTCAACCATTACTGGAACCACAGTAGCTTAGCATATTCCCTTTTCTTGCTTTCCCTTCAACTGTATGGAAATATGGAACCTCAAAAGGCTAGTATCTGGTTAGGGGATTTATAATGCAATTCATTTGTAGCTTCAATCAGCATTCTTCATTTGCAGCTTCTATCAACATTCTGCAACATTATGTGTACCTTGTGTAAATCAATTGATTTATCAGAGATGAGTTTCCTCATCTTTAAAAAAAGTGGGGGGGGGGTAGAAAGTTAAATTAGATGATCTCCAGACCAGTATGAATTACAATCCTCAAGCATGCCAACCTGTTCACAAGCTTCTCTTGTGATAAGCATATCTGAGTCTATACTTTCAAAGACTAGGGTACCTGAAAAATGCAAGCTCTATAAATAAGTTTCCAATTAACTTTCCCCCGGCTCTCTCTCTCTCTCTCTCTCTCTCTCTCTCTCTCTCTCTCTCTCTCTCTCTCTCTCTCTCTCTCTCTCTCTCTTCCAATTTGATGCCAGTTCTTTTTTAGCAGAGGTTAAATTACAATTGCCACTTGATTCTTTTGGAAATAGCATCTTTTCTCATTTATGCTGGTACAACTATCTTGTTATAGTTAATTGTTACAAGTTCCCTTGACATATTTATTTACCAGCCCATTTCTCAATTTAATCAAATTTCATTTGTATCAATTCAGCTCTTCGAAACACACACACACACACACACACACACACACACACACACACAGAACACATCCTGTGACAAGTCAATCAAATTTTAAAATACTTAAATTGGAAATAGTCCCTCTGTATCTCACCAGAATATCTATAAGAATCTCCTCTATGGATTTAAAATTTGATACCAGGGCCTGCATTAAACAAAACTGAAGAAGCTATTTGTCTCTGCCAATCCCTGTTATAATCTTGTCTGTATGTATATAATACTTTATTTAATGCTCAGAATGATTTGTATAAATGCTCATTGGTTTAAAAATCATTTTTTCACATATCCCTTTGAAATAGTTACAAGTATAATTCTACTCATTTTATTGATGTTTTTTGCAAGGCAAATGGGGTTAAGTGGCTTGCCCAAGGCCACACAGCTAGGCAATTATTAAGTGTCTGAGACCAGATTTGAACCCAGGTACTCCTGACTCCAGGGCCAGTCCTTTATCCACTGCACCACCTAGCTGCCCCCATTTTATTGATTTTTATGATCACATTCCGAGCAAGAGTTAGAGCAAGGACTTCAAACCCCAAATCTATGTTTTACCCACCGTGGTTTCCCAAAGTCTTTTGCTATAATACTATACCCTCATATACCCTGCTTTGCCTGGTAATAATTCATTCCCCTCACACCTTTCACAACCTCTTCTCTCTCATCAAATATTACCTCTCTGGTGTCCTAGTCTTTTAATTCTCTACTCTCTACAATGAGAAGCAAATCAGCTTTTGCTCTATACCATTTCCCCATCATGCCTCCTACATAAGACTGAGCTACTATTGGAGAGAGTTTTCTATAACCAACCTGACCCAGATTCTCCATACTGCTGCTCTCTGGTCATCTACATGCCATGCCACTGTCTGGACACTCATTTCACTTTCTACTCCTATATTGAAGAACAGCAATCACATAAAAACTGCCATATCTAAAAGAGCATGGTAATCAATTTCCCTAGGACTCCATTCATCATCCTGTGTCTTCCCAGTACAAAATACTTCATCCATGGCCACCATTCTCTGACATGTGTTAGCTTCCATTCAGAAACTATTAACTTCATGAAAGTTGCAAATTGTCTTTCTGTTTGTATCCCTAGAACTTAGCATGCTATCTAGCCAGTAATAAGAACTTAACAAATACCTTTTCATTCATCTATTCTCTTTTCTGAAGTCAATGCCTTCTCTCTGAGACTATCCCCAGTTTACTCTGTATACATCAAATTTATATATAATTGTTTTCATGTTGTCTTCCCCATTAGATCAAGAATTCCTTGAGAGCAGGGATCATTTTTTTTCCTTTTCTATGCATCCCTAGTACTTACCACTGTTTTGGCATATAATAAGTGTTTGTTAACTGATTGAGTGACATTGGTTAATGTATTACCACCCACAGTGAATAGACAAGCACATATATTTTCAGAATGACACTATTCTGAGTGTCTCTAAAAGTAGGAATTTCAGGCACCATGGAAGACTGATTGGGGGTGGTATTTTGAGACAAGCTGTACATTCAATTATTTTTCAGATCAGTACATATAAGCACATTTGTACCTTTGGGGACCTTCTTATTAATCAGACAAGATACAGGTGCATAAATCATTCTCATGACTTTCTGAGGTTGTTTGGTTTTTTTAAAATTGATTATGTTTTTATGTAAGTCAGGAATTGACTGGAATCAGGTTAAGCTGTAGAATGATAGATTTATATAAGAGTATACTCAACTTAAAGCATCTTGGATTTAGAGTTAATAAGTGTGTCTTAATAATAATAATAAAGGGGTCTTAAAGGCCATCCAGTCTAATACTCTCATTTTACATGTGAGGAAACTGAGACCCAAAGAGAATACCTGTTCAAGGTCATATAACATAATTAACAAAGACAGGATTTGAGATGGGGTCTTCTAATTACAAATTTTGCACTCTTTCTACTGTACCAGTTTGCCTCTCAATCTAAATGAACTTACCAGAGAAAGAGAGTCAAAAAATTGTTTTGGGGGGGATGTTGCAGGAGTCACTTGTTGAAACTCCTGATTCTTTTTTGCTTTTTCAGTTCCATTCCAGTGTAATTTTCTGACACAACTGGACATTTCATTAGAGTGAGAGTACAATTCATTTCCATTCCCAACATCTGTAACCCTAATTGATTTCCTTGCTGCTCAAACTGATCACCTCATCTGAACCTAGTCCCTGAAAACAGTGTCCCAACCAACCTTCCCTACTAACTCTTTCAGTTACCTTGTTTCTTGTTTAACCCTTAGATTCTACGAATATTATATACACTGACTGTGGCCTCTCCCCACAAAGGAGACTTCCTCTCATCTCCTGACTAGAATTCAAAATTCCTTTAGCTGGAGCAAAGCCCTTCATGCCACGGAGATGGAAGGCAAATTTCACTGGGAAATTAATGAACATGTCAAATCACATTAAGATAGTGAAGACCTGTGTCATAACCTTCCCCAAGAGAAGGATTTCAAAATGGAGAGCAGCAGGACAAAGAGAAAGGAGGTACAAAAAAGATAAGACTGGGGGCTCAAAAGATAAATATTGCCTACTTTGCAATTCTGGCCTTAGCAATCCCTGACCAAGGCACTTAATGATTGTAGTTATGAATGAACTAATGAATGAATGAACATTTATTGAGTACTTATTATGAATCTGGCATGCACTAAGTCCTAGAGAAGTAAAAACAAATGTGTAAAAATGGTTTCAAACCTCAAGGAACTTACAATAAAGAAAGTAAGGTAAATAGGGAAGGTAAGGAGTTGGAAGTGCATGTCAGTATTAGCTGGGAGGGACAGAATAAAGGTCACATGATTTGGAAATAGACATTTTTAGAGAATGCCATCATTTCAGAAATTATATTAGGATTAACTGAGAGAACAAGTATTTTATCCTAGAATATTAGGGTACTGGAAGATATATAATACAGTGGAAAGTACAGGTGTGTCATTAGAAAACATAGATTTGAGTCTTGATTCTACAGTTTACTTGACAGTGGCCAAATCACTTCTCTGAGTCTCAATTTTCCACATAAAATAAGAATAATACTTACATTTCCATACTACCCAAAGGTGTGAGGAAAGTATTTTGTTAATAAACAAGTATCACAGATTGCCTCTGGAAAAAAAAAGAAAAAACTTATAAACTCTAAGACACATAACAGTTAAATTTAGCAATTTCAATGACAAAAAAATTCTTCATGAAACCAGGAGAAAGACCCTCAAATATAAAGGAAATTTTAATAAATCTACCAGAAAACAAACTGAAGGAATTAAAGTGTTTTAAAGAGCAAAGGAATTTAAGATACAACCCAAGGTTATATACCTTGCAAACCTAAACCGAATAAATCAATGAAAAAAAGATACATGTTCAATAAAAGAGAGGCATTTTGAAGCATTCCTATTTTAAAAAAAGCCACAGGCAGATTGTTTCCTCTGCAAACAGCCCAGATGGCAGAAATGCAAGAAAGGTAAACAAATAAAACAGCCAACAAGTAATAGAATAAATTACTCCAGAAAAAAAAAAGTGGCCTGGAAGTAGAAAGAGAAAGCTATCTATGGGATTAAAAGGACTGTTTAGAGATTTTTTTCCCTATAATATTAAAGAAACACAGATGAAAGCAAAAGTCATATAGAAGAAGTGATGATTATCCTATGAAGGAGGAGAACTTGGATTGAAGGGAGGGAAGGGAAGGAGGCAATATACTTCAGTGGAAAGAACACTAGAGTCAGAGGATCTGGGTTAAATTCCTGCCTTTGAGATTTTGTATCGATAGATATAGATCATAGATAGAGATAGAGATAGAAAGAGATAGAGATAGAGATAGAGATAGAGATAGAGATAGAGATAGAGATAGAGACAGAGCTAGAGGAGATAGAGATAGAGAGATATGATAGAGATAGAGATAGAGATAGAGATAGAGATAGAGATAGAGATAGAGATAGAGATAGAGATAGAGATAGAGATAGAGATAGAGACAGAGCTAGAGGAGATAGAGATAGAGGAGACAGAGATAGAGACAGAGAGAAAGAGATATGATATAGAGATGAGATAGACAGATAGAGATAGATATGTGTATGTATGCATATATGTATATGCTGTTGTATAGGCATATTTATATAAATGTGTGTGTGTATACACACACACATATACATACATACAAGAGTTGTGTGAATCACTTTGCCCATTATGCATCAGAAGAAGATTTGAACTCAGGTCTTCCTGGTTTTGAAGATGACTATTCACAATTCTACACTCTTGTCTTCTAAATCCTAATGAAATAACAATTGATTTCCATGGAAGCAGGGACAGTCAATGAGCATCCGACCCAGCTTCATAGACAGAGTGAGTATCCAATTATGAAAAACTTTGTTTGTAATTCTGTCCATGAATTGGTCTTTCTCAGTTTCCATTTGTTTCTGACATCTGCCAACCCACTCACTCTAAGTGCTCAGTCTCTAGGTAGGGAAAGTAATTTTCATCTGTCTACCCTACTTTGACTTTTAGAGGTTAATTGTTATACTTTACTCTGTGTCTGAATTCTCTACTATGCCTTAACAAGAGAGATCCAAAATGGAGTCATACACTGTACTGTTTTCTTAAATTATAACTGGTATCCTAGAGAGAGCATGCTTTCATGATTTCTACACTGAGCGTACTCATTCCCCTTTTTTCCAATTTATTCAGGTTGAGATCTAAAACCTAGAATCCTCCAGGGGAGCCATAAAATTCAATCACCAAAGCTCAGTAATTCTAGTTTAGGAGATAAAAATGTGCCCAGCATTAACCTGAACAAACTGAGCTGCCTCATCACTCCAAATGATCAATTATGGAGTTACAAAAGGTTCAGAGCCAAGGTCACTTAGCTCCTTGGCCTCAGTCTCCTTCCACTTAAGTGGTCCTACTTTCTCAATATAGGAAATAAAGGACATATGTATATTATCTGATTTATTGGAGGAAGTTTCCATAGCATTAAAATCACAAACTCTTGATGCTGAGATCACAGACCATCCTTCAGTGGTCTATTGCATTCTAAATGACAATGCTGATTTTTTTTTCCTAGTGGCATGTCTCTGGCTCCTACCTCTTAAGTTGGCAACACAAAGAGTTCCCACTTATTTACATACTGCCAATGTCAGTGATGAACAAGACAGGCTTCCTGCAAATTGTCACCCTGTGATGACACAGATCAAGATCCCTTGAAGTAGACAGCATGGAGGGCTTAGAGCCTCAGAAACCTGGATCAGGATGACCCTCCCTTCCCAGTTGAGGGCTTTTGGTTTCCCTCTCACTGAAGAGCCAACACTTAGTGGGCATCCATCCCAGAATAGTTTGCCATTCTGTCAAACCCTTCTGTCTAACAGTAGTGAGACATAGATCCACAGGCCCTTAGAATCAGAAGGGGCTCTAGTAGGAATCCCAGTCAATTCTACTAGGCTGAGAGAGAGCTTCTCTTTACTTGATTTCTTTTTCTGAACATTTGCCAACTCAACAGCACCAGGAAGACAGAGTTCCCCTGGAATCTGTCAATGTTCTACAGAAGCCTACTAGGAACAAAACTTCCTCAACTTCCTCATCTTAGAAGTCAGAGCCCATCTAGTGAAGTGGGGTTAAAGGAATCACCAATGAAAAAACCCACCCTCCTTGCCCCAGTCACCAATCCTTCCTGACTTCCCACAGTGCCATAGGATCAAATATTTAGTGTTAGAATTAATCTTTGAAACTAGCTAGCCTTTTTTTTTCATTTTACAGATGAGGAAATAGAGGTACAGATGGATGACATGATTTGCTAGAGGCTATACAAGTAGTAATTATAGAGGTGGGATGTGAACCCAAGTCCTTCAACTCCAAATTCAGTACCATGTCCTACCATGTAATGTTAGAGAGAGATTTCCCATTGTTACAGGTGCTGTCTGTCTCAAACTAGACCCCTGGGAAGAAACAAGAAGAGACCAGTTTGTCTGAGCCACCAGTCACTATAGTCTTTAACTCAAAAGTGATGGATAAGAAGCTACTCTAAGGAAGCTAGAAACTTTATTAGGTTCACAGCCTTAAACAACACAGATTTTATTCCTTGAATTAAACTTTTTAATTAGGAATTTCACAATGCAGTTTGTTATCTATCTATCTATCTACAATATATATGTATATATAAAATCACAAATTTGTTAAATATCTCTCTATATATAAACAGTGTTATATATCAAAATTTCTATAGAAATTTTAAAAAAACACATCTTTCTTTAGAAATATCTACAGAATTGTTATGATTTACTCATAACACCTAGCAGTCCGTCAATCAACAAAGCATTTATTTAATCCTTACTCCATTGCAGACACTCTGCTAAACACTGGGGATAAAAATAAATGCAGAAATAAAGACAATCTCTGCCCTTAAAGAGTTTATATTTACTGGAACAGAACAAAAACATAACAGGAAGTTGAAAAGCGTTTGGAGAAGTAGTGAGAACTCAAAGGTACCGGGTCCAGGTCCAAAATGAAAAAGTCCTGCACTTAATCCAGGAGAAAAGTGAAGACATAGCTAATCTGGACATTCTTCTTCCATGAAGTCCTCTGAGGAAGGTAGATAGAAATAGGCCAGAGGAATTCAAGCAACATTTTGTAATTATACAGCTATGAATGCTCACCTTAATCATCATGTTAACAAATGAATCTGAAAAGATCAAGAGAAATGATGAATACTTTAGGACAACTAAACCTCGTTTTTGTGAAAAATCAACTCCAAGCCTAGAGATAATTGACTAGAAGATATCTTCTTTATACCCAGGATATCACATTATCAAACAAAATATAGAGCCTCATCATTCTTTCCATTATCATGGAGACTTATAATACTTCCAAATATAGAAGGGGGGAGGGAGTCTTAAAAAGAAAAGAGCAATGTTTCACAGTATCTTTTATAATTCTTCATTGTAACAATAAAGAAATCATGCTATGAATCTATTTCAATACCCCAATTCATCATATAATAACAAGACAATCAATGATAAGTTTTTGGATTCCATTGCCAGTAGTGGTTCAGCATACACATTTGCCAAATCTTTCAGTTCCTCAAGGACAAAGCTTCTCTGGGGACTTGAGGGGAACTAAATACTTTCTTATCTCTTTACTTATCTACATTTTCAACTTCTGCTAAAAAAAAATCTTTCCCCACCCCAAAGAGAATTCTTGATAGGGGAAAAACCAAAATGAAATAGGAGTGGTCTTCTTATTACCATCTATTATTATCATCCTAGCTTCCACGAGTAGCAATACTCTCCTTGCTTTGATTTTCCTTACTCTCAACACAGCCAAAAAAATCTTTTTGTTATCTTCTTGGAATAGCAACACAGGGGAACAAAAGCAACATATATGAAAATTAACAAGACTCTTCAAAGCTGTACTGCTTAGACATTTAGGTCTCATCTAATAGTTCTCACTCTCAGGACAACATAAGGACCAATTTAGAAACACCAGTCCAGCAGCTTGGGATAGCTATGATATCATAGCCTGGCTACATACAATCTCAAAGAGGAGAAAAGAACAGTACCCTCCTCAGGTTGATTGGCCATAACTGCCCACTTTCCTGATCCACCAGTCAATTGTCCTGCCTTTTTATTTCTGGTAGCATCTTGCAGATGTATACTTTGCAAAATGCTGCAAAATTTCTGCCAATAGCTACCTTGGTTAGATTCCACAGTAATGTCACATTCCTGCTCTCCTACAGGTATACTCATAGGATCTCAAAGAGAATTCTAGTCTTAATTTTACACACAAGGAAATGAAATTCAGAGAGTTTCATAGTATCTCAAGACTGAAAGGGACCTTAAAACCCATTGGCCCAGCATATTCTTCAAAAAATAATAATAATAACCCCCTCTACACTTTCCATATCCAACAAGAAGTTACCCATCCTTTGTTTGAAGTCTTCTAGTAATGGGGAACCTACAACATTTCAAAGTCAAGCATTCCAATTTTATATAGTTCTAATTTGTACCATCACCCACAAAACAGAACAAATATAATAATTGAAAGTAAGTATAATATCTATCCCAACTCTTCTGTAGACTAAGTAGTCTCACTGCATTTAACAATCTTTGCATGGTTTTTCCATTCTGGCTGCCCAACTCTGTACTTTCTCCAGTTTATCAAAACCTTAGCTAAAATATAGTGTACATATTAGAAAACAATATTCCAGAAAAGGTTAGTTGGTTCTCTTAACATTTTAAGAAAGTCCTGAATTCTTTGAATAATTTCTCTCTTTTGCATCTTACTGTTAATGTTTTGGCTTCATTTTTTCCATCTTTTGATTTTATCTCTGGTTCCACAACTCTTTTTACAACACCCTTATTTTAACATGTTACCATGGAGAAGGCTCTAGGGCAATAATGCCAGTTTTGTACAAAGGCATAACTGGAACAATTTTGGTAAAGAAAGTTATACCAAAATTTTTAAATAAGCAAGCAAAGATCAAGTTTGGAAAAAACCTTTTATTTCTGTAAAAATGATCAAAGAAAATCATCAGAATTTTTTGCCAACATCTGCCATAGTCCCTACTGAGACAACAAACATAAAGGCACTTTGAAAAATATAAAATGCTTCAGATATTTAAGATATATATTGAATAAAAATAGATAAAATGAGTAAAAGCTTTTATACTGATCAACCTATGAACTGCATATTTTTATATAATCATAAAAAATAAAAGATATGATATGTAAATAAAATTCATTTAAATCAATTCAGTAAAAAGTAGAATTTTAGACTATTCAATTCTGTTTAACACCAAAAAAATTTTTTAAATGGGAGAGTTTGTCAGTTTTTCTTGTGGGTCTTTACCCCAGTAATCTGCAATGTTTCAAATTTTTCTATGATCTATTAAAATTATAAGAGATATGTCCATTTCAAAATCTTTATTAAATTATTTTATTGCAAAATGACAACTAGAAATCAAATTTAAAATAAATCTTAACAGTCATTCTTAGAATAATTGGCCACTTTCTCTTATTTTACATGGCATAGTTTTACTTATTTTTTCAGTAAAGGCAAATTTCATTTCAGAGTTAGATTCAATAAGTATATTAACCCACTATGTAGATTATTTTGCACTAAGATTCTTTATCCATTAAGAAAGTAGGCCTTGTTGTATAACTAAGGGTCAAGTTGTAACATTGATGATGGTTCTATATAGTTGAGACACAATTGAGAGAAAAGGCATTGTTACCAGTTTGTGTCAAAACCCACAGAAGAGGAATCTCCTTTTATCCCATGGTAGTGGTAGCAGAAGTGAATACAAGGATGTTTTGCTAAGAAAATTCCTAAGGGTTTTAATCACAGTACAAATTTGACTGCAAATGTCATGTTCTTCTACAATTATTAGAGAAGAAATTGACAAATGTAAACTGCTGAGAAGTAAAGTTAAAACAGAGACTGTGCTTTATTTGATCAATCTTACTATTAATAGCCTAATTATGCTGCTATTAAAATAAGAATTCAGAATTATTTGACCAATCTTACTATTAATAGCCTAGTTATGCTATTAAAAACTAAGAAAAAATATTGCATCCAGGGACCAATTTATCAAAATATTCCTTCAGTTAATTTCTTTCTAAGTCAGATTTAAATCGTTCTTGGCCAATGCAAGACTTACTCAAAAAAGATTAAATAAAATGTGATACTCTTAAGTCATAAAAAATCAAAACAGAGCAAAGTTTCAGAATTAAGAAAGGTAACACTATTAGAACTTATTTTAAAAATACTGCCTCATGGGACAGCTAGATGGTACAGTGGGTAGAACAATGACCCTGGAGTCAGGAAGACCTGAGTTCAAATGTGACCTCAGACACTTAATATTTATTTAGCTGTGTGACCTTGGGCAAGTCACTTGACTCCATTGCCTTGCAAAGATATAGGTGTGTGTATATGTGTGTATGTGTGTGTGTATGTGTGTGTGTGTGTGTGCGTGTGTTGCCTCACACTGATAACATAATGGCCTGTTTTAACCCAGCCAAAGCTAGCTAGCTAGATATTCTTTTTCTCCCCAACTCTTAGCATGGTGCTTGGGACCTAGTAGACACTTAGTAAATGTTTCTTGACTAACCATTGTACTTCTTACTTTCTTCCTGGCTCCCTCCTCAATCAAGTGAATGATATCATCCATCTGGGATGGCTTGAGCTAGGGAATGAATCATCAATGTTAGGAGCACCATAGCCCCTTGTCTTCCTCCTTTCCTTGCTACCTGACTTCTCATGGGCCTTGGATGAGATAGAAATCAACAATTCCATTCTTTCTGACATTGAACCTTTAGGATTTCTGAACTTTACTATGCCTTGCAGTTGAA
This sequence comes from Macrotis lagotis, assembly GCF_037893015.1. Taxonomy (NCBI): domain Eukaryota; kingdom Metazoa; phylum Chordata; class Mammalia; order Peramelemorphia; family Peramelidae; genus Macrotis; species Macrotis lagotis. The sequence continues at coordinate 168,505,789 of NC_133661.1, read as the reverse complement.
CTTTATTTTATGTATTATTTCACCCAATTAGAGTGTGAGCTCCATGAGTGCAGGGTTTGTTTTTCTGATTTTTTTCTCTTTTAAGAAGATTTTAGAATTGCCTTTTTTTCATATTTTGATACCCCCAGCATTAGCATGGTGTCTGGGAGCTAGTAAGTGCTTAATGAATGAGTCTTCATTCAAATAATATACAGAGAAACAAATGATGACTGCTAACATTGATGTAGTTCTTTAAAGATATACAAAGCTCTTTATATGTAATATATCATTTGATCCATTTTTGAGACTGAGCTTTTTGAGAGTGAGGATATTCTTTTGCCTTTCTTTTTATTCCCAATATCTTTGGATCTTTGCATTCCACTCTCTGGCACACAGCAAGTGATTAATTAATATTAGCTAACAGATTAACCAACCCTCAGGACAGTCTTGTGAATTAGAGTCACAACTGTAATAATTCCCATTTCATAAATAGAGAAACTGAAGTTCAATGAGATTAAACACTTAACTAAGTAAATGTTAAACCTTTTCTGATTTGAAATCCAGTGCTCTGTCAATATTCTACTCTTGCCTACTGAATAGAAATTTTAACAGTTTCATTCAAATCTGCATTAAATAATAATTAATTTTGCCTAAAAATTTTTTAAAAACCATTTTACTGTAGATGCCAGTTAAAAATCTCTCTCTTCCATACCCAATGAAACTTCTATGATTGTAGAAAATACACATGGCAAACTAAAAGGCAAAGGAAGTTGACATTTATCTCAGAATTTTCAAGATCACAAATTCACTAAGGAAAGGGAAATTCAGTGCTATCTGCTTTGAATAATTGTAGAGGAATCATATGACAACAGATTGTAATAAGGCTTTCCTCTTTATTTTATCTGTGTTTATTTATTTATTTATTTAATTACTTGTTTTATCTGTGTTTTAAAAAAATCTTAGATTGACCAGGTAGAATAATCCACTGTGAACAATTTTAATCACTTTATTTTTCTTTTGCCTGCACCTGAAATTTATTAGTATATAGAATTTCCATCAAGAAAACTCCTTTCAACAATGCATATCAACAACAATTCTTCAATTTAGAGTCTTGGAGAATTACCTAGGGCATGGAAGGATGATTTACCCAAGGGTGCGTAGTATGTGTTAAAGGCAACATAGCGAATGGATAAAAGGATGGTCTCAGAGTCATGAACCTCTAGACACTTAACTGTGCGATTACACAGTCTGTGCAGTCTCTAAGGTGTCCTCATTCCAGAACAAAATTGGCCATATTTCCCCTTCAGGGACCCACAATATTAACTGTGGTTTCAGGAGTAATTCTCTCACACCATTGGCTTGGTCTCCCACTGGTGTGCTTCTCCCTGGGGTTATCATGTCAGAATTATTTAGTCAGACAGTTTTACATAGCTTTTAATAAGATGTATTTACTAAGACAGTTGAATAAGAAGAGTTCATATAAAGTCTGTGACATAGCTTCCTACAAGTACAGAGTCCTGGAGAAAGTAATCTCAAGCATAGAGAGTACATACGGCAAAGGAGTAATTTAGAATTCCTATTGGTTAGGAATCTTTTCCTCTCATTTTGGTATGGTCAAGAACTTCCCTTAAAACATGATCAATCTCTGTTCATCTTTATTCTCAGCTTCTGATTCAGATACTGCCTCCAGCTGATCTAGGAACAACAACAACAAAAGATAGAAAGTGAGGATATAAAATAAATCCTCAGAATTTCTATATATTACTAACAAGATACAGCAGCATGAAATAGAAAGAGAAATCCCATTTAAAATAACTTCAGACAATGTAAAATACTTGGGAAGCTACCTGCCAAGGCAGACTCAGAAACTTTATGAAAGCAACTATAAAACAAATAAAATCAGATCTAAATAACTGGGCAAATATCAAATTGCTTATGGGTTAAACCTAGCTAATATAATAAAAATGACAATTCTATCTAAATTATTTATTTACTTCCATACCAATCAAACTTCCAAAAAAATTACTTCAGTGAACTAGAAAAAATAATAACTAAAATACATATAGAGGAAGGTCAAGAATATCAAGAGAATTAATGAAAAAAAAAAGAAAGAAAGCTGGCCTAGTCATACCAGATCTAAAATTATATTATGAAGCATCAGTCATCAAAACTGTCTAGTACTGGCTATGACATAGTGTGGTGGATCAGTGGAATAGATTCAGTGCAAAAGAAAGAGCAGTAAATGACTATAGTAATCTACTGTTTGATAACACAGCTTCTGGGATAAGAATTCATTCACTGATAAAAACTTCCAGGAAAATTGGAAAATAGTATGGCAGAAACTAGGAATAAATCAACATCTCCCATCCTATTATACTAAGAGAAGGTCAAAATGGGTGCAGGATTTAGACATAAAAGATAATATTATAAGCCAATTAGGAGAACAAGGAGTAGCTTACCTTTCAGATCCATGGAAAGGGGAGCAGTTTAGGACCAAAGAAGAGATAGAAAACAATATAAAAAAAAACAAACTGGGTAATTTCAACTAAATTAAATTTAAAAGTTTTTTTGCAGGGGCAGCTAGGTGGTGCAGTGGATAGAGCACTGGCCCTGGAGTCAGGAGTACCTGAGTTCAAATCTGGCCTCAGGCACTTAATAATTACCTAGCTGTGTGGCCTTGGGCAAGCCACTTAACCCCATTGCCTTGCAAAAAAAAAAAATTTAAGTTTTTTGCAAAAGCAAAATCACTGCACCAATATTCAAAGGAATGTAATAAATTGAGCAACAATTTCTAAAATATATAGAGAACTTAGTCAAATTTATTAAAAAAAAGTCATCCCCAATTGATAAATGATCAAAGGATATGGAAAGGCAATTCTCAGATAAATAAATCAAAGCTATCTATAATCATGTGAAATATTGCTCTTTATCATTTTTGATTAGAGAAATGCAAATTAAAGAATTTCTGAGGTATCACCTCACACCTCTCAGATTAGTCAATATGATCAGAAAGGATAACGATTAGTGTTGAAGGGGATGTGGGAAAACTGGAACACTAATGCATTGTTGGTGGAATAGTGAACTGATCCAACCTTTCTGGAGAGCAATTTCGAATTTTGTGCAAAGTACAATAAAACTGCATACCATTTGATTCAGCAATACTGGGTGTATATCCTGAAGAGACCATGGAACAAGGTAAAAATCCCACATGAGCAAAACTATTCTTTCAGCTCTTTTTGTAGTAGCAAAGAATTGGAAATTTAGGGGATGCCCATCAATTCAGGAATGGCTGAACAAATTGTGTTACATGTATGAGATAGAACACTATTGTTCTATAAGAAATCATGAGGGATGGGACTTCAGAAAAGACTGTAAAGACTTGCATGAATTGATGCTGAGTGAAGTGAGCAGAACCAGAAGAACATTATGCACACTAACAACAACATGGGGTGATGATCAACCATGATGGACTTAGTCATGTCAGCAGTATAATGATCAAAGACAAGTATAAGGAATTTGTGATGGAAAATACCATCTACATCCAGAGAGTTTGAATGAAGACTAAAGCTTATTATCTTCAATTTTAAAAAATTATCATATATAATTTTATTATCTCTAATGTTTTCTTCCTTTTAGATCTGATTCTTCTCCCACAACACATTCAAATTTGATCCATGTTTAGCATGGTTACAATTGTAGAACCTATACTGGTGAGGGGGGAAGAAGGGAAGGAGGAAGAAAAATTGTAAAACTCAAAAGTTTGCAGAAAAAATTACTGGTAAAAGCTACCATTGTAGGTAGTTGGAAAAATAAATAAAATATTTATATAAAAAAATTATCCAACAACAAAAGAAGTAGTTTGCAAAGTCAAAAAAGAAAAAGATGGAAAGTATACCATGCCCCAGAACCTTCAAGGCTGGTTGATCCATCACTGATCAAATAAAGAAAGGGGAAGAAAGATGGCCCAAACCCTATCAATTCTCATCCTCATGTTCCCATCCCAGTCCTCCCTGCAGGCAGTTTCTTCTCACTTGTGCTGTAGAGTCACATGCTTCAATTTATTGAAAAGTGTATACCATTCTAGATTATTCAGTGTTTTATATAGGACCCAGAAGATGTAACAAAATCCCATAGCAAACTGCAACAGACCTCTTGGACTGCCATCATTTCACTTTATCCAAAGCTTTTTACAGTCAGTCTAAAATCTTTTGATTGAATCATGTTCTAGCTAGCTAAGATATCAGACTCAAATGAGATAGTGAGATTTCAAATGTCAGCCTTATATAATTGACAGGGGGGGGGGAAAACGTTCAAAATAGCTAATATTTCAGACATGGTGCTTTACTTTAAGATTCAAAGAGCAGTTTCTCAGAAAATGTCTGTGACTTCAGGGATGAACTAGAATTGAATCAGTCAGTGGTATTTATGAACTCAGTTTTTATAATTCTGTGTTTGGACTTGGCATAATTTTGAAAAACGGATCTCATGAACTTTGCCATAAACATAAGCTATAAGTAAGGGTAATCCTCAATTTTGAATGCTTACTGGGATAAATATAAGATAATTTGTTCAGGTTTTTCCTGATATGAAATCTATACTTTTTCCAAGACCTATGTGATTGCATTTTAAATAATTCAGGCCATTACTTTACAGTACAAGAGATTGGGGGCTAGATCAATAAAATGTTGCCATTAGGGTGGTAGAATTTCAATACAACTCTCATTGTTTCAGTGATTGTATCTTTTATCACCTTGTGGGTAATTTCCAGGAAAGCATTTAGTTAAGAAAGATGTTTTTCATGTTTATACATCCAATATTGATTGACCAGCTGATTCCTAAGTCTACTAAAATTTGCTGGACTATTTTCTCCAAAAACAATCGACTGTAGGGTAGAATAATTAATGTTTAAAGATTCTTCTATGCACTGATCAATTGCTCTACAGTAAGCTTTTTTTGGCAACTTATATGAATTAGAAAGATGGCAGGCTCATACTGCCAACATTCAGAAAGTCTACTGTGGATATTTCCATCACAAAGCAGAATAGTGCAGTGAAAAGGATGAAGACCTCAATTCATCAAAAAGTTCTATAACTTATTGATTGCGTAACTTTGAACAAGTCACAAAATCTCAAATGTCTGTGTTCTCATCTGTAAAATAGTAATACTATATTCCCTGCCTACATCACTGGATGGCTGTTATGATCAAATGTGCTAATGGAAATGAAACTTTTTAGCCACCAGGTAATGCCCCACCCCAACCCCAGTCTCAATGGGGAGTCTCATACTTACCCTGTCACATTTCTATATGACCTACTGGGATAGCCATTCTAAATCAATGTCAAATACTCTCTGATTACCAGAAAAAAAATGCCATATCTCCCTATCAAGCTGTACCATCATCTAAGAGGCAACTAGGTGGGTACAGTGGGTAGTGCCAAGCCTAAAGTCAGGAAGATTCATCTACCTGAGTTTAAATCCAGCCTCAGATACTTATTAGCTGTATGATTCTGGGAAAGTCATTTTAACTCTATTTGCCTCAGTTTCCTCATCTGTCAAATGAGGATGATCACAGCATCTACCTCCTATGACTGTTACAAGGATAAAATGAAATGATATTTGTTGAGTGTTTTGAAAATTTTTAAATCCTTTATAAACATAAATTATTATTGCTATTGTTTTTATTGATGAAAGCTTAATACTTTCTCTATTATCCTGTCTCTCCTGTCTTCTACCACCCCTTCTCCATAGATTTGCTCTTCCTAAACAAAAACTCTCCTTTAGAAACCTCTGAAATGTTTAGATGCCCACAACTGAATATCTATACCACTTTAGACATTTTGTGGTACAGATGATGAAGTCAATTATAAATAATATTTGAAACAGATAAAAAGATGAGAATGCTACAAGTTTAAATTCTTAAACATAATTCTATCAGTCAGTATGGCCATACTTCAACCAACACAATTAATTTGTTTAGAGGAAGAATTAAATGAGGCTATTAATATAGCATGCACTAAGGTATTATTATTATCCCCAGTCTCAGTCTCTGCTCCTTTGCACCAAGTCAGGTGGAGAAGGAAAAAGGGGAGAAAATGAGAATGAGTAATTATACTTTGAAAGTCATAAAATACTGATATTACCAAAAAAGGAAATAATTCAGTCACATATCAAAACAGAGCTGAATTTTTTAAAAAACGAATAAATGAGTGAGTGAATGAATGAATGAAACAAAGCTATAAAAGATGAAAGGCTTAAATGTTCCGTTAATATCTGTGATTTTGAGGGGGGAGGGGCAGTCTTATGATTTCATTGGTATAAGGATGCTGATGAAGAAATTCCATTTCAGATGTGGATTTATCCTGTGATTTATAGACTTGAAGTTTTTCTGGGACACCAAGAGCTTAAATGTTTTGCCCAGTCTTGGAACATCAATATTTGTCAGAGGTAGGATGTGTATCCAGGTCTTCCTGTTTTCAAAGTCATCTCTCTATCCCCTACCACAATGCTGTTCAGAATTCATGAAATATTAAATGATACAAGAGAAGGTCTCTAATGGGTTGGGTAAACTTGCATAGAGGAATTATAAAAAAGGTGAATTAATTTCAAAGCATTTAATATCATTATAAATATGAATCATACAAGATAAGGAGACATAAATATACAGACATAGAAAGGACCTACAACCTTGTAAATGCAAATGGTATTGTATATCCCCAATAGATATTGGGAGGGTTCAATTTATAGAGAGATAAGTATAATAGCAGATAGTATATGACAAGGGAAACAGGGATTCCTGGTTTAGTATTCAAGGACATTTGAAGAGCAAAAAATAATTTTCAGGAAGACTTCACAAAGGAAGTGGCACCTGAATCTGGCTTTCAAGGAAGAGAAATATTGCATAAAGAGAAGCAGAAACAGTATGAATGAGAAATTACACATGATTAGTAAATAAATGCACAGAAACAAAACAGGATGTAAATTGTGGAGTTGCCTAGACTATAGAAAAGGCAAAGGGGAATAGTATCAAAATTGAAAAAATAATAACAATAGTAGCAATAATAATAGTAATTTCTATTTATATAGCATTTTTAGTTTTGCAATTATTTTCCATGTGCTATTTAATTTGGTTCCCAACACCAACCAGTGAAATAAATTCTACTATTGCCTAATTTTACAGATGAAGAAACTGAAACTGGAAAAAAGAGACTGAGTGACTTGCCAAGGATCACACAGGTAGGAATTGTCTGAGATGAGATTTGAATTCAAATCTTCTTGCCCACATAATTGAGCACTCTGACTGTGGCACCATTTAGTTAAGTTCTAGTCAGATTGTGAGAGATCATTGTTTTCATAATGATACAGACATTTTAATTTCTTATGTGTAAATATCAATAAATGGAACTCACAAAAACAAAAGCTTGTAGGGGGATGGCTCAGTAATGTTTACAAGTTTATGAAAGGGTTCTAATACCAAAAACGTTTGAACTATTCCTATAGACAATAGGGAATCACTAAAGGTCATTGAGTGAGGGAGTAATATTACCAGACACAAATGAATAAAGGCTTTTTGACAGAGATTAGAATTAAGGAAAGCCAGTAAGAAGGCTTTATAATAGCCCAAATGAAAATTATTAAGAGCCTGAACTAGCATAGTAGCAGAGTAAAAGCAGATATGTGCTAGAAATTTTTGTTTGTTTTTCCAAAAATAAAATACTGAAGACATACTTTTAATTTCCCTTAGTTACGAACTCCCTCATGCTATAATTTTTGCATACATATCAGCACATAACAAGTAAGGAACTATGAATAAGAGCTGAAGGAACTAAACACACCGTGTAGATAGGAGCATGATCTTTATTGAGTAAATTACAGTTTGATTCTGCTCACTTAAAATTAGATTTCTAGCTTCAGGGTGACTGCAAAACAGCTTGGTCTAGACCTGAAACAATGTAATTACTACACCTCCTAGGACTAAAAATGTTCTGAGTGGGACCTATTAGGAGACTTCAAACAGTGACAGAAAGACACAAACTCTAGAAAGGGCTCTCTAATTTTCTACTTCGTCCATAGCCACAAGAATTTTCTTCAAGAAAACATCTCTGATCAAGGGCTCTCAAAGAACACTATTACCAGGACTGGGTCCTGAGTTTTTCCAATGGGAAATTAAATTGGTTGGCTGCCAGTCTTGCTGTAGTCACCTATGGGTAATCAACAGAGAGTTACCCTAATGCTCTCTGGATAACCTTTGTCCAGACTATTATTTCCACCAAGTTGCTGTGGGGTCTTTTAATTTTGAAAGGGAATCAAGTCATGGACTCTTAAGTGTGGCAATGACCCTAACTTCAGAAGACTGGAAGGGGCAAGAACAGAAAGGCATGAATAGCTACTGATCCCAAGAAGCCCTCTTGTCTTCATCAGTTGCCCTTTATCACTGCACATTCAACTTCCATTTACTAACAGTTCAATGTAATAGAGCATCCTATCTATTTCTCGGTTTTGATGAAGCAAGAGCAGTTATACTTAAAATCTCTCAGCTGTCAGCCTTAGTGTGGGAATTCTCAGAGCCTGAGTATAGAATGTGAATAATTAGCATATAAAGTCTCCATGGTGTTCATGAAAAAAAAAAAAACTGGATCCATGTCTGTTATTTTTATCCATGGGGGCACACGACTTTACATTCCTGCCTAACAGAATTGACTACAACATATGTTGGTCTGAAAACAGTGATTCCCACAAGGAACGCTGCATTCTTGATCCTACCACTTTGAAGTTCTATAATCTATTCATGTAAATTTGACAACTTTTTTGAACCAACCTGATCCCTTAGACAATTTTCCAGAATTTGGAAGGGCTAAAGGGTTAATTAATACTCAAGGTTTGTGTACTGGTACTTCAAATGGGCATTTAAATGATCCTGCCTATGCTCTAAAATCTACAAACTGAAACATGACAAAGGCAGGTGGCCCTAGATAAGCCACCTAACCCCTCTTTGCCTCTGTTTCTTCTTCTATAAAATGGGGACAATGATAATCATCGCACTTACCTCAGAGTGTTGTAGTAGGGGAAAGAAAGGATTCAAATGCTTTGCAAACTTTAAAGCAGTATATAGATGTTTTTGTCAAGTCATTTTTTCAGCTGTGATCCCAGTTTGGATTTTCTTGGCAAAGATAATGAAATTTTTTGACATTTTCTTCTCCAGCTCACTTTACAGATGAGGAAACAGAGGCAAACAGAATTAAGTGACTTGCCAAAGGTCACACAGCTAGTGTCTGAAGCTGAATTTGAAGGCATGAAGATGAATATTCCTGATTCCAAGTCCAGTGATGACTAATAAATTATCCTTAGGTCTGGCAAAAACATTTTTAAAAGACAAGGGAGAGAAATGGGAGAAAACTTCCTATATATGTTCTTCAAGCTGGATATCATAGCAGAAGATACAATATTAGAAAGAATGTTACTGAGACACTCAAAAGCTTCCAGAAGTCAAAAGTCCAAGAAAGGATCAAATATTAAAATCCATAGCCTAAAATGTCTGTGTGTAAATACCCAAACTTTAGGCAATAAGGAAAGATGAAATAGATGTCTTAACATGATAGATATACCTTATTGGAAAGAAATATTTTAGCTTAAAGAGTTCTGTATCATATTGGAAGGAGGTCTCCAGTGAAGTACCCCAGAAATCTATGACAGACTCTATGCCATTTAAGTTTTACCAAAGATGTGAATAAAAACATATTTATCTAAATTGTAAATTACACAAAACTTGAAGGGAAGGCTAAGACACTGGATATTGAAGTCAGGAACCAAAAAGATCTCAACAGGTTAAAAAAATTATGCTAAATATTTTAAGATTTAATATGCAAAATTATAATGTATTACTTGTGGGGTCAAGAAATCAACCTTATAAATTTAGCAGGGAAGAATGACTAGACATTTCATCTAAAATGTATCTGGGAATTATAATGGTCTCAAAACTCAACAATATTATCTGACAGCCTCAAAAGCTAGTTAAGTAGGGCAGCTAGGTGGTGCAATGGATAGAGCACCAGCCCTGGAATCAGGAGTACCTGAGTTCAAATTCGACCTCAGACACTTAATTAACCAGCTGTGTGGCCTTGAGCGAGCCACTTAACCCCATTGCCTTGAAAAAAAAACTAAAAAAAAAAAAGCTAGTTAAGTCTTAGACAACATTAAGAGAAGAGTAGCTTCCAGGAATAAGGAATAGATAGTCCTGTGTTCTGCCTTGGTTAAATCCCAGTGTCTAGAGCAGAGAAAGCAGGTTGATGAAGGACATTAAGTTAGTGCTACATGAAGCTCAATAGAAGGTATTTAGAGATTTGTAGCCAAGAGAAGACTCAGATGGACATTTGTTATATGGACATCTGACATGTTGTTATATGGGAAGAGGGTGTAGAGTTGTGGTTTGGGCTCAGAAAATATAAATAAATGATAGATAGAAGTTAAAGAAAAGCAAATTTAAACTTGAAAAAAAATTCACAAAAATCAGAGTTGTTTAGTAAAATGGGCTTCCTTAGGAGGTAGTAAATTTCACCCATTTAAGATTTCTAAGCAAAAGTTAGAAATCCTCTCCTTGAGTGTATGGCAACGTTTTATTTTTTGGAGGTATAGCTGTTGACCTGCTTTTAAACTCTGACATCCTATGATTCTGTAAGATTATTATTATTATTATTATTATTATTATTATTCCATAATTTTTGCTTCAAGTATCCAAGCCAGTAAGGAAGTAGAGTAATGCCTTGGTTGGCAACAATTTAACAACAAAAGAGATTATCATTTTGAAGCTTGCAGAAGCTTAATCACTAAATACAGGACTAAAATCGCCAGACCATATTTTAAATCTCCCTTCTTATAAGAGGACTGTATAAATCACAAAGGTTTCAGAAGCTCAAAGCTGGAGGACAAAGTGATGACAGTTGCCATAACAACTCTTCCTTTTATCTCCCTCCAGAAACACTGAAGAATAAATCATGATGTAGGCAGAAAAGGAGGGTGAGAGGAAAGAGAATCTTAGTTTGAAAAAAACCTGAGCAATAACTGAGCTGTGTAATTAGTTTAGGAAGATCCAACCCCCAAATTTTAACTTGGCTCACGCATACTCATACCCCAGACCCAATCCCTTGGGCAAATTGGCTCTTGTATTCTTAACAGATACTACAATTCCTCTCCATACAAGACAAAATGCTCTTCTCTATACCTCCATGTTCTTATTGAGGGTAAATTCAAAAGTAAGGAAGAGGAGGCTCCTAAACCCTGAACACAGGAAATGCAAAACTTCAAAAACAGCTGCATTCATACAAATAACCATGAAAGGAATGAGAAAGTCAGAAACCTTTCTTCTATTGATTCTACAAGGATCCCTCTTCTGCTCCTTATGTTCCTACAAATTAAGGAACTTATGTACTGCATATGTGACCTGCCATTTTGTCAGTGTGTACAATTACAAAGCAACAGAACACTTCTTATGGCCGAAAGAAAAGATAGAACCTCAATATAAAATAATATACATCCTCTTTCTGACCGCTCCAACCTCAGAAGGACCTATTCATCTCTTACTACTATCTTCCCCTCTACTTGGAGATCATAAAATCAGATTTAGAGCTAGAAGAGACTTTGTAAGTCATTGAGTCCAAAGCTTTCCTTTTATAGATGTAGAAACTGAGGCACAGAACAGCTAAGTGATTTTTCACAGAATTGAACAGTCAGTAAATCTATATGATGGAATATAAACTCAGACATTTCCGATTTCAAGTCCATTGCCTTATCCAACACATCATGTCCCAGACACCCCATTTCAGTCAGATCTTGCTGGTCAGGATTCCCTATTCTTTTCTTCTCTGTTTCTGTCCTTCCCTACCCCACCCTTGGAACGAGACTAATCCTTTCTTCCTAAACTACTTCTCAAGGCAATATAATAGGAAGGATCTCCTAAAGATGTATATTAATAGCTACCCTAACTAAGATCTAAGTCTAAACAAGAAATTGAAGAGATTGAAAAATTATACCTCCTCTGTGTTACTAACAATAAGAAGTTTTAAACCCCCACCATAATACCTGTCATATAGTAAAATTCAAAATAAATGCTTGGGTTATTTTGAAAAGAGGAATTATCCGCTCTTTGGATCCGAGGCTCTCATAAGACAAAGAAGACCTGGATATACATTGGAGAATTTATCACCTCTCTGACTCATTTTTACTGCCTAGAAAGTTTGGGAATTTTAGTACATGAAACCATACAAGATGTCATTGACTCCCCCTTACAAGAAAAATTACAAGTCAAGAAAGACAAACAGAATTTATGGAAAATATTGACACACATATCAATGAGTAAAGTATTCCAGAGACCTTTAGAATATCAATCACTTATAATCAAACTTTAGGTAGGAATCCCAGCAGGCAATGTCTCCTATTAGTTTTCACAGCATGTAGCACCCATTGCATTTCTCCACAGCTGCCGATAGCTCTCAGCAGATAAGTCACTTGTCACAGCCCATCATCACTCCTCTAACATCTATCAGCAGCTCCCAGTAGGCAGTGTCAATTCTACCTACAACTCTCTGTCCTCCATGTGTTCCACCTGTGGCTTTCTAGTGCTTCCAGAATGGGGGCAATAGTAGCCCCTTTTGCCAGAGATTATTCATTCTTTTATAATAGACCCTATCTCCATGATACAGACAGGACTATTTCAGTCTTCCCATCATGGAAGGAAAATAACTCACATGTGGTGATGGATCTTCAAAATGAAGTCCCCTTATGATTCACTTCCTTCCAACTTTTGACCTCTATAAAATTCACCCAGAACTCAAACTACACCACAGCCCTTGTGGTAGAACAAACCTTGGCATCTCACACCAAGGCATGCATGATGTCATAAAGGCTCTGATTAGAGTCAGGGAACTTTGATAGAAATCACTGCTCCTCCAATACATGACCTTGAAAAGTCATATCACATCTAAGTCTGTTTCCTCATTTGTTAAAAAAAAAAAAGGAGGTGGGGAGAGAAGGTTGAATGATCATATTTCAAGCTCTAAATTTGTGATCCTGCAAACACCAAGCTCTTCTTATTCATGGATGAAGTTTTGATTGCAGTTTTGAATAATCTGATATCTACTTTTTTTCACTCCTTGTAAAAGGCATTATTTCATTCCTTGTATTTATATTCTCTCCATGCCTAACAAGGTGTTGTTCAGTCATTTCAGTTGTATCTTACTCTTTCTGACCCTGTTTAGGGTTTTTCTTGACAAAAATACTGTGTAGTTTGCCATTTCCTTCTCCAGCTCATTTCTACAGATCAGGAAACTGAGTCAAATAGGATTAAGTGACTTGCCCAGGGTACCACAGCTACTAAGTGTCTGGGTTCAGATTTGAACTCAGAAAGAAGAGTCTTCCTGATTCCAAACTCAATGTTCTATTCACAGTGGTACTTAGCTGTTCCTGTTTCTGGCACATAATAAATACCTAATTGATTCCTCAGACACATGGGTAACATGTCTGTGTCAATACTTCCTATGTGTCTAAAATGAATTTCTTAACCAGGCATCCATGAACTTTTTTTTAATTCTGAAATGAATTAAAATGAACTTTTTTTTTTGTAATTCTGTATTGTTCATTTTGTGTATTTACATGCATTATTCTGATAAGGGAAGCATAAGTTTCATTAAATGGCCGTTATTCAACAAAAAAAAAAGAGGCCTTGGTCTTAAAGCTTCGTAAACACCACATTCTTCTCAGTGTTGTCAGTCTCTAGAGTCAACTCAACAGTACTATTAAAATGACTTAGGGCTCTACTACTTATTACTCCTCAACAGAGCAAGGGAGTCAAGCATTCCCCAATATTAATACACATAGGGAGAAGAAAAAGGTAAAAATTAACCCCCAAAACAGATGCATTTATAAAAAGTAATATTGAAATGGCCCTTACATCCCTTCATGTGTTGCTCCTTTGATGGACTACATTCTTTGCCACCTCTACTCTCAATTTTACCCAGAATCAGGATTACTGTGTCCCATGTTCAGCACAGACTAGCATCACAATCAGGGACATTTCTGCATACATGAAGTAAAAACACAAGAACTATTAGCAACTACATAACTGATGTGGGAATTCTGGAAACATGGATTACAAAAAAGAATTTCACATTCCCTTTCTCTGTTTTATCAATAACTGGCCTACAGGACTTTCTCTCCTGTCTCATTTGAAATCCAACAACATCTCAAATGTAACAGTAATATCTATGTGGGCTTGTAGCTCTTTGGAGCTACAATTCAATTCTCTCTCTCTCTCTCTCTCTCTCTCTCTCTCTCTCTGTCTCTGTCTCTCTCTTTCCATATATACATATACATATTTATACACATACACACATAAATACAAACATACACATATATAATAACTAGAGTGAAGACTATCTTGGCAACCTAGGTCACTGGGGATGAATTCTAATCATACCTTTTCCTTCAAACAGGTATGGGATTCTTGCTAAATTACTTACCATATCTGCATTATACTTTTCTTCATTATGCAATAGGAAAAACACCACCAGTCACAGGACTGTTGCCAGATCTCTTACAACAAGGCGCTACAAAAATCAATGTAATCTAAGTATGTGAAAGATTGAGTACCTGATTCATAAAGAAAATGTCTTTTCTTGCCTTTTATCTATAGCTTTGGTCCTGGAGGCAATCATTATGGTTAATTAATGGCAGCATATTACTGATGCAGTTGAAAGATATTAGAGATCAATATAGGGTCTACACCAGTTATTTTACACATACACACATACACACACACACACACACACACACACATACAAACACAGATACACACATAGCTTAGTACAGGAGAGCTCATCTCAGACACCAATAATAAACATTTCTTCATCCCTATAAAATGAGATCAAGCCCAGGGCTACCTACCAAGATGCAAAATGGCTACAGACCTCTGATGCATTCAATATGAATGTCAATATATTTTCTTTTATTCCCCAAAATTCAGAAAATGCAGTGAAAGCTAAAAGCCTGGATCTGTTCAAAACTCCCCACTGAAACATTTTGGTTTTGGTTCCAGGGTTACAGACTCAAGCCTGCAAGTTAGATGGTACAGTAGATGGCATGTTGTACCAGGAGTCAGGAAGAACTAAGTTCAAATCTGGCCACAGATACTTAACTATATGTGTGACCCTGGATAAGTCACTTAAAAATCTCTGTTTGCCTCTGTTTCCCCAATGATAAACTGTGAATAGCAGCATCTACCTGTCAAGGTCTTTATGAGGATCAAATGAGATGATAGTTGTAAATTTTTACCTCTCTGGAATATAGTTTCCTTATCTGTGTGTAACAAGGGTAGTCAGTGGAACTCCTGTTTTGATGTATTGAGAAACCTCCCTCAGTAAAGAGCTAGACCACATGTGTAGCCCCACAAGAGGTACTCCATTCAGCAATTCATTGGTTTTCTAATTACCCATTCAACATGTGAAATGAGGGTGCTGGACTAGTTCATGACTAAGTTCTTTTCTAGCACTGAAAAACCCCAAATCTCATGACTTTCCCTCATTTTAAGGTTATTGCAGACTAGATGTGATCTAAATATTCTAGTAAACCTAATGTAGTCACAAGTCCCAGACTAGATTTCCTGGGATGGAGGAAAGGTGGAAAGGCAGGAGGAAAGGAGGAGTGAATTATACAGCAAACCCAAAAGCAAATATTATGCCTCAAATCCCTTGTTCAGTGGAGCCTATTGCTTAATATGATCCCAAGACTTTTTTTTTCAGTTACCCTAATCACACTCATATGTTTAAAAGCCAAAAGTGAAGTTCACATCCCTCTCCATCCCCTGACAGCATTTGCCATCACTGAAAGGGTGGAAATCCTCCTAGATAGCCCCTCATCATAGGACTTTCTGCCAATATTGTAACCTGCACACTATGCTCCTCCTGCTCCCTCTCCCTCTACTCCTCTACTCCTATTCTCTATATCATATGATATATGCTACTAACAAACAATGGACATGCCCCAGTGGTCTCTTGTTTTCAAAATGCTCTTGGAGCCACCTTGCTTATAGCAACCTGTCATCCATCTGCTTTGCCCATATAGGTCAGCTAAGCCAAACTTTAAGAACATACCTTTAATGCAAATGGATCTTGCTCTTTTCCAAGACCTTTTTATAGGAGATCTCCACAAACATATTACCCTCTGTCACCCACAACCACCAACAGAGACAAATCTGAAAGACCAGGGAAAGAATACATGGAAATGTCATTGCCTGAATATGCCCATATTCTGGACCATGGGCAATTCACAGCATATAGAAGCCTAAGAAACCTCACCCCGAGACAACTGAAAACAGACACTCAGGGAAAACTACCCAGACATGACAAACTCTCCCACCTACCTAGAACCACAATGCTCTTTACATATATCATGCTATTTCCCTATGGACCTTCACAATCATCCTTTGGCAGCAAACAAAATTTCTTTAGCCTCCAATAAACTCTATTCCATTGTCTTTGGGATAAAACTTCTTAGCCTAGAATTTAAAACCCTCAAAAATCTGGCAACCCAACTGTCAAGATGAAAGCGGTATGCAAGTCAAGACACAGAACAGATCCAAGCTTCCCAACAGCACACACAGGAGACCTAATACTAGCTCTTAAGAACTCACAGAGCTCTAAGAGAATTTCCTTCAAACTAATATTATTCATTTCTTGAGTCTGCTAATAAAAACAACTAAACAAGAGAGAAGGTAAAAAAGAGAAATGCTCATTAGAAAAGAAGGGGTAGCTAGATGGAACAATTGAAAGAGTGGCCAGATTGGAGTCAGGAAAACTCATCTTCCTGAGTTCAGATCTAACTGTTTGACCCTGGGCTAGTCATTTGATCCTGTTTGTTTCAGTTTCCTCATCTGTAAAATGAGCTGCAGGAGAAAATAGCAAGTAACTCCAGGATCCTTGCCAAGAAAACCCAAATAGGGTCAAAAAGAGTTGAATAAAACTGAATGACAATTTAGTAAAGGAATGAGAAGATAAAGAACCCTCTACCTGAATTTTTAAACTAAAAACAAGCAGTGTGAAAAAAATATGTTCAAATCAACTTTCTGTTACAGTTTCAGTTGGAGTGGGATTAAGAGAAGATTCAGACCCAGAGACCTCAGTAAGGTAACTTGGGTGAGGAGTAGTGGGACAGGGATGAGAGAAGAGAGAAAGGGGAACAATCCATAATCCATCTGATAGCTTCATACTTTAATAACTATTCTGCTCATTTGTGGGCTCAGCTCAGTCATTTTTCGACTCCTTAAGGATCTTAAGCACCCTCTCACATTGCCTAGATTATCCCAACCTAGTTACTACTCTACAAGAAGAGAATCAAAGTGGGTGGGGTCAGAAAAATGCAGGGTTCTACAAATTTGGGGCAACCAAGTAAAGCTTGTGCCTTCCATCATGACTAGTACTCTTCGTGTAGAAAGATGTCAGGAATAAGTGGGCCCTCTTTTCCATGGCTCTGCCCTCCCTTTGTACTTTTAATAATGATGATGATAATAACTGAAATAAATAAATAAATATTACTACCTACATTTTAAAGCTGAGGAAACTAAAGTACAATGAATTTAAATGAATTGTCCCTGGATTATTTAACTAGTAGTTATTAGAGACAGGATTAGAACATATGTCCCTGATTCTAAATCCATCACACTATCCCTTTCCATGTCCCAGATATTGCCCTATAAATATTTCCTTTGGTAACCTTCAATTCACTAGTTCCCTCCCCTAAGTCTTCAGGAGCCTACAACCACCAACAGAGACAAATCTGAAAGACCGAGGAAAGAATACATGGAAATGTCATTGCCTGAATATGCCCATATTCTGGACCATGGGCAATTCACAGCATATAGAAGCCTAAGAAACCTCACCCCAAGACAACTGAAAACAGACACTCAGGGAAAACTACCCAGACATGACAAACTCTCCCACCTACCTAGAACCACAATTGCTCTTTACATATATCATGCTATTTCCCTATGGACCTTCACAATCATCCTCTGGCAGCAAACAAAATTTCTTTAGCCTCCAATAAACTCTATTCCATTGTCTTTGGGATAAAACTTCTTAGCCTAGAATTTAAAACCCTCAAAAATCTGGCAACCCAACTTTTAAGATTAATTTCATATGCTCCCCTTTCATATTCTCAAGATTCCAGCCAAACTGAACTATGAAACTTTCCCCAAAGTCATCCTTTCTCTCCAAACTCTATTCACTGGACTTTGCTATCTCCACCTCATTCTACTCCCCATACCTAGAATACTCTTTCTAAATCCCTATGAATCCATTTATTAGAATACTTCTCTGCCTTTAAGCTACAAGACAGCTACCACCCCTATGGCATTTTCCCCATTTCCTCACACAATTGAAAGTGATCTCTCTTTTCATAGTGTGGCTTTTTTAAAAGGTCCAAAAGACATAATTTCTGGGTAATTTCATAATTTTATTAATAATTCCAGCATTTTAATAAAAGGATGGACCCTCTTTCTCTTAGGCTAAAGACCATGCTGGGTAAGCTCACAGTTTATATGCCCATTTCATTGAGGAGTATCCCCCACCACCACCAACTTGGCAATCAACTCCGATTAGTTAACAAAGAAAGAATGAATATTATAACTAGGGGCTGTATCTGAACTTTGATTATGCAAAATTTATCTTTTAAATTAACCCCAGCCTCTGACCATTCATGCAAAAAATTTTCCCCACCCAAACCTCAGTGGAACACAATGGCTACCCAACCTGGCTGAGGTATAGATTGAGGAGAAGGTTGGCTCAGTCTTCAGAGACAGAGATCTTGAAAGAAACGAGGATAAAAGAAAAGATGGGAAATTTTAATCTCCCCAAATGATTGACTATAAACATTTCTCTCAGCAGCTTTCTCATAAAATAGTGTCTGGAACTCTTGTTTTTTTTACACTCACTACATTTTGCCATGTGTTACACTTATTGTAGCCCTTAGTCCCCCTATTGGATTGTTAAACTCCTTGAGGATAGGGCTCTCATTACTTCATCTTTATATACTCACTGCCAAAGTGTTGCAAATAGTTGGTGCTTAATAAACATTTACTAGAGTAAATAGAAAAGCTCAGAGAAGAAAGTGAAAAGGAAAGAGTACGGCCTAGCTCTCCCTAATAATTTTTTCCCCATCTGAAATTTGAGATTATATCATGGGTCAATTCACCAAAATATAATGCTTGCTTCCAGATTCAGTTTTCTAATTCATCATCATACTTACATACTTGACTTGATACTCCCAGTGAACAGCCTGGTTTTATTTATCATTTATACATCTGGTTCTCTGGTACAAGCTTTGAACATGATACACACTGGATAAATGTTTGTTGAATGGAATTGAAGATGGTCAATAGATCACCCTGACTTTAATGTGAATAGAGGAGGCTGACAGACTATTTAGACCAGGTTTTATAAGCTCTACTTTATTTCCAGGTTCTGGGATAAATGCACTAATGCCTCAGTTCTTTGGATTCAGGACTGTGAAGATCGGGTTATTGGGAAGAGATTAAATTTTAGAAAAAAATAACTCAGGCTCCTAAACTCTTATGACTGATAAATGTTTGTTGATCAATATGTTCCCAACTCCCAAGATACTGATTTATAATGAGAAATAGAATTCTTCCAGAGGCAAAATAGTTATATTTGCCTATTAGCACCTAAAAACCATAGAAGCTAAGATCTGTAATTGAACTTAATATCATCTACCTATGCTTTCTTAACCTAGAGGCCAAGTAGAGTTTAGAGAGTTTACAAATTTGAATTTAAAAAAAAAGATCTTTCCATTTTCACTACCCTCTAACTGAAATTGAGCATTTCTTTCCATTATGTATGTAGACAACAAGCCACAGTAGTATTATATAGTAGTACCTATGACTTTGTCACCAATAGAAATTACAGATATCATAGTTCTTGAATATTGTTTATGCTCATCACCACTTCAAAATTACTGTATTTATAAAACCCACCGCTAGATTGCAAATGATAAGTGTCTTCTTGTCTTTAGACACCTACACCACATCTGACTACACAGGAATTCAGTGGCTAGCAGTTATTTAACCACTAAACAGTGAAGGTACATGTTTTTGCATTGGTGACCCAGACATCTAAATTGCTTTCTAGTGTTCCCAATCTAAAATTGTTTTCTTGAAAATTATGTAGATGGAAATGAGTCTTTTTCATTGTTTGTTAACATTTTGCCCTGGATAGTTTATTAAGAACTCTTCATTTGTGGAAAAACATCAGGGTCTTATGAAACCCAAATAAGCAGGTAGATTATAAGTGTAGAATAGTCCAGTTCAAAAAGATTTGATGTTTGAGTTAATGGTTGAAGTGTAGTATTTAAAATCATTTATTACTATTTACAGGTTGGCAATGATATAAATCATAAATAGTGTTATAAGTTCTGCAAGAAGAGTTTTTCTTTTCTCTGTACTACAATGTCAGTCAGACATGACTAACTCAAAAACAAAGCAAGTATGTTATGAAATAAAGGCATGCACAAGTTTTATCATTACTATTACATAAAATGTCACAGATTTCAAAAATAATTTTGTGAGAAAATAATAAATGTTACCAGTACTTTTCCAGTTAGACAAAAAAAAACTCCATTTACTGCAGTTAAACTCAAAGAGAAATGATTGCTGGGTATTGCTATGATCTGTTTCTCTAACAGGAGAGTTTAAAGCTATTAAAAAGGGAGAAGTTGAGATCTATTTTAAAACCTGCCATATTTTATATAATTGTTATATAAAATCCTTTAATATCTTATACTTTCCTTAACATGCAAAACATTTATTTCTATGCTATTTATTAGTCACTTAGAAACTATAAAAAATTAGATTCAAAAAGTATCAGTTGAATAAATTGCTTTGTCTTTATTTTTTATTTTATAGATCCAATTTTAATTAGAAATGTCTAAGAAAAATGTCTAAGAAAAAATTGTTGAAGACAATTTTATATGCTTTCATATACATTAATGAACATTATGGGACACAAAATATTGGGGGTTTTTGAGTAGAAAAATTCTTGTGAATGGTAGTATGAAGTTAACAAAAGTGAAAAGGCATATCACATCTGTCCATCCTTTAAAAAAATGAATTTAAATATTGTTTATTTTCATGGGGAAAAAATCTCAAAAAACCTCAATTCTAAAAACAGTTGGAACATTTACAAAATTTAGATTTGCAAACCTTTTCTTGAAGCATCTTATTGAATTGTTTACCAGACCTAAAATAAAAGAACTTCCATGTTATTGGAGACTTTACTAAAGCCATATGCACCCAAAATGGACAAACTAGTTTGTGGACTGGAAAAAAAGGGGGGAGGGGGCAGGGAGAGGGGAAATGAAAATAACTCCATTGTCAATTGGTTTGTTATGTCCTAGAATAGCTGATGTTTCCTTTAAGAATTGTCAGCCTTGCCAATTTCCTTCAATATTAATTAGGATGAAATGACAGACATCTCTCAATAAAACCAGTTCCTTATTTTTGGTTGGTGTATACATGCTGATGCCATCAAAGCAGAATTTTTATTTTGTGAATTCTGCTTGAAAACTACAAAGGCTATCAACATTTTGGAAATAATAGTCAATGAAAGAAAATTTTCATACTCTTTATCTAGAATGAAAGTCCTTATTTGGCTATTTTAGTGGGAGGGAAAATGAAAATCTTTTCATAGTTGTCATTTTTTTTTATACAGACATTTGTTGGCCATAAGCATTCTTCCAACAATCCCGAATGATGTTTTCCCTGTTCCCAGAAAAGTCATCAATTTTCTTAGAATGAAATCTAAATCATCCCATGTTTAAAAGATTTTTTTAAATTAGGTTTAGAATATGAAATACTTCTTTATCACACAGAAATTCACTAACTTTCAAGATGACAAATATTAAAATGTTGTTCAACTAAGAATAGAAGTTTCAATTTTCATTAAAGAGAAAGGAACTCCACTCTAGTCATACTTTTAAAAGACAGAATTTTGAATGACTTACATGAAAGATATTTTAAAAAATATATATGAGATAAATGTTTCAATTCAAGATCCTGGAGTCAATATTATAGATGCTATTAAAAAAAATTAAAAGTTTCTTGGTTAAGCTGATGATTGGAAAAAGATAGTAGGGGTTGACATTCTTGTAAAAACATAAGTAAAAGAGGAAGTGCTTTACAAAATGGAATTGAAAGACAAAATGTTGATTTCTTTGAAAAGATAAATTTATGAACACTGAAAATACTTAAGAACTCTTTCAAAAGTTATTTCTATCAAGATAGTATTAAAGTTGAACCATAAATTTTCTTGCTGATATAAATTTTCTCAAAGATGCTGACCTAGCCAGACATACTCATTGACCTTAAGACAAAACATTTGCTACAAATGGTTTTTAACTCAAAAAATCTTGAAGGACTCTCATATGCCTTGAAAGAAACCTATCCCCATCTTGTAAGTAAGATAGGATTTTCAACACTTGTACATATAAAAAGCAAAATTAAAATTGATTAGATATCCAACATAAACTTATTGTCTTGCCAATTATATCTTAGAGTTTAATGTTTTTATTCAAGATAAACAATAGGCTTTACACTGATATCTTTTAAAATTAAGTATATTTTTAACTTCCTTATATTTTAAATATATTCTCTTGTTAAGGTACTAATAAAGAAGTATAGATATATTACTATATCACAAATTTATTTTTAATAATTAACTGTAGTTCAATACAACTGGTTTCTTTTGTGATAAAAATCAAAGATGCAGAAACCCAATAAGTTCGAATTGTCAGGAAGCATGTGTCCTCTATACAGAAGTAATTTTAACAGTTCACCAGCATAGAATTATTTACCAAATATTTAATGTGCACCTATTCTACAAACTGTCCCAAAAGTCTTAATAGAGTTTTAAGTTATTAAAGTCAAATATAAAGGCATAGAAGTTCTAGTTTGCAGCACAAGAATGAAATAGTTACCATTGTCAGAGTTTTACAGTTTAGTTGAGGAGCCAAGGACTAGCCACATGGAATAATTAAATAATATTCTGTCAGAAAAAATGTTCAGGCTAATGCATTGGACTGATTGAGGAACCTGGGGGAATAGACCCTGAGTACCATTGCATTGTCATTTTCCCACTTTAGGAAAGTCTGAATTAGTACTTATTATTAGTTAAGTGTAAGCTTTTCCAGTTCCTAAGTTGTCACTTGGTATAACATTGATTCAATCTGACTCTTACCTACTTTTCCAGACCTATTTTATATCACTATCCTTCACACTCTACTTTTAACAAAACTAGACTTTTCCTTGAATTTAATATTCCATCTCTCATCCCATATAAATCAATCCTTTAGCTCAGAATGTGAATCCTCCTCATTCTGCCTTTCAGATTCTTTCTCTTACTTTATATCTCAGATCAAGTGCCACTACCTCCATAACACTTCTCAGATTCCTCTGGTAATGTTTTCTCCTTCCTCAAACTAATTTTGTACTTACTTATCTTTGCATATGTTCTAACTTTCCCATCCTAGAATTTAAGTTCAATGAGGTCAGGAACTATTGAATTTCTTTCATATTCCAAGTGACTAGCATAGTTTTTGTATATTGTAGGTGTTTTAAGAACATTTGTCAAATTTCACCAAATTATTGACATACTGTAGAATACAGTTATGTACTGGATAATTTCTCCATTGCAGCACTTGAAATAATTCTTTCGAAAAGGACTGAGCCCCACCTAATCTGCCTTTTCACATTATTTTGTGAACCTTTTAAGAAAGGGAGTGACAATCATATACAATTCTAGGTCAAAGAAGCACAGAGGCCTCAGAAACCATCTTGTTCACCCCAACCCGAACATGAATCCATTTGTCATATGTCTGACAAGTAGACAATCTAGCCTTTGACTGAAAAGTCTCTCTTGAGAAGTAGGATCCCCTATACCTCTTAAGACAATCCAGTGCACTCAGGATAAGTCTTTAAGGAAATGTGATTGTTTTTGTTTTCTTGTTGTTTGGTTTTTGGGTTGTTTTTTTTTTTTTTGAGGAGGGAGAGAGATGGAGATCAAGCCTAAATTTCCCTTTGAAACCTCTACCCCCATTGCTCTTAATGAAGCCTAGACACCAAGAAGAGAAAGTCTAATCCCCCTCTCACTTAACATCCCTTAAAATACTTGAAGATAGTTAACACTTCTCATTCCTTAAGTCTTCTTTACTCCAAGCTAAAAATTCCCATTTCTTTTAATCAATCATCATAGGGCATGATCTTGAGATTTTTTTACCATGCTGTTCCCCTTTGAACACTTCAGCTTATCTATACCCTTCCTAAACTGTGGCAATCAGAAATGAATTCAATATTCCAGATGTGGTCTGACTGGGCAAGAGTGTGGAGGTACTATCAGGCCTCCTTCCTATTCCTAGACACCATACTTTTGATAGCAATGCTTAGATGGATTTATATTATATCTTGCCTCCAGTGCCCCATTTCGTGGGGGGACAAGAATCTATATTTTAAAGATAGCTTTCATATGTTAGTATCTTATAAGTGTATGGTTTTAAAAGACCTTACAAATCATTTATTCTTATTCCTTCGATTCAGTTTCACAAACATTTATTAGATATTTATTGAATACACAATACTGGGCTTATCAGGGACAGATGCACAGCTTGAAATCATTTAGTCTCACCTCATGGAGCTTACTATCTAATCATCTAATCAGAACCCAAAGAGATTAAATGATAGAGTTGATACAACACACAACAGCAACCCAACAATAATCCAGGTCAGAAAAGTTCCACAGCTAGTGAATTGACTCCAAAGTACATCAAATATTATCACCTCCAAAAAAAAAAATATATATATATATATATATATATATATATATATATATACAATTGTTTCTTTTCTGCCTTCACCCAGTCCCACTCTAATAATAGTAATAATTCACAAATATATAAAACTATATAAAATTTGCAAAATCTTTATGAAACTTTGTCTTCACAACCTTGTAAAAGAGAATGTACAAATAAATATAGTTATCTCCCTTTTATGAATAAGGAAATAGATGATCATCACAGAAAAAGTACCTTATCCAAGTCCATCATCCAGTAAATTTGCAAGTTTTGTCCTTTAGCCCAGAAATCTCAATGCTAAGTATATACCCCAAAGAAGTCAAAGTTAGACAAAAGTCCAATATATACCAAAAAATTAATAGCAGTACTTTTAGTAGTACCTTCACAGAAAGCAATAGGGATACCCCATTGGCTGAGGAATGGCAAAAACAAACTGGTACAAACAAATGCATTGGATATTATTGTACCATGAGCTACAATGAATATTAAGAATTCAGAGATGCATGAAAAGACTTGTATGAATGATACAAATTGAAATAGGTAAAACCAGGGGAAACAATATATACTATGATTATAATAAATGGAAATATAAAGAATGCAACAAACAAAAAAGTCAAACTTGAATACTTTGTAATTATAATGACAAAAAGAGATAAGAAAATGAACCTCCCTCCCCTCTCTTGCAGAACTGTGGATCAGGAATGTGGAATATTGTATATATTTGATAAATGTGCTTTGCTAAAAAACTTTTTTTTCTTTCTTTTATATTCTTTGCCACAAAGAGTCTCTCTGAGTAGGAAAGACAAGAGGGATATTCATGAAAATTAAAGTGATTTAAAAGCAAAATATACCAATGTATTATAACAAATATAGCAAAAAATATATAAAAAAATATAATGGACATTTTGATACTTAAACTCAGTTCTTCTAATTCCAAATAGAATCTCCTTATCAATCTATTGTATTATCCTAAATCAGCTAGATCTCATAACTGGGTCCATTGTTTTTGCCAAACATATTTCATTTTTTGAAGTTTGTGCTTAGAAAATTATCTAAAGATTTCTTTCAAGAACTAACCTCTAAGCCTTCAATTGTTGGATTCAGAAAATAGAAGCAAACCTTACCTTTAGGGAAGGGAACTCAACATTTCCTCTAATGCTGACCTCCCAACCCACACACACACACACACACACACACACACACACACAGACACGGGATATTAAGTATCATCTAGTTAATGAAAGGTCAAGATTCAAAGTCACTTCTCTTGACTTTAAAATAAAGGAAGTAAATATCCATTTTGATTACTTATTGAATTTGTAGGATCCCAAATCTCAAATGAATCAACTTTGTGCTTTGTCTCCTTTGGCAAAAAACAGTCATTTTTCTTTGGACAACCTAAAATTTTCATTTTCTCATTCAGAATTTCTGCCCTGAAATGGTGTATAGTGGTATTGATGAATGGTCTGTATTTCATATTGATCCAAAAGGACTGCCAAGGACTGCTTTAATCTATAATTAAAGAGGAAAACCTTTCCAAGAATTATTCCTTTGACAATTTGTTTTCCTTCACAGTGCCCCAGACTCTTTAGCAATCAGATTTCTCACTTTTTAAGGATGTGCTTTATCTCCATCTAAATACTGTCTCTTCTAAACAGGGAGGAAGTTGGAGGTTGTAATTGTTTCCATGGATTTTTTAAGTAAATGACTAGTCATTTAAAATACTTTCTAATTTAAATACCTTTAGATTTCATGCAAGAATGATATTGCATTACCTAAACATGGTTGGATTTACAACAACCTCAATCTCTCATCTTCTCCCATGATTGGAAGCACTTATGTTTTTTGTTTGTTTGTTTTTATTTGCTTTTGTAAGGCAATGGGGTGAAGTGACTTGCCCAAGGTCACACAGCTAGGTAATTATTAACTGTCTGAGATCGGAACTCAGGTCCTCCTGACACTAGGACTGGTGCTCTATCCACTGTGACACCTCGCTGCCCTGGAAGCACTTATCTTATGAGTCGATTTGAATTGAACAGTTTTTCTACTTTTTCATACAAATAATGAACGATTTATCACTCAATAGAATTCCAGAATTCCAGAATTACTCAGTCCTTTCTACTTCACACAATTAGTCTATACCCAATCACACTAGGCTTCCTCAACATCTTACTCCTTATGGTTAGTTTCTTGAATGCTACCTTAAAATCCTAGCCTTCTTCCCTCATTCCCTTGACTTTCCTTAGTATTTCCAAACCCCAAACAAGAATTGCTATAAATATCTACTTTTTTTGCCCCCCTTTGCAGACTATAGGGCATAGATAGTGGAGGAAACATATGTATTGAAAAGAGCATATTTGACCCACTATAGCGTCAAGTTGTGCAGTATCAACTAGACATCTTCATTTAATTGAAGATGGGAGGAAATGGGGTTCAGGAAAGGTACTTAAAGATCAGGTTCATTTTGGGGAAAAACTCACCAATTCTCCACCTGGGGGGGGTAAGAAAGGCTTAAATTTTAATTCACAGGTTGTTCAAATTATTGCAAAGAGTTCACAAGTTACTACAGAAATTCACAGGTTAGGTTCTTTGAAAAGGCAGCAAGATAGTGAGATCCTTAAAGTACAGATTGATAAACAGAAGATGTGACTAAAAAGGTTAAAGTGCTTGAGAAGAAAAAAGGAAAGAAAAGAAGTTTAGATCAATGGAACTAAGGCTATATTGGTAGTTACAAGCTGAGAAGAGTGCAACTTAGATAAGAGAAGGGAGAAAGAAATGGTAGGAAGCTCAGAAGAGGACAAAGAGAAGAGAAAATTAGGTCAGCATAATCATGGAGCTGGGGCCATATTGATCCAGTTGCATAGGTCAGACCACCTGTGTCCAGAAGGAGAGGAGCTGCAGGGAGTCCAAATGAGAAGGAGAGGGGGAAAAAAGAAGGCTGCCCCCTTGGATTTTTGCTTAAATACATTTCCATGGTGGACAGAACAGGATGGTGCTTGAGGAGTGGTTCAACACCTGGCTCGTTATTCTCCAATACCTATGTCATAGAGGTGATCCTCAAGAGTGGCTGAGGCAACACTTATTGCACATGGGTGGCATTCTACATGCTATGGGCTAAGCCTTCTAAGTCCAACATGGCTTAAGAAACAGAGACAGCAAATAGTCAACACCAGATGGAGAACACCCTCCACAATATGGAAAAAATTTTAAAAGATTACAGGATTTTCTTTGTGCCTTGCTTCAAAATCAGATTAAAATGTTATTGGGAAATTTTAACAAAAATAAATAAAAATGCAATAAGACATTGACAATGTTATACTTGTGGTTTTCTAAGTATACTCATGTATGGTTTAGTGGCCCCCATTTCTATTTGAGTTTGATACCACTGAACTACCATGATAAGCCCTTAAGAATAAATCAATAAACATATGCTAGACCCTGTGCTAAATTATAGGGAGACAAAAGATATCCCCTAAAAACACAATGAAATCACAATCTAATGGAAAAGATAACATATAAACTCAATTGTACATGCTATAAACAGGACAAATCAGAACTAATTAATAGAGGAAAGCCACTAGTATTGAAAAGGCCTTCTGTTAAAAATTAGGATTTTAGGTGAGTCTTAAAGGAAGCCAGGGAAATTAGTGGGCAGAGTTTAGAGGGAAAAGCATTCCAGGTATAAGGGAGAGAGCCAGAGAAAATTACCAGAAAGAAGAAAAGAATTGTTTTGTTCATGCAAAAGCAAGGAAGCCAGTATCACTGATTTAAAGAGTAGACAATGGGGAGTAAGAACTATTTAAAACAAATTTATTCCCAGTGAATTTCCCACAGTTGCTATTGTACAATTTCCTCCCCTCTTAAGTCCAAAATTCACACACACACATACACACACACACACACCACCACTTCCTTTCCTCCTATGTATTAATGAACAAGATCCATGTACCATCCATATAACATATATACAAATTAGTAAATATAATAAATGGGGAGATCAAGAAATGTTTTACAGAAAAGGAAACATATGTATTGAAAAGTTAAGTTTAATTGAATCTGAAATGAGTGAAAGACAAGAATTCTGAAAGGCAGAATTGAAAAGGAAATTCATTTCAGACACAATAAATGGTTTACTGAATATATATTATATATAAATATACTGAAGCCATAGATGGAATACTAATTTGGGAAAATGACTAATAGTAGTTTGGATTAGATAGGCAAAAAGGAATAATGGGAATAAGTCTGGAAAGGCACAATAGAACCAGGTTGTTGAGTACTTCAAATTCAAGGAATTTGTACTTTATCCTAGAGATAATGAAAAGTTAATGAAAACTTTTGAACAAGAGAGTAATAAAATCAGACCAATCTATACCTTAGCAGAATTATTTTTTGCAGTGAATGATTTATTTAGGTGAATGATGAATTGGAACAGCATGAAGACCAAATATAAGATTTCAGTTCTAATTAAAGGAGATATGAACCTAAACCAGGGTGGTAATAGATTCAAGAGAAAGAGTTTCATCCAAATGTTCAGGAGATGAATTTAACAAGATTTGACAAATGGTTAGCTATCAGGAAGGAAGGATAAAAAAGATGAATATTTTTGTAACATTATTAACCAGAGTTATTGTAAAGAATATTAGATCCTTCAAAAAAAAAGGAAGATTGGAAGATCTTTAAAAAGTTTAGATGGGTAACTGAAAGAGTGAAAGAGATGAATCTGAGTTCCTCTGATCTCCAATAGCACTTTGTCCGAGAAAATAATGAGCTGGATGAACCAGATCTGTAACAGGAGGGGATCCCAAGTGCATTATATTCTATTTACATACCTTATTTTCCCCCATTCTTGTAAAAATGAATATAATAGGGGTGATTAGGTGGCACAGTAGATAGAGCACTGACCCTGGAGTCAGGAAGGCCTGAGTTCAAACCCAGCCTCAGACATTTAATAATTACCTAGCTGTGTGGCCTTGGGCAAGCTCCTTTAACCCCATTTGTCTTGAAAAAGGCAAAAAAGAATGAATATAATAAAATTACTAATTCAACAAAATGTTTTTTATTTCTTTGATTTCAAACCAACTTAGTCATTTGTTTTTAGGTAGCAAAATGAACAATTCTATTTTAAATAGAGATAGGGACACCTGTTACCTTGAAGGTAATTGGACCTATTCCCACCAGATACTTCTGTTTTCCTAAAATGAAAGGGATGTCAGAGCTCCAGCTCCAACCTTAGGGGAAAAAAGAGAACAGCTGTTTTCGGGGTTGATTTTTGGCCTCCCATTCCTAATTGATAGACTAAAAAACAGCACAGCAAACATGTTCTGGCTGATTTCCAAAGTATTATTTATAGAGGCATTGTAGTACAATGGAAAGAGCACCAGATTTGAAATTAGAAAGACATTTCTGTCACTACCTGTGTTTCACTCTCTTAAGTCCAGTTTCATCTACAGATATTAGACTAGATGACCTCTGAGGTCCCTTCCAACTTTCTTCTGTGTGTGTGTGTGTGTGTGTGTGTGTGTGTATATATATATATATATATATATATACATATATATATATATATGTATATATATATATACATATATATATAATTTATTTGTTTTTCCAACTACATACATGGTAGTTTTTAACCATTTTTTTGCAAAAACCTAAAAAATGAATATAATAAAATTACTAATTCAGAACCCAGGTCCTCCTTTTGAGTTTTACATTTTTCTCCCTCCCCTCTCCTGCCCTTCCCTCCCCTCCCTCCCTCCCTCCCTCCTTGAGAGAAAACAATCTGATATAGACCCTATATTTATAATCATGCTAAGCTCAGAATAATATTGATCATGTTGTGAGAGAATACTAATACAAATAGAAGAAAACATTAGAGAGAAAAATGACATAATACATAAGGCAATAGTTTTTAAATTGGAGATGATAAGCTTTGTTCTTCATTTAAATTCCTTCTCTGGATATGGATGGCATTTTCTATCACAAGTCTTTTAAAATTGTCTTTGGTTATTATCCTGCTGAAATGAACATGTCCAGCATAGCTGATCATCATACAATGTTGTTAGTGTATATAATGTTCTGGTTCTGCTCATTTCACTCCACATCAATTCATACAAGTCTTTCCAAGCTTTTCTGAAATTCCATCCATCATGGTTTCTTATAGAAAAATAGAGTTCCATCACAAACACATACCACAATTTGTTCAGCCCTTCCCTAATTGATGGGTATCCCCTCAATTTCCACTAGAAAAAAACTGCTATGAATATTTTGAACATGTGGGATTTTTTTCCCCCTTTTTCATGATCTCTTCAGGATACAGACCCGGTAGCGGTTTGCAGAGTTTTTTTTTTTTTTTTTTTTTTTGCCTTTTAGACATAATTCCAAATTGTTTTCCAGAAAGGTTGTTTTTGCTTTTCTTTTTACAAAGCAATGGGATTATGTGACTTGCTCAAGTTCACACAGCTAAGTAATTATTAAATATCTGATATTTGAACTCAGGTCCTCCTGGCTCCACTCTATCCACCGTGCCACCTAGCTGCCCCTTCTCCAGAAAGATTGGATCAGTTCACAACTCCATACCACATCCCCTTCAACATTAATCATTTACCTGTCTAGTCATAATGGTTAATCTGATAAGTGTGAAGTGGCACCTCAGAGATGCTTTAATTAGCATTTCCTTAATAATGATTCAAAGCAATTTTTCGTATGACATTAGAAAGCTTTGATTTCTTTATCTGAGAATTGCCTTTCCATATCCTTTGAGCATTTATCAACTGGAGATGATTTGTTTTTCTTTAAATTTAACTCAGTTCTCTATACATTTTAGAAACTAGTCCTTTGTCAGAAACATTACTTGTAAAAATTGTTTTTCAACTTACTATAGACCTTTTATTCTTGGTTGTAGTGGTTTTGTTTGTGCAAAATGTTTCTAATTTAATATAATCAAAATTATTCATTTTTTTATAATGTTCTCTATCTCTGTCTCTTCTTTGATCATAAGCTGCTCCCCTTTCCATAGACTGACAGGTAAACTTCCTTGTTCTCCTAAGTCTAAATCCTATATCCATTTTCACCTTATCTTGGAATAGGGTATGAAATGTTGGTCGATGCCTAGTTTCTGTCATACTATCTTACAGTTTTTCTAGTAGTTTTTATCAATGAGTGAGTTCTTATCCCAGAAGCTGGAATCTTTGGGTTTATCAAACAGTAGATAACTATAGACATTTACTGCTAATTCTTCTGCACCTAATTTATTCTACTGTTCATAGCCATTATCAAACAATTTTGATGACCGATGCTTTCTCATATTTTTTTTAGTTTTTTTGCGAGGCAAACGGGGTTAAGTGGCTTGCCCAAGGCCACACAGCTAGGTAATTATTTTAGTGTCTGAAACTGGATTTGAACACAGGTACTCCTGACTCCAGGGCCGGTGCTTTATCCACTGTGCCACCTAGCCACCCCTCTAATATAATTTTGGATCTGGAATGGCTAGATTCCCTTTCTCTGCATTTTTTTCATTAATTCCCTTGATATTCTTGACCATTTGTTCTTCCATATGACTTTAATTACTATTTTTTTCTAGCTCATTAAAGTAAGTTTTTTTGGAACTTTGATTGGAATAACCCTTAAGAAGCAATTTAATTTAGGTAGAACTGTCATTTTTTCATATTAGCTCAGCTTACCCATGAGCAATTGACATTTGTCGGTTATTTAGATCTGATTTTATTTGTGTGAAAAATGTTTTATAGATATTTTCATATAATTTCCAAGTGTGCCTTGGCAGGTAGACTCCCAAGTATTTTATGTTATCTGAAGTTATTTTAAATGGTATTTCTTTCTATCTCTTGCTGATGCATCTTGTTAGTAATATATAGAAATGATGAGGATTTTATGTGATGTATTTTATATCCTGTGACTTTGCTAAAGTTGCTAATTGTTTCCAGTAAGTTTTTAGAAGATTTTCTAGGGCTCTCTAGGTATACCATCATATCATCTGCAAAGTGTGAGAGTTTTGTTTTTTTTTTATTACCGATTCTAATTCCTTCCATTTCTTATTTCCTTCCATACCTTCTCTTATTGCTAAAGTTAACATTTCTAATATAATATTGAATAATAATAATGATGATAACAGGCATCTTTGTTTCACCCCTGATCTCATCAGGAATGTTTCTAGCTTATCCCCATTTCATATATGCTTATTGATGGTTTTAGACAGATACTGCTTATCATTTTAAGAACATTTCACTTATTCCTATGCTCTCTAGTGTTTTTAATAGAAATGGGTGCTGTATTT
Source organism: Macrotis lagotis (assembly GCF_037893015.1). NCBI lineage: Eukaryota > Metazoa > Chordata > Mammalia > Peramelemorphia > Peramelidae > Macrotis > Macrotis lagotis. The sequence continues at coordinate 168,472,620 of NC_133661.1, read as the reverse complement.
TATTGAAAGTTTTTTTAGCATCTATTGAGATACTCCTATAATTTCTCTTAGATTTGTTATTGATATGGTCAGTTATGCCAATAGTTTTCTTAATTTTGAACCAATCCTGCATTCTTGGTATAAATCCTACTTAATTATGGTGATAACTTGCTCTAATTGCTTAGTTAATATTTTATTTGAAATTTTTTCATTCATATTCATTAGAGAAATTGTTCTATAATTTTCTTTCTCTTTTGATCCTTCCTGGTTTAGGTATTAGCATCATATTGGTGTCATAGAAGGAAATTGACAGAACTCCTTCTTCACCTATTTTTTCAATTAGTTTATGTAGAATTGGATCTAATTGTTCCTTAAATGTTTGGTAGAATTCACTTGTGAATCCATCTGGCCCGGGACATTTTTTATTAGGGAGTTCATTGATAGTTTGTTCAATTTCTTTTTCTGAGATGGGTTATTTAAGCATTAATTTCCTCTTCTTTTAACCTTGGCAGTTTTAATTTTTGTAAATAGTCATTCATTTCACTTAGATTATCAAATTGAATGCCTTTACAATTGGGTAAAATAGTTCTGAATTATTACTTTATTTTCCTCCTCATTGGTGGTGAATTCCATCTTTTCATTTGTGATACTGGCAATCTGGTTTCCTTCTTTCTTTTTTAAATTAAATTAATGAAATATTTAGCTATTTTATCATTTTCTCATAAAACCAACTCTTAGTTTTATTTATTAGTTCAATATTTTTCTTGCTCTAGATTTTATTAATTTCACCTTTAATTTTCAGTATTTCTTCTTTGATTTCTACTTTTGAATTTCTACTTTCTATTTCTACTCCTATTTCTACTTTCTACTATTTAATTGAGTATTTTTAAGTTATTCCTTAAGGTTTTTAGTTCCATCTTCAGTTCATTGATCTCCACTTTCTCTATTTTATTCATGTAAGCATATAAAGATATAATATTTGTTCTAACTGCTTTGGCTGTATCCCATAAGTTTTGGTCTGTTGTCTCCTTATTGTCATTGCCTTGTATGAAATCATTCTTTCTATGATTTGTTGTTTGATCCATCATTCTTTACAAAATGGTCCTTTAGTTTCCAATTAGCTTTAGTTCTATCTCTCCATGGACATTTATTACTCATGATTTTTATTGCATCATGATCTGAAAAGAACGCATTCAATATTTCTGCCCTTTTGCATGTGATTATGAGGTTTTTATGCCTTAATACATGTTCAATTTTTGTGTAGGTATATGTACAGTAGAAAAAAGGAATATTCCTTTATATCACCATTCAATTTTCTCCAAAGGTCTATCATATCTAAGTTTTTAACATTCTATTCATTTCCTTAACTTCCTTATTATTTATTTATTTTATCATCAAATTTATCTAATTCTGAGAGAGGGAGGTTGAGGGCCCCCTGTAGTATACTTTTGTTTTCTGTGTCTTCATGTAACCCATTCAGCTTCTTCACTAACAATTTGAATGCTATACCACTTTGTACATAATATTTGGTATTAAAATTACTTCAATGGCTATGGTACCTTTTAGGAGCATATAGTTTCTTTCCTTATCTCTTTTAATGAGATCTATTTTTGCAATTGCTTTGTCTGAGGTAAGGATTGCTACTTCTGCTTTTATCACTTTAGCTGAAGCATAATAAATTCTGATCCAGGGTTTTACCTTTATTCTGTGTGTAACTCTAACCTATAAATGTGTTTCTTGTAAGCAGCATATTTTAGAGGTCTGTTTTTTTTAATCCACTCCTATTCAATGGGACAATTTCCCATTCACATTCTTAGTTATAATTTCTAATTCTTAATTACCTTTCGTGCCTACCATTTGTATTTCACCTTATCCCTCTTCCCCAGTGTTTTGCTTCTGAATACCACCTCTCTCTATGTGTTCCCCCCTTCTATCCACCACTCTCCCTTTTCTTTTCCTTTTCCCTTTTTCCTTCTCTACTTTCTAACAGTGCCTCCTTCCCTCCCCCTCCCCTTCTCCACCTAATACTGTAAAGGTAAGATAAATTTCTAAACTCAATTGAGTATGTGTGTACTAATCCCTCTTTGAGCCAAATCTGATAAGAGTAAAATTCAGGCAGTTCTCACCTCCTCCTTCTTTCCCCCTTTTGCAATAGGTCCTTTGTACTTCTTCATGTGATATAATTTACCCCATTCTACCTCCCCCTTCCTCCCATCTCTTTACAGTCCTCCCCACCTTTATTAAAGCCCTATTTTTTAAATCATTCCAGCAAAGTCATATATATATACCATGAATGTCCATACTTCAGTCTAAGTATATTTCCTCTAATAGAGTTACAGTTCTCAATAATTATGAGAATCTTCCTTGCAGGTAGGGATGTAACCAGTTTAATCTTATTGGTTAGCAGCCATTTTCTTTTCCCCCTTTTTTCAAAAGTTTCTTAAATCTCCTATTTGAAGATTGAATTTTCTGTTCAGCTCTGGTCTTTTCATCAAGAAAATTTGAAAGTCACCTATTTTGTTAAATGCCCCTCTTTTTTCCTGAAAGAGAAGGCTTGGCTTTGCTGGATAGTTGATTCTTTTGTAATCCAAGTACTCTTGCTCTAAGGAATCTAACGTTGATGTAGCCAAGTCCTATGTAATCCTGACTGTGACTCTGGTATTTGAATTGCTTCTTTCTGGCCACTAACAGGATTTTCTCCTTCATGCGACAATTCTGAAGTTTGGCCATAATATTCTTTGGTGTTTTCATTTTGGTATCCTTTTCAGGAGATGATTGATGAATTCTTTAAATGACTATTTTATCATCCAGTTCCAGAATCTCAGGGCAGTTCTCATTAACTATATCCTGATGAATAACGAATACTATCCAGGTTCTTTTTTTTTCAATCAAGGATTTTAAGTAGTCCTATGATTCTTAAATTGTCTCTTCTGGATCTATATTCCAGATCAGTTGTTTTACCAATAAGATATTTTATATTTTCTTCTAATTTTTCAGACTTTTTTATTTTGTTTAACAGATTTTTGGTGTCTCAGGAAGTCATCAGCTTCCACTAGAACCAATCTATCTTTCAGGAAGGTATTTTCTTTCTTTAGTTTTTTGCATTCTTTTTTCTGTTTGCTCAATTCTGTTTTTAAAATAGTTGCTTTTTCTATCTGCCCAATTATGTTTTTGAGGGAATTATTTTCTTTTTGCATTTGTCCAATTGTATTTTAAAAGATTTGGGTTTTTTCTGTCATTTTTTTGTTGCAAGATGTTAATTTTCTCTTGCATGTATTTTCCCAACTTTTTCATTTGATTTTTAAACTTCTTTCTGATATCTTCTAAGAAGTCTTTCTGGGCTAGTGATCAATTCATATTCTCCTCTGAAGTTTCACATATAGCATCCATTCTATCCTCCTTTTCTGAACTAGTATCCTTATCTCCAGGATGACATTCAATATACCCCACTTTGTGCAGTTTTCCTTCATTTTGAGATTTGTTCTTTCCCTATGGTCTTGTGTTGGGGGAAGGGCTTATTCATAGACCTTCAGTGTTGAGAACCCTAGAGCCCTTGCTTACTGGAGTTAGGAACTCCAGGGGGTTTACCCAGTGGATCTACCTGTAAGGAACTACAGGAGCTTTCTTTGAATTTTCTGTGTTGGGAATGACAGCTGCCCACTCCCTAGGTCTGTAGCTGAATCTGGGTTGTCCTCACCACAACCCAGTTTCTGGACTAAGCTGTCAGGCCTGGAAACAGCAGAGGTTCTCACTGGATAATCAGCACTGGCAAAATCCTGCCACCCACACTCAGGTCTTGGGGAAGGGTATGAACATGTAAGGCTGTTTCTGTGTTTGTACTGGAGACCTCCAGGGAACAATAAGCGTTTCTCTGGAAACGCTAAGGGCACATGGTTCAAAGTCATCCAAACCAACCAGGCTGGCTGAATTGGTGACCTGGTCTCCCAGTGTGCCCACCACAAACATCACGAAGGCTTCCACTCCTACCACCAAGGTTCTCAGCTTAGTCCCCCAATTCACCCTGCCATTTCTACTCTTTATCCTGGGCACACCCATGCTCTCCCCATGACAGATCTTGCTAAAAGTTGTTCTATTCTGTTCTTTTGTGGGTTCTGTCATTCCAAAATCTCTTCAGTGGCTTGATTCATGAGAACTTAAAACAGTAACTGGTTTCTCTCTGCCATATTGACTGGAAGCTCCCTTTCAAATTTCAATCTCTGATTCTAAAGCATACTCAACCCTGCCCCTGGAAATATGGCTATATGGGGTGTCTTCTTTTACCTAGAAGGTTAACTATTGCCCAGCCAATTCTTGAAAGCTCCAAGGAGGAGAGAGAGAACAAATGTCAGGAAAGGAGGGAAGCCTTTCTCCGTAGAAAACTTTATATTCTGTGACTTACAAAAGACAAAGGAACCCTTCTCAAAATTTAGCTTGGGATACAAGAGTGTATGTTTTTCCATTGCTGGAGGAGTTATGAATTAAAACAAATAGGATGGGGGTGATAAAAAAAAGACTATCTTTCCTTTTCCTACCCAGCTAGGTCAAGTCACAAAGAAATTCCTCTTCCCCCACTTTTTGGTAACAATGATTATTCTCCCATCAAACAAATAGTCAGGTTTAATGGATCTTCAACTTAATGCAACAGTCAGCAGCCCTCAGGGACATTGTGATGGCTGCTAGTGACTTTGCTCATTCACCTTGAGATCAGACTTTGGCCACAGCAGAGCTCCCATTTCTCTGTTTTTGTAATGAGGAGAACAATGCCCATTATAGCAGAATCGCCTTTCAAAAGTTTTGGATGAAATCTCTAACATATCAAATGAAGGGAACCAGAATCACTAAGGATTTAATCTTCCTAGAAGAGAGAGCACTTGATACCTACTTTTTCACTGACAGAGTGTTCGAATCAGGTCATCCTTAGGTTCCCTAAGATGGGTGACTTTTTTAGCAGGGAACTATGACTTCATTTTTCTAAATATTTATGGTTACTCCATCCTTCTCCAAAATCAATTGGGTCTAAAGTGAGAATTGTAGGATAAATGAATCACAAATAGTGAACATAAAACCCCAGTGATTTTTTCAAAAACTTTGGAAAGAATTAAATCTCTTTTCCCCCATACCAATCATCTTTATGACCTAAAATGTCAATATATTGTGCTCAACTGTAGACAATTTTATTGTTATACTAAGTATATTTTCTTCCTTCGATTTGGCACTGGAGGATAATACTTTGTAACTACCTCATCCTAGAAGTGAAATATATTTTAGAGTTACTGATCCAGAGTCTGTTCCCCTTTTAAATTAATTATAAATGCAGATCTTATCAGCCTTACTGCAGAACAATGTTCACCCATCAAGAATGAAATGAAGATTCTACATTAATTGTTCCATATGCATTTCCTAATATTAGACAAGATTAATCCAATGAAAATATATGGAATAAGCATTAATTAAGGGCCTACTGTGTAGAGAACATTATGCTATGAACTGGAGAAAACACAAAGATTAGATAAGAATAGTACCTTGCTCTTGGGAAGCCCTTATTCCTAGTAGTAAGAAAAATACAAATAACTATCTACAATCCTCAAAATTACATGAGGGGTCAGTTTGAAAGATATAAATTAAATTAACATGTGAATTCTAAGTGGAAAGGATGTTATCAAGAGGTCGGATAAGGGAGCTCTTCATAAAGAAGCAGCATCTCAGCTGGGTTTTAAAGGATGATACCCATAACTGAGGGGAAAAGATATTCAAGGACTTCCGGCCAATCATGTCAGAAAGAAGACAGGCACTACATCAAGTGCCCCTGTTGTTCCTGTGCGCACACACACACACACACACACACACACACGCACACACACACCCCCATGAAAGAAACCTCTTAACAGAAGCTCAATTGACAAAACTCAGAAAAAGAAGCTAAGAGAAAGACATCTACCAGAAAGATGTCTCAGGGGACTGTGGATGAACCAGGAGTGGAGACCAGAGGGTCAGTGCAGGGAGAGCAGCAAGGGGGAGAAGCCAGAGGACCAGCTGTATATGCACACTTTAGTGAGAGGCAGGTCCAGACAGCAGTGGGATGGAAGCCAGGGGACCAGCATTGGCCACAAAGACTTTGGTGAGAGGAGGGTCAAGAACCAACTTTAGCCACAGAGTCTTTGGCCAGTGGGTAAGGGAGGTCTGCACACTTGAAAATCATCTTCTAGTTAAGTGCAGGACCTGAGCTCCATACTTTTATCAGAGCATTCTTCCAGAAACGAATGGTAACAGCCCACCCCCCCCCAAACCCTCACACTCAGGTGTGGAGTACACTCAGATGAAAGGGAGATTGGCTTCCAACCCATTGTTCAAGGTAAACTCAAACTCTGCTGCCCCTCCTCACCACCACCACCCCCACTCCCTCTAGGAATGGGAGAGGGCTTCAATCACTCCAGAGAAAGCAACAGCACCTCCTACTGGCTGGCCCTTGGAATTACTAAGCCAAGTGAACAAAGCTTCTAGGGTTGTCAAAAGCAAACCTCTGAGAGCCAGATACACACACACACACACACACACACACACACACACACACACACACAATCCTAGAAAAATGAAGAAAAACCAGTGAAAATGGGGACCTATGGAGAAATACTTAGAAGGAACAGATTCTAACCCAGAGAGATCTAGGACTTCTGAGGAGAATATGAATTGGTCTCCAGCCCAGAAAGACTTCCTGGAAGAAATCAGGAAGTTTAAAAATCAATCAGAAAAGTTGGGAAAAGAAACTCAAGAAACAACATCTCACAACAAGAAAACAAATCCTTAGAAAATACAATTGGACAAATACAAAATGAGATTAATTCTCTCAGATCCTCAATTGGGCAATTGCAAAAAGGAAATAATTCTCTCAATCCTCAATTGGGCAATTTCAAAAAGAAAGTAATTTTCTCAAAACTACACTTGGATGGGGGGAAACTAGGTAGTGCAGTGAATAGAGCAACATTAAGGTATCAAAGGTCCTGGAATGAGATATTCCAAAGAGCCACAGAGCTTGGAATGCAGCCAAGAATCCACTATCCAGCAAAGCTGAGTCCTTTCCTCCAGGGAAGAAGATGGACATTTAATGAAATAGGAGACTTCCAACATTTCCTGATGAAAAAACCAGAGCTAAATAGAAAATTTGAACATCAAACAGGAGGCTCAAGAGACACATCAAAAGGTTAAAAAAAGGGGGGGTGGTAAGTAAAAAAGAACTGCTATCCAATAAGATGAAACTGGCTATATCCTGACTTGGGAGAAAGATTCTCATTCTCATTCTAATTCTCATTCTCAATTCTCTCAAGAATTGTAACTCTATTAGAGAGAAAATACTTAACCAGATGATGAACACTCAAGACTTTTCTGTGTCTCAGATAGAATGATTTAAAACAATACCTCCTTAAAAAGGGAGACAGTAACGAGATGGAAGGACAGAGGATAATGAATGGGGTAAATCATATTACATTAAGTGGTACAAAAGACCTATTGTAATAGAGGGAAAGAAAGGAGGAGGTTAGAACCACATGAATCTTCTTCTCATCAGACTTGGCTTAAAGTTAGCTTACACACACTTGGTTAAGAAATTTATCTTACCTTTCAAGTATTAAAAGGGGGAGCGGGGAAGCGGGGAAAGGAAGGGGGAAGAGGGAACTAGAGAAGAAAGTGAAGGAGGAAGGGGAAAAGGGAAAGGGGAAAGAAAGCAGAGGGGTGTTGATATAGGAGGGAAAACACACTGAAGATGGTGATATTCAGAAACAAAATACTGGGGAATATGGATAAAGGGGAAAAAGGGAAAAATACAAACAGATGGAAGATAGCATGGAGGACAATAAAGAGTTAGTATTTATAGCTTTGAATGTGAATAGGATGAACTCTCTCTTAAAATATAAGTGAATAGAGAGTGGATTAAAAACCAGAATTCTACAATATACTGCTTACAAGAAACTCATTTGAAGCAGAGAGATACATGTAGAGTAAAAGTAAAAGGTTGGAGCAAAATATATTTTGCTTCAGTTGAAGTGAAAAAAGCAGGGGTAGCAATCCTTGTCTCTGACAAAGCAGCTGCAAAAATAGATCTCATTAAAAGAGATAAGGAAGGAAACTATAACCTCCTAAAAGGTACCATAGATAATAAAGTAATTTCAATACTAAATATGTATACACTCAATGATATAGCATCCAAATCCTTAGAGGAGAAGTTGAAAGAACTACAGGAAGACATAGACAGCAAAATTCTCCCACTCTCAGATTTAGATAAATCTAATCATAAATTAAACAAGAAGGAAGTTGAGTAAATAGATTGTTAGAAAACCTAGATATGATAGACTTATGGAGGAAATTGAATAGGGACAGAAAGGGATAAACTTTTTTTTCCTGCAGTACATGGTATTTACACAAAAACTGACCATGTACTAGGGCATAAAAACCTAATGGTCAATTGCAGAAAGGCAGAAGTAGTGAATACATCTTTCTCAGATCATAATGCAATAAAAATCATATACAATATTGGGCAAGGGAGATATAAACCCAAAACTAATTGGAAATTAAATAACCTCATTTTAAAGAATGAGTGGATCAAACAACAAATTATAGAAAGAATTAATTATTCCATCCTAGATAATGACAATAATAAAATAACATACTAAAACCTATGGGATACACTCAAGGCAGCTGTCAGGGGATATATTTTATCTTTAAATGCTTGCATGAATAAATTAGAGGAAAGAGGAAATCAATGAACTAAATATACAACTAAAAAACCAGAGAAAGAACAAATTAAAAAAACCTCCAATTGGGGGCAGCTAGGTGGCACAGTAGATAGAACACCAGCCCTGGAGTCAGGAGGAGCTGAGTTCAATTTCGGCCTCAGACACTTAATAATTACCTAGCGGTGTGGCCTTGAGCAAGCCACTTAACCCCATTGCCCTAAATAAAAAAAATTAAATTAAAAAACCTCCAATTAAATACCAAATTAGAAATTCAAAAAATTAAAGAAATTCATAAAATCAAAAGCAAGAAAACTATTGAATTTATATATAAAACCAAGAGTTGATTTTATAAAAAAAACAATAAAATTGATAAACTTCTAGTCAATTTGATTTACAAAAAAAAGAAGAAAACCAAATTGCTAGGATCATAAATAAAAAATGTGAACTCACCATCAATGAGGAGGAAATTAAAGTAATGATTTGGAATTATTTTGCCCAACTGTATGCCAATAAATTTGACAATCTAAGTGAAATGCATGAATATTTACAAAAATATAAGTTGCCCAGTTTAAATGAAGAAGAAATTAAAAACCTAAATAACCCTAGCTCAGAAAAAGAAATTCAATAAGTCATTATTGAGCTCCCTAAGAAAAAATCTCCAGGACCAGATGAATTCACAAGTGAATTCTATCAAACATTTAAGGAACAATTGGTTCTAATTCTATATGAACTCTTTGGAAAAATAGGTGAAGACAGAACTCTGCCTAACTCTTTCTATGACACCAATATGGTGAAGCATTAAAACAGAGAAAGAGAATTATAGACCTATCTCCCTGATGAATATAGATGCAAAAATCTTAAATAAAACCTTAGCAAAATGATTACAAGAAGTTATAACTAGGATAATACATTATGATCAAGTGGGATTTATCCCAGGAATGCAGGGTTAGTTCAATATTTGGAAAACTGTTTCAACAACAAACCTATCAGAAATTATATAATTATATCAATAGATGCTGAAAAAGCTTTTGACAAAATACAACACCCATTCCTACTAAAAACATTAGAGAGTGTAGGAATAAATGGACTGTTCCTTAGAATAATAAGCAATGACTATCTGGAACCATCAACAAGCATTATATTCAATGGGGAGAGGCTAGAGGCATTCCCAATAAGATCAGGGTGAAACAAGGATACCCATTATCACCACTACTATTCAATATTGTATTAGAAATATTAGCTTCAGCAATTAGAGAAGAAAAAGAAATTGAAGGAATTAGAATTGGGAAGGAAGAGACAAAACTCTTACTCTTTGCAGGTGACATGATGATATACCTGGAAAATCCCAAGAAATAATCCAAAAAACTACTGGAAACAATTAGCAACTTTAGCAAAGTTGCAGGATATAAAATAAACCCTCATAAAACCTCAGCTTTTCTATATATGACTAGCAGGATACAGCAGAAAGAGCTAGAAAGAGAAATCCCATTTAAAGTAACCTCAGACAATATAAAATACTTGGGAGTTTATTTGCCAAGGCAGACTCAAAAACTTTTTGAAAACAATTACAAAACACTTCTCACACAAATATAATCAGATTTAAATAACTGGTCAAACATCAACTGCTCATGGATAGGCTGAGCTAATACAATAAAAATGACAATTCTAACAAAACTAATCTACCTGTTTAGTGCCCTACCAAATAAAATTCCAAAAAAATTACTTTAATGAGTTAGAAAAAAATGTAAGTAAATTCATATGGAAAAATAAAGTCAAGAATTTCCAGGGATTCAATGAAAAAAAGTACAAAAGAAGGTGGTTTAGCCTTACCAGATCTAAAATTATATTATAAAGCATCAGTCATCAAAACTGTCTGGTATTGGCTTAAAAATAGAGTGGTGGATCAGTGAAATAGACAAGGTGTAATATCAGTAAATGATTGTAGTTATGTGGCATTTGGTAAACCTAAGGGCTCCAAGTATTAGGATCAAAACTCTCTCTTTGATTAAAAATTGTTGGGAAAATTGGAAGTTAGTATGGAAGAAACCTGAATTAGACCAACACCTCACACCCTATACCAAGATAAGATCAAAATGGATACAGGATTTAGACATGATAAACAATATTATAAGCAAACTAGATGATCAAGGAGTAGTATACCTGTCAGATCTATGGAAAGGGAAGCAGTTTATGATCAAGGAAGAGATGGAGAACATGATTAAAAACAAACTAGATAATTTTCATTACATTAAATTAAAAAGTTTTTGAACAGACAAAACCACTGTAACCAAGATCAAAAGAAATGTAGTAAATTAGAAAACAATTTTTACAACTAGTATTTCTGACAAAGGACTCATTTCTAAAATATACAGAAAACTGAGTCAAATTTTCTAAAAAATAAGCCATTCCCCAATTGATAAATGGTCAAAGGATATGCAAAGGCAATTTACTGATGAGGAAACCAAAGTGATCCATAGTCATATGAAAAATTGCTCTAAATTTATTACTATTAGAGAAATTTAAATTAAATGCATCTCTGAGGTACCACCTCACACCTCCCAGACTGGCCAATATGACCAGAAAGGAATGTTGGAAGGGAAGTGGGAAATCTGGGACACTAATACATTGTTGGTGGAGCTGTGAACTCATCCAACCTGGAGAGCAATTTGGAATTATTCCCAAAAGGCAACAAAAATGTGCATACCAGGGGTGGCGAGGTGGCACAATGGATAGAGCACCAGCCCTGGAGTCAGGAGGAGCTGAGTTCAATTTTGGCCTCAGACACTTAATGATTACCTAGCTGTGTGGCCTTGGGCAAGCCACTTAACCCCATTGTGTTGCAAAAAACTAAAAAAATATGTGCATACCCTTTGATACAGTAATACCACTACTGGGTCTATACCCTGAAGAGATGATGAAAAAAAGGTAAAAACATCACTTGTACAAAAATTTTCATAGCATAGCAGCCCTCAATGTCCTTTCAAATGAGGAATGGCTTAACAAACTGTGATATACATATATATATATATATATATATATATATGTATATATGTATGTATATGTGAATCATGGAACCCTATGGTTCTATTAGAAACCAGGAGGGATGGGAATTCAGGGAAGCCTGGAAGGATTTGCATGAACTGATGCTGAGTGAGATGAATAGAATCAGAAAAGCATTGTACACCCTAACAGCAACATGGAGGCGATAATCAACTTTGATGGACTTGCTCATTCCATCAGTTCAACAATCAGGGACAATTTTGGGCCATCTGCAATGGAGAACACCATCAGAGAAAGAATTGTGGAGTTTGAACAAAGACCAAAGACTATTACCTTCAATTTTGGAAAAATAAAACAATTATCTCATTATGCAATTTTGCTATTTCATATACTTTATTTTTCTTCCTTAAGGATAGGATCTCTCTCTCATCACACTCTACTTGGATCAATGTATACTTTGGAAACAATGTAAAGACTTACAGATTACCTTCTGCGGGGGGGGGAGCAACAATAGGGGAAAAATTATAAAACTCAAAATAAATAAAATCTTTCTAAATGTTTTTTTTTAATTAAAAGAAAACACATTCCAGGCCTAGAGAATAATATATAAGAAATGCACAGAAGTGGAAAATACAAGTTTTGGGAACAAAGAGTCCTTACTTGACTAGGATATAGAGTATCAAGACGTGAGTTTCAAACCAGAGAATGGTAACCTAAAATGTCAAGCAAAGGAGAAAGAACTTTGTTAGGTAATAGGAAGCCAAAGAAAACTTTTTTTTAGCAAAAGAATATCATAACTCAATCCGTGAATGACAAAGATAAATATGGTTATGACAAAGAATGAATTGAAGAAGATGCAAGAATAATAAGAATATTTATTTAGAGGCAGAAGAAGAATATTTAGATCCTAGTTCCAAATTTACTGTAGTACACTAAAATAATCTCTATTTCTGAGCCTTACTTTCCTTCTCTATCAAATGGGGATATACCTTACTAGGTTATTTTCAAATAAATACTCTGTAAAAAATAAAAGGTAAAATAAAGGGTAAAAAAAAATACAAATGTGTCTTTGCTTGGTTCTTGTCCTTTGCTATTGATGAAGACTAAAATGGTATCACTATGTTGAGACAAATTACAGTGTGTCCTGTTGAGGCTGTTCAGACTACGAGCTTGGAATGCTCTATCACTGTCCAGGATGAATAGTCCATGTGAACACCTGGGGTGGGTACTCTAAATTAATATATGTCACATTTTCTTTGAGCTACTTATTCTGCCTTCCTCATAGAGTATAGCACCCTCACTGATAAGGGCACACCATGCTGAGCGGTCCTGTGCTAGTGTTGTCCATGCTGTATAATCAAGCCTAAAGTTCTTCAATGAGACTTTAAAGGAGTCACATTCCTTTTACCTACATATAATCCTCTTCCTTTCAATCAATTATACATAAGCTAAGTCACTACTAGGCAGAAAACCAGTTCTGTGAGGGTAGGATTTTCTCCCATGTGTAGCCATCTGTGAAAACAGGCAGCTTCCCAGTCCCAGTTACAATTCCTGGATGTCACTAAGACAGCAGGTTAAAGGGGAACTGTACTTACCCTCTAGGCTATGGCTTACTTGACAGTAGAAAATGGTGGAGAAAAAAGGCCTTGATCCTTTCATCCTTAGATTTTTTTTTTAAAAATGTATTTTTTAAAGATTTTACAGTTTTTACAAGACAATTTGTAACATTATTGGTTTTTTAGTTTTGAGTTCCAAATTTTCTCACTCATATCCTTCCTAAGATGCTAAGTAATTTGATATTTATAAATTTGTTGTGAAAAAAAGACCAAAAAATAAAGCAAAAATAGAATGTTTCAATCTTTACTCAGACTTCAATTTTTTTCTCTGGATATGGATAGCATTTTTCCATCGTTATTGTTTTAGATCATTGTATTTTTGTTAATAGCTAAATCAATCATAGTTGATCATTATACAATTTGCATCAGTTCATGTACGTTCTTCCAGGTATTTCTGAAATCCGTGTACTCATCATTTCTTATTGCATAATATTATTCCATTACATTCATATACCACAACTTGTTCAGCCATTCCCCAATTGATGGGCATCCCTTCAATTTTCAATTCTTTGCCTCCACAAAAAATTTAGCTCATTTTCTAATTCAGTTCAGAAGTTGCTTCCTTCTCATTGGCATCTTACTAATCATCTTGACAGATTTTACATTTTAGTAGCAAGAATTACAAGAACAAGACATCTAGACATATGGTTGATTGGTTTTGTCTTTCCTTCTCGAAGATGACCAAATGACATCACTAGGTTAGAATCAAGTTATAATGTGCCTGCCTGTGACTGATCAGACCAGAACCTCTACCACATTCTGGGCACAAATAGGTTTTGTAACATTTGAGATAACTTCTCTAAATTTGTGCTTCTTGTATTTCTTTTTAGCTACTACAATTGCTTTGCTCATAGAATACACCTTCTCTGATGTGGGCAATGACTCCCATGTCATACAATCAGTTCCAAAGTTCTTAAGAAAGACCTTGATAGTGTTTATGCATTGCTTTTTCTTGTGAACATTTCCTCTGTGTGAGTTCTCCATATGTATGTAAGAATATATTTGGAATTTGAACAACATGGCTAACCCATCAGAGTCACAATATCTGCACAGGCAATTTAAAGTGAAAAAGGTCCTCAGTATCTTCTCCTGCCAAGTGATCTTCAGAAATTTCCTAAGACAATTCAAATGGAAGTGATTCCATTTCCTAGCCTGGTACTAGTAGACTGTCCAGGTTTCACAGACATACAGCAATAAGGTCAGCAAAATAGCTCTGTAGACCTTCAGTATGGGATTCTGTCTAATACCTCTTCCTTCCCACATTTTCTTCAGAATTGCCCAAATATTGAAGTAACTCTGGCACCAAGTATATCAATCTCATCATCAATGTGTACCTCCCTAGCAAATACACTGCCAAAGTATGTGAACTTGTCCACATTATTCAGAACTTCTCTCTTTGTTGTAACTTATGGTTCCACATATGGATGGTATGGTGGGGGCTGATGGGGCATCTGTGTTTTTTTGGTGTTGTTAGTCCAAAATTAGCACAAGCAACATCTCAGCTTTAGAGGCTGTATCAAGTGTACAATAATCTGCAAATGGAAGATCATGTGCCAACACTTCCTCCTCTTTAGTCTTGGCTTATGGAAAACTTATAGAATGCAATATGGTGTTAGAGTATGAAAATGTTAACAAAAGGAAAACAACACCCCCACTGCTTCAGGGGTAACATAGCTGAGGACATTCACCCTATCTCACAGTTTCTAATATTTGATGTCCTCTTGGATTCTTCCTTTTCCTGTCCCAAATCTAGCCTTTTTTTACTATTAGAAATCACCTAATAAGTCTTCCCCCCACAGTCTCTCATCTCTCCAAAGCATTTCTGACACCACCACCTTATGTATCGCATTCATGCATCACTCTGATTACATTACTCCTGAGTTTAAAACCTTCAGTGACTTATTAACATTTACTGAGAAAAGTTAAAATTCCTTGGCCTGGTATTCAAGGCCCTACCCAATCTAGTATCACACTACCTCTCCTGTCTTATATTACTGCCTTTCACATATTTATTATGCTCCAGATAAACAGGACTTTCACAGTTCTTAGCTTTTTTGTTATAAATTGAATTTATTACATACTTAAAATGGAAAGCAAGCTATACATAATAGATTTGAAGTTTCATGTACTATTCTTTATATTTTGTTCAATAGATATGAAAATGCTTGTTTTATTTAGCATTTAAGTACAGATTTTTTTTTAAAGAATATAGAGGTGAATAAGAGCCAGAAGTAAACTCAGTATACTCTATTGAAACCATCAATAACTCCTTAAGTCCCAATTATATTCTGTGATGGAGAGTCAAGACTCTGCCCCTGCCCTCATGTAATACAGATGACTTACATTCTATTTGAAAGCAGAAACCCGTTTAAGTTCAGAGCCTGTGACTGTCACCCTCAGGCCTCTGGTAAGAACCTACAATTCACTGTGCTGAATCTTTATGAGAATTGGGGGAAGAGAGAATGGGATCCTCCATTCATTCCAAATTTCTCTATTTTTATTCAGCATGACATTGTGGATAAAAGAGCTGTTCTCAGGATGAGGATGACTTGAGTTCAGGTGCTGTCTCTAACATATGCAGTCTACGGGACCCAGCTAAATTTCTCAGCATCCCAGACAAATCTCTTAAGAATTCAAGTTACCTTAGTAGAGGGAGTTCCCTTAGACAAGTATCCCCATTGATGATGAAGTCAAAGGAAAGAATCAAAACCAGTATTTACTTAAGTTATTACTTTTGCTTGAAATTTCTTTATCTGCTTCCCAAGTGGATCTGAATATTTTTTCTTTCATAAATAACTTATTCTAATTCTTCTCCTATGAGACACAAATATTTTATTTGGTAGCCTCTTTATTTGTGATTGCTATACTCCCTTAATAGACAGGAATTTATTTGACCATTTCTTTTGTGATTTTGTATCACTCTTGGTGCTTACCACAATGTTCTACACAAAATAGGAACTCAATTCAAAAAACTTTTTGAATCTAAGCTAATGCAAACATATTTTTGAATTCTTTTAAAAGACTGTAAACAGTAAAATAAAAACTTACCAAATCTAATAACCTTCTATGTGCAAGGTGTTTATTAAAAGTTTTAATAATAATCTTTAAGGAAAAAATAATCTTGGGGTGGCTAGGTGGCGTAGTGGATAAAGCACCGGCCCTGGAGTCAGGAGTACCTGGGTTCAAATCCGGTCTCAGACACTTAATAATTGCCTAGCTGTGTGGCCTTGGGTAAGCCACTTAACCCCATTTGCCTTGCAAAAACCTAAAAAATAAAATAAAATAATCCTTAAGTTTAATTGAATGATGCAATATTCTGACATATATATATGTATATATACATATATATATATATATATGTCATAACTTCTTGACACAAAGGGGAAACTCATAGAATGGACACTATTTCTAATGATAATTAATGCTATGATAGACTCAAAGCATAAATGATAATTCATGAACTAGACTTAAAGTGGTATCTTGAGGATTTTTTGCCATGAAGAACAGATTCATACTATCTCAATCCATCATGGCCTAGGAATAATATGTCATGGGATTGCCAATAAACCTTACATAATTTAGAAGCACTAGGATAATAAAAAGTCTCTTGAGTTATGTCATAACAATTAAATCAAACCATTTTATGTCATGATATAAATTTTTCTTTTGAATATCCCAAGGTATGTGACAAATTTGTCAAATCTTAAATGATCCAAAGAAATTTTACATAGCTAAAAATATCTTATATAAATTCTCCCCATAAATATTAGTCATTCATTTCTGAGTTTTGGTTGTGATTTATTGATTTATTGAAACCAGGCCCCCCATTTTTGTCCAGAATGGAAAAGTAATAGCCACTCTCTGATATGGCCCAATTTCATGTTTCCAAAGCTGATCAATATAGAAAGCTTTGACCAGCACCAATTTCTACTTGAGCTTGTTCATCCTTCCTAGGCAACATGGCAAGTCACATCTTCTTTCCTTTCCCACTTCTCATTCTTGGAGAATCAGCATACTAGTGGTAGATAAGTGTAGATATCCAATCAACTTTAACTTTAATACAGTTCAAAATTCCTGAGCTCAATCAATCCACCAGCTTTAGTCTACCTAGTGGTAGGGATTATAAGCATTCCTCATCCTAGCTATCATTTCTGGTCTATAGAATAGAGGTAGGAGACATCTGATGTCTCATGGATATCCCTTCATGGCCCCACTGAAACACATTGCTACCTTAAACTCTTAGACCACTTGCCTTCCTCACTTGCTTCTACCTATGTGCACTGTTTTTTCCCTTGCTAATGAGTTTATATGATTCAGAAACTGCTGAGTCAGAAAATAATACTAAAAACAGAAGGGGGATAAAAAAGGCAGGAAGAAGAAAGGAAAGAAAAAAGAAAGAAAAATAGGAAGTCCAAAAAATGTTTAACCAACATCTCACAATTTACTTTCTTGTTCATGTTTCAGTTTCTTTTATGCAAATATCAAAGAAAGAGGAAAAGGATCTATAAGAACAAAAAATATTTAAAGAGATTTTTTTCTTTTATTTTTTTCCAATTACATGCTATGAAAGTTTTTCAACATTCATCTATTTGCATATTTCAAGTTACATATATTTCTACCACCCTTTCTTCCCATAATCCTCCTCTCATGGGAAACGAATCTGGTACATTTGTGTTTAACATGAACAACTCTTTTTCTAAAGAAAGCAAACTGGAAACTAAGGATATACTCACCAACAAAGAATGACTAAACAAATAAGCTATATTAGTGTAATAAAATTTTAATCTACCATAAGAAATAGGTTTAAGAGACACATGAAAAAACTCATGTGAACCAATACATAGTGAAGTGAATAAACCCAGGAAAACAATTTATACAATACTCCTTTTTTTGTAAGGCAAACGGGATTAAGTGGCTTGCCCAAGGCCACACAGCTAGGTAATTATTAAGTGTCTGAGACTGGATTTGAACCCAGGTCTTCCTGACTCCAGGGCCAGTGCTTTATCCACTGCGCCACCTAGCCGCCCCTACAATACTCTTAAGACAGAGGAAAAGTCCATAATCATATGCTCAGTAGAGCTATACCTGGTAGTGATGGCTTGCATCAAATGTATTAGTGTCTGGAAGAGGGCACACATGTAATGGATCAGCATCCAGAGACAACACATCAGGGGACTCTACAGCCATTAGAGCAGTATGTCATATAAGACAGAATGTCAACACCAGTACCTGCAGAGGCAAATAAAGAGCTGGTCAAATAGTCAAATCATTCTAACATCATCAGGGGACATAAGTGGCCCAGAAATATCTAAGGTGGGTGTTTTCTCTACACATTATCCAATATAACTTCATTTTATCAGTTTGTATCTTATTTTGAATATTATGATCAACTCAACATTATTTGGGGCTACTGAAAAAGGAATTTTTATCTGTAAAAAATAAGCTAAGTGATGGGTAAAGGAAGTATTAATATCAATATTATATACTAAAAATACAAGTGTAATTCCCTCTTTTGAAGATTTTTCCTAAGCAAAGTAAAGTTTTATATTAAGCATAATTTTATACTATATTTTGTTGAGTTAATATTTAATAATTACTACCTCATAAGGTAATGATCAATTGTAATAATATTTATAAATTTCTAAGCATACTGTCTGGTACAAAATAGACATTAATCAATGTTTGTTCCTTTCCTATTCCCTTCTTTTTTCATTTTTCCTTACTTCTTCCAAAATTTCTGTCTCTTCCCCTTGCCCCAAGTACAATTTAACACTAGTTTCTACTACTGTTATATGTGGAGCCATGCTCCACATATTTATTAGGATTCAAGTTAAGAAGATTGCTCATCCTGAGATAAATACTATATCAGTGTCACTAAATATATATCATCTTTAGGTTAATTATTAGAATCAATTGATCGAAGTTTTCTCTGTAGAACAAAAAGTAATTAAGTCTTAGGCTACCAAGAGTCTTAAATATATGCCACCACAAAACTGCCCAGTGTGGAAAAGATTGCCCACCAGTTAGGATCATGTGGCTTGATTGGTTAGCGCTCAGAAAAGGCAGTCCATGGACAGGTGCTGCTTGGGCAGTTAGTGAGCAGGTACCTCATTGATAAGTACTGATGATGTCTTAAGTGATACAATACAACTTCAAATCTCAATACTCATTACTGACAAAATTCTTTTTTTCAGGGACTACAGTGGATACTGATCCTGGTATTGTCACAAGTTAAATTGGTTTAGAACAGAAAAAAAAAAACAATTCTAAAGACTTTTGTGTGAGTGTACATGCATATATGTGTGCAGGTGTGTGTGTGTGTGTGTGTGTGTGTGTGTGTGTGAAGAGTCTATCTTTTGTCTAAGAAGGCCAACAACAACATCTATGATTCTAGCATCCCCTATCAATCAGAGATACAGCTAATTATAATTCCTCTCTTTAAATCATGTCCTGGAAGAAATCTCACTGGTATATATGTGAATTATGCACCTTTTAGAAGAGAAGAGGTAGGGTTTAACACATAATTATTCATTTAAGAGAATAGACATTTGAGAATGGGCAGGAGAACCAGATCAGCTCCTCAACCCATGAAATTAAACTCAAGTACCCAAAACATATATATGTGGACCCTTTTTGATTTCCTAATGAGTGCCTCAGTCACATGTGTTTCCTGAGTATGTAGTCTACTTGCATACATGTTCACTATGCATAGTCATTTTATCCCCTGATAACTTAATGTTTTTGTGGACAGTATGCCACAGGTTCCCCCCATGCCACATGGGGGAAATGCTTTCTTGTTACTTTTCTTGTTACTTTTATTTTACTTTTAAATGTCTTTGATGTAAACTATTTGTATTCTCTGACTGAGCTCACTAAAGTTAAGTACATTGGTTGGTGCTCAAAATAAATATTAATAATCATAATCATATAATAGCAATATAAATATATAGCACTGTTTAAAAAGTGATTTATAAATATTATTTCATTTGATCCTCGCAACAATTCTGAAAAGTAAATACTATTACTAACCCCCTTTTCACAGTGGAGAAAATAGGCTGAGGTAAGTTAGGAGACTTGTCCTACTTTTAAGTGTTTGAGGTCAGATCTGAACTCAGGTCATCCTGACCTGAACTCAGATCAAAAGAGAAGAGATGTAGAAAAATAAGGAAGGAAATAATTATGATATTTTCAGAATGAAGACAGGAACTAAGATGATTGCAAGAGACATCATTCCAAAAAAAAATTAATTAGAGGTAGGGATAAAAGAGGGAGGAGTGAAACCATAAATAAAGGCAGACTATTAGGCTGATTTTTTTTTCCTTTTAAAGATTTTATTTATTTTTGAGTATTACAATTTTTCCCCTAATCTTGTTTACCTCCCCCCACCCCCCACAGAAGGCAATTTGCCAGTCTTTACATTGTTTCTATGGTATACATTGATCCAGATTGAATGTGATAAGAGAGAAACCATATCCTTAAGGAAATAGAAAGATTACATAATAAGATATCAGTATTTTTCTGAATTAAAGGTAATAATCCTTGATCCTTATTCAAACTCCAAAATTCTTTCTCTGGATACGGATGGTATTCTCCATTGCAGAGAGCCCCAAATTGTCCCTGACTGCTGCACTGATGAAATGATTCATTGCCCCCATGATTCTGTCAGGGTGGTCAATGTTTTTCTGGCTCTGCTCATCTCACTCAGCATCAGTTCATACAAATCCTTCCAGGCTTCCCTGAAATCCCATCCCTCCTGGTTTCTAATGGAACAATAGTGTTCCATGATATACATATACCACAGTTTGCTAAGCCATTCCCCAATGAAGGACATACTTGATTTCCAGTTCTTTGCCACCACAAACAAGGCTGCTATGAATATTTTTGTACAAGTGATATTTTTATCCTTTTTCATCATCTCCCATCCTGGCAAATCATTGAACAATAGTTCTCTCTTAGAATCAAAGAAATTTCAGATTTGGAGGGACCCTCAGAAGTATCCCATTTGTGAGCAAGAAACTCTTCTAATAGCATTTCCCAAGAATTAGAAGACCTTATATTAGAAGACCTATAGGGATAGGGACACTCCTTTTTTTTCTTTTCAAAATTTTCCCCAAGCTACATGCAAAAGCAAGTTTCAATATTTACTTCCAAAATCTTGAGTTTCTAATTCTTTCCCTTCCTCTCAACCTCCTTCCCCCATTGAGAAAGTAAGTTACTTGGTATGGATTAAAAATGTGTAGCCATGAAAAACATTACTACAACAGTCATGTTGTAAAAGTAAGCATAACCCAACCATACCTACAAAGAAAGAGAAACCTCAAAAAAAAAGTGAGAAAAGAAAAGTATGCCCTAGTCTGTATTCAGACACAATCAGCTTTGTCTTTGGGATGGATAGTATTCTTTATCATAAGTACATCAGAGAAATTGTTTCAACAATATTTTTCCCCAGAGTTGCAATAGCTAGCAGTGTTTCCCTCAATCCTATTTCCTCCACCCCCATTTATTCTATTCTCTCTCTCTTCTTCCGCCCTGTCCCTCCTCAAAATTGTATTGCATCTAACTACAATTTTCCCTTTCTTCCATGGCCTACACCTCCCTCCCCTCCCTCTGTCCCCTTTCTGCCATCCCTTTCCTCTCCTATTTTCCTCTAGGGTAAGATAGAATTCTATACACAATTGAGTGTGTATGTTATTCCCTCTCTGAGCCACTTGTGAAATAACTTACCTCATTCTACCTCTCCTTTCCCTTTCTCCCAGTACATTTCTTTCTTGCCTAATAACTTCATCTTTTTAATATATTATACTTTGAAATTCAACTCCCTCCTGTGCCTTGTCTATATATGCTCCTTCTAACTGCCCTAATAAATAAGGTTCTTATGAGTATTATCAGTATCATCTTCCCATGCAGGAAAGAAATCAGTTCAACATTATCAAGTCCCTCATAATTTGTCCTTCCCACTCACCCTTTCTATGCTTCACTTGAGTCCTGTACTTGAAGATCAAACTTTCTATAGATCTCTGGTCATTTCATCAGAAAGTTTGAAAGTCCCCTATTTTATTGAATATCTACCTTTTCCCCTGAAAGAAGATGTTCAGTTTTGCCGGGTGGTTGATTCTCAGTTGTAATCCAAGCTCTTTTACCTTCCAGAAATATCATATTCCAAGCCCTTAAATGTAGAAGCTTACTGTTTCCTGTGTTATCCTTACTTTAACTCCATGATATTTGAATTGTTGCTTTCTGACTGCCTGTAATATTTTCTCCTTGACTTGGGAGTGCTGAAATTTTCCTACTTCCCTCTCATTTCTCTTCCCAATTTTTCCTCTATGTCACTTACTTGATTTTCAAAATCTTTTTTTGAGCTCTTCCATAGACTGAGACCAATTCATATTTTTCATGGAGGCTTTGGATTCAGAAACTTTAACTTTACCTTCCTCTGAGTGTGTATTTTGATCTTCCATAGAACTACAGAAATTATATATGGTTGGATTTTTTCTTCTGTTGTTTGCACATTTCCCCCATCTATGACTTAACTTGAACTCTTTTTTAATGTGGAGTAATGCTTCCAGGGTAGATGATACATTGTCCCAAGCTTTTGTGGGTTTTTGCAGCTGTTTCCACTATTACTCCCCAGGGATCCACAAGTTCTCAATTCCTCCAGGGTCTTAGGAGAAACTGGCTGCTCTCCTGGTCTGAATTCTGTGCTAGGGATGACCACAAACCCTAGATTAGTGATTAGTGTCCCTGTTCTGCTGCAGGCAGTGAGTTCTCTTGTGCTCCTCCTCCTCCTCTTCCTCCTCCTGAGATTGGGGTCCCAAATGGCGACCCAGATCTGAGTATTCATGAAGCAATAGAATCCTGCCTCAAGGTTAGAAATTTCCCCAGACCCCCTTAAGGTCTGTGGGTTGAATGCTCTGAAAGTAGCTGCTGGGTGATTCCCCAGACCTGCTCCTGGTTCCCTGAGGCTGGGGTTGCACTGGATTGGGTTCTGCTCTCACTCTGGTGTGGCAGAGCTTTCCTGCTGACCTTTCAAGTTGTCCTTGGTGATCTCTGGGCTGAGAGGTCTGGAAACCACCATGGCTTCCACCACCAGGCACCCCAGGGTACTAGATGACTGGAGCCAGTTCTCTTCTGTGAGTCCAGTCTGTGTGGTGGGCCCTTTCTAACTTAAGTTAGATCCTTCCCACTGATCTTCCAAGTTGTCTTGAGTTGGAAAATTGTTTCATTCAGTCTTTGTGTAGGTTCTGTCACTCTAGAATTTGTTATTTGGAGTGGTTTGAGGGAAAACTCAGGCAAGTCCACCATCTTGGCTACTGGGACACTTTTTTCAATTTTGAACAACTCTAAGATTATCTTCCATTTCACCCATGGTTTTCCTACATGTTGTCTTCCCCAATAGCATTTTTAATTACTTGTGGACAGAGACCATGTTTTTGCCTTTCTTTGTATTCTCAGAGCTGAACACATTGAGTTTGAAAAATGCTTGTGAACTAATTTTTCATTTTGTGCAAATCTTTTTTCATAACATTTTTCTTATGCACCATCTTTCTGCTTTTAAGTTCCATATAACACTATTAATCTGATTCTTAATAAATAAAAAGGAATTGATTTGCCAGCCATGGTTAATAGATTTTGAAATGTCTACCACTACCCAACTAGGCCACAACTTCCAAATCAATCTCCTTCTGTCTAGCCCCTCCTCCCTGGAATTCTTACTCTACATAGGTGCCAAACTGATACTTCTAAATCATAGGTCATCCCAAACTATCCCCCCCTTTTATTATTTTAAGGCAATGGGGTTAAGTGACTTGCCCAACAAGTATTAGGTGTCTGAGAAAAGATTTGAACTCATATCCTCCTGACTCCAGGGCTGGTACTCTATCTACTTTGCCACTTCACTGCCCCATCCCATTTCTTAAGATGATTTAATAGTTCTCCAATGCTGCTGGGATAAAATAATTACTCCTTTGTGTGGCATCTAAAGTTATTCACAATCTAATTCCAAATTAATATTTTGAGACTGTTTACCTAGAGTAATTATATATCTAAGATTTCAGTCAAACTGACTTAATTGTTCACAACATTCTACCTCTAGCCTCTATGTCTTTCCATGAGCTATCTCCCTATCCTAAAATGCTCTCCTTTCTCACTTGCACTTCTTGGAATCTTTAGTTGAATGAATGAATGAATAAAGCATTTATTAAACATCATGTGCAAAGTTAGGAAAGCTAGGTGCAAATGGATAGAGCCCTGGACTTGGAGTCAGAAAGATCTGAGTTCAAATTTGACCACTTATTAGCTGTGACAAGAAACAACCCCAATTTGCCTCAGTTCTTTAGCTGTAAAATGGAGATAAGCTGGAAAAGGGAATGGCTCTGGTATCTTTTTCAAGGAAACCCTATAATCCAATTTTTAAAAGTTCATGGGGTCACACAGAGTTAGATACAACTGAATGACAGAACCTCAACAACAATAACAAATGTGCAATGCATCTTGTTTAAAAAAAGGAAAACACAGAGATAAGGAAGACACTGCACTCAGTGAACTGCCTTCTAATGGAGCTACAAGCCACATAGTAGGTTTCAGTTACAAGTCAGATGGAAAAGTCTCCCGGTCCTTAGAACACAGCAAAAAAGCAGGTGGTAATGCATTTTCTTTAACCATATAAAATCATCTCTTTTTCTGATATTATGACAGTGTCAAGGACTTTGGTGGAAAGAATTTTCTTTTCTAGGTCCTTAGTGGCTGAGACTACAATATCTGCAGAAGCAGGTGCAGGAAACATTTCCACAAAGGTTGTTTCCCAGGATGATGGCTGAGGACATTGACCTAGAAAGCATGGCTGTAGCCAAGGCTCTTGGGTTCAGGTTCAGTTTTAACATTCAATTTGTATACTAATGTAAGAAGCCTAGAATCTCCTAATATTTTTCTCCAAACTCATCCCAAAATTATTTTGCCTATATTGAGTATTTACTTAATTGGTTCATGCTAGGTGGCACAGTCTATAAAGCCCTGAATCTAGAGTCAGGAAATCCTGAGTTCAAATTCATCCCCAGTCATTTGCTAGTTGCATGAGCCCAGGAAAATTTACTTAATTTTGTCAGCCTTAGTTTCCTAATCAGTAAAATGAGAATAATAGTAGTACCTCCCTCCAGGGTTGTTGTGAGAATTAAAAATGAGATAATATTAGAAAAGTCCTTACCCAATGACTAAAAGATAGGAAGTACTATATAAATGTCAGCTATTATTATATTATTTTAGGCATTTTGAGGGTAGTATCTGTTTTGTTTTTGTCCTTTATCTCCATAACAATGCCTGATTTTTTTTTAAATCCAGATCTGTTTATTTTATTGATGCAAGGAATTACTAGCAATGAAATTCATTCTACCAAAGCAGACTAGTAATTTTTGTGCAACCTAGAATCTTACATAGCTGTCTAAGACACAACTTAAGTGACTTGTCTCAGGTCATAAGAGTGAGAAGCAGGCCTTAAACCTAAGTTTTCATCTTAATCCTGAGACCAGAGCTCTATCCACTATACTATTCTATCATCTGGCAAGCTGGAAATGCCCTGTTCAATTCCTATTCAATTGAATTCTGTTGTCTCACCCCTTGGTAAAACATGGTTGGATTATCTAGCACAACTATCACTCAGCTGGACCTTAAAAAACATACTAGATCAATCCTCTCAGAATGGGAGGGCCTGGGTATCTTGCTTACTATCTCTAGACCAGTATCACCACATTCTCATCCCCAGCATTCCTCCAGATGGTTCTTACCATTATTCAATGTATAACTCTCTGAGTATTTTATTCCTCAGTTTTACAATGAGAGTTTTGAACAAAGACATCTTCCAGATCTTTACAGCTTTTAGCTCATTGCATAGCAAAGAGCAAGTATTTAATAAATTTTTATTGAGCTACTCTAGTATTTTGTGTTCTAAATCAGTAATGTTAAGCTCAAATAGAAATGAGGACCTACTAATGCATAAATAAATATCATGGTGAATATTAACTTAGTTTTAAAATGTGATGTTACTTTTCATATATTTTATTAAATGTTTCCAAATTACATTTCAATCTGGTTCAAGAAGCACTCAGGAGTTGTGGTCAGCTGTGAGTTTGATACCTCTCTTCTAAACAATGAAATGATGATCATAATATCTAGTCCATCTACAATATTCCAATTATTTAACTCTTTATGGTTGCAATTCCAACTCAAGATAATTTTTTAAACTATATGCAAAAGGATCCTGGTAATTAAATGTGAATATCTACTGATATGCAGAGTTCTGCCAAAAAGAGCTTTTATTTGAATGTTTTTAGTAGTCTGCCCAGAACCAGGGATAAAAGTGGAACTCGCCATTTCTATTTTCCATTCACATACCAAACATATTTTCCATTTTTTGGCAGTGTCCCAATCATTAGTAGGGATAACTTAATTGCAGCTCTGAATCTTTCTGAAGCATAAATTTCAGAATCTTTCACTGAGGCACTGTCTTCTCTGGTAAATCTGGAATTTCTAAGGTAGAGGGAATAATAACATTCACTGCTCACATTGATTCAGCTGAAATCAATACTCATGGTGGCTATAATGCTTTGCAAAACGTACCATCCTGAGAAATCAGTTTCCATTTAGACTGAGAAACCAAATAACTCCAAAGGGAGTTTAAGGACTGGAGAGAATATAGAATATGACAGTCTTACAGAAAAGCAGCCTTAGAAAAATGAAAAAAAAAAAAGAAAATTAAAACCAAGGTCAATGGCATTTATTTGATACAAGCAAATGGCTACAGCTCCTTTTTATAGTAGAATTGAATCTCCGGGTCTCACTGTATTATAGTTATCCTGCAGTCATCTTGTAGTGAAGACACACATGATTGCCTCTCACTGGTATCTTTTCTGGCATGTAAATGAAGCTATTCCCCTTTTTCTTTGATGACGTCTGCAGAGAGTAATATAAAATGCTAATTCTCTACCAACCTAAAGGATGTAAGATGTGTAGCCTGAAGACATGAAATACCTTTAACAATAAGTTGAAAAAATACATAAGATCCAAGAGATGAATGGGTGTGAAGAATAGAGAAGCTGGCATTGGAGTCAGGGAGACCTGAGTTCTAGTCATTCCTCAGAAATATTGAGTAGATGAGGAAGGAAGGAAGGAAGGAAGGAAGGAAGGAAGGAAGGAAGGAAGGAAGGAAGGAAGGAAGGAAGGAAGGAAGGAAGGAGGGAGGGAGGGAGGGAGGGAGGGAAGGAAGGAGGGAGGGAGGGAGGGAGGGAAGGAGGAAGAGAAAAAGGAAGAAAAGAAAGAAAGGCAAGAATAAAGAAATATTTATTAAATGCTCCAGAAAACCCTAAAACTATAACTTACAAATTGCTGACCTGAACCAGTGAATAAACTTTCCATGCAGGAAGTTTCCAAATCTTTAAAATAACACAATTTTTTTAAAAAGTGTCATCCCTTTTGTTTTAGACCTAAGATTTAAAGATCATAGAGTCTAACTTTTCTCTCCACTTTTACAGATCAGTAAACTAAAGTTCAAATAAGTTAAATGATCCCATCTAAGGCTATACAAGTAAACAAGCAACTTTGAAATGCAAGTCCTCTGACTCCAAATTCATATCTCTTCTCTACCATATCGAAACTTATTAGTAATATTTTATACTTGAAGGATGACAAAATCATAAATTTAGGCTGGAAAAGACCTTAAACATTATCAAATCCAATTCCCTCATTTTACATATAAGAAAACTGAGTCCCAAAGATTTTAAGGTACTTGACCAAGATCATATATAATTAGTATCTAAGTCAGAATTCAAATCCATTTCCTCACTGTTGATCTAACTCTCTATTCACTGTGCTGCACTGCCTTATTTCATAAGCATTTTTGTATCTGTTATACCATTGACAAAGCACTTCTCTGAATTTAACCTTATTTTATCACTAGGAAAAACTGAGATGCAGAAAATTGAAACAGAAAGTTCAAGGCCAATAAGGGATCAAAACTCAGTAAAACCTGGACTAAAACCCATATTTTCTAGATAATGCCCTGCCTCTTTTCACTACAAGTCGCAGCCTATAGGCTCAGTTCTCATGATAGTGGAAAAATATAATGTTGTATACCTTCCAAGGGAAGCCTCTTTAGGGTTTAATGGGTAAATCTCCACACACTTTATAACAGTATGTAATACATGACTCATAGCCCTACATGCAGCCCACAGTACTCCTGAACCTTATTAAAATGCCATTGAGAAATTTAACAAAATAAATAAAAATGCAATGAAGTATAGATTACATTACATTTTATAATTATGCCAACATGTAGCCCAGTCCCCAGCCTACTCATATCACCAAGGGCTGGAAAAAGAAGTCTAGAACTTGACCCTAGGGAAAAGAAACTTCTATGGAATATATTTCACATGGATACTGTTTAAGATGTCTTCTTTGCCTAAAACCATTAGTCTATTCTTTATTACAGATTACTGGCCCCAATTTCCATTTGAATCCAACACTAGTACTCCGTAAAACTATACACAGCCACAGCTTATGTAGGGGTTATCTCCCACACAGACCAATTAGCTCATTTGGCTATGGAAGACAGAAAGAAAAAAAATGGGGGATCAAAACTACAGATGCCTAGATACCCAGATCTTACATAATATATTCAAAGTACAATTTAGAAAAAACCTTTTTTGACTGCTACTCAGTCAGGGAGGAATTTATTTTATAGAAAACAAGGCTTTCTCCTAATGTGCCTCAGAGAATCTCAGAGGCAGGAAAAGTTCTATTAGACTTTGAAACTTAGGAGAACTTCATAACACCTTCTAACTAGAATATCATTATGAAAAAAATGAAATCTTCACTGAATCTTAAACTCAGAAAGAATTGTTCTTTGGTATGTGGAATTATAAAACTCTTCTTTCTCCAACACTGTGGATGTTTAAGTAGATGATGACTGGTCACTTGTTAGGAAATTTTGTAGAGGGATTCAATGCTTAGTTTTATGACTCTAATATTTTATTACCCAAATGTTGGGTGGGCAGAGACCTCTTATAAATAAGTATTGTCTACTACCAGAAATATTTTAATATTTAATTTTCATTCCCCATAATAGCCTCTGAAAGCACCTAAACTGAATAACATTGCATGTGTATTCTTTATATACCAGTCACTTGTATCATGAAAATATATACTGGGAATATCACATTCTTCTTGATTCTAGCTCTCCATCAGAGAAAAATTTGACCAGCTAACATCCATTTTCCATCACTTGCAAGCAACCAAAAGCATCCAAAAGTAACCAAAAGAGTTTTATTTAAAAATCTACAGTGACTAAATATTATGATAAATGGAAAAGTTCCAATAGTTAAATATCCAATAATAAGTATGATATAAATTAAACATTCTGTTTTTCAAGTTGGTGAAAGCTAAGAAAGATAGCATTTTCCCCAACCTTCCCACATCACCCAGGTCTGGAAAACAATGCCCAGAATTTCACCCTAAGGTAGAGAAAATTCTCTATGGAATATATTTCACCTGGATACTGTTTAAGATATGTCTTCATTTCCTAAGACCATTGATCTATTCTATTTTGTCACAAAGTCAAGCAGAAGTAGGTAATTCAACCCTAATAGAAGTACTGATCTGTGTAGAAAAACTTGTGGTAACAGCCAGGATAACCACAGGATTCCAAAGGGTCCAAGGACCAGGAAAACCATACTAATTAACCATGACTATTTAGGGATGTTTAGAGACTAATAACTTCTTTCTATCACTAGCTCTGTGGACAATTCAATAATGACTATATAAACAAACCAAATATGAATTTCAGTTCATGGGACTTTGAATCCAAGAGATCAGACCAAGATACCTTGGGCAAAGGCTTATTTCCTAAGAGTGACTTTCATCCACCCTACAGTAATAGAGTTATTCCATCATTCTGCCTTCTAACATGTATTTTCCTAGGAGAGTTGCATTATAATTCAGTCCATCAATCAATCAACAAGTATGTAATGAGTACCTACTATTGTTCTAACACTGGCACTTCCCCGTGTTTCCAGAACTCCTATCAATAGTCATGTATTTCAAATGAACCTTTGCTCATTTTGTTCCTGCTGCCCAGTTATCTTTCTTGTAGTGAAGCAAATTTTACAAGTGAAACAAAGAAGTATTCCCCCTTAAGATCCAGCCAGAATTTAGCTTTTTTAAGTCAATGACCTAGCTTTTATACTTAGTTGCCACAGAAAGGACATTCTCTTGGTAAGCCTGCCCCACCTAGTTATAACTCACACACATATAAATGCATTAACCATACCCAGAGTCCAGAGAATCATCCAGAATCAAGATTTACCATATCCATCAAATTTTCCAAATTATCTAGAAAAGGATACTTTATCAACTTCACCACATCTGAAATATTTCCATAAATATGGCTTTTTCCCATCCTTAGCAAATGAAATTCATTAATTCAGGGTATCAACAAACACATTTTAAACTCTGTCTTAAAATTTTCATTTATCACCCAATATCAGACTCTCCATACCCAACAAAGGAATCGCCTAATATAGTATAACTGTTCCCTTAATTTGATAATAACAAATGTTGTTACTGACCTTTTCTATTTCCATTAGTCTTTTCTGGGAACAGGCTAAGATCAGGAGACAGTGAGGAACTGTGTCTTCAAAGGCTCTATGGTACTGACCAAAACTTTCCCCATTGGGAAGCAGGTGAGACATTATAACCAGTGTGTTCTGATAGAAATGATAGGGAAAAGTAGTTATAGAATTATAATATATAGATACATAGAATGAACATTTATTAAACATATCATGTATACATGCACTGTATATAAAAACAAAAAAAACTTTTTTCCAAGGAGGTTACTTTCTAATGGAGGATGATAACACATAAAATGGAGCTTAAAAGTAGAGTCAGTGAGGAAGGGTGCTGACACAGAAACATGACTGTCAAAGAGAAGATAAAAAGGACCATAAAAATGAAGACTGGAGGAGCAGTTAGGTGACACAGTGGATAGAGCACTGGTCCTGGAGTCAGGAGAACCTGAATTCAAATTTGGCCTTACTTAATAATTGCCTAACTGTATGACCTTGGGCTAGTCACTTTAAACCCCATTGCCTTAAATTCAAAAAAAAAAAAAATTAAAAACTGAAGACTGCAGTTGGAAGTGAAGTACTTTCTGTGCATCAAATAAATGGTTATCCATAATGTAAAAATATATTTCACATGATTGTACATATATAACCTCTATCAAATTGCTTACTATCTCAAGGAGGCAGAAAAGGAAGGAGGGAGAACATTCAGAGTTTTTAAGAGAATGTGAGAAATTGTTTTACATGTAATTGAGAAAAAAAATTTTATTAGAAAAGTTTTAATTTATTTAATTAATTTATTTTTTTTGCAAGGCAAATGGGGTTAAGTGGCTTGCCCAAGGCCACACAGCTAGGTAATTATTAAGTGTCTGAGACCGGATTTGAACCCAGGTACTCCTGACTCCAAGGCCAGTGCTTTGTCCACTGCGCCACCTAGGCACCTCTAGAAAAGTTTTAAAAAAATGTGGTACAAACCAGGGACTCACCAATTAGAAGAAAGGGACACAGTGTTAAGAGATATCTTCAGGATGAGAAGACTACAGATTAGAAAAATCTAGAGAATAAGGAAAGGATCCATGATAGAAAAAAAAGAAGTGATGCTTCTTGAACTTGGAGAAACTGAGGAACCAATTTCAAATTTCAAGTCTGTCATTTGTTAGTTTGAATAAGTCACTTAACTTTATTTGGCCTTAATTTCCTAAAATGAAACACTATTTATAAAAAAGCACTTAGCACAGTACTTGGCACATAATAGGTGCTTTATCGATGCTTATTCCTTTTCCCCTTTAAGGTCTCCTCTAGTTTTTAGATCTATGCTCTTTAGATCCAATGATACTGCCCAGGCAGTGAGGCCTAAACTAGAAGTCACAGATGGTAATCAGAGAGCTGACCATGGTTTTGAATAGGGTAAAAGCAGAGTCTGAAGAAGGTAGATGGTCAAAGCCAGCACAAAAAAATCAAGCAACACTAGTAGAACATGAGATCCAGGTTTTAGGAATCTGAATTTTGTTCCTGGAAGAGCAGCAAGGTATTGAGCTTGAACAAGAGACTTTCGGTCTGATCCACTTTACCATTCAGCTTACACACACACACACACACACATGTATATATGCATACACATACATATACATTTTTCATCACAACTATTATCATGAGACTTTATTTTCCAAGATCACTATGAATTTCATATAACTGGCCATCACTGCCATATAAACATTGAACTCTATGAGATGATGAGCACCTTATTCAGGTTTATTGCAAACAAAGGCCCATGATTGGGTCTTGATTAACTCACACTGCCCAAAGAAGGGCAATGTTGGATCACACTGTCTTTGAATCTGAGTTAGAAGAGAGGACAGACCAGTAATTCAATGTCACTTCAGCTCAAGCCCCAGTGGAGCCACCATGATGAAATGTATGGCACTTTCCCTCTGGGCCAAAAGTTGAGTATCTATTTCCCATACTACTGCTGCTACTCACTTTTGCCTACTCACCCAACCTTTGGTCTCCACCAAATATTTATCCTATGGAGGATAAAGTGTTGAAAAAATAGTTTCCATTTAGCATACTAATGTTAGTGTAAAGGTCCTATAACCTTGAGCACTGTCACCCCCCAGAAAATAGGGAATATTCATTAGGTGCTGACTGGATCATGGAACACAAATTCATTTTCACCCAAATTTATTTTCTCTGTGACCAAGGACTATGGGCAACTTGCTGCATAGCCAAACACAAAAGCCCGCCTCAGAGATACTCACAATCCAGGGGAACACAGACACCAAGTAAAAAAAAAAATTGGGAACCATAGATTCCCAAAACAAAACTGCTGATTCATAAAGAAATTTCATCTAGCTTTCTCCTTTCCCTTCTTTCCATCATGAAGAACTAGGCAGTAGCAAGAGAAATGGAATAGTCCAAGGTCAGTTTAACACCGGTCAAGAAGTCCTGTTTCAGTCTTTTTTCTACAGGCAACAAATAAAGAGATCACCCTTCTTAAGTTTTGGTTGCACCTACTTTCTTCTCACCTCAACAACTCAAATACTTTACCTTCTTTATTACAGAAGCATATAGAAGCATAAGAAACCTGGAGCTAATATTTGTTAATTCTTCCTAGAGAAGTATAGCACTTGTTGCCATTATACTGCTTTTATTATAACATAATTTATATCACATGCAGTGTGATTAATATTACACATTGTACATAATAAATGTATACATTTGTTCCTTGTGGAAAAGTAACTTCCCAGGGGAAAAAAATCTAAGAAATAACTCTGTATCCTGAAGTTCAGGGGAAAATATGGAGCAAGAGAAAGTTCCCATGAAAGTTGTTATTGTTGAACTAAAATTCTTATTGTTGCTCAGTCATTTAATTGTGTCCAACTCTTTATAACTTCATGGACCATACCATACATGCAAAGATATTAGAGGAATCTGCAATTCCTTCTCAATGGAGTAAGGCAAACAAATATTAATTGACCTGCACAGGATCATACAGCTAATAAGTATCTGAGGTCAAATTTGAATTCAGACCTTCCTGACTCCAGGCCTAGTTCTCTAGGCCCTGAGCCACCTACCTGCTCCCTAGGCAAACAGAGATGAAATGATTTCCCCTGGGACAAACAGCTAGTGTCAGAGGCTGGGTTTTAATTCAGGTCTTCCTGACTCCAAGCCCAGCATGGTATCCACTGAGTCATCTAGTTATCTCTGCTGACATAACGTAGAATGGATCTATGACCACAAGGACCAAATTGCATGGAACTTGGTAAAAGGAGTACCACAGGGTGAAACCTTCACAATGGAAAAGAAGTCCTATATGTTGGTAATAGCAAAGACAAGTCAGGAATATCCTGAACTGCGTGGATTGGGAGACTGAGGAATGAAAAGATGTTGGGCATATGGATGTAAATCTAATGTCTTTAAAAATAAATCAAAGGTAACTGATATTTACATAGCACTTTAGAGCTTACAAAACATCTTCACACATTATCTTATTTGAGTGTCACAACAACCAGGAAGCAGGAGAGGTATCATTATCCCAATTTTACAGATAGGTAAATTGAGACAAGGATAAATTAAGCTGCCATAATCATATAACTAATAAATATCAAAAGATTTGAAACCAGGTTTCTCCTGCCTTCAAGACCAGAACTCTTTTCTTTATAACAGATTGTTTTCCTTAAGCTTTATCATAAAGATACAATTTCACACATAAATGTAGCAATTTTAATCATTTAATCACTTCAAATCAATCCTAATAGAAAGGTTTAAAGACAAGAAAGTCAGAGAGAGAGAGATCTTTAATTCATCATATATTTTTTCTTATTTAGATAATATTCTTTCTCATTATGAACATTTTATCCCATTAGTTAAATAAGGATATTAAAAATAAGTTATAGACTCCCCTTATACAACAATTTTTGCAGACTAGTGTAGAAGTTCCTTGACGATGAGGATCCTTTCCCATACACCTTTTTATAACAAGTCCCTATAGATGAAGAAGCTTTTTGTTGTTTCTGTGTCTGTGTAACTCTGGTACATGCCTCACATAATTCTTAATAAATATGATATTAGATTTAAAATGAGACTCCAAGATCTCATTAAGACCTAAAATGGTGTAATTACTCTACTTCTAGTGACAAAAACTGTACAAAGCAAGCCCTATCACGGAATTATAATCAATGAGAGAACAGAAAATTTCTAGAAATGGCAACCCTCATTTCCTTTGTTCACAGTATAAAAGGATATACTCTGGAGAGGATTCAATGTTAAATGACTGATTAAAAGCATACCCTTGAATCTGAAGTTTTCTGAGTTCCATTCTAATTCTGAGACTGTAGTTCTGACAATGACATAAGAGGAATCCTAAATATCAGATGGAATGGTGAAGATACATCCTAGTCAAAGGGAATTCCAAGGTTTATGAGAGACAAGGGAGAATCATGAATTTTGGTATGGGAAATAACAACTCACCTTTAAGGGCATCTAGTCCAAACCTCTCATTTTAGAGATGAGGAAATTAAAATCTAGAAAGAGGATGACTTTTCCTAAGTCACACATCTAGTCATCAGTAGAACTAAGAATAGAATTCAGGTTGTTTGACTCCCAGCACTTTCCACATTGCTTCCATTGTCTCTCGATATCTGACCTAGGATGGATGAATGACATAGCACTGGATTAAACTAGGCTACTTTAATTAACTCAAAGTGAGAGAGTTTTTGTGCCATTAGAATGTAGGCTCCATGAAGACAGGGACTGTTTTTGCTTTTCTTTGTATCCCTAGTGCTTAGCACAGTCTGATAAATGGTAAGCACTAAATAGATGTTCATCACTGTTCAGTCATATCAAGTAGAGTCCAATTCTTTGTGACCCCATTTAAGGTTTCCTTGACAAAGATTCTGAGCAGTTTGCCATTTACTTCTCTAAATCATTTTACATATGAGGAAACAGAGGTAAACTAGGTTAAGTGACTTGCCTAGATTCACATAGCTAATAATTGTGTGAGACCAGATTTGAACTCAGGAAGAGGGGTCTTACTCCAGGCCCAGTACTCAATCTGTTCACCACCTTGTTGCTCAATAAACATTTATTGACTGACAAAAAATAAAGTATGAGTATATATCTGTTTTGATATTTTTCTTAGAAGGTACTAACTTGATCCGAAAATATAACACTGTTCTAAGTCACCTTAAAAAATGGCACTGAAAAAATATCCAAGTTATCAACTTGTGCCATAGGTAAGCTGTTTGCTGGACAAGGAATGAATAGACCATTTACATGGCAATGTCTTATTGCTACCTAATTACTCTGAGCTGGGGTCATTCTACTTTGGAAATCAATGTGACAAGAAATTATAGGAGATGTCAAGAAGGAAAAAAAATTGCCACTGTATCACAGATTTCTTGACAGAGGCAGACAGACAAAATACTTTGTACAATTCTTTGGCTTGATGGGAACCCTTAAAAAATTAAGGGGGGGGGGGTTCCTCTATTCTCCACATTCAGGAAGATCCCCTAAATAGAAAAGAGATATGAGTTGGCAACTTTTGTAAGAGCAAAAATTCAAGTCCCAATTCTCTCACTAACTCATTGTGTGACCTTAGCCAAGCCACTTAACCTCATCTGTATAATGAATGGACTGGAGTAAATGATCCCTAAGGTCTCTAGCTTTTCTAGGACTCTTGCTGGACTCAATGTATGGAGCAAAGAGGGGCAGCTGCAAATGGTAATTTCTAATTAAAGTAATTTAGTACAGATCAGCACAATGCTCAGAAATTCAGAATGGGACTGAAAATTCACTTAGTCTAATTTACTAGAAATTATCTTAGAAATGCAACAGTGTTAGGCCTAGTGCTTCAGAGTCCCCACAGTATGGCTTGACTATTTTTATGAGTTTTCTTGATACATTCTATTTCAAATTGCCCCTGATTTACTCCACAATTCAATCTACTTCCCCCCATCTCCCAAATATAACTAGCTGGAAAAAGACTCTAAAATGCCTTAGACACTAAACTATCAAGAATAATTGTTCCTTCAGATAACACTGAATGACTGTACCATGTTCAAGAACCTTAGTTTGGGAGTTAATTTTTCCCTTTTGTCCTAGAGTGGAGTGTGAAAGTCTACATGAGCTAAAGGGCAAGTATTGTAATGGCAAAAATATTAAATCTGGAGTCCAAGAATCTGCATTTAAATTCCAGTTCTTCTAACTATCTTAATTAAGCAAGTTTACAGTGTCTCTCTCTCTCTCTCTCTCTCTCTCTCTCTCTCTCTCTCTCTCTGGCTACACACCTTGTGGCACATGAATGTAATGGAAAGACTTATATGAACTGATTCAATGTGAAGTAAGTAGAACCTAACTTACAAAGTAAGGTAAACAAGGTCAGCTTGGCAGTAAAGGATAGAGTCAGGATTCAAATGAAATCCTCCAGTCCCCAATGGGTTACCTCCATCAAAGAGATTAAAAGGTATCAAAGGTCTTGATGGGATGAGAATAAGATTTCTGTTTACAAAGGATTTCACTTTCACTGGTTCAGACACAAGGCATTTGCTGGGAATTCAAATTGAGAGTATGATATGATATCACATGCAAAAAAACTTTCAACTCTTGACACTATTCAAATTTCCCTTTTTCTGCCCCATCATTCCTAGACATTTGTGAAAGATGTGACTGATATGATTCTATAATTGAGGTGGCTGGAGTGTTAAAGGTGGGGAATTGTAGAAGTTACTATTGTTTATAAAACTGAACAAAGGATAAAAATTGTTCAACCCAGCTCAACCTCATCCCTAACCTCTTACAATATAGAAGTAGATATTCTCCTTATGGAAAGCAAAGGACCAGAGAAAGTGTTTATTGTAGTAAAAAGAAAATTGTTAGTACTAAGTCAATAAATCACTATACTTTTGAAACATTGATCAGCACACCTACAATTTTTATATGCTGAACTGACATATTTTGCCTTAAAACCACAGGATTTTACAGTTAAAAGTAACCTGGGGGGCAGCTAGGTAGCGCGGTGGACAGAGCACCAGCCCTGGAGTCAGGAGTACCTGAGTTCGAATCTGGCCTCAGACACTGAATAATTACCTAGCTGTAAGACCTTGGGCAAGTCACTTAACTCCATTTGCCTTGCCAAAAAAAAAAAAGAGTAACCTAAGAGATGATGTAATTCAACTTCCCCATGTTATAGATGAGGAAATTGTGTCAGGTGAAATGACTTGAATAAAGTCATACAGGTGATTGATGGCAGAAAATCAGGACCAAAATCTAGCTGAATACTGGTTCCACTACATTATACTCTGTCCTACATCTGAGGAAAGAAAAATAATGAAGGTTAAAATTAGTCAGTGATAAGAAACTAGACTATAAAGTTAAATTAGTAAGCATTTTTTAAATGCCTTCTATGTGTGCTGTCTTGGAAATACAAAGAAAGACAAAAAGCAGTGTCTGGCCTCACATGTTTTATGTGAAGAACTAGCAAGAAGGCCAAAGTCTCTGGATTATAAAAATATATGAAGGAAAATAAAAAATAAGAAGATTGGAAAGCTAGGACAGGGATAGATAGGAAGAGCTTTATAAATGCAGAAAGAATTTTATACTTGATTTTAAAGGCCATAACAATCCACTAGAGATGGCTAAATATAAGAGTAAGATGACCAAACCTGTATTTTAGGACAATCAATTTGAAATCTAGATGGAAGATGGACTAAAGGGAGGAGAAACTTAAATCAACAAGACTAATAAGCAAGCTATTTCAATAGTCCAAGTATGAGACAATAAAGACCTGCACCAGGGTAGTAGCAGAATCAGAGGAAAAAAGGGGAATGTTACACATGTAGAATTTGCCAACAACTGGCTATGGGCATGTGAAACATAGTGAAGAGAAAATATATATACCTGAGGTGTGAAATTGAAAGACTGAGAGAATTGTAGTTATCTCAATAGAAATATAGAAGTAAGGAAGAGGAGAAGGTTCAAGGGAAAAGATAATTATAATTATAAACTCCAACTTCAAGATCTATTGAATTTAAGATCTCTATGAGACATACAGTTCAAGATGTCCAATAAGCAGGCAGAAATGTGAGATGGAAGGTCAGGGAAATAGATTTGAGGTCTTCATAGAGAAGAGAATTATATGCATGAGAAATGATAAGTTCACCAAGTGAAATAGTCTGTAGAAGGAAGAGAATTTGGTCCAGACTGAGCCTAGGATATGGTAAAAGCTTAATCTGTTGACTGTTGCAACCAGATTGCTGCCTGTTGCTTGATGGCACCAAGTTCCCTCTCATTTAACAAAAAATTAAAGGCAAATGAGACTCTACTTCATTTCATTTTTTCTTTATTTCACAGCTCTGTCTGTATGCTTTTTTCCCCAAGCAAAGTATCCACCACCATGACATTCTGCTGCCACCACCCCCAATTCCTATGTACATCTCTCATTATTATATGCTGAATGAATGGATATTTTCTCCTAAAACTGCTTTACTAGAGAGGAGAATGTGTTAAAGTTGGCATTTCAAAGGGTTTGAACTGACCGTATTAATAATGATAATAACAGCTAAAATTGATACAGTGATTTAACATTTACAAACACAATACAAAACTCAGACATAATGTGATGGGCGATAGAGCGCCCAAACATTGAATCAGAAGACCTGAGTTCAGATTCAGCCTCAGGCATGAGCTAGCTGTATGACCTTTAGCAAGTCACTTAACCCTGTTTGCCTCAGTTTTCTCATCTGTATAATGAAGTGGACAAGGAAATGACAAACCTCTCCAGAATCTTAGCCAAATGTGGCATGAAGAATTAGATATAATTGAAATAACTCAACAACAATATCAACAAACAATGCCATCAGAAAGATGGGTTCAAATCTCACCTCATCATTTCAGCATATAATCATAGCTTTATAACCAGAGGGATCCTCAAAGGTCTTCTAGATCATCCCTTTTAACTTATGGATTAAAAAAAAATAATAACAACTGAGATATAGTGGTTTCCTTAAGGACACAGGATATAGTACAGCTGAACAGGAATTTGAACGCCTCTTTCTCAAAATTTGACCCCAAAGTTCTCCCCGCCCCACTAAACATTCCAGAACACTAGTCACAAGAGAAGTTATTCTCCATCACTTTATTTCCCTAGTTAAATGCTTTGGAGATTATTCTGTGGAAATTTTTAAGCTCAAATATGGGCAATGAACCACCTGCAAATATAAAACAAATATGATGATTGAAAATTATTGATAATACTCAAAGGCAATATTCTCTCCTCCCATCCCCCAAGAACCTGTAAGCTCTAAGTCTCATTTCTCTCTGTTACAGGCTGGATATTTTTTTCACATTTTTCGGTACTAGGTAGCCTGAACCTGGCAAATTAGTATTCAGTCCAACACTGGAAAGCCAGTCCCTTAGGCTGACAGGAGCAACCCTCATCCCCAAATTGAATTGTTTTTTTAATAGAATTCTACAAAGTCAAAAAGTCCTACTGAATTCAGAGTGGGGTCCTGTCACAACACACTTGCCAGATGTATCAGGGTTAAACTGGCAGACAGCTTGTGTTGGAGACTGGAGGCGATATATAATTGAGTTGGGGTTGAGGGAGAAGGTTAAGGGAATTTAGGGAGAACAGCCAACTTTTGATGATCTGTGATCAAGAGTACAGAGATGGCATATAATCAGAGGATTTTAGAGTTGGAAGAGACTTTACAGATAACCTAATCCAATCCCTATTATTTAACAAAGAATCTGAGGCTCACATTGCATCATAATATGCTGACAAGAGCAAGGGAGAAGCTGAGGTCCATACTCTACCATTTACTTTGTGACCTTGGACAAAACTTCTCTGTCCTTCTGTTTTCTTATTTATACAATAAATGGGAAAATGATCAGATTGTCTTTAATTGCGTCAACTCTAAAATTTTTTTGACTTTAGGAAGTGACTTCCCAAAGTCATGCTACGTAGGTGACCCCTGGCCCTGGATATCATTTGCACTCTTTGAGACTCCATACCTGTTAAGTGAAGGAAGTAGACTACATTACGTCTAAAGTCCCTTCCAACTTTAAATCTGCAGC
Organism: Macrotis lagotis; assembly: GCF_037893015.1. Lineage (NCBI taxonomy): Eukaryota > Metazoa > Chordata > Mammalia > Peramelemorphia > Peramelidae > Macrotis > Macrotis lagotis. The sequence goes on along the minus strand of NC_133661.1, from coordinate 168,431,619 downwards.
TTTATTAGGAAGAATACTACTACTACTACTACTACTACTATCAGATTAGAACCCAGATCTCATCCTCCAACTTCGTGCTCACTCTACTACTACCATAAAGAATTTTGAGGAAAATTCCTCTCTTTTTGAAATTTTCCCTTTGATTTAACTTAAAATATTTTATAGTGCTACTGAATTTTAAATCAACATCTGTCTCAGAGATTTGCAAATGTTTAAAAGGAGAGTTGCCAAAGTGCCCTTTCTACTTCATACATATTTGTATAAGGTGGGGTTGGTGTGGATGGGAGGTTACTATTGCTTATTTTAGGAAAGAAAATGGGATGAATAAATTAAAATGAACTCTTAAGTACAAACCTCAATGAGCAACTAGCTCTTTGTAATAAGGCTGATTAGGGAAATCTCAGGTCAGTCTGATGACCCAAAGAGCAGGAACCTTCACCTCTAATTGGAAAAGCAATTCTTCACAAAGAGTGAGAGCAAGACTATTGAGACCTCTTTTGAGAACTCAAACCACTTCTGACTGGCCTTTATAAACTACAATCATGCTACTCACATTGAGATAAATGTAGATGTAAGCCCTTTTCATTAAATTTCTCTCTATGGAATAGATCTTAGAGGGACAGTGGACTTTACATTCTACCTAAACTGTATTTGGACATTTCCTGGAGTAAATTCCAAGTGAAGACATAAGAGCTAAAAGAGAGGTAATGACCACTTTGGGGGCAGAATAAGACCAGAGCCCTGTGGATTTCTTGGCTAAAGAATAAAACTGAAAGCCAGAGAAGAAAATTATAAAAGTAGCAAAATCTGACCCATAATTTACATGCCATAAATAAAAAAAATAGAGAATCATTTTTGAAAACTTTTCACAGTGACAGAACAATTTAGTGCTGCTTTTCCTTATTCTTACCTAAATAAAAATATTTGCAACAGGAAAAAAAAAATCTTCTTTTCATCCAACACCTACAGAAGAAAATGGCTTACAAAAGAGAATGGCTAAAAACAAAAGGGGGGGATTGTGAGGAATGTAAGGCATTGTTGGCCTTCACAAGGTGGAGAGTAGTCCCTTTGAAATCCATTACAAAGGGGAATGGCCCCAAAACTGGGTGAGTTCTCCTAATCCCATTCCAAAAGTGACAAACCCAAGATTAGAAGAAACTAGTCCTTAGCAGTCAAGAGTGACCTAGAGATCTTGGCCTAATGCAATTGAGTTTAGGCAATTGAATATCATCCCACACATGCCCTGTGATAATTGGGGTTCATCAGCATGTCATGCACAGTATGATGTGGGGGGGGCATATATTAGGGACATGTCATGGGATGAGTGGACCTCTTAGATTGTGACTCAAACTCTGAGAGCCTATGAAAATCCAAGAGGGAAGGGAAAGAGTTTCTGAAGACCATAAATTATCTAATGTTCAAATACCTCATGCCTCACATTAGGTGAAGTACCCATATACTGAAGGATTTGCGATTAAAATGTGCAATTTTCTCTCAAAAAAGAGAGAGAGAGAGAGAGAGAGCATGGCTTCAGGGGAAGGGGGCTTAAGGATCTATGTGGGTTCATTTTAGGTAAAGAAATCAACTTTCTGACTCAGGAAGTTAAGAAAAGGCCTAGACTTTAATTCATAAATTGCACAGATTACTACAAAAGGTTCACAGGTTACTACAAAAAAAGTCCATAGCTTACTACAAAAAGTTCACAAGTTATTACAAAAAGTTCACAAGGTATTTTTTTTTATATTAGGAACAAAAAGGTTTATTTAGGTATTGAGATAAAGGGAAAGAGAGACTAAAGGTAGAAAATCACTGATTCCTAAATAAATTAAACTTCCATAGCCACTATAAAAGGTTGAGCAGTAAGGAAGCAAACAGGAAGTAAGAAGTAGAAAATAGCAAAGGGGAATGAGAGTTTATTTGGGGGAATGATGCTCCCCAAGAGTGGACTAGCCCCCACAGGAAGATAAGTCATCAGGATATTAGCAGTAAGGAAAGGCATAAGGGTAGGGGTCACACTCTCCCAGAGTTGACTAGCTTCATAGGAAGACAAGCTACTGGACTGTGGAGTGAGGAAGCTTTTAAGGAATACATAGGGAAACAAGACTTAGAAAGATGAGACATAGGGAGATATGAGGTATGGGTGAGTGGTTCAGAGAGCAGAAAGGGGTAATTAGAGATATGTAAATGGGGGGGTAGCTCAAAGACTTAATCTCTTTTAAGGCAGGGATGCATTACTTTTTGGATTGGGGCTTTGTGCCTGGGGGTAGGGATTTACCAAGAGTCCTTGCCAGGGAGGGGCAAAGTACTTTATTAAAAGTTCCTTGACCTCATCTCATAGCTTGCACAATGGGATGAAGGGGAAGAGGAGGGAAGTCAGTATTAATGTAAGGAACATGATCAGTACAGGGGAAAAGATAAATAATAGAACATAGTTCTTTTTTTTTTTTTGCAAGGCAAATGGGGTTAAGTGGCTTGCCCAAGGCCACACAGCTAGGTAATTATTAAGTGTCTGAGATCAGATTTGAACCCAAGTACTCCTGACTCCAGGGGCGGTGCTTTACCCACTGCGCCACCTAGCCGCCCTAGAACATAGTTCTTTTAATATTTCCCCTATTTTAATAGAACTCTATAACCAACATAAAAACTGCAAGTGGGTAAGAGGCACCAAAATAGATATAATTCATTTGTAACCCAATTTTCCCCCTCGCTAATCCATATTACATCATAAACTATCCAGTAACCTTCATCTGCCAATATAATAATAATATATGATATAATAAGCCTACAAATCCATGAGAAGGCTCTTCTCTCCCTTCTTTGAGGAAAGTTGGGGACTAAAGTAAAGAACTCTAAGAATGATTATCAGACCTATTTGACGTGTTAGTTTGAACTGCTTTTTTTTTCTCCCCTTTTCTTATTTGTTTCTCTGGAAGGAAGAGGGTGGGAAGGGATTTATTAGAAAGTGTATGTTTTGTAAAAGTAAATATATAGAGAGAGCTATATCAATATAATAGAACAATATAATTGATCAATAATATTTCAATATTTATAATGCAATCAAGTAATACATCAATATATGTATATATTCCAAAAATATCTCAAAATAATAGCTCATATTTATATTGTATTTTACTTTTTATAAAGTACTATATTCACCAAAACTCTGTAAAGCAGTAGGAATAGCAATAGTCCCATTGCATAACTGAGAAAATGTAGCTCAGAGAGATTCAATGATTTTTCCCATGGTCATATATCTAGTGTACTGAGAATGCTTTTCTCAGTAATTAGATTTGCCTGCTGACCCATCTTCCAAACTATAAGATTCCTAATATTGAAAATCTCTGTAGCAAATATTTCTAAATCTTCTTTCTCCTTCACAGATGAAATACCTAGATTTTTTTCTCCTCTCTAAGATAATAATTTGAAAGAGTAGTTTTCACCTCCCCTTCTCCTCTCTAGGATGGGTCATTTGAAGGATGGGCCTTTTTTTTTTCTGAGAAAATCATTTGGAGGGGAATTTACTCACAACAAGAAATTGCTACATTATTTTGAAGTCTAAAGCTTATTTCCTCTCATTAAGAGTAAAACAAGAAAATTTATCAAATAAAAATATATATTTTAATATAAACAATAGGACTGCACATATAAATGAACATTATGTATATAAATATATTGTGATTTTTAACTTTTCAAGAACTATTCTTTTATTATTTTTCCCACATCCATTGATCAATATAAGGGTCAAAATCCCACCTTGAGAATCCCCTCATCCCATAGGAAAAGAAAAAATATCTTATTTATCCCTATGCTAGCCTGGTCTTTTGTTAAAAGCATCTCTCATTTTCTGTTAAGCCAGCCTAATCCAAGCTTCAAGAAAAGCAAGTCTGAGCTCCTCTTTTGAAAAGTCATATTTTGCCAGCATACAGTTTATTAATTACCTTTGTACCCCTTATATACATAAACACTTTCTTCATGTGTATAATTTTAGTCAGAAAACCATTTTATTAGAATATGAAAGTTATATATATGTATTCACATACATGTAAACATGTACATGTGAATTTCTTTATATTTACAGTTTGATAAGAGAGAGAAGAAATGTGTGTGAGAGAGAGACAGAGAGACAGACACAGACACTGAGACTAGAGAGATAGACATACAGAAGGAGAGACACAGAGAGAGAGAGAGAGAACAAGAGAGAGAGATAGGAGAAAAAACATAAAAGAGAAATATACCTCAGCAATCTCTTGTTCATCAATAGCCTGGCATTTCTAAAGCTAAACATTTTTTTCATACCATTTTAACAAGAACGCACCTTCTTTGGGTCAACACTGTGCTTTAGAACTTCGTAAATAATTTCTCATTTTATCCCCAGAATAATTCTAGGGGTTAGGGACCATTATAATCCACATTTTATTGATGAGGAAACTGACACTTAACAAAGGTTAAGTGATTTGCCCAGAGTCACACAGTTTAAGGTAAAATTTGAACTAAGATCTTCCTGAACTAGCCACACTTCTGCTTTGGGCAGATAAGAATCTCTTTTCACAGACCCAGACTCAAGGGCCTTGAAAATAAAAGGGAAAAAAGAAGAAATATTTTGACTTCTATTTTCTAAAGTCTAACCCTACCCTGTCCTAACCTACTCCCCCTCTCAGTAGATCCTGGAAAAAGAGTGAGAGTAGAAGGCTGATATGAATGTCAGAGCCTACAGGAAAGAACAAGAAGTTTTTTTTAAATGTTGAGGGAAAGCCCTACCACCCTCAAACTGCTGCTACCCTTATGGGCCTGCTTCAAAGCTGTTCAAGTTTATACCAACGGGATTAGCAGCATCCCCAAAGGCAGAGACCTTGAAAAGCCCTGGAGGAACATAACCGCACTGGAAGAACTTGGGAGCCCTCAAAAGTAATCTTGCCCATTTGAAACCAAGTGTTAGCCAACAACACCCTAAGCTTTCAGCCCAATAAATCTTACTCCACATACATAAGCTTTGTTCATAGATTTTTTTTTTTTTAATTTCCCAGATTTATCACAAAATTCACTCATTTCAAGAATAGGCTCTATTCAAGGATGGAGAAAAACAATAAGCCCTCTCCACCCCAATTCAGCTAGGAAATGTTAGACCTGGAACATAAAACCAGGATTCCTGACTCCCAAGTCATGCATTCTTGCTGCAAGACTATGCTGCTTCTCATACTTACCTATATGGAGCTATAACATACACACAAATAGCCATATTACTTTTAAGTTCACCACTGGAGATTCTGCACTTTGATCATCAACACAGAACTGCTTCATTGAACAAAAGTCCTGGTCTTGGAGTGTTCAGGAGACAATATTCCTCTTGTAATAGTTTCCTTTAAATAGTATATACTCAGAATCCAAAATTCTAGACTTACAGAATTCTAGACTTTATAGAATCTCAAAGTCAGAAGCTTCCTCTCAGGTAACCTAAAATGAATAGGAATCCCTACCTGGAGATCACTGAAGAATGGTCATCCAGGATCTGTTTGAAGATGTCTTATTTTACTTTTGGAAGGCTCTAATTGTTAAAAAGTTTTTCATTTCATCTAGTCTAAATATTCTTTCCCATTGTTTTCATCCACTGCTACTAACCTGGTCCCACTGAATAGAATAAGGATCATCCTTATGGCTTTATAATTAAGATAATTAGATTTGGAATTAAAATTAAAAAGAATTGAGTTCCAAATTTCAATTTTGCTGGTTATTGTATATAACCTTGGATAAGCTACTTTCACTCCAAGGACCTCTGCCTTCCCACTTAAAAAAGTTCAAGTTTTATACACCCAGCTCTGTAGGAACTGACCATTCACAGTCCCCTTCACCTTCCAAAACCTCAATTTCCTTTGCCATTAAACCAAGAAGTTGACCTCAAATGTCTCTTAAGATTTTAAATCTTATGACCCTCATTCTGTTTTCCTTTCATGAGTTCCCTTATAGTCTGATGTGTTCTTTTAAGCACCTAGATAGAACCCTGGACCAGAAGTCAGAAAGACTTGAATTCAAATCCAGTCTCAAATATTTACTAACTATAGATCCTGGACTAGTCATCCAAATTATCCTGTTTGTCACAGCTTATTTTTTTGTTTTGGTTTTTTTTTTTTTTAGTTTTTTGCAAGGCAATGGGGTTAAGTGGCTTGCCCAAGGCCACACGGCTAGGTAATTATTAAGTCTCTGAGGCCGGATTTGAACTCAGGTACTCCTGACTCCAAGGCCAGTGCTCTATCCACTGCGCCATCTAGCTGCCCCTTGTCACAGCTTCTTTAACTGTAAAACAAGAGAAATAATAGCACCAACCTCACAGAGGTTTTGTGGGATTCAAATAAGATATTATTTGTAAGAGCATTTAATGCAAATCGAGAATATGGTAGATCCTATATAAGTGCTTATGCCTTCTCTCCCCTGCCTTAACAATTTCTTTTATATTCTTATTTGCATCATTATTCCAAAGATTTAGTCTACTTTGGTAAGCTCATTAGTGTAGTGGGAACAATATCCTAACTTCCAATTTCCATATAAGAGTACTTTTTCCTTTAAAAGTATTAAAACTGTCCTTGAGATTTGATTGGTTCAGGAAAGTAAAGGTTTAATTTGTTGACCAAGTGCTCAACCATGATGAACTCCAACCTCTCTCAGACACTTGGCAGGTAGACAGACCATGCTGGGCTACTCAGAGCACCATTGTTCAGCTAAGTCAACTCAAGGTGTCCACAGCATAGACCTTTCTTGAATGTCCTTTTTCTATATGGATAAGTAAATCCCTTTTAACTAAGGGATGTCCTTAAAGTGTCTTATTTTGTTCCACTATCATACAAACTACCAGAGGACTAATCTGATCTGTAGTTTCAGTTCTACCTTAAGATTATTGCAATTATCTTAAGAATGGACCAGGTATTTGGGGTCCTCTTTTTTATAGAAGTATTTCATTGTCCTCAGCATTCCTACAACACATTTTACAGAATGATTGGATCAGTTCACAATTCCACCAACAGTGCATTAGTGACCCAATTTATCCACATTCTTTCCAACATTTGTCATTTTCCTTTTCTGTCTTGTTTTGCCAATCTGGAAAGGGTGGGTTGTTCAGAAGGATGGAATTTCTAAGATTTCTAAGATTTCTTCCCTTCACTGGAGAGTTTCACTTGATTCATAATGGAAGCTCATCATGCCTCAAAAGTAATGATAAGGGCAGCTAGGTGACGCAGTGGATAGAGCACTGGCCCTGGAATCTGGAGGACCTGAGTTCAAATGTGACCTTAGACACTTGATAATTACCTAGCTGTGTGACCTTGGGCAAGTCATTTAATCCCATTGCCTTGAAAAAACAAAAAAAGTAGTGATAAGATGCATCCCTTGAGAGTTATTATTATTGTTCAGTCATTTAAGTAATGTCCAACTCTTTGTGACCCCATTTGGGATTTCTCAGCAAAGATACTGGAATGGTTTGTCATTTCCTTCTCTAGTTCACTTTACAGATGGGTAAACTGAGGCAAACAGGATTAAGTTACTTGCTCAGAGTCACACAGCTAGTAAGTATCTGAGGTTGTATTTGAATTTCGCCAACTACTGCAATTGAGACCATCATGCTTGGAGCTATCTAGTAAACTTTATTTCTTCTCTTTATCAAAGGCAGTAAGAAAGCAGAGTTTCACTCTAGGAGATGAGGTTTGAGCTTTGATGCTGTTTCTACTACTTCTATGATATACTTTTTCCTAATTAAAGTATTAACTTTTCCTAAAAGCAAATTGTCACAATATTATATGGGGGAAGTATAATAAACCACTGAAAGTATCTAGCTCAGAGGGAATAACAGAGAAAGTAGGTAAGAGGAGCTGTATAACTCCATTGACACTCAAATTCTGAATTCAGTAAATTCCATAATAATGAGCCCACTGATACAACTTCTGTAACTTCCATATCTGACTGACCCCCCAATCATTGGCAAGTGAAGCTTTATTATAAACTCCAGTTTCTATATGATTCATCAGAGCAAGAGAATTCATGTCTAGCATTTCCTGCTACCAGCAAAGTCTGTCATTACTGCCCAGTGCTCCCAAATTACTTTGTCCAAAACTAAAGAAAAAAAAGCAAGTAATGACCACATTCATACTATAAGTTTTAGGGACTTAAGCAGATATCTCTATATAGTGGAACTTTTTTTAAATGAAAAAGGGCCAGGGCAGCTAGGTGACTCAGTGGCTAGAGCACCAGCCCTGGAGTAAGGAAGCCTGAGTTCAAATGTGATGTCATTCTTAATACTTATTAGTTATGTGACCTTGAGCAAGTCACTTAACTCCAAAGTCTTGCAAAAAAAAAAGGTAAAAATAAAGAAAAATAAAAAGGAACAAGGAGGGAAAGAAAATGACAAACCAAAAGAAATGGGTCACAATTTCAGGCATGAGAGGGTAGAATTGAGTAGAATTTCAGGCATGAGAGAGAGCACAATATATTGGGAACATGGGGTCCTCTTGGCTACTCATCATCATCCATAGCTACTGTGTATTCCACTTATTTAAAAATTTGTTCCCTCAAGTTCTTAGGGAATAAAGAACATGCATATGAATAAAACAAACTCAAATTGTAAAATATTTACCAAGATAAATTCTATATATAATATGTTATATTTAGAAAGAGAATGAATATCTATGTATACACAGATATATATTTATATATATATATATATATATATATATATATATGTGTGTGTGTGTGTGTGTGTGTGTATGTATGTATTCTTATTGCTGAATTGAGGTTTTTTCCCTAATCTGTAGTTTAGTTTTGTTGAGGAAACTCTGTTCTAGCATATTCAGATTATTGTTTATTTGGAAATATCATACATATATATATACGTATATATATATATATATATATATATATATCATGCTCAACCATACTGAAGATTTTGGGGTAGAAATTTCTCTAACTTATTGACAGGACTCAGACCCATCAGTGAATTATGAGGATGTCTACCTCAAACATGAGAAGACATTCCTCCAGCATGGGAAGATGAGAACAATTTTTCCAATGACCATGAAGCAACCAAAGCAGATTCTGTGGGATGCTTAGAGCTTGGTCAGAAAGGCATCAAGATCATCTACTGTATCCCAGGTCATCATAGGTCTTCATGACTTTTGTCTTGCCATGTCAGGACTCTAGAAGAGAGAGTGAGGCTGACAGCTTTGTGCATCTCGGTCTCACCTAAATCCAAACAATGAGCAAGTCAAGACATTATGTCATTGAACCTCTTCCAAGGACAAACAGCAGCAATATGCTAAAATGGCATTGTGAAAGAGAGCTAGACTTTAAATTAGAAACATTAGTGTTCAAGTCCCACATACAATTATTTAACCTAGCATTGCCCCCAGGAAATTCTCCAAGACTACATATTCCAAAGCAGTTGCTGATACAGGGAGTCTCTTTCTGCTAAGGAAATCATGTTACCAAAAGCAATGTATTTTTATGTATGTATTATCAGCTAATAGTGCTATATGTTTCAATGGAGTAAAAAACAGTGCTACATAACTAATAAGTCTTTTGAGGGTTTTGCTTGGCAAAGTGATAAATGTGTAGGATATTAGTCTTGCCTGGTTATGTGTATATATGTATGTGTGTGTGTGTGTGTGTGTGTGTGTGTATCCATGAGTTTTGATATTTGCAAGGAAGCATGAATACTATCTCTAGAATCTTATTTATTCTTCAAAGAATACTTTTAATTACTGTTTATAAGGCTAGCTTCTCTGTTGACTTCAGAGATGGGGTACCAGGAAAGAATTACCTCTATCTGCCCTCTCAAAAATACTGTTTTCTGGATTATAAACCACTTTCTTGGTCATGATCCCATATGAGAAAAAAAAACCAAATCTATAACCGAAAACTTGACTCACCAAATGCTAATTATACACTAGACCATCACAAATAGTGAACAGCAGTATAATCCAGTACTCTCAAGCCCACTTCACTATAACTTTTCTCATTGATGTCTCTATACCTTTGTGAGGGGCAGAGTTAACAACCAATTCCTCATTCTCTCACCCTTCATATATCCAGTCTGTTGCCAAGTCCTGTTGATTTTACCTCTCAGGTATCTCTCTTAATGCCCCCTTCTCTCTTCTGTCATTGACATCACCCTTGTGCAGACCCTCATTGCCTCATGCCTGGACCATTGCAATAGCCTGCTGATGAATCTACCAACTCCAAATCTCTCTTCATTCTACTCCCTCCTCCACTCAGTTGTCAAAAAATAAAAACAGTTCCAACTACGTTCAACAAACCTCAGTGGTTCTCTATTATTTCCAAGATCAAATATAAAATCTTCTTTTGCTTTTAAAGCCCTTCATCACCTGGCTCCTTTCTATCTTTCTAGTCTTCTTATGCCTTACTTTTCCTCCATGTACCCTGAGATCTGATAACACTGGTTACCTTGATATTCCTCATTCTAGATAGTCAATTTTAATTGTATTCAATTGTCTTCAATATGTATACATATCAGCTAATTGTACTATTTATTTCAATAGCATCAAAAACAATTATATAAAACTAATATGTCTTTTCAGGTGGCTTGGAACGATGATAAAATATGTAAGGTATAAGTGTTGCCTGATTATGTTTATATATACATGGGTTTCCTAAATGAGGTTTGCAATTTTACTCCAATTGAACACTCTTTTCATCTCTACCTCCCAGCTTCCCTGACTTCCTTCAAGTTTTGTCTAATGGTCCTTCTTTTAAAAGAAGATTTTCCCAGAACTCTTTAATGAGGACTGTGATTATCTCTCATTTATCCCATATCTATCTAATTATACATAATTATTTGCATGTCCCATCCCGACAGGACTGTAAATTCCTTAAGGAATTGTGCCTTTCTTTGCATTTATTATATTTTCCTTTCTTTGTAGCTTCAGACTTAGTAGAGTATTTGGCATATATTAGATGTTTAAACAATGTTCTTTGATTTGATTCAATACCACACCTAGGTCTCCATCCTAAAGATCAAGTAAAGAGGAAAAAGACTTGTATATATTCAAATGCTTCTAACAGTTTTTCATAATGGAAAACTAATGGCTACCTATCAGTTGTGGAATGGTTGAACAAGCTATTGCACATTCATTTAATGAAATTCTTTTATGCTGTAAGAAATGACAAAAGGGGTGATTTCAGTGAAAGTCAGAGAAAATATGCATGAATTGAACAGGGAAGTAAACACAACTAGGATAATCATTTATAATTAACAATTACAATGTAAAACTAAAGGCATCTAAGTGGTACACTAGTGAGTGTTAAAGATCTAAGTTCAAATCTGGCCTCAGACATTAACTATGTGACCCTGGGCAAGTCACTTAATCCTGTTTGCCTCAGTTTCCTCATCTGTAAAATGAGATGGAAAAAGGAATGTCAAACTACTCCAGTAACTTTTCAAAAAAAAAACCCAAATGGGGTCACAAAGAATCAGACATGACCGAAATGACAACAGCAATAAAAAAAAAGCTAAACAGCTTTGACAGACTTTAGAAGTCATGTCAATGAAATTACCAAGCACAATTCCAAAGATCAACGATGAAGCATGCAGCTTAGTTCCTTATAGAAAGGTAATGGACTCAAAAGAAAGACTGAGACTTGTGTTTTGGATCTGCTCAATGTAAGGAGTTTTTTTTTTCCTAATTATGCATATTAGTTAAAAAAAATATTATTTTTCACCCCAAATGGAAGGGTTAGAGGGATAGAAAATAAAGATTTGTTCATTAAAAAAAAAAAAGTTTTCAATGAATAAAATGAGTGCAGATGATTGGATTAAATGTGCCTAAAATCCTTTCAAACTCTCAATCCTGTGATTCTCTGACCTGAGTGACCGAGAGAACCTTCTACTTATCTTCTATCATCAAAGGTAAAAATTTTGACCTGGGCTACATTCCTCTTTTAAGTGTTGAGATCAGACTGAAAAGTAAAAACAATGTCAGATTTATCTTTGTCCTCAATTTGAGTAGCTGCTTCCCTGGTGCTTTGAATGGTTCTCTCCACTTATAGGTTTCTCTTAAACTGACACATCTTATATTTTAGGAAAGAAAATGAAATTCACTTTGCTTTAACATATCTCTTTGTGAGTTCAAATACAGATCTAATCAGTCTCCTACTTTAAGTTTCCATCAAATTTCTCCACAACATTTTATACAAAAGTAATTCCTAACAGACAAAAGAAGATTATATAAAGCATATCATGCTACCTAAGAAGGATAATAGTTCTGGACCTTCAGGGATCTCTATTAAGTCCCTGAAAGATGAAGGGAGAAACAGAAATTTAAAGCAAAAAAATATATCTTTGCCACTTTACAACTTCTCCCAGTTCTGTCACCATCTAGATGTAATTAATAATATTTCCTGATAATTAGCCTGAAAAGCTTCTAGAATCTATATCCTGGAACCTATCTGATCTAACTATTTCAGAAATAGTTAAATAGATAAAACTAAGCTGACTTGACTTGGTACATATCTTTTGTGTTTGTTCCTAAAGCCAAAAAAGCAAAAATTAAAAACAGGCCTTAGGGACAAATTTATCCTGTCAGTGGGCACATCTAACTTAAAGCTACTACATCACTACAATTAAAAATATAGCTTGGAGGAGATCTTACCAGGAAAAACAGTCCTGAAGTCACCACAGTCCCAGCTTAGGGAAAGATAAAGAAAGAGTTCTTTCATTCATAGTTCCCTGTAATTAATTGAGGGGAGGGTTGGAGGAAGTGAATTTAACAGATACAGGGGAGAGTGAATTTTACTTTTTGAATATGAAAACGCTTGTTTATATATTCATTACTGCAATACAGGGCTCATAGAAACTATGTTCAATCTTGACAGATTCTTTCCACAAAATCTCTTTAACTTCTTTCTCCTGGGAGTATCAGAAGTATCAGAATTTGGTTCATTGTTTTCCTATCCAGAGTTTTATTTGACAACATCTGAATGTTCCCTTAGTCCCTTTTCAATACAGACTAAAAAAACAGGTATTATTCAGCCTGAAGGAAAAACACAAAAGACTCCCTCAAAACCCACATACAATAAAAATAACTTATTTTCCCTTTCAGGTAGGCCTTTACCTTCCTGAAGAAACAATATAGTCCTGCTGACATACCTTATAGCAGGAAAAGACTCATCAATTTCTCAGTCAAGCAACCCTACCATTTGATGGGTTCAACCTTCCCTTTGCCCCAATAGACCACATGACTCACACTATCAGCAAAAGTTAGATTTAGGTTTTGTTTCCAAATCGTGCCATCAAGGTATAGGGAAGGGAACAATGGACCTGGATTCTGGAAGTCCCTGGGTTAAAATCCCATCTCAGACACACCTAATTATGTGATACTGAGTAAGTCTTGTTTTCTCACCTGTAAAATGAGAAGGTTGGACTCACTGGCCTCTAAGGTCCCTTCCAGTTTTAAATCTATTATACTTATTGAACTGATTCTTTTTCTTCATATCTCTATCTGACAGTGGTTCTTCTCTTTGTGAGTCTTCATTGGCATTAGCTCCTCAGTGCCAACAATTATCTCTACAGACCTCAAAGATGTGTGGATCTCTCTCCAGATCCACAAGTAACTCAACTGTATAATCTAGTTTTGGTCTCTTAATCATGGAAAAAAATGTCTTCAATCATTGAGAAAAGAGGATCAGCACCTTATCTGGGAAAATCACAACCTATCCATCAGGAGTATGTTTATTAAAGTCTCATCACTCAGATCTCTCTGTTATATTGATTTAATCCTTTGTATTAATCAAACATGGGACTGGAGATGGAATTTGTGTCTATTATCTAAACCTAGTTAAGCTCAGAGAGATTCATCATCAAATGGTGAAACTTTTCAGTCATAGAAACTCACAAAGATAATCTCACATATTCTAGAGGGATTATGATGAAAAGGGTAAGTAACCACATCAACAAAATCCCACATCCTTGAAATATTTGATCATAAATGTTAGTGTAATTGGGATCTGGCACATAAATAAACTCTAATGAGTCTACTAGCTAATGTAGCCCCTTCAGGTGAAAAGGTACTAGGGGGAATTCCCCTGGGAGAATCATTTATCCAATCATTGTTTTTTAAAAACAGGTTGAAGAGAACAGCACTGTGAATAGATATCCCTGAAGCACTCCACTGGAAGTGATGTTGATCCATTAATGCCTATTTCATCTAACTAGACTAGTATCAAGATTTGTGGACCAATTGAGACTCATGGAAATATGTTATACACAGTTAGCACATGTATAAACTATATCAACTGCCTACCACTTTCAGAAGTGGGTAGGAGAAGGAGAAAGGGAGAAAAATTTGGAACTCAAAATCTTGTAAATGTGAATGCAAAAATTTTCACAATATATAATTTGGAGGAAAATAAAATACTATTTAAATAAGAAAAGACTTTTGAACAAGATAGAGGAATGTGAGCTGGTGACAGTCAAATTAGATGATTGAATGTAAAAAACCAAGTAGGATAAATACAAATAAACTATATATATTCAGTCTTCCTTGCCTACCATTCTAGAAACAGTGTCAAAAAAAAGTAGATTAGTCTAGCATGACTTGTTCATGATGAACTTATCTATGTAGATTCAGATTAAGTATACTTTTTCTTTCTCAGAATTCATGAATCAAAACTTTAGTAATGTCTTCCTAAATTTTGCTAGGCATCGAGGCCAAATTCATTTCAGATACTCTATATGACATATATGTTTGTTAATATATTTATTATACAGATATACTATATATAATTTAGTATATTTTTCCCTTAAAAATTAATTCTAGCCTTAGGATGTTTTGTTATCTAAAATGACAATATAGAAACACTAGAGGAATAGAAAAGCTTCAAGGTGGCAAGGGTCAGAACCCATCATTAGGGCTGGGGGAAACAAATAGCATAACCAGTGTGTGTATGTGTATATGTGTGTGTGTGTGAAAATTGATATATTTAAAGTATTTATAAATTACCATCAGACTTATTAGTAATAACCTCACCATCCGGACAGTGTCCTCTAGGAAAAGATTTATTTGTAATCTGATCCCTAGAAATCTGAGAGAATTTCCATGAGCTTATGTCACTGTGTTTCATTCACAATTAGGACCTACAAACTCTCCTAGATACTTCTCTGCATTCTTTTTATTCTCCTACAGTACAATGATCTGCTAAAGAAGTTCATGGCTTTCATTACCTTGGGGTATTAAAAGGAAATTGATGCACAGGTCCTGCCCTCAGATTGCTTACAATCCAATGAGAGATAAGATAGACTTAAAAGTAAAAGAAACACAGTACAAAAAAATATGTACACATTAAATACATATAAATTTAACTACAGCTGCAATGAGCTACTCAAAAGTATTAATGCAATGATGTGGGAAGGATAAAAAGAATGGTTTAGCAGAGCTAATAGAAAAACCAGACATAGATAGAGGCTTGTTTAGTTATTTTCACTAATGAGCCTTTTTGGGGTTTTCTTGGCAAAGATACTGGTTTGCCAAGTCCTTCTGTGGCCCCAAAGGTAAGAGGCAGGAAGAAGTTAATCTTGAGAAACTTTCATGACGGGGAATTTGTACGGGAGTTGAGCTAGGATAACTTAAAACATTGACTTAACTAGGAAAATACAAGTCAGGGTATTAATGTGAGATGAAAAGATGAAGATAGTTTAAGGACATCAACTGGGGAAGGAACATAAAGCCTGGGATGAGGATCATTAACTTGATTCAAGAGGCAACTGGGAGTAATTGGCAAGTTCAGAGAAGGGCAATGACATGATCAGAATGAGCTTAAAGATTAAGATTCCTCTGGGTCCTAAAGAAAGGTATAAGAGCAAAGGCAAGCTGAGAGCATGGAAGCAAGACTGATATAAGGGTCTATACTAGAATTATAACTAAAAAGGAGGAAAAAGAAGCTAAGAAATAGTATAGCAATCAATCAAACAAGTCTTTATAGAGCAGCTACTTTGTGCTGCTCTATGAGATATAATATTCAATCTCAAAAAGTGTACAATCCAAATGGAACAATATATTAAAAGAGAACTCATTATCTAAGATCTCACAGATGAGCTGTCCATTGTGTGATTGTTTTTATTTGAACTGGACCAATGATTTCACTGCTATGGGGAACTCTCAGTGATAGTATCTACTCTACTCATCATACAGGTCGACACTGCTCTGCTATTTATATTCTCAGAGAATTGTCTCAGGCTCTGAGAGATTAAGTGACTTGCTTGAGGTCATTCAGCTAATAAGGGTCCAAGTAGAATCTTGAATCTTGGCTTTATGGAGGAGATGGGATGTGATCCCCAGGGTGAAGGAAGCATAGGATAAATTATTAGAGAGGAAACATTTGCAAGGTGCTTTGGAAACCTGAAGTTACTATATAAATGCTAGTTATCATTGTTAGAAACAATCTGAATAAAAGGTATAGAAATGGATTGTTTGAAGTATATTGGGATCTTCCCAGGAGGTCCTCTTTGAATCTCTCACACTACACTGTGAGAGGAGTAGGTATAAAATAAATACTTTTTGGTTGATTTGATTAATTGATCATCTGTTATAATGTTTCTGATAACCTATCTTCATTCCACCTGGTGGCCTAATCTGGAGCCTAATTCAATTAGATTTGAATGGCTAAATTGAAGAATTCATTGAGCAGAGTAGTATGCGAAAGGATGGAAAAGAAAGATGTGATATTGTGAAGGGTCTTAAATGCCAAAAATATTCACTGAGTCTCTCCAAGGCTTATCAAATTAAGTCCAAAAGAATAGCAAAAGTTTTTTGAAAAAAATAATCTAGTAGCTAGTTTAGGGTGGATTGAATTGGGGGCAGTCAAGGAAGATAGATGAAAAGGGATGCTAATTAAGATTGATGAATGGCTGAAAAGAGAGCAAGAGAAAAGAAATCACTAAAAACCAAGTAATAAAATGGGATTTAAAATAAAGAGGAGGGGGTGGCTAGGTGGCGTAGAGGATAAAGCACTGGCCCTGGAGTCAGGAGTACCTGGTTTCAAATCCGGTCTCAGACATTTAATAATTACCTAGCTGTGTGGCCTTGGTCAAGCCACTTAACCCCGTTTGCCTTGCAAAAAACTAAAAATAAATAAATAAAATAAAGAGGAGTTAAAAAAATTCTTGTGTCATAAACATATTAAGTTACTTGGATAGTCAGATCTTGTGCTAACCAGAGTGTTGTCTCCCACAAATCTCTGCTTGTTGAGATTTTACCTCTCCAATAAAACATCTAAGTCCAGTCCAAATGCTATCTATTGAAGAGAATTTGATTTCTGCCACTATTATGCACTTATCAGGTTTTTTTTATCTTAATTATTTGTAAGACTCTGTGTCATTCTGGACAGCTCTCTGAAATTCTCCAATCCTAGAGAAGTTTCAAGACTATTTGATAATAAGAAGTTTCTTATCACAATCTCCCCCTACAATAGGTTCAACCCAAATTTAATGTCTAATTACTTTTGTTTATGTCATATTTCTTTACTCCACCATGAGCTATATAAGAATGCAGGTCAGTTATTTATAGACTTTATATTTTCTCTGGTGTCACAGAGGATATCCTGCTCGGAGTCATTAATTTATGAGACTACAGGTGCTAGAGGCAGGCTAAATCTCAAGTCATCAGAGTAAAGAGTAAAAGTGAATGGGAGGGGGTAAGCAGTTTGATTTTTCAAAGGTAGCATTAAAAGTCAAGACTATAATAGATCCATTTCATCCTGTAGATTTTTATGGATATTGCAATGCTGCAGGATTGTCTGGAGCTATCAACAATTTAAATCAAAGTGTTTTGTAATGAAGCTTTAATGATCTTCCCTGTCCCTCCTGTGTAATCTCTTCCTTTGTTGCTTGCCTGGCTCTTCCAAAACTTCAAAGGGAAGGAGTTTGAATGGACCCTCAAAGGTGTCAAAAAGGCACTTGAGTCTATGAAAATAAACCTTTTAATGAAATACTTCATTCTGTGGACCTAAAAGTCCTTGCATCCATAGAAACTATCTTTGGAAAAGTACGCCTATAAAATGCAGATAAATTAAGAAATCTTTGACCAATTAGCTAACCATTAAAAGAAAAGATATGGAGAACCTAACTTCTAACATTCATTTTCCCTTCATCTCTAACATAGAATATAATCTTTCTTCTTTACTTGTAAAGTTCCAATTGCCTGCTATTCTAATAAATTTATAATAGTTTGGGGAAAAATATATATTGAAGGTTAAGACTCTTCTTGCCAAATCTGCCTTTAAGGCTAGGTAACAGGACAGACAAATGTCTCAGGAGCAGGGAGACTCAAATGTAACATTGGAATGGTGTCTGGAATTCTTCTGTTCAAATCTGCAAGGATTCTAGAGTTAAATCACTTTGTAAATAGACCCTCCAGTTCCTTTTCTAACTAATCGTGGCCTGACCATGCTCATGAAGTTTGCAAAAGATGAATAAATAAAAAAAACCATAAGAATTCTTATCAGGGTTTCTCCTTGGGAAAGCTTTAAAGAAGGAAAAGTTAACTGGTTTTCCCCTCTCCCCTTTCAGGAACCCTATCTCCTCTCTTGGTGCTAATTACTCTTTTTCTAACCCCTATGTTCACACCTAGTTCGGGTTTTTTTTTCTCTTGGCCTTGAACTTAAAGTATAAACAAATCCCTCACCTATTATCTCAAATGGTAATGGACAACCTTAAGTCATTACCAGAAATTAGAAGTATTCATCCTCTGTCACAGTGGACAGAGTATGGGCTTGGAGTCAGGAAGACATCTTCTTGAGTTCAAATCAGACCCCAGACACTGGTTGTGTGATCCTGGGCATGTATGCCTCATTTTCCTCGTTTGTAAAATGAATTGGAAAAAGAAATGACAAACCATTTCACTATCTTTGTTGAGAAAACTCCAAATGGGTCGTGAAGAGTCAGACATGACAGAAATGATTAATCAAACATATTCTCAGCTTCCTTTAGCTCCATTCTACATTTGAAGGAGTTATTTTCTTGGGAAGAGCTTTTTTATCCCCTTTTCCAATTGGCCAATTCTATTTTTTAAGGAATCCTCCTCATTGACCTTTTAGACTGTTTTTTTCCATTTGACCTAAACTAGTTTCTAACACGTTATTTTCTTCAGTATTTTTTGGTATCTTTTTCATCAAGCTGCTGACTTGATTTTCACGATTGCTCTCATTTCTTTTCCCAATTGTTCCCCTACCTCCCTTACTTGCTTTTCAAAGCCTTTTTTTGAGTTCTTTCATAGCCTGAGCCTGTTTCTATTTTTCTTGGAGGTTTTGGATACATAAGCTTCAACTTTGTCATCTTCTGAGTGTATATTTTTGATCTTCCATGGGACCAAAGTAATTTTCTATAGTCAGGTTCTTCTTTTTCTGTTTATTCATTTCTTCAGTCTTTGACTCTTTTTTTACCACACTTCCAAAGCTTTTGGGGGATTTTTGGATATCCCCCACCCAATTCCCTTAAGGTCTTATGAGAGTCTCTGACTGCTCTTCTAGCCTGGGCTCTTGTCTGTAGATGACCCCAGACCCTCCCCTCTGCCCTGGAAGCTGTGAGGAGGATCCCTGTTCCTCTATGGGAGTAGGGGCCCTAGACTGTGACCTGGATCTGAGTCTGGGCAAAGCAGCACAGTCCTGCCCCAGGGATAGCAGAGAGACTTCTGCAGTCTCTCTCCACCCCTTTACCATCTGTGGACTGAGCACTCTGGAAGTGCTGGGTGGCTTCCCAGTTTCCTGCCACAGGGCTGCTCTGAGGCTAGTGCAAGCCTTGTCTTTGTGCTTACTCTGGTGAGGTAGAGTTCTCTCACTGCCCCTCTAGTCACCTCCCCCTTTCAGTAATGCCAGCTCTTTTCAATTCTGGGTCCCATTGAAACAGGATCTTTTAAGTTGTCTTGGACTGGGAAATTGTATCATTCAGTCTTTCTGTGGGTTCTGTCCCTCTAAATTTTAGAGTCATAATTTTATGGCTTTTGGGGGGACATGTTTCTGGGAATTCCTTCCCTTACACCACCATCTTCCAAACATACACTCTAAAAAGAAAATGTTCAAAAAGGATTTTCAGTGGTAGACTTTCTGGCAGATGATAGACAAGATATTTTAAGACTAGTACTCTGACTGATACCCCTAAAATTATGACATACAGATGGAATGGCACAGTATTCTAAGCCCATCTTGATCAAATAATCTAAGAATTATATGGGGTCTTCATCTAACTCCACCCTGAACAAAAAATAATATCTATTATATCCCACAAAAGTGGAATACATTCATTTGAACTCCTTTGGCTTTTCTACCCTGGTCCCAGTAAACTCATCATTGAAAAATCTAATCAATTTGCAAAATCCAATTAGCATTTGTACTCATATCTCATAAGTATGTTCTGCCCCTCTTATTGGAAGATAGAATCATAGCCCCCACCCTTAAGGAGAAGGAACAAGTAAGATATTTTCTCATTTCCCACTCAGCTACATTTATTTTGAATTTCCTTGATTTCTCTACTTTGCTGGATACCACCCCCATCCCTTTTCATATTTTCATGAGTTTGTTTTTATTTAGATTGTAAGCTCCTTGAGGGCAGGAATTGTATCATTTATAGTTGTATCCCAAGTGAATACAACATTGCCTAACCTAGTAAGTGCTTAACAAATATTTATTGACTTATTATCCTAAGTAGATAGCCAACTTTTACTCAAATATTTCCAATAATAATCTTCTTGTCTTCCCAGGGTCACAGTTTGACTGAGGCAATGTCCATTCAGAGTTAGATAAGAAAGAGAGATGAGGTAAAGAGGTCAAGAATGACCCTGGCTAAAAATGAAGAAAAAGAAATTATTGGGCAAATCCTCTCACAGCCCATTCCACCTTCAAGCAATCAGTAAGAAGTTTTCCCACATGCTAAATCAAAAATCTGCTTTTCAATACCTTTTACCCACTGTCCTTAGTTCTAACTTTTGAATCAAAGTATATTGATGGTCTCTTCCACTTAACGGCTATCACTACCTCTTCTTTCTCCATCTCTGTCATCTACATAGCCACTGGTCAAGGTAAAATAGTCCAAGTTCCTTCACCTGATTATTGTTTGAAGTAGTTTCAAGTCCCTTCATCAAACTGATCACCATCCTCTGGATGTGGTCTAGCTTCTTAAGGTCCCTTAGTACCCAGAACTGAATGCAAACTGTAGATATAATCCACCAGAATAAAATTCATACAGTCCAAACACTATTATTCTATTATTATACTTGAGATCACATTTGAATTTTTTACTCCCTGTGAACTTATATCAAAGTGCAGACTTCATTTCACATGAATCATGTCTAGTCATAAATTCCTCATCTGAGCAGTTGATTTTTTTTTTGAACCAAAGTGTAGGACTTTACATTCCTCCCTATTTTTGAATTTCAACTAATTATATTTGCCTTAGTGCCCCAGGATGACAAGAATTTTTTGAATCCCTATTCAGTCATCCACTATACTAGCACCACTCACCCCAAATTCCTTGTCATCTGCAAATAAACTAATCCATATAACCTAATCTATAACTTCATCCAATTCAAAGAATCATGGTCACATAATCTCCAAATGAAAAGAGAAAAATATGAACTCACATGGAAATTTACCTTTTTAATAACTTTCAAAGACATGGGAAAACATCAAAGAAAAAGTCAAGAGAAGTAGTTGTATCAAAAACTTCATTGTACGGTGATATTTCAATCTTCCACTTTGCTTTCTTGCCCTTAATGGACATTTTCAAAAACACAGTGACGAGTGAATTTTTTTAAATTGACTTTAGGAGACTCTAAAACCAGGAAGGCTAAAATTGGAAGAAAAATGGCCTAAAATGAGTTTTCATCTCCATTCTTCAGGAGAAAAAAGTTTATTAAAAATCTGTTCCTTGAAATATTCCTATAGCAGAGCAGTGCTAACTTGTTTACATATAGTGAAGCTCTACAAAAGCAATATGTCGTCAGGAATGGGGTGGGGAAGTTTCAAAATATATCATTAAAATTACAGGTTCAAGAGGAAAAAAGCAAAAGAAGCACAAACGTAACTGAAGGGTTGTGAGAGTTAAGAAGTAAGGAAAATCACTAGAAGCGAGCTCCCTGCTGAGGAAGCAGCTGGACCAAGTGAAATATTAGATTATATGAAGCATTAGCATAGTTTGGTCAAGAGTCACTGAGCTAATTGTTACTTGTTGATGTACCTAAAATTTATATGGTTATGACTTGCAGTTTTTAAAACCACGAATAAAGCAGATTATATGAAGCTATCCTAGCAAATTAAGAGAATTATACAAATACTAAATCCCTTAAGTGGTTGCATATATTCAGATTCACACTATTTGATATTATGTTATGTAAAATAAGATATTTGATTCCATCTCAGTGGAAAAATACAGTGCTAATTCAAATAATAGGATCACTTCAAGATGATTCCTTAATCAGAACTTGGCTATGATCCCCATTCTTGCTCCCCCAACCCCAAAAAAGGTCTCTAAGCAACAAAAAGACAAGACATATAGCCGATATACAGATGCTCATTGGAGTGAAGAAAACCTGGCCCAAATTATTCATCTGACAATTTCTATGTGCCCTTGAACAAGTGTACTTCAGTCTTTATGTTCTTGTTCACACCATCCTCCATGCATCATATGGACCCCATTCTTATTTCTGTCCTTGGTAAATGTTCCCTTCGCTTCAGCATCCCATGCAGATATTATTTCTTCTGAGAAGCTTTTCCTAACCACCAACCAAAGGTAAGACTATTTTCTTCCTTCTCAAATTTCACATAGTAATGTGCCTGAATTTCAGTTTTTCCATTTTCTCCTTTACCTATATATCACTTGTTTACATATCTATTTGTCTTCCTTTCTTCCCCTATTTGATCATAAGATCTTTGAGAGCATTCTTTGTACCTCTAAATTGTTATATTCCTTGCTCATAGTAAATACCCCTAATTCAATAAAACTGAGTGACTATTGTGGATCAAATAAAAGATCCCGTTTGGCTTTTAAAACCCTTCACAACCACCACATTTCCTATGACAGCCAGACTGGTCTATTTGGCTGTTCCCCAATGAGGTAGGAACAATATCTTATGACCTTGTCCTATGCAGGTTAGACTATTTTTTCCCTAAAGGTTTTGAAATAGTCATCTAGATGTAATTATTTCAAGAAACTAAAATTCAGTTTGTTGATAAAGCTACCTGGTTACTTGGATACAAGAAACCAGGGGGAACTCTGGTTGGGTTCTGTTGCTAGGCCACCATAGTGTCACAATTTAAGTTCAACAAATGGCTAAAATGAAGCACATCATTGAGCAAGATAATATTTATTAGCAGGGACTTTTTTGTCTATCAATAAATGGGTCAATAGTTTCTATCTATTTATGCCAAAGTCTCAAGACAAATGGATAATTCCCCTTTTATAGATTTTGGGTACTGAACATGATAAATGACATCATGGGATTGGGGACTCAACATAATTAGTTATAAAGTTGAAGGTCAGGGAGGAACATGGCTGCTTGGAAGTTTGGTAATGGGAGCTAGCAGTGATCCTCCCTGCTCCCCTACTTTTCTCATGAGACTAAGAAGTGCTCATTGTTTGAGTCCAGGTGAAAGCTAAAGCCCAGACTTTTGACCAGCAAACAAGACAATCTTGAAGCTTGATGATGTAAAGTAATTGAGCCTGGCTTCCTCTGTGTTCACATACATTCACAAAGGTCAGTTAAGTTCCTTGAGGCAAGAAAAAATTAGCAATTAGCTGGAGAGCTGGATTTCTAAAATCAACCCATTATAGGCTAGCTGAATTCAGAACTAAATGCAGAGACAAAGAACCATAACTTAAATAATTATAGGACAAAAGCAGCCAAAGGACAAAATCAATTAATCTTCTTAAATGTCAGATTTTCTGCAGGTGTCTCATTTCATTCCAATATCAAACCTAAACTACCAAGAAACAGCCTGAAATCAAACCTGAACTGTAACACTCTTCCACTTGCATGCCTTTGTCCTCATTGTCACTCTTGCCTAGAAAACTCTCACTTCTTACCTCCATCTCTTGGCATCCTTGGGTTCCTTTAAGATTCTTCCTTTTCCATCTCCCCAGATGCTAGTACCTTCCCCTCTAAGACTACCTTCCACAAACTACATTTGTGTATATGTGTGTTTGCATGTACTTAACATGTCATTTCCCACATTAGAATATAAGCTCCCTGAATGCAGGATCCTTTTATTCCTTTCTCTGTGCCCTCAGCTCTTGACAGTGCCACTTACAAAGTAAATAACAAGTATTCCAAAATAAATATTATGGACAAAGGTTTACAGACTGAAAAGCTCAGTGTATATTAAAAAATGAATAATCCAGTTTGGCTGGAGCCTGAGGGACACTTAGGAAAGTAGTATAAGACAAGGATTGAAAACAAATTGGATAGTGACAGGCTTTGAATATTGGATTAAGAAATTGAACATTATTTGGTAGTCAATACAGTGGCACTGAGGTTTTTTAATAATCAGGTAATGGTATTTACACTGGACTAAAAGAATTGTAAAAAAAATCATAATGCTAATAATTACATAATAGTTATAAAATTATATAATTGATAATGTATCAATTATATATTATATAATAATTATAAAATGTTGATAAAAATTAATGTTATATAATATAAAAAATTATTAACAATAATAATAATAATAATTTGGACCTGCAATGTAGTATCAATGGTACAGAGATATTTCTGGATGAGTAAACTCATTCCACCATTGTATATCAGTATCTGCTATAAAATTTAAAATTTTGGAGTTGCCTAGAATAATGATTTGCTCAGGACCACACAGTCATACTCCAAACCCAGCTCTCTAACCACTACAATATGTTACATTGCTAATAATAATAATAATAATAATAATAATAATAATAATAATAATAATATATTTTAATCAAGCCTTTAATTTCCTCACTGTAAGGAATTTCCTCAGTGAAGAATGTCCTCTGCCAATTAAAATCTGCATCTCTGTAATTTTGAGTCTTAGAGGGTTCCCTGAGGCACTGAAAGATCAAGTAATTTTCTAAGGTCAAATAGTCATAAATGAGAGGAGAAGGAATTGAACTCAGGTCTTCATGGCTCTTTTTCCACAAAGCCTCTCATAATAGTAATAGTAATAGCAATAACAGTAATAACTGAAGACCAGGAATACTTCAAGTCATCAGAATTATATGTCAGAAGCTCATTATTCTTCATAAATAGATAGCAAAATTCTACTAGAACCAGACCTTATCACAAACAAAATCAATTCCCACAATCACCCAAAGCTAATCCTGATCCACAGAAACTTAAGAATATTTTGAATAAATGTTGCCAGACATGCATAACCTCCAAACTATGTGACATAAAAAAAATGGAAAGCTAAAGGAATCAGTCATGTGAGAAAATGAAAAAGTATATATAATCCTATCATCCTATCTATTACTGGAGTTGTTTAGTGAGTCTACAAAATAGTATATATTCTATTTTCCTTTGGTTACAAAAAATTCATTTTGATCCACTTGTGCAATAAATTTTGAACATTAAATATAATCTAATAATAGTATTTCAACATTCCCTCATAGTCTTCTACCCTAATTCCCACAAGCTTTGACAGGTTGAGTCCCCAGAGGAAGGCTAATTATTAGTCAGTCACTTCATGATAGTAGAAATAAACCTCCATTTTTCTGGTAGGATGAACCATAAGCCCTCATCTGTAGGCTCTCAGTTAATTATCAGCCAGTATTTAATGCTACTTTAAAAAAGAATATTGACTAAGTAGATACAGCTAGGACAAATGTAAAGGAAACATCCTCCAAACCAGGAGCACAATATCCCCTTGCACATGCATGAAGGGAATGGAGAGAATGACCCAACGTGGGGAACCTAGACCAAAGGCTAAACTCACAACTTCAGGTTACTGAGTCTTTTTCCCCCTTGTGAAGCCTTCCTAGAGTTCCCCTAAGATAGATAACCCTCTTCTAAGCTTATCAACTGTATAGCTTCCTGAAGGTGTTGTTTCTTAACTGCAGGTTGGATACTTTGACTCCAACAGGTCCAGTCTTTCCAATGACATGGTGAATGGGAAACGGGAAGTAGAACAAACCCCCTACACTCTCGTCTCCCCTTTCTCTCTCTGATACAGGAAAAAAGCTCCTGAAGTTTGATTCTTTTGCTGCTAGACTAATAAAATGTCTCTGCTATTTCAAACCCATAGAGATACCACAACCTTGCTTGATTAACCAGTAACGTTAGTTCATTCTTGACCCAAGTAAATTCAGCCCCCCCCAAGGTATTGCAAGGTATAAACTATCTTCTTATCCACATGTTTTATAGTTCCTTCCCTATACTAAATTGTAAGTTCCTTGAGGACAGGAACTATCTTTGTAATATCTATGTAATATTTCTTCCTGCCCTTAAAACTGATTTCATTCTATCAATTATATTAATTGAGGTAGGAGACTGGAACCTCAACCCATACAACTGGATACATACTTGTCCCAAGATCATTTTTCTCTAAATTTCACCAACTAGTATTTTCTATAACATGGTACTTTAAAGTTTACAAAGAGCCTTATATACATTACCTTATCTTATTCTTATCAAAATCTTATGAGATAGATATTATTATTGTCTCCATTTTGAAAGTGAAGATGAAAAAAATTTCATGGGGGTCACACAGTTAGTTTCAGAAGTGAGATTCAGACATAGGTCCTTGCAACATTTAAAATTTGTGTTAGAATATGACTTGTTTTTCAAAGGCTGGTAAGGAAAATAATGGATAGTATGGAGGAGAATGTTCCTCAAGCAACAGTTTGGAAATACTTGATCAGAGCAATGTTAAACTTTAGGATTCAATATTAAACAAACCCTTACTAAATACTTCCTATGAAGTATTTCTAACAAGATAAGATAAGTTAGATTTGTAGTTAGGAATCCCCAAACAAATCAATTTTCCAAGTAATTTTCTTCATAGTGCAAAAATATGGGCCTGGTCCAACCAATACTAAAAAAGACTTGGATTAAATTTTATTTAAGTTCACCACTTGTCAGAGTTTAAGCTTGTATTCTTATATAACCAAAATCTGGACCCAGAGCATATGAATAATACATCTGCCTTAGTCATAATTGCTATGGGCTTCATTTTAGAAATATTTAGGATAATCATAATCCTTTGAAAATGTCATAGTTTATTCTGTTTAAAGCCCATATTATAGTTAAAGGCACTTCCATTTTTCTTCCTTTCATATTCAATTAATCTAAAATCAAATGTGCATTTCCTTTGATTGTGGCGAGTTTTTTCTTGTGCTCCATATGCCAAAATATTAAGTATAAATGATTGACAGGTAACTTCATGTGTTTAATTTTCCAAATTCCTGATGATTTCCTGAGTGTACATCAGAACTATAAAACATAAATAAAAGTATCCCATTTATCCAAAGTCGGATCTAGGGTAAACCATCTAGAAACCGTCAAGAAATGAAAAGTAACTGAAAAGGTCTCTAAGCTCCAATATCTTTCAGAAAATGAATGCACTTTGCTGCTTAAGGCTTATATTATACATACATACATACATACATACATACATATATATATATATTATAAAATACTAGTTGATGAGAGTTGACAACCAAGTCAATACAGCTAGGTGGTGAAGAGAATAAAATGCTTGTCCTGGAGTCTGGAAGACTCATTTTCTTGAGTTCAAATCTGCCTTAGACACTTCCTATTGTCACCCTAGGCAAATCACTTAATTTCATGGACCTTAATTTCATGGACCTTAATGGGGATAATAACACTTATTGCATGGAGTTGTTATAAGGATCAAATGAGATAATATTTAGCACTTAGCAGATCCTTAATAAATGTCTGTTCTTTTTCCTTCTCTTTGCAAAGGAAGGAGGTAGAACAGCCACACACAAAAGTAAATCAGCCTGGAGTCATTTTTGTCAAGAAAATATCTCTATACATATAACAATTCCTGTTTTCCATCAGCTGCTCTGTTTGGTTTTGATTAGAGAAGCATCATGTCCATGGAAAGAAACCTCTTTCCCATATTCTTTGCAGTTCTGTTCCTTTACTAGTCTAGGTTCCTTAAGGGCAGGGACTATCTTTCTAATACTTATTTGTATCCTCTCCCCTCTTCTTAGGATTGTGCCTGAACATAGTGCTTAACTATGGCTGATGATACATTTTAAGAATGGCATACTGTTATTTTTAACTGTGCCAGTCTTGGAATCTGAGGACCTAGTTTGAGTGCCAGATCTTTCAATTACAAACTAGGTGATCATGAATAAGTCATATATCACGACTCTTCCAATTTCCTCATCTATAGAATTTCTAGGGGCATCACAGCATAGAGTTCACATCAATGACCTTTAGTCATCAAAAAGATAAATTGTGTCCAATAGTATCTGTTAAATAAACCAAGAAGTTTATATTTTAAGAAGATTTATATTTTAATAATG
This sequence comes from Macrotis lagotis, assembly GCF_037893015.1. Taxonomy (NCBI): domain Eukaryota; kingdom Metazoa; phylum Chordata; class Mammalia; order Peramelemorphia; family Peramelidae; genus Macrotis; species Macrotis lagotis. The sequence goes on along the minus strand of NC_133661.1, from coordinate 168,403,115 downwards.
CATGTAAAACACACTACTTCTGACCTCTATTGTCTCCCTCTCCCTCTCCCTTCCCATTCCAAAATTTATCCACACATGAAATTCAATACAGAATGGATATTTCTCCGTTTTCCTCACCTAAGGGTCCAATCATTTCCCCATTTCAGTGTTAAGTGACCTCTCACAACCACAAATGTGCTACCTGAGCTCCCATAATTTCAGAACCAAACTATTTGACAAAATTGTAGGTTAGTGTTAGAAACAGAAATAGTTAGAGATAGAATTAAGGTGAGAAATAGAATTAGGGTTAGAAATAGATCATTTCAATATCTTTTAAGGAAAAAACTGATCTAGCCTATGGGTCAAGGACTTAGGATATTGTTCCCATCACATGAAGGAGTAGTATGTAAGCCGGTAGGACTAGATGAGGGTAGCTAAGAGGAAAATGAACAAACAAATAGAAAAGGAATCAAGTTGTGAAGGGTTTTTAAAAGTCAAACAAGATTGTATATTTAATCTGGAAGGTAAAAGGGAGGCCACAAAAGTTCATTGAGTAGGACATATTTAAGATGAGCAAGACTTTGCACTAGTCTTGGGAGATAGAAAAGGAGACCATACAATCCCTGCTCTTAAGAAATTTATAATCAAATGAGGGAAAAGGGCAAGTAAGTACACAAATAACTGATACATAAGTGAGTGAAGAAATTTTTTTAAAAAACTGAAATCCACCTAAATTGTTGTAAGAAATTTGAGGAAAGAGAAAATATTCTTACTTGGAGGTGCTGGTTAGGGAAAGTTTTGCAGAAGAGTGGTATCTCTATTGGGTACTGAAGCAAGGAAGGGTCTATTAAGGACAGAAATAGGGTTAAACAGTGGTAGAGTCCATTTCATGAATGGGAAATTGTGTGAGCAAGAGCATAAATGAAAGAGTAAGTTTGTTCAAAGTAACATAGCAAGAAAGTGCCAGAGGAAAAATTCCAGGAATTATGATCTACCTAATTATTAAAGATAGGCAAGGGGCAGCTATGTGATGCAGTGGATAGAGCACCAGTCCTGGAGTCAGGAGTCCCTGAGTTCAAATCTGGCCTCAGACACTTAATAAATACCTAGTTGTGTGGCCTTGGACAAGCCACTTAACCCCATTTGCCTTGAAAAAAACTAAAAAAAAAAAGATAGGCAGAAGAATACATGAGATATTGATTTTTAAATATCCCCATGAACTCCTATTTGTAATTTTGATCAAAACAACTTAGAATTATAGACTTTTAGAGATAGAAAAGACCTTTAAAGTCTTCAAATCAACCCTTGCTTTTACACATAATATAAAACTAAGGCTTAGAGGGATAGAGTCACTCCAAAGTGGCACTCTCACAGAATCTGGACTAGAACACAGGTCTTTTCCCATTATGTCACCTGCAGATTCCACAGGAGGGGTGAGGCTAAGCAGGATAAGCCACTCATGACCCTGAGTGTCAAAGATGGGAATGTCAGCCAAGAAGGAACAGTCTGGAAGTTGGGGGAGAGTTGGAAGAAGGAAAGAGTAGGAGTAAACAGCTGTTCATGACTGACAATTATGTCCCAGGACTATTTAAAAATTTCTGGGATATATTTTGATCCTTGGTAATTTGAAAGAGGCATGGTAATAGAAACTTGCCCCTGGGTGAATGGAAAGGTGTTCAAGAATTAGAATTTTTCATGTTTTTCCAAACAGCTCACTCCACTTCTGTGCTACGACTCGCTTTTCAAGGAACAGTGAGGCAAATGGCTGATGGTATGGAGAATAGCAGAAAAATAAAAAATAATATTGTCTTACAAATCAGTAAAAACAAATCTGTAGAAAAGATTCATGCATCTCTGTACCTTAGGTCAGCCCCATTTTCCATTGGTGAGTTTCTGCTTAGAACTTCCTTTTGAGGAAATGCTTGGGACCCCCATGTCTTACTTCTCTCCTAGCTCTGCTCCTAATCCTGTGGTCTTTTCTAAATCTTGTCCAAATAGTACATTATTCTTTTGTTACAACTGTTTCTCATCTCCCTTTTATAAGTTGACTTAAGCTATTAGAATGTAAACTCCTTGAGGGTAGGAATTATGTTTCTTTTTGCTTGTGTATATACTTTTCATCATTAAGCACAGTTCCTTACTTATCTAAAGTACTTAATAAATATTCTTTCAATCTATCAACTAATATTCTGAAACTAGAAAGAAAACAATGAGATTAAAGACAGTGTAATATAACTACCGCCTCAGTTCAGGCCCTTCTCACAATCATTGCCCTCAATTGTTCACCTACCCCAAGTTTCTACCCATTCCACTCCATTCCATTTTACACACTGCTGGCCAGACTATTTTTCATGGACATCCTCTATTTAAGAAATTCCTACACTTTCTTAAAGGATCAAATATAAATTCCTCTGGTTAGCTTTTAAAGTCCATTTTGACTTACCCTCTATTTCCTTTCCATCACACTTTTATACTTAATGATTCCCAGGCCAGGAATGCACTCCCTCCTCACCTTCACTTCACAATATATCTCTTCCTTCAAGATGTAGCTCAAGGGGGAGGCTAGGTGACACAGCAGATAAAGCACCGGCCCTGGAGTCAGGAGTACCTGGGTTCAAATCCAGGCTCAGACACTTGATAATTCCCTAGCAGTGTGGCCTTGGGCAAGCCACTTAACCCCATTTGCCTTGAAAAAAAGAAAAAAAAAGATGTAGCTCAAGAACAACCTTCTTCATGAAACATGTGAAAAATTTCTTCAACTGATACCAAAGTCTTCCTTATTTTTAACTACCTTTATTTACCCATGTCTACTCTTTTTTATTTATTTTTCATATTTTTGATTTTATATTTTTATTTTGTGTATGTATATATACATATATATATATATGCACTTGTGAGTAGGTATTATTTCATCATTGTATTTTTATCCCCAGGGTCTATCACAGTGTCTGGAGCATGGTAGGCATTTAATAAAGACTAGCTGATTAGTTGAAAAGAAATTCAAACAGAAAATTCCACTGCTTCTTATCTTCATTATGGCATCAGATATTTAACTCTGCCCCACATCTAGTACATTATGTACCTAATCTATCAAGCAGGAGTCATAGATCAAATAACAAAGTACCTAATTTGGACAGAATTGAGAAGTAAATAACAATGAAAATCAAACATTCTCAATCAAACTACTGTTAACAGAAACTCTGGAAGTCAATAGAACAAAAAGAACACAAGCTCTTGAATCAGAGCACTTTTTTCAAATCCTACTTTGGATCCCTTTGTGCCATTAAGATTTACAGTTTTTCTGGGATTCATTGTGAACTGTTAGGGGATTGTACTAGATAATCTCTTGATGTCCCTTAAAGCTCTGTGATCCTATGACCTTCCCAAGATTACAGAGATTTTGTCAAGCTCTCCTTTGGAGAACTTGAACCAGAGGACAAAAAATCCTTGGGCCAAGATCCTACCAGGAATTGAAGAGTTCATTTTGTTTTGGATCTCCAGAGGCTTTGTAAAAGGTGCTTTCCTGAGATTTCTGCATAAGGATCTATTCTTTAGGTCTATATCTTGAGTCTATATGTTTTCTAATACTTTGGAAAATTCAGTGATTTCTTTTTAAAGTACATTTTTAGCTGTTCTCAAAAGATATAGTTCCAATTTCCACTGTTGTTAGTCGGCTATTAGTGCTTCTATGGGGTGGTTTTTTTTTTTTGAGGTTTCTCAGGATAGCTCCCTAATTGTTCATTTTCTCCCTCCCCTTTTTTAGTATTTTTAATTCTTACTTCTCATAATTAATGCCTATTTTAGAGACAAATAATTAGAAAAAATCAATTCAATGAGATATTACATTGAGACATATATCTGAGATAAGTGCTTGAAAGAGAAAAGAATAGACCTAAAATTGATTTAAAAAGAGTATTTAGTTGGATTGCATTTGTGAAAGTGTACAATGTTTTCAATAATTAAGAGTTGCTCCCCCTAGGCATACATACATGTGTGGGCACAGACAACAATCACACATACACACAAACCTTTCTTTCTTAGCACAAATATTTTTCCTAGTGATTCTGAATGGTTGGTTATGGATCTTAGAATACAACAATAAATAAAAATTCAAAGTACATAAGACCCAATAGGCAAAAGAAAGAAGCATTTGGGGTTCAAGAAAACTGAAGGATATTTCCAGCATTTACTGATATACAAGAAATATCATAAGGGACATTATTGATGTAACATAAAATCAGAAAAGGAGGTGGACTGGGTATAGAGTCAAACTGAAAGATAATAGACGAAATTCCAGAGTAATAATCAAAAAAAAAAATAACAGGACTTGAGGAAGACCACTTATGTGTTAGGTAAGTCTCCCACAGATGATTGATGGAAGAATATAGAGAAGAATCATATGAGATGAAAAGACTTAGTTGAATCCCCTAGTTGGATTGTGTTTACGGCAAGGGAGGGAATACCCATGTTGAGATCATAGATTTATTTGAGTATTATATTTATGTGCATGTCCTATTTCCTCTGTTAGATGCTAAGGTCCTGGAGGACAGGGATTGCATTATATTCACCTTTGTGGTTGTGTACCTGAACCAGTGCTTTGAACATTTCTCACCTAATTGTATGACTTTGGGATTTCTCTACCTTTTCCATCCCAGAAAGCTCCTTATTGGGAAAATTTCATCATCCAGCAAGATCCCATCCCATCAGCCTTGAATTCCAAAACTTCCATTCAAGCAGGAAGCTTAGCTCAGAACACACACACACACACACACACACACACACACACACACACACACTCACACGAACTTTTCAGCTCCTTTTGTGTGTTAGATTGTAAGTTCCTCATAATATTGTAAACTCCTCTAGGGCAGAGATAGTCTTTCTTTTTGTATCCCCAGTATTTAGCAGAATGTCTGATAGTACAGTGGATATTTAATATATTCTTATTGATTGACTGAATGCAGTAAATGATTTTTTAATCAAAGCTGATTTATGACAAAAGAATATCAGGTTGACTCACTATAATTACAATGATTTAGATGTGAATAGGAAATCATCTAGACTCCCATCATAACAATAATTAATATAGGGATTATTAATGTATTTAAAGTGTCATTTAATAAATGGTTACAGATATAAATGAGTATCATCGACTTGCTTGTACCTCAACTTAGCCCCATCTTTGAGGAATGGGGTAGGAGGGAGAAATGGAGAGGCCATGAAGAAAAGGAACCTTCTCCTTAATGAATTTGTTTCTTTGGCAGATCCCATTAGTTAAAAGGATCTTTTCTGAATTGTTCTGCTTAGCACCTTCCAATTTAAATTTCGACCATTATCACTTAGTTTTTGTAATTGGATTGTGATCTGCAACAAAGGCAACAAGCTATGTTCTGTCTTGTAGGACTAGTTTACTACTGCTTCTTTAACTCTCTTTCATCCAATTTCAATTTACCCCTATAAAATGAAGAGAAGCAGAAGCTTTGAGACAAAGGGAAACTGGGAGACAGGAAAAGTAAAACAAGAACTAGAGAGGCAGTCAGAGAGAGGGAAGGAAGGAATCACTGACAGTGAGTTTTGTTCTAAGGGAGAAGGTACTAACAAAGAGTGACATTATTACTGAAATAATAAATAAATCAGCTGTAGTTGCAATTCAGGTCTAACAAATGGGCTGAAATTTACTCCAACCTCCAAAAGTCTCATGTCAGCAGTTTGCTATTTTCAAATAAACAACCTTAGCTCCATGGCAAGGCAGAATTAGAAAGCTGACTCCCTTTATCACCCTCTCTCTCTCTCCCTTGAATATGAGCTCAAAATTCTTCCTACCTATGTACCCTTCAGCTACTGTATAACTACTCCTTTGTGTAAACCTTAGAGAATGTAGAAGCAGATAGTAAAATCTTGCTAAATGTTATCAATGTCCCTCAGCTAAAATGAACTACATGGAAAACACCCATTATCCAGTATAACAAAACCAAATCAACAGGCATGTATTGTGTCTGCTGCTCAACTGTAACACAACCATTAAAACACCATGTTGCCTCAGGATTAGGATTAGCTTCATTGCAAAATCATCCCTGCAGCAGTTGTCTTCTGTGATGGCCCTACTAAGTATAGACAATGGAGTTTGCAGAAACTGTAGCAGGAAAATCTCCCAGGTCATTCCTCAACTTCTCAGCCAGATTTCCTGAAGGGAACTTATCAGGTTTATAGATGTTCTCTTTATGGTTTGACAGCCATCAACCTGCCATATGAAACAGTCTATGTGTCAAGCATAAATATGATTAATGATGGAGGTTAATAATAAGGTATAGAAAGAGCTTGGGATTTGTAGTCAGAAAGCTTAGGTTCATATCCCAGCTCTGTGCTTACTCTTATTCTTTGGGAGAAGGAGAGAAGGAAAGGAAGATGGATGGAAAGAAGGGAGGGAGGGAGAAAGGAAGAAAGGGAAATAAAAGAGGGAGGGAAAAGGGAGGAAGAAGGGGAGGGAGTGAGGGAGAGAGGAAGAAAGGAAGGAAGGAAAAATGAAAAGAAGGAGGGAGGGAGGGAGGGAGGGAGGGAAAGGAGAGGATAGAAACTTTAAATGGCTACCATGTGCCAGACCTAAGCACTTTACAAATATTATCTCATTTGATCCTCACAACAAGCAAGAGATAGGTGCTGCCATGATGCCCATTTTACAGTGGAGGAGGCTGAGACAGAGGTTAAATGAATAGCTCAGAGTCACACAGAAGCTAAATGTTTGAGATTGGATTTAAATTCAAATCTTTTTAACCTCTAGCTCAGTAATCTGTTCAATATATCACCTCACTCACCTTCCCAGGCTTCAGTTTCCTGATCTTAAAATAAAAGGGTTGTACTAAATGTTCTAATGTCTCTGCTAACACTAAATCTGTGGTCCTCTGGTAGCACCAAATAATAGACAAGAAGAGGGCTAATATGGTAGTCTTTCCTTCCCCTGTTATAAAATGGAAGAGGAGAGAATGTTGCAGAATTATATATTTAGAGCTTAAAGGGACCTTAGAGTAGACCTAACCCAACCCCACAATTTTGCAGGTAAGGAAAATGAGGCCCAGAGTGGTCTGGTGGCTTGCTCAAAGACAAGAAAGGAGAGACAGAGAAAGAAAGATAAAAAGAGAGACAGAGAGATTAAGAGACACAGAGAAAAAGAGACAGTCAGATAGAGATAAAGAGCCAGAAAGAGAAATTCAGAGAGACAAAGACAGATACAGAGGGAGAAAAAAGAGAAATATGGAGAGACAGAGACAGAGAGAAAGAGAGACAAAGAAACAAAGACAGAAAAGACCCAAAGAGAGCACACTCAACCTAAGGAAGAACCCTTCCTATTTAGTATCACCTTATCATAAATCTCTGACATATATATATAATATATCATATATATGATATATTATATATATATATGTATACACACACACACACACACACACACACACACACACACACACATATATATATATATATATATGAGCCTTGGACTTCTAGGACTTCTTGCCCCACCTCCTTTGTCACACTAATGTTTCATCATCCAGACACTCTCTTCCCTGAATAAAATAAGAAAATCTCAGAAAAGAGTGTCAGATTCCCCAATTAACAAATGGTCAAAGGATATGCAAAGGCAATTTAGAGATGAGGAAATCAGAGCAATCCGGTCATATGAAAATTAAATTATCTCTGAGGTACCACCTCACACCTCTCAGATTGGCCAATATGACCAGAAAGAACAATGATCAATGTTGGAAGGAATGTGGGAAATCTGGGACACTGACACATTATTGGTAGAGCTGTGAACTCATCCAACCTTAGTGGAGAGCAATTTATTATGCCCAAAAGGCAACAGAAATGTGTATACCCTTTGATCCAGCAATATTACTACTGGGTCTATATCCTGAAAAGATTATGAAAAGGGGTAAAAACATCACTTGTACAAAAATATTCATAGCAGCCCTGTTTGTAGTGGCAAAGAATTGGAAATCAAGTAAATGTCCTTCAATTGGGGAATGACTTAGCAAACTGTGGTATATGTATGTCATGGAACACTATTGTTCTGTTAGAAGCCAGGAGGGATGGGAATTCCGGGAAGCCTGGAGGTATTTGCACAAACTGATGCTGAGTGAGATGAGCAGAAACAGACAAACATTGTACACCCTAACAGCAACATGGGAGTGATGATCCACCTTAATGGACTTGCTCATACCAACAGGGCAACAATCAGGCACAATTTTGGGATATCTGTGATGGAGAATGTTATCTGTATCCTGAGGAAGAATTGTGGAGTTTGAACAAAGACCAAAGACTTTTACCTTTAATTTTTTTTAAAATAATGTTATCTTATTATGTAATTCTGTTGTATCTCATACTTTATTCCTTAAGGATATGATTTCTCTCTCATCACATTCAACTTAGATCACTGCATACCATGGAAACAATGTAAAGACTAACAAACTGCCTTCTGCAGGGGGTGGGGGAAGGGAAGCAAAATTAGGGGAAAATTGTAAAATTCAAAATAAATAAAATCTTTCAAAGTTAATCAGGAAAAAACAGAAAAGAGTGGCAGGAGATCAAATCTGGCCAATGTTATTCTTATAACTAGTATACCCACTTTCTTTCGGGATTCAGAATATCATAGTCCCTCTCAGATCAAAATCAGTACAAAGGTGAGACTGACCACTTGCATACATTGACTATCTGGATTTATTCCCTCTCTTTCTCCAACAACACTTGTGGAAACTCATATTCCATTTAGATATTGCTCATTATTTCTAAGATCTACAACTCACCTCTCATGAACCCCCCCCCAACTATTCAATTCAATTCACAATAATATTAGTTCTGTTACAACTTTAAGGAACTGCACTAAGTTTACAAAGATAATATGAAACAAACAGCCCTTGCCTTCAAGGAACTTACATCCTTCTGGGGAGATTCAGTATGTTGTTGTTTTTGTTGTTCAATCATGTTCAACTCTTCATGACCCTATTTAGGGTTTTCTTGGCATTGACATTGGAGTGGTTTACTATTTCCTTCTCCAGTTTGTTTTATAGATGAGGATTAGGTGACTTACTCAGGGTCACACAACTAGTCTGAGGCCACTCAGGAAGATTACTTTTCAGTTTGGCCTTCAGTATGTACATAGATATGTAAATACACTATTTTTTGAAGGATAGAGCATTAGTGAAACTTAGATGAGAGATGAGTTGAGGAAAGAAAGGTTTCAAAGAGGTGGTAGCTCCATAGCTGAGAGTTGAAATAAAAATAAGAATTTTGCTTTTTGGAATCTTACATCCCAAGCTCTTCAGTTCTTTCAAATGGCAAGTACTAAAAACCCTGTATGATTCTGTCTATGACTCCTTGGCAATTTATTTCTTTTTTGACTGCTTAAAGTATTTTTTTCCAAACTAGAAACTCTGAATTTGGGCTATAATATTTCTGGAAATTTTTATTTCAGGATTTTTTTAAGGAGGAAATTAAGGAACCTTTTTATTTCCACTTGGCCTTCTGATTCTGAGAGTTTGGGGTAATTTTCTTTCAATACTTTCTTTAAATATCATTTCTATAGTATTTTTTTGCTCATGGCTTCCTCATAGTCCCATGATTCTTAAATTATTTCCCCTCAATCTGTTTTCCAGCTTTATTCATTTTACTATGAGGCAGCTTATATTTTCTTCTATTTATCCATCCTCTGTTTTAGTTTTAATATTTCTTGCTGCCTTGTGGAGTCACTATCTTCTATATGACTTACTTTAATGTTCAGGGATTTTTTTTCCTGGATAAAGTTTTCTATATCTTATACATAGTTGTTAATTCTCTTTCTAATTCTTTCTTCCATAGCTCTCATTTATTTTCTAAATTTTTCCTATTCTGCTCTTGTTTCATTTCTAACTTTTTAAATTCTCATTTTATCTCTTCTAGGAATTCTGATTCAATTTATTCCTAAGCATTTTTTGAAGTTTTGCTTGTAGATTTTTTCTTTTTAATTTCTAAGAAGTAGTTCTTCTTAATTTGTGTTGTGGCAGTACCTATCACCATAATAATTTTTTTGTGGCAGGATTCTTTTTTTGTTTGTTTGTTTGCTCACTTTTCCAAACTTCTTCCACACTTTGGACTTTACATTAGGGTTAGGTTCTGCATACTTCTAGAGGAAATGTCTGGGCTAAGTTTGTGTTACTGCTTACTTGGGACATTATGTACTCTGTTATTCTAGAATCTCCAAAATAGTTAAAAACCGGAGACCTACACATTTCAGTGCTGACAAAATGGTCTGATTCAGGGCAAAGTCTGATCACTGTCCTTCTGACCTGAGCTCTGAAAGTTCCTGATCTGGGTTTGGGTCTGAGCAACACACCTGTGGGTTTGTCTCTAGTTGGAGTTTGGGTGGACTGCTTCTAGATTCTACTACTTTCACATAATTGAAAACTTTAGTAGTTCAGAGTGACAGACTCCCCTTTGGTCTGGGATTCCTGCCTTGTTATTCTACTGGATGTCTCATCAGGCTGGAGGTAGGAGTTGAGATCCCATGCTGCTCCTGAGGTGCAGAACCACACAGGTGCTGACTGATTTTGAATTTGTTCTTTGATCAGTATAAAGTATATGGCCTCTAATCACTTCTCAGTCTTAAAAAGCAGCCCATGGTTCAGGTCCCCTTCCCAAATGGGTAGAGAACAACAGAGCTGACCCATGAAACATATTCTTGGATCCCACATACAATACAAGTCCTCTTTGTGGTAGATCTAAGACCTCTTCCTTCCTAGTTCACAACAGCTTCCTGCACTGAAGTTGTTCACATAGCCATCCTGGCTAGACTTTGTCCCTAGTGCCCAGAGACATTTCTGTCTGCCTATGGCAACCTGAATTATATAAAAAAAAATGATTCATGATTTTTTTTATTGGATTTCTTAATAAGGACTTGGTCTGGAACACTTTTTAGCTCTATTTGGAGCCGTTGTGGATTAAAGCTCAGCTTATTTCTTCAAGATATTTCATCATGTTGGCTCTAAAAATAAATTCTTATCTCTGAAGATAAGGATTTTGAAAAGTAGAGGTGGGATATATTACAGGAAGAAGTGAACACTCCTTCAAAAGAGCAGAGATAAAAGGAATTTATTCAAGGAAAAAGGATAATTTGATTAGAACATGGAATCAGGGTGGAGCCAAGATGGCCACAAGAACTGATCTTAGACGGTCTCTCATAAAACTCATAAGCTAAGGACTCTAAGTAAATTTTCGAGAGACAGAACCCACAGAGAGACCCAGTGAGGCAGTTTTCCTACTCAAGGTAACCTGGAAAAGAGCAGAAAGGCTCTGCTCCCCGGGGTCGGAGGGGCAGCCCGCCAGAGGGGTGGCCCGCCAGAGAGAAAGAACTTCAGCCTCCCAGAGGCAGCCCCAAGGTGCTGGGAGCCACAGCTCACAGCAGTGGGAAAATTTCCTGAGCTACACCCTGGGGAGCACCGGGCACAAATTGGGGGCAGGGGACCTCTGCCAGAGCCAGTACGTGAAGCCCAGCCTTCAGGGCACACAGAGAGCTGCATGTCCAGCTTAGTTCCAGGAAACAGAAGCAGGCAGAGCCAGTAAGCAGGAGCCCCCAGGGCATGAGCCCATTGAACCTAGGGAGGGGAGTGAAGAGAGGCTGCAGAGCTCTGTCTTCTGCCCCTGGAACAGGACTCTGGGGCTCTGACCACATTCAGATCCTGATCCCAGTCTAGTCCCCCCCTATAGAACAGCAGGGCCCCCTCCACCTCAGGCCCATGGCAGAGGAGGGCACTTATGGTCATTCACAGACCAGGAGGGAGGACAGAGACTCACACACTGAGACCCTTATGGGAGTGTCCCAAAAGCTCAGGAAGCACCCCAAAAACAAGCTCAGGCTGGGAAAATGAGCAAGCAGAGAAACAAGAGGAACACCATTGAGAAATATTTTGCATATGAACCCAAGAAGGATCAAAATACCAGTCTGAAAATAAGGAAGCACAAGCTCCTGCATCTAAAGACTCCAAGAAAAACAAATTGGGCTCAGGCTATGACAGAGTTCAAAAAATACTTTGAAAATTAAATGAGGGAGTTAGAAGGAAAAACTGGGAAAAGAAAGGAGAGAGATGCAGGAAAAAACATGAAAATGAAGTCAGCAGCCTAGTCAAGGAAATCCAAAAAAATGCTGAAGAAAATAGCATGCTAAAAACCTGCTTAGGTCAAATGGATAAAACAGTTCAAAAAGTTATTGAGGAGAAGAATGCTTTAAAAAGCTAAATTGGCCAAATGGAAAAAGAGATAAGAAAACTCTCTGAGGAAAACAAATCCTTCAGACAAAGAATAGAACTCAAGGAGATTGATGAATTTATGAGAAACCAGTACTCAATACTTCAAAACCAAAAAAATGAAAAATTAGAAGAAAATGTGAAACATCTCATTGAAAAAACAACTGATATGGAAAACAGACTTAGGAAAGATAATTTTAAAATTATTGGAATACCTGAAAGTCATGATCAGGAAAAAAGTCGACATCATTTTCAAAGAATTACTACAGGAAAATTGCCCTGATATTCTAGAAGCAGAGGGCAAAATAGAAATGGAGAGAATCCACAGATTCCCCCGAGAAAGAGATCCCCAAAAACCAACCCCCAGGAATATTATAGCCAAGTTCCAGAACTCCCAAGTCAAAGAGAAAATATTACAAGCAGCCAGAAGGACACAATTAAAATATCATGGAGCTGCAGTCAGGATCACACAGGACTTAGCAGCAACTACAGTAAAGGCTCGTAGGGCTTGGAATATAATATACCAGAAGGCAAAAGAGCTTAGAATGCAGCCAAGAATGAACTACCCAGCAAGGCTGAATGTCCTCTTCCAGGGAAAAAGATGGACTTTCAATGAAACAGGGGAATTTTAAATGTTCCTGTTGGAATGGCCAGAGCTGAACAGAAGGTTTGATCTTCAGATACAGGACTCAGGTGAAGCATAGAGATTGGAGAAGGGGAAAATATGAGGGACTTGATGATGAACTGCATGCATTCCTGCATAGAAAAATGACACTGATAATACTCATATGAACCTTCTCAGTTAATAGAGCAGGTAAAGGGAGCTTTTATAGTTGAAGCACAGGAGAAAGCTAAATTTGAAGATAAAATATGGTGTAAAAATGGAGTGAATAGAAAAAAGGGAAATGTAATGGGAGAAAGAAAAAGGAGAGGGGGTAATAGGCCAAGATATGTCATATAATAAGATTTTTCTTTATTACAATGAGCTATTGCAATGATATGGAAGGGGGGAGGCAAGGGGGAATGAGGGAATCTTCACTCTCATCAGAGGTGGTTAGGAGAGGAAACAGCATATATACTCAATAGGGTATAAGCATCTGGAGTAAGAAGGGGGGGACAGGGGAAAGGGGGATGATGTGAGTGATGGAGGAGAGGATGGACCATTGTGGGGGGGGGAGTGGTCAGATATAACACATTTTCTTTTTTACTTCTTGCAAGGGGCTAGGATTGGATGGCCTGTCCGGGACTATAGGGCCAGGTGGATGCTGGGCCTAAGGGGTGGCATGGGGGCTCAGGGCCTCTTGGCCCCAGAGCTGGGGATCTGTCTGCTGTGCCACTCAGCTACCCTACAGCAGAGTCAGAGGGAAAATATGGTACATGGTAGTAGAGAAATAGGAAAGGAGGGAGTTGCGATCAGCAATGGCAACAGTGGAAAAATATGGAAGTAGCTTTTGTAATGGACTTATCATAAAGAATGTGATCCACCCATGACAGAGTTGTTGGTGTTGGAACAAAGACTGAAGCACATTTATTATTATTATTATTATTATTATTATTATTATTATTATTATTATTTTGGGGAGGGTGCAGGGCAAATGGGGCTGGGTGGCCTGCCTGGGGCCACATAGCAGGGTGATCGTTGGGTGTCTGAGGCTGGATTTGGACCCAGGTGCTCCTGGCTCAAGGGCCAATGCTCTGTCTGCCACCCAGCCACCCCTACTATTATTACTATTTTATTTTATTTTGGGTCTTTTTTTTCCTTTTTTTTTTTTTTTGGTTTTTGCAGGGCAGTGGGGTTCGGGTGGCTTGCATGTCACACAGCTGGGTGATTGTTGGGTGTACGGGGCCAGATATGGGCTTGGGTGCTCCTGGCTCCAGGGCTGGTGCTCCATCCATTGCGCCACCTGGCCATATCTACAATTATTACTATTATTTTTTTATTTTAATTTTTTTCTCTCCCATTTATTGCTCAAGCAAGTCTATATTTATGGGGGAGGAGGTATTTTGTTTACTCTTAAACAAGAATATTTTATTAATTGATAAAAACATTATTTTGTACAAAATGACAATAAATATTAAATAAAAAAAATTTTTAAAAAGAAAATGGAATCCATTAAGGGTAGAATGTGAAATAATAATGAAAAAGAAGTCTAGAGTTAGTTTGTGGATCCTTAAATGCCAGGCTAAAGAGTTTATATTTTATATGAAAGACCACAGAGAGTCACTGAAGGATTTTTAATAAAAGAATGACACATTCAGGTCTCTAATTTAAGGATGTTATTTTTCAAGATATATTAAGGATATATTGGATAGATAAGAAATGATTAGACAAATTATAATGAAATTACAATAGTCCTAGTGAATGGGAAAAGACCACTGAATTGGGCAGTGAATATAAGAAACTGGTAATTTTGCAGGAGAGTTTACAATGAAAAAACAGGTTGAACAAAAGAGTCTTTCTCAAGTTTCAAACATGTAGTGATCTCTACCTGAACCTGGTCAATGAAATCCTTTATTTGTCTTTATGTGTCACCCTTATTTGTCTTTTTTGGGCATCCAATAGCTAAGTGATACTTATTGTGTCTAATTGCTTTAATTGCTAAACTGGTTCCTAGACAAAGAAATCAATTCATATAAAAAGTAACAACCCGGGTTAGCTCGAGAAGGCTTCATTTTCTACATTATTTTAATTATGAACTAGAAAATCAGCAATTCCATATTCAAAGAAAGTCAGAAAAAGAGAATTCTATGTGAGGTCATGAATTTGCTCCATCCACCTTTTTTCTTTTAATCTACATTAAATTTAACATGGTTATTCCAAGAGAAGGAAGAAAAAAATCAGTCCAGAACAAGTCTTGTAGAAGAGCTACATTTAGTAGGTGAATGTTTAAGAGCTAACAAAGGAGAAGGAAAAGTAACCTCTGTGAGTAGGAGAATTAGAAGAGAATCCCTCAGAAACCAAGGGGAGAGTAAACAAAGTAGTCAAACAATGCCAAAAGCTTCAAAGAGGTTAAGGAGGATTAAGCCTGAGAAAAAAACTTTGAATTTAAGATTTAGCAATTAAGAGATTAGTGACATTACTGGGTCTATACCCCGAAGAGATGATGAAAAAGGGTAAAAACATCACTTGTACAAAAATATTCATAGCAGCCCTGCTTGTGGTGGCAAAGAATTGGAAATCAAGTACATGTCCTTCAATTGGGGAATGGCTTAACAAACTGTGGTATATGTATGTCATGGAACACTATTGTTCTATTAGAAACCAGGAGGGATGGGAATTCCGGGAAGCCTGGAGGGATTTGCATGAACTGATGCTGAGTGAGATGAGCAGAAACAGAAAAACTTTGTACACCCTAACAGCAACATGGGGATGATGATCAACCTTGATGGACTTACTCATTCCATCAGCCGACAATTTGGGGCTGTCTGTAATGGAGAATACCATCTGTATCCAAAGAAAGAACTGTGGAGTTTGAACAAAGACCAAGGACTATTACCTATAATTTAGGAAAAAACCTGATATCTTATTGTCTGATCTTTCTATCCTTTATACTTTATACTTTATACATATCCTTTCTCCTTAAGGATATGATTTCTCTCTCCTCACATTCAATTTGGATCAATGGAAACAAATTGCCTTCTGTGGGGGTGGGGAGAGGGAAGTAAGATTAGAGGAAAAATTGTAAAACTCAAAATAAATAAAATCTATTAAAAAAAGAGATTAGTGACAAACTTGAAGTAAACTGAGGAGTTTAGATATCAGTTTGGAAGGAATTTAGAAGTGAGTGGGAGGTCAGTAGAAGGGACAAGAGTGGGCAGACAAACTTTCCAAGAACTTGACAGTAAAAAAGGAAGCAAATTGTACAATTATAGATTTAGGGGATGATATCAAGGGTAGTTTTTTTTATTTTTGTTTATTTTTAAAGGAAGAGGGAGAGCTGAGTATATTTATAGGTAGCATGATAGAAATCAAAAGAAAATGACAGAGAAGGATGGAATGATTGCTGGTTCAAGTTTCCAGATGAAATGAGAGAAGAGAGAATTAAGGGCACAGAGAGCACTATGTTTTTTAGAAGCTAGAACTACAGAGAAAATTATGAGTTAAATCATAGTGATGCAGGGAAATGGAAGGAAAAACATTAGAAAGAAAAATTATTTAATGCATAAACCAACTTTTAAAAATTGAAGATAGTAAGCTTTGGTATGATGCACAAGTGCTCCCTTTCTCAGTTTGTTCTAAATCTCCTTCAGTTCAGGGTCACTATTTACTTCTAGCCCCCTGAGTTGAGATCTCACAAATTACCAAACCTTAATACAAATGGATCAATCAGATGAACTCTCCCAGATTACATGATAAAAATGCATCATCAATCCCTACTTCCTTCCCCATACCTAGGACAGTTTCCAACCCCCAAACGGCTCTAATCAGCCATGAGACATAAATGGTTGTGTTCATACTTAGCTGAATTGGAATCACAAAATGTGAGAGTTGGTAAAAAGCTCAGCAGCCATCCTCTCAAGTCAGATACAAAATAATTCCCATTACAGTAAATCCAACAAGAAATTGTCCAACCTCTGCTTGAAGACCTGCAACAAAGGGAATCCAGCACTTCTTGAAGTAACTCAGTCAACTTTTGCATTTCTATTATTGTTAGGAACTTTTTTCTGACCTCAATCCTAATTTTTCTTCTTTTCAACTTCTACTCACTGTTCCAGATTGTGTCCTCTAAGGAGTAACAGGATAAATTTAATCCCTGCTTCATATGAGAGGTCTTCAAATATCTAAAGCCATTACAATCCCTTCTATCCCTTCAGTCTTTTCTTCAGGCTAAACATATTCAGTTCTTTACCATTCACTTTGCCCTCCTCTGGACACCTTAAAATTTATCAAATTTATCAATTTATCAAATTCCTTCCTAAACCTTGGCGCTCAGAACAAACTATAATATTCCAGAAGAGTTGTGGCAAGAGTGTGGGACTATTAGTGGACTATTGGCTCCCTCTTCTTGGAACCTAGGCTACTCTTTATACTCAAGATATGATTCACTTTTTTAACCATCATATCATATGACTGATTCA
Source organism: Macrotis lagotis (assembly GCF_037893015.1). NCBI lineage: Eukaryota > Metazoa > Chordata > Mammalia > Peramelemorphia > Peramelidae > Macrotis > Macrotis lagotis. The sequence goes on along the minus strand of NC_133661.1, from coordinate 168,385,791 downwards.
TATGGAGCTTATATTTCACAAAATTCCTCGAATCTTTTCTGAACAACTATTGTCAGTTTAAGTCTCCCTTTCTTGCCCCATTAGAATGTGAAAACCTTAAAAGTACTATTTTACCTTGCTTTGTATCTTCACTACCTAATATGCTGTTTGGTATAGAGGAAGTTCATAATACTTTCTGATTGATTTGATTGATTTTTATAGCTATTTCTCCTTTTCTTGCTCCCTTTACCTCTGACACTTCAGAACAATAGTGTCTTCACTATAGTTATTGCAATTTATTTCAGTGACTCTAGTTCAAAAATGCTGAGAAATTCCATTATAAAATTCTGTTTTCGGATGCTTCCAGCTAAGGAATTGAAACTGACTCATAAGTGATAGATTTTCAAAACAAAGATAAGGTTGTTAGAAGTATAACTAAAATCAACCCAGGTTTATTTCCTTTATCTATTCATTACCTTTTCCTGAGGAGAAACAAGTATTAACCATCTCGTCTAGAACATTTTCATAAATTACACATTCCATTACTTCTGATTTTGATAACCTGTCTAACCTCACAAGTATACTCAGTTACATTTGGTTCAAAAAAAAAATGCCTTTTCCAGCATATCTCCTCTCATTTATTTTTTTCTCCTCTCATTCCTTTTCCTGTAGCTTTAATTCAGCAATAAACCTTTTCTCAATTTTCTTTATTCCTGCTTTCTGACTATTTTCTGCTGACTTCAAGGAATTTTCCACTACTTATACTTTTTTACAGAAGCATAGAAACAAAGAACCACTAAATTTGAGTCTTTCAAAGGACCTATATTAGTAGCTACCTACTCAAATTCATATACTAAGGAATCTATTCAAAAACATATTCAAGTGGTCTTTCAGTCTCTGATTGAAAGTCTCTGGGGCAGCTAGGTGGTGCAGTGGATAGGGAGTACAATTCCGGCCTCAAACACTTAATAATTACCTAGCTGTGTGGCCTTGGGCAAGCCACTTAACCCCATTTGCCTTGCAAAAACTAAAAAAAAAAAAGTTTCTGAGAAGGGGGAACCTGTGACCTTTCAGGCAGCCAGTACTGTTTATAGACAACTCTAATTGTTTGGAAAATGCATTTTTCTTTTCTGATATCAAGCCTAAATTTGCCTCCTTATAAGTTCTATATTTCACCACTTCAAACACTTGAAAATGACTATCATATCCCTTCCCAATCATGTCAGTTGTAGGCAAAATATTGGGCAGTTAGGCAGCAAAATGGATAGAGCATTGACTTTGGAGTCATGAGGATGGGAGTTCAAATCCAACTTCAGACACTTGACACTAGATACCATTTCCAGTGGTTCTGATTCATATCTGGCCACTGGACCCAGAGGGAAAAAGTGAAGCTGGTGACTTAGCACAGCCCCACCTCACTGAAATCCAATTTATATGCTTGTCATGGCAACACCTTCCCTGAAGTCATAGTCTTCTTTGAGAATGAAGGCCAAACATCATCATCCTCCTCCAATCACTTCTAATCTAGTTTATCATTGACCAAAATTGAATATAACACCATAGATCTGATGTATGTAGTCTGAGTAGGGCACAGGACTGTATCACTTCCTAATTTCTGAAAGCTATCTCTCTGAGAAGTCAGTCATAGAGTACATTGTTTTGGAGTATTTTTTTACTGCTATCTCACATTGCTGGTTCAATTTTAGCTCTTAAAAAAAATAAACTTCTGTTAAGTCTTTGCTCCTCCATCTCAAAGTTGCAAAGTTAATTTTACAACCCAGATTTAAGACCACATTTATACCTGTTGAATTTCATCTTATTAGATTCAGTCAAAGTCCTTATCAAGGGTATTTTGGGGTCCAAATTTTTTCATGAAGTATAGTTTGTATCATTTGCACATTTGTTAATTATGACACGTATGCTTTTATCCAACTCATTAATAAAAATGTTCAGCATCACAAGATCAGGCAGAGAGCCCCAGGGTGCTACACTGAAGAACTGCCAATTTGACAGTGATCCATTAACAATTACATTTTAAGTCTAGTCAATCAACTGGTTCAGGATCATTATAATTGTATTATCTGCTACCTACATCTCTCCATCTTTTCCAAAGGAATAATATAGGATAGTTCATCAAATACTTTTTTAAAAAATGCATATTATTTTTAAATTCCCTCCCAGCTACATGCAAAAGCAAGTTTTAACATTTACTTCCAGAGCTCCAAATTATCTCCCTTCCTCCCACCACATGCCCCCTCATTGAGAAAGCAAGTTACTTATATAGGTTAAAAATGTGTAACCATGAAAAACATTACTGAAATAGACATCTTGTAAAGGTAAACATAACTCCCTCTACAAAGAGAACATCAGGAAAAATGAAGTGGAAAAAAATAAGCTTCAGTTTCTATTCAGATACCATCAACTTTGTCTTTGGGAAGGATAACAGTCTTTACCATAAGTTCATAAGTCTATCAAAGAAATTGCTTCAATATTTTTTCCAAAGTTTCTATTGCTAGCAGTATTTCCCTCCATCCTCTCCCTCCCCAATCATCCTATTTATTGTATTCTCTCTCTCTCTCTCTCTCTCTCTCTCTCTCTCTCTCTCTCTCTCTCTCTCTCTCTCTCCTTTCATCCTACCCCTCCTCATAAGTGTTACTGATACTGATTTACTGATTCCTTCTTCCATAATCTTCCCTCTTTCCTAACACCTATAACCTACCTCCCCCCATCCCTTTCCTCTCCTATTTTCCTCTGGGGTAAGATAGATTTATATACTCAATTGAATGTTATGTTATGTTATTCCCTCTCTGAGTCACTTCTAATAAGAGTGAAGGCTCACTCACTCCCCCTCAACTTCCCCCTCTTCCACTCCATTACAAAAAGCTTTTTCTTGCCTCTTATGTGAAATAACTTATCCCATTCTACCTCCCCTTTTCCTATCCCCCAGTACACTCCTTTGTCCCCAATAACTCCATTTTAAAATTATATTATACCTTCATATTAAACTCCCTTCTCTGCCTTGTCTATATATACTCCTTCTAACTGCCTGAATAAATGAGAAGGTTCATATAAGTAGTTCAACATCATTTAGTCCCTCATAATTTGCCTTTTCTATCCACCCTCTCTGTGCTTCACCTGAGTCTTATATTTGAAGATCAAACTTTTTATTTAGCTCTGTCTTTTCCTTTGAGAAAGTATGTTCAGTTTTGCTGGGCAGTTGATACTCAGTTGTAATCCAAGCTCTTTTACCTTTAGGAATATCATATTCCAAGCCCAATGAGCTCTTAATGTAGAAGCCATTAAATCTTGTGTTAATCTGACTGTAGCTCCATGATAATTGAATTGTTCTTTCATGTTGCTTATAATATTTTCTCGTTAACTTTGGAGTTCTGAAATTTGGCTATAATATTCCTGGCAGTTTTCATTTTAGGATCACTTCCAGAAGATGGATTCTTTAAATTTCTATTTTACTCTTTACTTCTAGGATATCAAGGCAGTTTTCCTGGAGGAATTTCTTGAAAAATTATTTGTAGATTCATTTTTCTGTTATGACTTTCAGATAGTCCAATAATTTTTAAACTAACTCTCCTGGATCTGTTTTTTCCAAGTCACATTTTTCCAATGAGATATTTCATATTTTCTTCTAGTTTTTCATTCTTTTGGTTTTGTTTTATTGCTTCTTGATGTCTCACAAAGTCATCACCTTCCCTTAGCTCTATTCTACATTTGAAGGGATTAATTTCTTCAGTGAGCTTCTGTCATCTGGTCAATTCTGCTTTTTAAGGTATTCTCCTCACTGGTCTTTTCAACTGCTTTTTTTCATTTTGACTCAAACTGATTTTTAAGATGTTACTTCCTTCAGTATTTTTTGTATTTCCTTCACCAAACTGTTGACTTTGTTTTCATGATTTTCCTGTGCCACTCTCATTTCTTTTCCCAATTTTTCCTCTATATACCTTACTTGACTTTTAAAATCTCTTTTGAGCTCTTCCATAGCCTAATATGAATTCATATTTTTTCTTGGAGGCTTTGGATACAGAAAGTTTGACTTTGTTATCTTCTGAGTGTGTGTTTTGAGCCTCCATAAGACCAAAGTAATTGTCTACAGTTTTATTTTTTTCCTTCTATTGTTTGTTCATTTATCCAGTCTATGACTTGATTTTAACACTTTGTAAAGGTGGAGCTCTGCTTCCAAGATGAAGGTTCATTGTCCCAAGTTTTTGAGGATTTTGGCAACTGCTTTCAGAGACACTCCCCACCCCCCTCCCAGGAACCTGCATGTTCTCAATTTCTCCAAGGTCTTATGAGAGGCTTTGACAGCTCTCCAGGCCTGTGCTCTGGTCTTTGGATGACCAAAAATAATTCCTTTCTGCCCTGGAATGTAAAAAGAGTCCCTGCTCCACTGCTGGCAGTGAGCTCTGCTGTACTTCTGTTCCTTTTCCTGAGACTGGGGACCTAGACTGTGACCTGGATCTGAGTATAGGCAATGTAAAAGTGACCTACCTCAGGGAGAGCAATGAGATGTAATCTCCCCTGACCCTCTTACTGTCTGAGGGTTGAGCATAGCTACAGGATGGCTCCCTGCCAGTTGACTCCCCAGACCTGCTCCTGGTCCCATGGGGCTGGGGCTGGGGCTGTGCTGATTTGGGCTCCACAGCAGAGTTTTCCTGCTGAACTTCCCAATAGTCCTTGGCAATCCTGGGCTGAGAGGTCTAGAAACCACCACCACTGCCATGGACCCAGGCACTCCACAGTTTGTTCCTGGGTGACTGGTTCACTCCAGCATAGCTGGGCTTCACTACAGGCCCTTTCTTTTTTTTGTTTTTTGTTTTTAGTTTTGGTATTTTCTGGGCAATGGGGTTAAATGACTTGCCCAAAGTCACATCTAGGTAACTATTAGGTGTCTGCGGTTGCATTTGAAGTCAGGTCCTCTTAATTCCAGGTCTGATGCTCTATCCATGCACCACCTAGCTACCACCTACCCTCTGCAAACCCTTTCTAATCACACTGTAGTAGACCTTTTCCATGGAACTTCTAAGTTGTCTTGGGCTAGAAAATTGTTTCACTCAGTCTTTTTGTGGGTTCTGCCATTCTAATATTTGGTTAGAGTCATTATTTAAAGGTATTTGGAGTGTTTTGAGGTAGAGCTTGCAGGAATCCTTGCCTTTATTCCATCATCTTGGCTCAGTCCCAAGTTTATCAAATTCTTTACTAAAACTTAAGCAAAGTAAATCAACATGATTTTTATCATCTATTAATTTAGTAATTTTACCCCCTAAAAAAAAAGAAATGCTTGGCATGTCCCATTCTTGTTAAAGTCATATTGACTCTTTGCTATATAAACTTCCTTTTCTAGATGTTCATGAACCAATAATGAGCAATCTAAAATTTTTCCCAAACACTGAAATCAAAGTCACTGACCTACATAGTTTGAAAACTATGTTCTCTTACTTTTTAAAAAAAATCTTGACATATTTCCAATTTATTATTTGACAACTATCTTTTGCTATGGAATCCAAATCCTTTTTATGTAGTAGATTTATTATCTGAAAGTAGTATAAGGGAAAATAGGTAATATTCATAAAAGGTCATAGGGAAAATCTCCAAAGATAAAAAGATGTGGATAGTTGGAGTCTATACCATTCCAGGGAGTGAGAATCCACATGGATTATATTATAAATCTATTCTTTAATGAGATAGCTTCACTGATATTTTTATCCAAGAACCTGTTAAAATAATGATTTGTGGATTTCTATTTATGAGTGTTCGAATACTTTTAGAATGTACTTAATGTTGAGTAAAAGTAAAATGAACCAAAAGGTGAAAATGGTTGAATATGAAAACAATAAATGAAAAATTAGAGTTAGGAGCTCTGACCACTATCCCAATTCTGACACTAGCTAGCCATGTGATGGTGACTATGTCATAACCTCTCTGGGCTTCAATTTCTCCAATTATAATAGTAGAGGGAATTTACCAGGTGAACTCTAAAATTCTGATTCCAGCAAGGAACATTTGATAACTCATTACAAAGACTCATTTTAGTTTTTTCCTGGCATAGTTTTATAAGCTCTGGACTAAGGTAGTGGTTTTTTTTTAACTTTCAATAATTTCCATCAAACCTTCTCTATAAAATACCTCAGAGCTACTTCAGTAAAAAAATCACATAGGTATCTAGTATCTAGGTAGCTATAATAGTGATATATGAACAAATAAATCTGATAAAATATTTCAAAAAGTAAAAAATAGTAGCATTGTTCGTCCACAGAGTTAGATCTATCAATTGGTCTTCATTTCTCAGGCTCCTGAACAATAGCAACAACAATCACAACTTCACATTTATATAATGTCAAGGCTTACAAAAAACTTTCCAACTTGACATGTAGGTAGAGCCATTATTAAATATTTATATAACCAGGACAAAGAATATTAGGGTGCCATAGTTAATTCAGATTCTATCAGTGTCATATAAATTGTAGTGCCCAGGGGCAAAGTTCTAGTCACACCAACCTAGCTATATCTCTGCAAGCATCCATATTGATTTGCCTAGGGAACATAAAACCCCACAGAGTTCCATCGAACAACTTCCTGAACCTCAGCCACTCCCCACTGGGCAACATTTTACTGCCTCTCTTGACTCAACTTGGATCTCTAGAAAGCTTGGTAAAAGATCGATGTTAACAAGTGGCCTGGGTCTGCTTCAGTACAAGGGAAGTGGTGACAAGCTATGGGACAAGCTCATTGGTCTTGTAGAAAAAGTATTATCAAAATCAAAGTCAAAGTTCAACTATCTCTAAAAACTAGATTTCTGCCTATGAGAAGGAAAGAAAGCTTTATACTTGGAATCATTCAATCTTTCATGACCTAAAAGTCTTTCATTCAAAAACTTAAAATGGAGCCCATAAACCTATTCTTCACTGACCTTTTAAACTGTTCCCTCAAAAATAAAATATCTTAACTTGAATATAGACTTTACATTCCTATATCCCTTGTACTACTAGAAAGCCTTAGAGCTTTTAAAAGGAAAGGAGGGGATATCATTTTAAAGAGAAAACTTTCAGCTATCATTGAAGACTTGGATAACAAGATAATGTGGAAATTTTTCCAATGGAGTCTTAAGAGAGAACAGCTCAATTTCCATTTTCTTTAAGAAATTTCATATTTCTCTGGAACAGAATTAGAAAGAAGAGAAATGCAGCTTTCTCTAATAATTTTTGAAAGTCTGGAAACTAGTAAACATGCTTCTTTAGTACTTTTGAAGATCCTGAGCTTCTTATCTCCAATAACCCAGTGCCCTCTGCAGGCTCTGCTCCACATTGCTTTCCTGCGGCATAGCAACACTTTGGGTTGTTGAATACCTACCTCTGCAGCATCCTCTCCAACACAAAGTCATTCTCAAGAAAAGTACCATTTGAGTTCAAGGAAATAATCACTTGAGAAAACAAAGGAGGAAGGGAGATAGATTTAAAACTGAACATCAAGTAGTGCAATTACTATGAAACAGAGCCAATGATTATCCCTTTGTGCTTTCTAAAGTGATTTAATTTGGTCTTTGTTAAAAGCAGTTTCATAAAAAGGCTGAATTATCAATATAGGTGGCTTCACAAGACTCACTACAGAGACAAACAAAGAATTGAATCAGATCTTATGAAAGAAGTTCAATGAGCAGAGGATTAATTAGTTCTGATTTCTTCTAACTATAGTTATTGAAAGGCTCCAGCATCAGAGTACAAAGAAAAGTAACTCAATATTTTTTTTTCCCAACTTCTGATGTTATAAAATCAAGCTAGGGAATTGGGTTCACTGAACCAGATCAAATGCAGTAAGGTAAAGGAAACTATTTCTGAGGCATGAACTTATAAACTTATAAAAGTACCCTCCTCCAGGATACTGCAGAATACTAGTGATGCCCCCATCAAGAGACTTCATGGTAGAATGGAAAGGGTGCTGGATTTGGAGCCAGAGCATCTGAATTTGTATCCAAACTTTGCTAGCTATTGCCTCAGTGATGTTAGGCAAGCTAACTATCCTGTCTGTGCTTCATGTTCCTCATCTACAAGATGAATGGGTCAGATGAGTGGGTTGATGGCCACTACTCAGGGTCTCTTCCAGCTTTAAATCTATTATCATAGGTTACTGTTCAAATGCTCCCATAAGTGCCCTTTACTATACACACAAATGAACTTCTCTCCTAGGGCTGGATTAATCCATTAATTTTTAAAAGACATTATGTGGTGATTTTGGTTGGAACTTTCCTTTGAAAAAGCATACTAAATGAAAAGAATGTTCCTGATTTATATTAATTAATGCAAACAATCAGTAAACACTTATTAAGCCCTTACTATATGTCATTCACTGTGTTAAGCTTTAGCAATAGAAAAGGAGGAAAAAACAGTCTCTGCCAAGAATGAAAGAAAAGAATAGAAAGAAAGAAAGAAAAAGAAAGAAAGAAAGGAAAGAAAGAAAGAAAGAAAGAAAGAAAGAAAGAAAGAAAGAAAGAAAGAAAAAAGAAAGAAAGAAAGGCAAGCAGGCAGGCAAAAAGGGGAAGGAAGGAAGGAAGGAAGGAAGGAAGGAAGGAAGGAAGGAAGGAAGGAAGGAAGGAAGGAAGGAAGGAAGGGAGGGAGGGAGGGGAAAAAAGAAATATTCTCCTTTACAGATGAATTAATATCGATAACTCATTAATAATTATAAATATGGTTTCCCTGAGTTCCAAGATAGAAGGGGAACTTTTTACTAAGAGGAGTAGGAATCTAATTCCAAGACTGAAACTGCCTTAAAGATAAAGAAGCTATTTTGAATCATGATCTTGAAACACAAAATAAAATTGTTTTGCTGTTTATTTTGTGAGGCTGAATCTACCTACCCTAGGGTTGGTGAATAATTTTTCCAATTAGGTAACTACTATGTCTGAATACATTGGAGTCTTAAAATGTCTTTCAAGTGTTGTGCAAGTTGATTGTTAATAGAATATGTGGTTGATTATTTGAATTTAATCACTGACTGTACTGGGTAGAGCCAAAAGAATGGTTTGGTTTATTTATTATTTCTACATATAAGGGGAAATTAAGGTTTAATTAGTGTAACAATCATCCAAGGTTCATGACTTACTTGTTTGGGAATGATATCATCACCATGTGAAGCTGACAACTCCAATGATCCCACAACAGTGAAAATGCAGATATCTTTAAATTAGAATTTAATATTCTTCTGATTTAATATGCCCAGTTTGGGGATATTTAAATCCAAATGAACTGATTTTTACTATTGGTCAGATGTTCATAAAGATTTTAAATTCTAAAACTCAATTTCCCCATAAGATATTCTCTTCTCCAGTCAGACTGTTCTCTCTTGGACAGCAGTCCTTGCTTAAACAATTACTATGGTAGAGAATTCAAAACCTAATGAATTAGTTCATTCTATAATTGGACAAATCTTCAATCAATCAAAAAATATTGATTAAGCACTTACTATGAGACAGAAACCAAGGCTATAAAAAGAAAAAATAAACCAGATCCCACCTAAAAGAAAATTACATCCAGAGGAAATCACACACACACACACACACACACACACACACACACATACATATATATATATTATATATATAATACATATGTACATATGTATGAGAAACTAGGTAATTCAGTAGATAGAACTCAAGTCATGAAGACTTGAATTCAAATTTTGCATCTGACATGAATTATCTATATGACTGTGGGTAAGTCACTTTACCTCTCTCTACCTCAGTTTTCACACCAGTAAAATGAGAATAGTAAGAGCACTAGATCCCACAGTTGTTGTGAGGATAAAATAAGGTAATATTTGTACAATACTTAGTGAATCTTGAAAGCACTCATGCTAGATACTGATGCTATTAGTATGATATAACATGCTGGACTGGAATCCAATTCTCCTTAATAGTTCACATTTCTAGAATATCTGAAAGCTTGTAGAATTTTTTACCTATATTCTCACTTGATCCTATAGAAGTAGGTGATATTATCCCCAATTTATAGATGAAAAAACTTTTGGATTAGAGAATTCAGATTACTTGCTTAAGATCACAAAACTAAGCCAGCAAGTATAAGAGGCAGCATTCAAGTTCAATTATTGATGACTCCAAATCGAACACACTACTTATCCCATGATGCTGCCTTTTAAATTTTTCCTATAAATTTCATCCATTATTTGGTACTTTGTGTGAAAATTCATTTTTTGACAAATTTGACTCCAGCCTCTAAGAAAAATGGTATCTCAGATCACATAACTTAGAGCCTCTGACCCAAGCTCATTACCAGAAAGTGCAGAGAACTCTATTGTAATATAACTGCTACCATCCTTAAAGACCACTACCATTCAGGAGCGTAAAGAAACTTGAAGAACCCAAAATAAGATTGTTTTCCAAAATAGCCTTGCTTTAAATCAAGGATCAAAGTTCTAACACTGGACAATGCATTTATAATTGATTAACGGATGAAGAAGTCATCAGTTGCTGAAGGTGTCTATGTTTCTGCTGGATAATTATGTGCAAGTTCAGTCCACAGTACTTGTGTAAGGACCATAATCTCCACAAAAGGAAGGCCAAATATGGAGAAACAGCAACAAGTAATGAGTGAGAGCCATCTGCATGTTCTTGTTGCACGTGGCCTTATGTCAATAGTCAAGTGACATTCCCCTAGGCACCCATGACAGATAGGTTAATCCTTCTAGTAGCCTCATCTTCAAAGTCTTGAAAAGAAATCAGCTGCTGTCTCTTAGATAGGTCCAACTCCCACTTTTTCTTTTTTTCTTTTTAATTAATATATATGGTCTGTAAACTTAGTACCTTATTGATATTCTATTCTATAATGGTGGGTACCTTACAGTTTAGCACATCATATATAATTCCCATTATCTGCCTTTATTTGTGATTTCAAATGTGTAGAAACTCCCAGTATGGTAAATCCTCAACCTAAACACAAACTATAGGCCTTGGATGATATGCACAATGACATAGGTAGAAAATTTCAGAACTGGGATTTGAAAACAGCTCTGACTCCAAGACAAACATTTTATCCACTCATAAAAATGATTTTGTATATTTGAACAAAACATTATTATAAAATAGTCAGTACTAGTAATGCTTGAGTTGAAAACACTGATTTGTCCCTCTCAGTTGATATTAGGAAATTTGAGTATAATCAAATTTTATGTTTGCTTATGCATGATTTATTTCTGATAAATAAAAAGAGAACACAGAAAACTGTGCCATTTCACATAACTCCCAAGCTAAAGCCTCTCAAATGTCCACTTCTATTTGCAAAATTCAGATCTTTTTCTAGGTAAAGTGCCATATTTATTCTATATCTTCTGGTGCAGTAGATGCAGTAGATGCTGCAGGCAGAGAAGGGTTAGTCTGTTCCTACCTCCTTCCTTCAAGGCCAAAGTCCACTGAGTTTGGCCATGTGAGAACCTGGGAACCAGGGTACAGGCTGAACATCAGCCTGAGGGACAATGCTGCTATCTGTTGTAGTATTAATGTATTTCTTAACCATTTAATAAATATAATACTATACAACCATTTTATTAGGTTTCTCTTTTCTCACATGTCATTGATTATTGATTAGTTTTTGATGTACACCCTAGCTACAATTTCACTATAATTTCCATGGTTTTTATTACTATATTTTGCATAGTCATGATTTTTAGGAATCCATACCATGTATTATAGGAGTACTTTGAGTATAGTGCATGGTATCATGGTTAATTATGGCTTACTGATTAATTGACTGAAGACCTTGAATTTCTCACTAGTCTGTAAGGGGCTGTATCTAATTCTTTGCTACTTCATAAAGAGTTGTTAACCCTATGTGAGGAGATTAGGCTATTTATATTCCTAACAAGCTGGAAATACTGTCATTAAGAACAGATATAAATATTCTATTGCTATAAAATTTACAGCTAAATCATGTCATCTGTGAAAAAAATTTAAAAACTTTTGTTGCAAATTTTTTATCATGAATTTGTGTAGAAAAATAATCATCCTTGCATGAAAATGTAATAATTTGATCTTTTGCATAAATTTCTATGAGAGTTCAATTCCCATAGATTTAAAAATTGGGAAGCATGCATCAGAAATGGAATACTTAACCCTGCATGAAGAAATTTTGGACAACTAGAATGCAAGTGGCCTTAGAGAGAAATTTTAAAAGATTAGCCATCCAGTGGGAACCTGAGTTACAATGTCATTAGATATAATTTAGGTTTTATGTAATTAATATAGGCATAATGGCTTTGGGTTCCAAGAGGACAAGCCTTGTTTTGATCAGAAAAAGATTTGGGAACTGGGGCTCTGGTTCCTGAAAATGGATTTTACAAAAAAATGAAACAGAACTATTTTCAGTGAGTCTCTTGGAATGGAAAATAATTATGCTCAAAAAGTAAGCATCACTCTTCTTGCTGTTCTTTGGGGTAAAGAAAAAAGTTTCCATTTTTAAGGCCTTTTCCAAAGAGGAAATTGATTTGGACCATTCATTAATAGTAAAATGACATCCTAAATGCAATGACTACAAAATCCACCCAACTACCCACATGCAGGTCCCTACTCAGCATTAAATTAAGAAATCTCGCCTAATCACTCTCCAAGTGTATGAGAAATAGATGCATTTAATGCCACCAGACTTTCACAAGAGTACTCTCCACTCAGGAAAAACTCATGCTGGTAGGAGCCTCCCTAAACAACTAAGGACTTCTGAGAATTCTGTTACTAAGATACCACTAAAGAATTGCAGTGCTTCATTTATGAAAATCTCATTTTCCTTTTGGCTTGTTTTAAAAAGAGCTTTGGTTTGTCCCTATAGTTGCTACTTGATCACCCTTATTTTCAACCAAATTATGAATAGAATAGGAAGCAACCCCAGAAGCCTGGTTGGAGCAGAGAATGCAAGAGAAGTTATTTTTTTTCCTTCTTCTTTATAATCCTAGAGTTGATTCAGGTTGTAATCATTACTCTATGAGGAACCTGCCCTACCCTGTCCCCTACAAACAGACATAACTTTCAGATTGATATTTAGAAGTGGCGGGGGGGGGGGGCATTAAAAAACTAACCAAAGAGCCCCAACTTCAAATGTTCTTCCATTGCAAGAGGACCAATCAATCCATCAACAAGTATTTATTAAGCATCTATTATTTGACAAGTATCATATTCAACACTGGGGATAAAGGCAATGAAGCAATCCCTACTCACCTTGAGCTTACATTCTTTTTTTTTAAGCAAATAAAATATTTAATTGGATTTTTTTATATTTCAATGTATTTTTATGAGTATTTCTAAGTAACTTTTCCCTCCCCAAAAGTCATCCAATACAGCAAGTAATATTTTCTAGATAGAAAAAAAAAATTCAACACAACTGATCTACACAGTGAAACAGTCCAAGAACAAGTACAATGTGTAACACCAGTGAATTTCCCACCTCTCACTTCTGGATCTTTACAATTTTGTGACATTCACTTTTGATTTTTTTGATTTGTAGTTGTTCTTTCCATTTGCATTGTTTTGGTCACTGTATTTATTGTTTTCTTAACTCTTTTTATTTTACTCTGCCTCAGTTCATATATATAATATATATATGCATATATATATATATTATATATGTATGCATACAGAATATACATATATATGGATAGAGCGAGTGAGAGATATTTCCCTACTTCTCTATATTCATCACATACACCATTTCTTACAGCATAGTAATATTCCATTACATTCATGTACCATACCTTTTTTAGCCATTGACCAATCAATAGTCATCTCCTTTGTTCTGATTCTATGCTATCATAAAAAAGTACTGCTATAAAGACTATGGTGTGAATGGGACTTAATTATTATTGTCAATAATAATAGCAATAATAATAGCTTTCTTGGGGTATAAGCCCAATGTCAGTATCTCTGGTTCAAATAGTTTAAACATTTTAGACTTCTTTTGCTGAATTTCAAATTACTTTCCAAAATGGTTATACCAACTCACAGCTCCAACAACAATTTATTAGAAGCTGAATCTTACCTCTTACTTCTCTGTGAGCCAGGATTGGATGCACTAGATGCGCTAAACTAGATATTATGGTAACTCCAAAACTAACATCCTCACATATTATTACAAGATTAGAGAGATAACTTAAGTCTGCATTTCTATAGTGAATAAATTATCATCAATGATTTTTAGGTTTCTACTTTGTTCTAAGAGCCGAAACAGACATTAAGGATATAATAGGGGTGGGGAACAGTCCCTGACTTCAAGGAACTTACATTATATCAAGGAAGCTAACATGTATATAAATACATATATAAGTAAATTTTTATGAGGGAGACAGAGGTGGAGAAGACATTTACTATTGGAGTGACAGTATCTAGGCTTTAAAAGATGCTAGGCGTTCTAAGAAGAAGCAGAGAAGAGAGGATATGCACCAGGTAAGGGTCACAGTCAGTGCAAAGACACAGAGTTGAGAAATGGACATATGCATGGGAGAAATAGCAAGAAGGCCAGTTTTGGTAGACCAGAGTTTAAGTAATGTGTAAGAAGGACAGAAAGGTCTTTAATTGCCTAACAGGGATTGGAAACTAATTGCTTCAACATGTAAGACCAAATTGGATTGATTCACTAAGTATACAATCGTGTAGTTTTGTCTTTCTTTGGAGGGGCATAGAGGAAGAAAAAAGAAAATACAATCTAAAGTAAAGTAACTTAAGATAGTGACAAAGATTACACAAAGTAACACAAAATGTGAAAATCAGATAGCTAAATTCTTAGAACCAGGGAAAGAAATATAAGGAGACTGACTGTTTTTGGAGTAAAAGCAGTCAAATTAGAAGAAAAAGGAGTCCTGAGATTGTTTTAACTGCCTTGTGGCCCTCTTGTGAATACCCAAGAACAACACTAAGCCACCAGTAGCTAAAGACCTGCTTGTGGCCAGAAAATGGAATCTCAGGTTGGCTTGTGGTTAGATCTCTGCCTCTCTGGGTGGAAGGACAACTTATCTGCAAACTAAGGTCCAGGATTTCAATTATGTTATTTACTGTGACCTTGGGCAAGTCACTTCATCTCTATAAGCCTCAGTTTCCTAATTTCAGTTAGCAAGCATTGATTTAGTTCCTACCCTATGCTAAGGCTAAGGTTAAAAAAAAGAGGCAAGAGGGGCGTCTAGGTGGCATAGTGGATAAGGCACCGACCCTGGAGTCAGGTGTACCTGGGTTCAAATCCAGTCTCAGACACTTGGTAATTGCCTAGCTGTGTGGCCATGGGAAAGCCACTTAACCCCGTTTGCCTTGCAAAAAAAAAGAAGCAAGAAACAATGGCTCCCTTTGAGGAACTTACAATCTCATGTTGTAAAAAATGAGCAAATATGTATATACAAGTATGTAAAAGCTAAATAGAAAGTATTTAAAGAAGAAAGGATCTTGAACTAAGAAGGGTTGGGAAAAGTTTCCCATATAGAAAATGATAAGCTTTTAGTTGGTATTTGAAAGAAACCACTTAATTTTTTTTTATTTGTAAAATGAAGGAGTTGATCTTTATGAACTTTGATTTACCTTTTGACTGTAAATCTCATTCCTTTAGATGTCTCAGCGGGGTATTTGGAGGAAGGGAGGAAGAATTAATAATTGTCTTAGTAAAGTAAAATAAGATGATAGAGTGATAAGGAAGAGGAGAAGATAGCTGCATTTTATAGTGTGATCAGGAGAGGTGAAGATATTTGAAGCCTGAGCTTTAGCAAATGTCTAGAAGGTTGAGAGGAGGAGACTGCTCAGACACAAGCAGCACATCTATTTGGAGACAGTCTATTATATGGAGATAGGTATGAGGAAGGAAGAGAGTTTCAGATTTTGCTTGGAATTAAGTTATGACATGGTTCTGGCCCAACAATTATAACTATCCTGCTAGTTAGGCTGCAATCATAAAGTCACTCTTTCAAAGAGAAAAATCTCAGGGGGCAGCTAGGTATTGCAGCGGATAGAGCACCAATCTTAAAGTCAGGAGGAACTGAGTTAAATGTGACCTCAGACACTTAATACTTAGCTTGTGTGACCTTGGGCAAGTCATTCAACCCCATTGCCTTGCAAAAAAACAAAAGGGGAGGGGTGGAGAATGAACCTCAAGGGCACATGCTATATACAATAATGATTTCCTTTAGCAGGTCCATTAATGAGTATAAAACACCTGCTTAGCCAAGCACTTGACATTTGCCTTTCTATGCCATCTACAAGTTGGGAACTACCATCATCACAGTTCAAGAAAAGAAACTGAGGCATAAGAAGGCATAGAGGCAGGATGAGAAATCACTGACATTATAGTAATAGACATAGAATCTCAGAATTCAGTGGATCATTAGATGAATCATTTAGTCCAGTTCATGGCTAAACAGAAATCATCTCTATCATCACCAGCTGGTGGTCACTCAATCTCTTCCTGATGACCTCCAGACATAAGAACTCATTCCCTCCAGAGGGAACCCATTCCTATTTATTAGAGCTGACCCAAGTGAAGTTATTTCCTTAAATCAATTTGAAATCTAGCCCTCTATATTTTTCTAAGAGTTCCTAGTTCTGGCCTCTGGAAGGCAAAACAAATCTTATTGTTCTTTCACACAACAACCCTTCTAATACTAAAAGGCAACATTCATATATCTCTTGACTTCTTTTCTACAGACTGAAATGTTCCTGATCCTTCTATGACATAGTCTCTAGTCCCTTCATCATTCTGGATATTCTCCCCTTGGTTCACTCCATTTTTGTTTCCAAAAATATAAATATAATGCAATGTTCCTGATGTGATCTGACCAGGACAGAGTGTAAAAGTTCTCATTTCCAGCTTACTACTTCCTTGCTTCACAGTGATTTTTAACAATTAAAGAAAAAAATCTTTAGTATGCATGCCAAGAACCCACTTCCTATCAAAATAAAGTCTCCTCTTCTCTAAGAAAGTAGAGAGAGTTGATGTAGAAAAATACCTTCATTTTCTGCCCCAGGAAACAACCAGGTAATGTCAGAGTAAACTAAAATATAGGAATTAATGTTTGTTCAAGTTATAAAACAACCTCCATCAGTCTAATCATTAATGATTCCAACCATACAATCCAATTAAATAATCATTAAGCATCTACACCACAAGACAAATAGTATATAAAAATGTAGTTCTGAAAGCCCGCTAACTGCAGAGCAGTAAGTTTAGATTAATGTAACTTAATATTCAAAGAAAAAAAGCATTTATGAAGATAAAAACTACTTTGTAAAACATAAAACATGATCAAATTTTAGTTTATAATTACATGGTTAAATTTATATTGTTTTATTATTTAGTTTGTTGTTAGTTTTATTCCCACAATTCTGGCATGGTGAGGAAAGGCAGTGACAAATAAATCAGAGCATAGGCCTAGATATTAAGAGACCTGGATTCAAATCTCAACATTAACCTTGGATGAGTCTGAATGAGTCTCTGAGATTGAGTAAATTCAACTGTAAAATACTGAGGATTAGACTAGATGACCTCCATTCCTGTTTAAACATCCTATCTGCTAATTTAAGTCAGACAAGAAGGCACAGCTAATAGTGATGGCAGGCAGATTCCAGTCAAAAGATGTGGGCCTGAATCTAGCCTGATTCATTCCAGGCCAGATCTGAAGACCTGGAAAAAGAGAAAGCAGTAAAAGGGACCTTTCCCACCCACAATAACTCTGAGAATTCTGAGTAGCTAGTGGACCATCTCTAGTAACTAAAGAGCCCTCCAGTGTTTTCTAAGGAATTCCAATTCCACTTTGGCATGTTCAGAGGAAACCTGAGCTCAAAGATCAACAAAGCTTTGGACTCAATGTAAACTAAATAAACCACATGACACAAGGTATAAATATTCACCAACTCAATAACTAGGTTACTATATTATAACTAGGTTTCATTCTTTGTATTTAAATGCCTAACACTTAGTATGGTGCCTGTAAGAGAGCTCGCTATCAAGGATTTCTTCATTGATGCATTCCAATACTTCAGTGGATCAGTGATTTCTGTTCATTAATAACTTAGAAATTTCATTTATACATTTCAGCATTACTAGAGCAGGACAGTTCCCTCCTTTGTATACAAGGTTTCTTAACACCGTTTACTATAGTTTCATTTCCAATAAAAACCACCATCCCTTACTGGCCTAAACATCTGATACAACAGGTGCCTACTCTTGTCCAGTTAAAACTGATTAGTGAGTAACTCCAGATGTACATTTATTTCCTGTTGTGAAGAACAGGAGTTCTTAATCATTGTTGAACTACTTTCTGGCAGAACCAAGGGACTCTAGCAGGTGCATTTTCTTGCATACCAACAAAACTGCATGTTATTGAATTTTGCTTGTGTAACCAGTCCTTAGATTATGCTATTACTGAGTGATGGTTACACCTAAGATCGCACCTTAGGAAAATTTTCAGGAGTTGTTAATGTTTCCTTTTGTTTACTCCTAAACATTGCTTTTTAAAGAAAGAGAATAAAAGTTTATACTTAGCCCCTAGCAAACTTAACTTCAGCTTTTAGTTAAAAGATTTTTTTCACCCCACCCCCTCCTTTTGGTATTCTAGACAAGGCCTAAATTAGGCTATTTGAGTGGTTCAGACTTAAGGGTTACAAAGAATTAAGATACTTTGGGAATTTGAAAGTGTAATAAAAATAGCTTAATTAAAAGGTACAACTGCTAAATTCAAAAAGGATATAAAATGAAATTCTCTACTTCTACCACCACCACCACCACACTATCCAAACATACTATATCAGAGACTGAAGGTGGTCACCACAGGTAATATAAATTTAGGTACAACCTGTGAAACAACCTTTCCACCCCTCTCCCTCCCCCAATCCTCTAAAACTCTTAGAATTCAGGTGGCATGGAAGTCATATGGTCTCCCTGATCTCTTGAAGAACTAGCATAACCAAAAGATCCATTGTCCAATATAAAGAGCACTAGATAGGACTGCCAAAATAGGAAATGACAAAATGTAAGGCTCCTGTCACAGACACAGAAAAAATGTGGATCCAAAACCACCTTCAATGTACATTGTCATGGCAGCCTGGTCACTCAACTCCAATTATAGCTCCCACCATCCCACTCACTGCTCCTCCCACATCCTATTTCTTACTGGCAAGGTCCATTCCTTTTTCTCCAATATATTCTACTGATAAAATGATCTTTAAAACATCCCTGACAAATGAAGGGGGAGTTAATACAACATAACACAATATATAACTGGGGTCAATGTGCGTGTGTGTTGATGAATTCTGAGTAATATGACTAACAAGATGAAAGGTTAAACATTTTCTCCAGTCCTCACTATCTCCCAAACTCCCAAAAGTAAGAATTATGGAAAAGTAAAGTAAGTGCAACTTTCTCCACAGGGCAAAACACCAAGAAGCCTAACAAAACTCATAAGCTAATAGAAAAGAATGTTAATACCTAACACAATCAGTACTGCTTCCTTGAACAGACCTCATACTCTTGCAAGGCAAACAATACTAACACAAATTTGTTCTGTGGTCTTCACTCAACAACAAATTCATTGCTGTTTCAATCTCTTTTGATATGTCCTGCATCTGCCCTCACTCTCCTATGCTGAGACAAAGAATAATAGACTTCATAGGCTTAAGGTACTTTTGGAATTTAATAGACTTCCCTTGCATAAGAGGGAGAATTATTATTTTTTAAAAAAGGCAGGAGCATGAAGTGCATAGTGACTGAAAAATGTTCTCCTTTGTAACTGAGCACTCAACTAGAAAAGTAAACAAAAGGGAAAGAGTCCCAGTTTGTGAGGTTTTTTTTTAAACAGATCTGAGGTAAAGGAGGTTAAACTATAGATGGACCATTTGTCTACTCCCCAGGAGACTGAGTCCAGTTAAAATTGAACTCTCCAGCATTGCAGAAGGCTTTAACATCTTTAAGGTTCATCCACTGAGAAGTTTATCATAAAAGGGAAAGGAATCATAGAGTGACAGGATAATATAAGAATATAAATATAATATAAAATATCATATATCTCAAAAGAAAAACTCAATTAAAAACTAGAACTTGAGCAGATAAATCAAAACAAAAGATATTAAAAAACAGAAGGGATGGCTAAATGAGTCCTAATATCTCTAAACAAAGTAAATCAAACCAACACCTGATGGGACAGATAAACATGAATTCTCAAACAAGTATGGAACTACATGCAGCAGAATGTTCCCAGATAGCTGAAGAGAAAACTCAAAATCTTGAATTGAGTTAATGTGAACAAATGGAAGAAGGTATAATACACATAAAAGAAAAAATTAAAATAAAATTTTTAAAAATTTGATTCCAGAGAATGGAGCCAAGATAGCAGAATACAGGTAGCAACTCAACTAACTTTCCTAATATTCCCTTCCAAACTACTTTAAAATAATACCACAAATCAAATTGAGAAGTGGCAGAGTCAAAGAAAATATTGGATTGAGTCATTTTTACAATCCAAGAAAAGTTAGCAGGAGAGATTTGTGACACTGGGGTGAGGGTCAGCCTATGTATTGCAGCAACACCAATAGCAGACCTTGAAGGCACCTTTTACAGCTGTTTTGGGAGCCCTCAGCTCCCAATTGGTCAGAAAGAAATTACAAAGAACCCTTGGCTGGCACTGGGTGAAAGATCATGTTGCATGTCCAAACACAGTTCTGACTCTCAGTTCCAAGGATGAAGAGGAGGACTAGAGCTCACAGTCATAGGGAAACAGGGACTTGGTCACAGTTACAGGATAGAAAAGAATGCTTGGGAACACTCAAGTTCACTTTAGGAAGTAGGGACCCTGATTTCAATGCCAAGGTAGAAAGAAGTACTAATACTTATGACTGCAAGAGAGCAAGGGTGGTTACAGTTCCAGGGTCAAGAGAAGCTACAAAGGAGCAAGATCCTTTCCTGGGTAAAGAGAAGAGCACAGACAACTGTGACCACACATCTCTATAGCTCATAGTACCATCAGAAAGTTAGAGACCCTCAGAACTAGCTGCAAAAACAGCAGGATAAAAATGCTGAAGCTTAGGATAGTTCTGCTTGCACTCCAGGAGCAGAACCCAACTTAAACATAAAGTTTTTTAATCTATTTTTTATTTTGCAAATAAAAAAGCATTGTCATGTGCCCCACAAAACATGAGAGGATTTGTAAAATTAAAAAATCAATTTTGATTTCAAGAAAACCTATATAATATTACACATTGTATTCAAAATTGTCTTTGCTTCTTTGTAGATTTTCTTATGTTTTCTGCTATGCACTGTTTATTTTTTTTCTCCCACCTCCCTCCTCCCCCCAGAATGGCTATATTTGAGCATAGATATATTAAAACTAAAGTTAAAAGACAAGAAATGGACTGGAAAAATGAGGAAGCAACAGCAACAAAGAACCTGACTATTAAAAGAAGATCAAGACACAAACTCAGATGACAACAATGTCAAAACAACTAAAAGTAAAGCCTCAAATTAAAAAAAAAGTGTGAAATAGATACAAGGTCAACAAGATTTCCTGGAAGAGCTCAAAATGAATTTGAAACATCAAATAAAAAGTAGAAAAATTGGAAAAGAAATAAGTGATATTACAAAATTATGCAAAGAGAGTCAGGAGCTTAGTAAAAGAGGCAAAAAAGATACTGAAGAAAATAACCCCTTACAAAACAGAATAGTTCTAATGGTAAAAGAGGCATGAAAATTCACTGAAGAAAATTCCTTAAATAGCAAAATTTACCAAATGGAAAAGGAGGTAAAAAAATTCATTAAAGAAAGTAATTATTTAAAAATTAGAATTGGACAAGTGTAAACTAAGGGCTCCATGAGATATCAAAAACAATAAAACAAAAATCAAAAGAATAAAAAAATAGAAAAAAATGTGAAATAATTCATCTGATTAAAAACTAACTTGAAAAATAGATCCAGAAGAGATAAGTTAAGAATTATTAGTCTACCAAAAATCATGATTCAAAAAAAAGAAGATCCTAGACATCATAATTCAAGAAATAATCAAAGAAAACTTCCCTGATATCCCTAGAGTATATCGGTCTACCCTACAGATCACTAAACATAAGGGAGAGGCAAATGAGAAAGATGAGAAGGTATTGAGTATCATAAGTTGATGTAAGTCTGATTGGCAATAAGATTTCAGGTGTCAGCTTATTCTAGGGGGGGCAGGATTTAAGTTATCAACAAACATGTATAATTTGGAACTCTACTCAAAAAGTCACTGAAGAAGAGGAGGAGGATGAAGGAGAAAGAAGAAAAGAATCAATCAGGAATTTATTAACTACAAAAAAATAATTTATTGACTACCTACTATGTGCCAGGATCTTCACTAGTTGCTAAGAATACAAAGAAAAATATTAAATGGTCCCTACCCTCAAGGAGCTTGCACTCTACCTTGGAGAAAACACAAACTTCTGCCCCAGCAACAGATGTAATTATACAAATGTATGATAACTGGTGAGAAGGGGGGGGGGACTAGCCACTGGAGCGATCAGAAAAGAAACGGTACTTAATATTATCCTTGAAGGAAACTAGGGATTTTATGAGGCAGAGATGAGAGAGTATATTCTAAGGTTGGGAAACAGTCAGTGAAAAAGCATAGTCTTTTCAGAGGGAACAGTAAGAAGAAAAATTTTTCTGAACTATTGAGTTTGAAGGAGAAAAATGTATAACCAAGTAAAAAAGGTAAATTGAAATGTTGTAGAAAGCATTCACTTTCAAAAAGAGGGATTTATATTTGTTCCTAGAGGAACACTAAAATTTTCTGAGCAGGAGTATGTGTCAGGAGCTTTTCTCCTGAGGGCAAATCCTAGATTCAGTCAGACCAAAGAAATTCTGGCAAATTCTGCATCCCTGAAATAGTTCTTGTCCTTCATTATCAAAGACCAAAATGACATCACTATGTTTGAAAATCATATTTGTAGGTGGCAGGGATCTGTATCCAGTGGATGCAGAGAAATGAAAGATGAAAGAGAAAATAATTAAGAGGGCAAAGTCACTGGGGAAACAAGAAGAAATGGAATTAAGGTCACAAGTAAAAAGGTTGGCCTTGGGAAGAAGACCCACATCTTCCTCTTAGCTAGAACAAAGGAAGAAAGAAAGTGGATGATAAAAAGAAGCTTTGAGGTATGTAGTTGGAGGAAATGAATTCAGGACAGATGGTCTTTACTTTCTGAGTTGAGGAAAACTAGATCCTCTGCTGAGCAGGATGAAGGAGAAAATGGTGAAAGGAGAGAGGGAGTTCAGAATAACCACTGTGGAGAAGGTGTCAACACAATCAGGAAAGAATATAAGAATTGTCTTCAGCTGTAGAAGTTAGGGACCAGTAGAGAGTAGTTAGCATAAATTTATGGTGAACCTAAGATTTCCCAAAGAGCCTTCCTCAAGTGAATAGTGATTGACAAAGTAGAACAGAATACTAACCCAATAGTAGTTGAGAAATAGCAGTTCTTAAATCCTTCATTCTTCAAGAGCCTTTCCTGTTCCCACGAGCTTTTATTGACTTACCCTATTTTCTTCCATTCACTCTGTTATTTACATGGTGTCTCTTCTATTATAATAGGAGCTTCTTGAGAGTAGAGCAGCTAGGTGGTTCAATGGTTAGAGCAGTGGCCTTGAAGTCAGGAGGAGGGGAGTTCAAAACCACTCTCAAATCACTTTCCATTTACTAGTTATGTGACCTTGGGGAAGTCACTTAACCCCAATTGCCTTGAATCTAGGGCCATCTCCAAGCATCCTGATTCATATCTGACTACTGGACCCAGATGGCTCTGGAGGAGACTGGGGACTTAGCATGGTAATCCCTCACTCAAATCCAATTAATATGCTTGTCATGTCATTACCTCCCTAATATTGTGGTCTTCCTCGAAAATGAAGAACAAACATTATCACTCTTGAGAGTAGGAAAAGTTTTCAATCTTTCTTTGTACCTCTTACCTTTGTACAAGGCTTGATCAGAGATTGATGCTTATTGTCTGACACAGAAAACAATAACAAAATACTATTTTGTAACACCTTAAAGTTCACAAAGTATTATTCTGGATATACATGTATTATGTATGTATACACATACATAGAAATATTCAAGAATTTCTAATTTGAACCTTACAATGATAACTCTATGAAATAGAATGTATTATTAATGTATAATGTATTATTAATGTATTATTATCTACATTTTACAGATGAGCAAACCAAATGATTAAGTGAGCTGCCCAAAATCACATGGCTAGTAAGTGTCTGAGAGAGGATCTAGAAACTATACTACCTAACTGCTATCTAGAAAGTGTTCCCCCCCATTAGAATGGGAACACCTTCAGGTCTGGCATTGTTTTTACTTTTCTTGCTCTGTATCTTAACATTTAACACTGTGTCTCACACCTAGAAATTTGATAAATGTTTGTTAAATTGAATCAGAGCTACTTAATATGTATTTCATTCAGATTTATGCTCCATGACCCAAGTCTGTTTTTGTTCACTCTACCAGTAAATTGAGATGTTAGAGCACCTACAAAATACTTCACAAAAATAGCTTTTGTTAATTGATTCACATGAGCACACATGGCAGGGGAATGACCAAATCTATTTAAATTGATTTGTATAATGCCATATATAAGTGCACTTAATACAATTCCAATGGAAATAAGCAGTCAATCACCCTTGTGTTGGGTATGATTATCCCATGTACCCACTTATCTGAAGTCTACATCTACATGCACCATTTATCTGTACATCAGATGGGAGCACTGCTGACATTTTAAGTATAATTATCTCTCCTGGCTTCTGCCACAAGCAACCAAGGGCTTAATTACAACCAAAGGAAAAATGAGGGACTACTGGCACATTAAAACACCATCAACTCCTGGAGATAGGGGAAAATCAGCAAATGGCTATTCATGACTATTCATTTAGTCCTATAAGACTATGTAAATTACTGTTAATGGTAACTTCATGAAGAAATGTTATTGTTACTGTTGTTGTTTAGTCTTTTTTTCAGTCATATCCAACAAAGATAGCAAATGGAAAACAAGAAGATTCCTACTATGTAATCATAGTAATATGTATCAATTGGGTTTCAAATCCTAAGTCAGATTTTATTTTCTCTGGTTCATTACTCTAAATTTTTCTCTGGGTCTCAAGTCTTTCTCTTTGCTAATTTTCCTTCTACTGACTGCCTAAAGGATTTTCTTAAACTCCTCCTTATAGAATTTAAACTCTACATTCTAGCCTCAATATGACTTTTAATGTTACCACTTTTGTTTGTCTCTATGTTACAATCAAACTGGACTTCTTAATACAAACACTCCAAATCCTATCTTCATGACTTTGCACTGACTGTCACTCATACCGAAGAAGCTGTATCACAGGTGGAAACCATCTTGGCATACAGGTGAAACCAAGTTGAGGGTCACCAATAGATCTCAAACTTCTTGATGAAGTAGGAAGTGAGTTGCCCACCCCAAGCATGTGAAGACTTCCTTCCTGTGGAATGGGCAAATGAGAATAATGAAGAGTGCTGAAGCAAACACTGCAGCGTACTTAAAGATTGGTTAAACATCAAAGTTGTCAAGGTCATCCACTACATCTCAGGTCATCATCAGTTATCTTGTTTTTTGTCATATTACTGAACTTCAACGCCTCTGGAAGAGAAAATGAAGTTGACAACTCTGTGCAACTCTATATCACTTAAATCCACTTTATGAACAAGTCAATTGATGTTATTAATTCTCTTCAAAAACAAAGGACAAATAATGTCCATACCTTGAGTACATATATTCCTAATCTCTGTTTCTTTTCCTTCAAAACTCAAGTCAAGGCCATCTTCACTTGAAACCTTCCCTGATCTTCCTAACTGATAGTGCTTCCCCACCATCTACCTTACTTCTATTTTGTATATTCATTACATAGATATACTGATAGATACATCAATAGATACATAGATAGATAGAGATAACTGGTAAATAGATGTAAGATATGTAGTACTCTCAACTCTAATAGCAAAGAAAATAATGAAGATGAAATGAACTTCATCCTGTTCCCATGTGATTTTGATCTATATCTCTAGATCTTTATCAATTCATTTATTATATAGACATGTAAACACACATATTTATGTATGTTTGTATATATATATATATATATATATATATATATATATATATATATATATGTTTGGAGATGGAGAAGAAAGAGCAGCTAGGTGGTATAGTGAGTAGAACACCAACCCTGGAGTAAGGAGGAGTATACTAACTATATGACTATGGGGATATGTCCTTCCTCAGATGTTTGCTACTGGCATATAAACCTTGGGCATTTACTGTCCTTTGTCTGTCAGATTACATTTACAATAAGCGGGGAATACACAGTAATTTTGGCTTCTAACCCTTCTGGTTCTAGATCTGTGATTCCATGAATATATGCCTATTGATTTGTATTTAGTGCTCAGTACCCTTTCTAAGACTGGAAGTTGAGGAGAAATTGATTATCTGTATCAATAGAGGGCATTCTTTACCTCTGTATCAGTGGAATCACAGGTTTAAACCAAAACAAATAGATTAATCAATTTGAAGAGAATAAGAAATTAGAATGGATTAGATAACAAAAAACATGAAAATTGACATAAACTAGTTTTAAAAAGATTTAACTTTCTAAGAGCTTTAACTTTTAACCAATTAGCTAGTTTACAGTTTAAAAGATGGAGAGAGGAAGAGCAATTATTAAGCATTTAATATGTTCCTGATACTGTAGTAAAAACACTGAGTTTGCAAATACAGTCAAACAAGACAGTTCTTGCCTTCAAGGATTCTAATAAGAATGACAATATTTTAAAAGGAGTTGGAAAGAAGGGAGGTGAGGAGGGAGGGCTGAGAAGAAGGTATTTCTCTGCTACTGGTGAAGAAGTGAAGTCCAGAGGGAAATTTGAACCTGTGATGGAGGTAGCATACCTGGGGTCCTTCATGAAAGTAGTCTGGGCTATCAAAAATTTCTTTGATTTCAGCTAGTTAAAGTTCATTGTTCCCTTATTTGGATAAAAAAAATCCAACTCCTCTGGATTAAGACATCACCTTCACATCACTGACAATGCCTTATCAATTTCATCATTTAAGTTCACCTCAACTAGCCATACGACTTATTTGTACTTCACTACCCTCACAAGGAAGTTCTGTACCTTCTAGGGCTTTAACTACTTAGTCACTTTCCACATCTAAATATTAAAAATTTTATTTAATCAAGAAATCTTGCACACCTTTGGACGAGTCCTGAGTCAAATACTAGTGTGTTTATAAGGAATACAGGTCATACAAGAATAATGGCAGACAAAGAAGTTTATTTACTCTCCTGTCTCAGTAAGAAATGATTTATCTATTTATCAATCTTTGCAAAATTGAAAAAAAAATTCACTTTCCAGGGGAAAATTAAGGAAAGGTTGTAGACCAGAAAGTAACACCTGCCCATTCCACTGAAGATTTGAAACCACTCATTCAATTATATATTGGACAAAGCCCTCTGAGCCCATGTGACAATTTTGTTGGGATAAGTCACAATTCTAAATTTTGAAATCAATCTCATTCTCCATATTTTGAACCTTTCATTTCCTCGAAGATCAGAAACACCTAAGGCCTTCTTAATGCTGTGTTTTTCCTTGCCTTGAATTTTGCCACTGATTTGGACCTCTCCCAAAGGAGGATCTGGTGGCAATAGATTTTCACAATGTCTCTTCTGTCACCTATTTGATGGAATGTTGACTGTCAAGCAATGTATAGCAGATCTTAGGACAAACTTCTCCCCTCTTTCTTCATAAGGGAGATGAATGAATGCCACCCCATCACACCCTACCATAAGCAGGGATTGCTTAAGAGGATCCTTTAATATTTAGACATAATTAGAGTTAAATGACTTTTGGTGCCTGAAAAGTGAGCTGCACCAAGCCATTACTAGATTGTAAAGAACTTTAAATGCCATACAGGAGTTTATATCTCCTCTACATTGATCAGGGAGAGACTACCACTTTAGGAAAGTGGTAGTTTGAAGAATTAATCAGAGTAGGGAAAGACTTGATGGACAAACTGCTTAACCTCTGGGCCTCAGTTTCCTCATCTGTAAAATGGGAATAATATTCTGAAGGTTATTGAGAAGTCTCATAGAAGCTAATGTTTATGAATTTTAAAATATTAGTCAAATATCTAGCATTGTTATTTCTATACATGTTGGATATCTTTCTTAAATATCCTCCTTTTCCTCTCATCATTTAACCTCTCTCTCTGTGTTACCATTTTAATGATACAGGAGATCACAAACTAATTAAAGGAAATCACAACACACCCTCCATTCAGGGGGACTTAGACTGAGAAGTCACAGGTCCACCTGCCAAGGAAGTGAAAGGAGAACACAGTACCCAGACAAGTATAGGTAGAAACTGTAGTCACTACATAGGGTGAGAGAATCTGAAAGAAAGGGAAGAAGTTTCAGGATTAAACCTTTTTCCCAAGTCTATAAAAATGACGACTAAAAGTAAAAGTTGCTTTTTACTTAGTATAGTAAATAGACTGAGCCATTACCAGGACTGA
This sequence comes from Macrotis lagotis, assembly GCF_037893015.1. Lineage (NCBI taxonomy): Eukaryota > Metazoa > Chordata > Mammalia > Peramelemorphia > Peramelidae > Macrotis > Macrotis lagotis. The sequence continues at coordinate 168,357,224 of NC_133661.1, read as the reverse complement.
TAGTAATTATCTAGGACAATGAAATTTAGACACATGAAAAAATTTAACACATGCAACACACTACATCCTAGAGTTTAACAACTAGTTAACAAAAATAGTTAAAACAGGAAGCTACCAGATTATCCATTGCTACCTAATAGCACCAACCTATGAGCCACTACAGTAATTAATTTCCCCTCCCATAGCTAAATTTGTCTTTATTACTTTTCCCCTGATTTTCATATCATGAATCACTGAATTTATCTGAAAATCCATTTCAAACTCTTGTGCCTCACTACTAAAATTACAAGACATATGACTCTGCTTCCAAGTGGTAGAGAGAGAAAGGACTTTCTCAAGATTTATAGTCACAGTTGAAATTGGGATTGGTGCCAGAGACACTGCTAAAGCCAGTGCATGAGGTACCTGCTCCACGGGTGAGCTTTTGTGAGGCCAGACGTCAGTGGCAGCAGTGGGAAATGGGAAAAATCCTCAAATAAAGGACATCCATAGACTGGTCCTGTGACACAGGAAAAACTACGTCTTCTGCCACCTAGAAAAATAAAGGTCTTCCCTGTCTGGAAAGGCAAGGACTGAACTCAATGTCAGAAAAAAGATTTGTCTCAGCAGAAGGTCAAGGGCAATAGAATAGCCATGAGAGAACTCAGTAGAAAGAAAGAGGGAATGCAAAATATATGGAACTCCTTCTTTAAGGAACCAAAGAAGAAGATTAAATGGAAAGCAGCAGCTGGCAAGAGCAAAAAGGAATTTCAAGAAAACAACATCTGGCAAAAGCAACAAGGAACCACAGAGGAGAGAAATCTGCCAATTCAGAATCATAAATAACTAGAAATTTACATAGATTTGGGGGAAAGGGTTTCTTTTTATTTCCCCAAACATTTGGTTGGATTTTTTTTCTACCTCTCAAAATATTTTTCAATACAGTGAAAAATGTGTTTGTACACTACAGGGAAGGGTAAATGTTGCATAATACTTTGTCCAAAATTTTCCAGAGAAGTAAGGAGCACCCAAAATGAATTTGGGTTCTACGCATCATAAAAGTCCAATACAAATTTTACAAAGCTTGGTCTAGAATCCTGATTCATCCTTTCTCTCTGTTTCAGTCAGTTAATAAACATTTGAGCATTTATTTCACACTAAGGACTTTGTTAAGTACTAAGAAGCCAAAAAAGGCAAAAATAGAGTCCCAACCCTCAAGGAATCTAGAATCCCATGAGGAGGCAACATATAAATAAATAGGTACATAAAATGTATTTGCAAATTTGATGAAAAGTGATCATACAGAGGGAGGCATTAGCAATTGAAGGGGATCAAACAAGGTCTCTAGCAAAAGGGAAGACTTGAGCTAAGCTTTGAAGAAACCAAGTGACAGAAATGAAAAGAAAGGACATTCCAGGTATGGGGATTAGCCAGACACATTGGAAGATGGAGTGTCTTTTTCAAGAAACTGTAAGTAGGCCAGTGAAGCTCAATCTGAGACTTCATGGAGGGGAGTAAAGTGTACTACAATAGAAAAGGACTAGATTGTAAAGAGCTTTAACTGCCATACAGGAGTTTATATCTCCTCTGCATTGATCAGGATGAGACTACCACTTTAGGAAAGTGATAGCTTGAAGAATAGATTGGAGTAAGGAAAGACTTGATGGACAAATTGCTTAACCTCTGGGCCTCAGTTTCTTCATCTGTAAAATGGGAATAATATTCTGAAGGTTATTGAGAAATCTCACATAAGCTAATGCTTATAAATCTTAAAATTCTAGTCAAGTATCATACATTGTTATTTTGGTACATATTAGATATCTTTCTTAAGTAGCCTCCTCTTCCTCCCATCATTTAACCTCTGTGCTACCATGTTAATGTTACAGGACATCAGAAGCTAGTGAAAGGAAGTCACAATACACCCTCCATTCACAGGGACTTAGCCTAGGCTTGAGAAGTCACAGATCCACCTGCCAAGGAGGTGAAAGGAGAACTCAGTAGCAGGACAAGTATAGGCAGAGACTGTAGTCAATACATAGGGTGAGAGAATCTGAAAGAAAGGGAAGAAGATTCAGGATTAAACCTTTTTCCCAAGTCTATAAAAATGACTACTAAAAACAAAAGTTGCTTTTTACTTAATAAAGTAAACAGGTTTTTCTCCCTACAGAGAAAAGTTTACATATATAGTATAATTTTACAAAGAACTTCCACCTATATTATCCCAATAACAACCCTTTGAATGAGGTCATGCAAATATGAATCCTTTTTATGAATAAGAAAACAGAAACTCAGAAAGGTTAAATGATTTGACCATAGTTACATAAGCTTTAACTGGCAGCCAGCTTTGGAGAGAGAGAAAAAAAGAAAAAATAACAGTTCTCTGATCTAGAACACTTCAGAGAAAATAGGATAACATCATTCTAGAACTAAAGGATATACATTGCTTTGAGGTATTCACCTAGAAGATATCTTCTGAATCAAAAAAAAATAAATATATAGGTTTACAAAGAAGGGGAGTAAGGCACTTATTCTAATGTTGTAAACACCCTTTTCATAGCATTTATGTTGACTGGGATGTAGTCTTATTAGGCTAAAGAAGTGAATGAATTATTAGATTCTCAAAGTTAATTAGAAATGCATCTCTATCATTCTGATTCTTTGTTGTTGCTGTTGTTTATTTTTAAGCCCTGGACATTTAACACACTCAAAGCAAGTTTTCAGATTTTAAAAATTTAACTAACTACTGAGAGTTCAATTAATTTGGGGAATCCTAATTATCTCTTTGTAGTAAGCTATAACCAAACAGACTATACTTATTCTTCAAAGTAATAGAAGTTGATTTTTTTAAGGTCCTTAAGGTCTTCTTTTGTCTTCAGCTTGGAGGGGATATTTGTGCATGAAGTACACCCCTTTTGAGTGCCTGGGTCTTTTCTATCCCAGCAGAGCAGACATCCAGTTCCTCACTCTTAGTACAGTACATGATGATTCTTTAACTCTTTATGCATCTGCAGAGGGATGGGAAAACCAACTGAGCATAGATTTCACTGGATAACCCAGAGCTATTTATTTGAAAAGTTAACCAAATCAAAGCAACTTCTCTTAACTTAGATTTCTCCTTAGGATCACAAGTATAAAGTATGAAGAAAACGTATCTAGTCCAATTCCCTCATTATTCAGATGGAAATAAAAAGGTCTAGTAATTTTCTCAAAGCCCACATAGAAACTAAGTAAAAGACCTGAACCAAGTCATCCAACCAATAAATCCAGTATTCTAATGCAATATAATGGTACAAACACCAGACTGAGTGCTCTAGGAACATGATTTCTAATCCTGGAGATGCCATTTACAGGTTCAGTGAACAAGACCTTGCTCCTGAGGGTACAGGGAGAAAATCTATGTGCATTTTTGACTGATCTGTCTGAGAACTTTTTCTCCTCAAACCTCAATTTCTCAATGTGTTAAACAGAAATTTGAACATTGACCTCTCACTTCATGAGACTGCTTTGAAGCCAAATGAACTTTTAAAAGTATAAAATGGGGGGTTAGATGGCAAAGAAACGACAGGGACTTGCCTGAGGTCTCCCACATTCCCTTTCAAAATTAAAATAATGCTTCAAAAAAATTCTGGAGTAGAAAGATCCACAAAAATTCAGGGTGAAACAATTTTTCAGTCCAAGATAAACTTAGAAGGTTGGTAGAAAAGGTCTGTTCCACCAGGATGAAAGTGGAATGTAGTTCATTACAGGCAACACCCCAGAAAGACAGTACAAGCCTGCCCTCACTAACTAGCAGCAGACCTAACTGAATTGGAGATAGCAATGTCTAGAACTCTCAGTTCACAAATGGTGAGCACAGAAGGCAGCTAGAACTGATCAGAAAGATTACTGGGGTCCCTTTGTTAGCTCTGGGTGTCATTCCTTATACATAAGTCCCAGGAAGTAGAGGAACATAAGCACACCAGAGATTGTGGCCACGGAGGAAATAGGGACCCTGGTCACAGTTCTAGGCTGAAAAAGACTGTTTAAGGGCACAATCACAGACTAGAACATGGGTCAGTAGAACAGTGACCATATCTGTTCTTAGATCATACCATCTTGAAAGAACTGAAAACTTAGTCTTCCAGAACTAGCTCCAAAAACAGTTGCACAAAACAAAAAATCTGAAACTTGAGAAAGTGCCCTTTCTACCCAAGAGCAGAACCCAACTTATCCTAAAATTAAAAATGAAGAAATAAACTTGGAAAAGGAACAAACAACAAAAGAACCTGACCTTAGAAAGCTACTATGAGGGGCAGCTAGGTGGTGTAGTGGATAAAGCACTGACCCTGGAATCAGGAGTACCTGGGTTCAAATCTGGTCTCAGACACTTAAAGATTACCTAGCTGTGTGGCCTTGGGCAACTTAACCCCATTGCCTAGCAAAAAAACCTAAAAAAAAAAAAAAAAGAAAAGAAAGCTACTATGGTGACAAGGAAGATCAAAATACAAATTTAGAAAAAGAAAACAAAGTCAAAAGTGCTACAAAGCCTCAAAGAAAAATGGGAATTAGTCTCAAGTGCACAAAGAATTTCTAGAAGAGCTCAAAAAGGATTTGAAAAATAAAATAAAAGAGGAGAGGAAAAATTAGAAAAAGAAATTACAATGATACAAGAAAATCATGGAAAAAATGAGTCAACACCTTGGTAAAGGAAGCACAAAAAATGTTGAAAAAAAGTATATGAAGAAATAGAATAGTCCCAATGGTTTAAAAAAGGTAGGGCAACCCACTGAATAGAAGAACTCTTTAAAAAACAGAATTGACAAAAAAGAAAAGAAATTTTAAAAAATCCACTGAAAAGAACTCCACAAAAAAAAAACAAAATTGGCCACATGGGGAAAGATGTACAAAATTTCACTTATTAAAATATCTTTTTAAAAAGTACTGTTGGTCATATGAAAGAAGAGGTACAAAAGCTCACTGAAGAAAATAACTCCTTAAAAATTATAAGTGGAGGGGCAGCTAGGTGGCAAAGTGGATAGAGTACTGGCCCTGAAGTCAGGAGGACCTGAATTCAAATCTAGTCTCAGATCTTAATATATACTTACTGTATGACCTTGGGCACTTAACCCCAAGATTTTGCAGAAACCAAAAGAAAATGAAGTTTCAATAGTGGGATATGAACACCAGATTTGTCCTCCTCTCCCAAGTCATAACCTATTCCATAGCACTATATTGTCTCTGGTAGCTTGAGAAAAAAATTTTAAATTTCAAATTTTTCCTTATCCTGGATCAAACTTGGTTCAATTTGTGTTCCAAATTGCTTTTGGCTTTGTCATTAAAGGAAAAATCCCTGATCACCCTCAGAAATAAATACCTCCCTTTTTATTCATTTTTAATTTTTTAAATTTTTTTCTAATTTTTCTAAAACTTCTGCCCCCAAACAGTAACTGAGAAATGAGAACCACTCATGGTACTATGTTATAAATAGAGTAGCATCTCAGAAACAATGCATTTTTATTGGCCATGCAGAAAGTATTGATGGAAAAGAGCCCAGGGTAGGAGAGCAAATAATTCAGTATACAGCTATTAAGTTCCTATCATGGACAAGACTCTATAATAGTCACTAGGAATAAAAATAAAAGCAATCCCTATCCTCAAGGAGTTTACATTCACTCTACAGGGAAGATAACAAAGACACAGACAAGTAAACATGAAATTCAAGGAGAAAGAGGGAGCATTAACAATTTAGGAGATCCAGAAAGGCTTCCAAAATGAAGCAGCATTACTAAATAATCCATTACTTTTTGTTTCATCATACATAGTCCCTGTACAATTTCTGCCCTGTCTTCTGTGGTTTTCTTACTGGTACAAATGCTTCCTGCTCCAGTTTTCATGACTGCCCTGGAGATGTATCATCTCATTCAACAGACAGAGGACATCATTATCAATAACCTCAGCAGGATCATCCACCTGCTTGTATTGTCCTTAATATTCATCCAAATTACCCAAGCTAGGTCAGCCAAAAATGTGCACAGCTTTTCTTCCTGCACACTCAGCAGCAGTACTTTATCCTAACCTTCTGTATATGGTTGTCATTTCTTAGGCTGATTTGATAGAGACCTTTATGTCCTTGCTTGTATTTTCCTACCTCAAAGAATGCTCCATTGTTATTTGTACTTTCCTGAATAAGACCACATTCAAATGTAATTCCTAACCCACAGTTTAGGCCAAAATGTTCTGTCATTTGATCAAATAAAGTCATACTTAGATTTTACTCTTAACACAGCCTTAACTGAAAAGTCCAAGTCATCTTTCCTTTTAATAATTACTACCTTTCTTAAGATAGTGAATTCATTTTCTCTTGTTTTTTCAGTATCAAGTTGGCAAGTCCTCTTCTTTTCATTTTTCTCAGAAGTAAGACTTCTGGCAGCTGTCATTTGTCTCTTTGAAAGAAGGCAGGCAGCAAGGATGCTGTTTTGAGTCCCGTTCATTGTCAAAAGAAAGCGTCTGATGAATCCATAATCTCTTTCAAGGATAAAAAATTTGAACAGTCCTTTGAGGAGGCTTCTGCCTTGTTTTCCTGTTTGTTTCCTGTCTTTGTTAGCACACTTCTTCTACAAAAAAAGGCTAATAAAAATTAGTTCCCTTAACTAAGCACCATTTAATCAATAATAGCAGTCTTCAGCTGATGATTACCAGAAGCTAGTAGGTAGAAATAAATAAATGAATATATGTGTGTGTGTGGATAGATAGATAGATAGATAGATAGATAGATAGATAGATAGATACAACATATCAAACATTTCTTCAATGGGTATTTTCTGAAGAACAGATTTTCAAGAACTACTTTAAAAAACACTTTTTTCCCAACTGTTGTTTCTAGGGCGATTCTGGGGTCTTAGGAATCATGAAATAAAGTTAGAATTAGCTACAAAAAGCTCAATAGCCTTTAATATTAAACACATCAGTTGTTCTTTCAAGGGTAATAGGCAATCTGGTAGCATCTGGTCTCTGTAGGCTTCCATAAACCATCAGGACCATGGTCAGTGATAGACATGTGGTAACTCAACAAACTTACTGCTACATCATCATTGGGTAATTCTTAGGAGTGTGCTCATAAACATCTGGCTATCTACCCTTTTTATCTCTCTTCAATGGTATGATATCAAACAAAAGCTCTGTGAGTGATCTTAATATTGTAAGTACCCTCCTCTAGGATACTGCAGAATACTAGTGATGAACCCATCAAGAGATTTCATGGTAGAATGGAAAAAGTATTGGATTTGGAGCCAGAGCATTTGAGTTCATATCCCAATTTTGCTAGCTATTGCCTCGGTGATGTTAGGCAAGCTAACTATCCTGTCCATGCCTCAGGTTCCTCATCTACAAGATGAATGGGTCAGATGAGTGGGTTGATGGCCACTACTCAGGGTCTTTTCCAGCTCTAAATCTATTATCATAGGTTACTATTCCAATGTTCCTATAAGTGCCCTTTACTATAGACACAAATGAACATCTCTCCTAGGGCTGGATTAATCCACTAATTTTTAAAAGACATTATGTGGTGATTTTGATTGGAACATTCCTTTGGAAAAGCATACTGTCTCCCAAATGAAAAGAATGTTCCTGATATATATATATCAACTATTGCAATCATTTAATAAACATTTATTAAACCCTTACTATATGTCATTCACTGTGTTAACTTTAGCAATACAAAAGGAGAAAAAAACAGTCTCTGCCAAGAATAGAAAGAAAGAAAGAAAGAAAGAAAGAAAGAAAGAAAGAAAGAAAGAAAGGCAGGCAGGCAAAAAGGGGAAGGAAAGAAGGAAGGAAGGAAGGAAGGAAGGAAGGAAGGAAGGAAGGAAGGAAGGAAGGAAGGAAGGAAGGAAGGAAGGAAGGAAGGGAGGGAGGGAGGGAGGGAGGGAGGGAGGGAGGGAGGGAGGAAGGAAGGAAGGAAGGAAGGAAGGAAGGAAGGAAGGAAGGAAGGAAGGAAGGAAGGAAGGAAGGAAGGAAGGAAGGAAAACCATGAAGTAGCTTGTTTGAGAAACAGTCAGGAGGTCAGTGTAACTGGATTGAAGAATATGTATTGGGAGTAAGGTAGAAGAAGCTGGAAATATAACAGAGGTGTATGTTATGAAGGACTTTGAATGCCAAAAATTTCATTTTTATTTTATCCTAGTAGAGATAGGGAGCCATTGGAGTCTAATTAATAAGAGTGACATTATCAATATATTGAAAATAATGCAATAATACATGCTCTCCATCAGTCAGAGAGACAAGTTATGTTTTTCATTTGCTAGCTTCTAATGTTTATCTTCATGTTCTTTCAGTCCTCCTGACTTTCATTGTTTATAGAAAGGGCTTGGAAAAGCATTCACTTTGTCTGAAGCTATGTAGAAAGTGTATGGGTAAAAGGATTTAAAACTAGAAAATGCCAAATGATATTACTAAAGCATGGAGCCCTCTGGGTCGCTGTCAGACTCGAGAAACTCAGTGACTCTCTTTAGCCTACATGAGCAAGTATTAAATTCTCTGCTTGGCATTTAAATCCCATTAATATGTGACTCCAAACTACCTTTCCAGATTTATTATGCATTACTCTCCTTCATGCACTATTAGATTCATTCTATCTATCCTACTTGTTGGCCTTCACATGCAACATTCAATCTTAAATCCCAATCACAGATAATCTTCCATGCATGTGATGCATTCCTTTCTCATTAAAATGTTTATGATATAGATTTTTATCTTTTTGGAATCCACAAGACATAAACAGAATTCAAGGAAAGTCTTCAACATGTTGAGTGGACTCCTTGTGGCAAGGAGGATATGGACAAGAGCTTCCAGATTGAACAGACATGAATGGGTTATGGTCTAAATCATTGGAGGAAACATCCACTTGAATAAAAGCTACATTGGAGTATTCCTGACCAAATTACTCCCAAATGATTCTATAATTTATAGATTCATCAAAAATAACAAGTGGCCTCTCAAGAGGCTTCAAGTTTTATCTCTATATTAAGCATAAGATCTTCCCAGCTTCAGAAATAAAAACAAAAAGTTTAGCTTATTCCTTCTGCATACTGAAATTTATGATGTTAAGTACAAGCTTTGACCAAAAGGTTTCTCAAAAACTAACGTAACAAGAGAATCTCCCATCTCCATCATCTAAGCAATAGCAGAACAAAATATTCTTTCATCCAAGGTAAAAATTCACATCACTTTAAGAAGTAAACCTTGCAGAAGAAATAATACTTCTTTATTTATTATAAAAGCACACAAAATTATTTTTTAAAGGAGAGGGAGGTAGATCTGTGGATTTAATCAGTGTAGGGAACTCTTAACATGGAAACTTCTTCTGTTTATGCAGATCAGCAATTCATTTACTGTGCTCTGAGTTGTATAAAATGCTACACTTTACCAAAATTTCATTTTTGTTAAAGTATCTTTTGCTAGATACTATGGAAGAAACCTTCTATACTCTGCATTTGTTTAACTAATATCTGTTAATGACAACTTGCAATCTCCAAGCACTGCAAAATGAAAGTTTTTGATACATCAAAGATACCAGATGAAGGTTTAAAGTCCATATGCTTGATCAATCATAAAGAGATACCCATGAATGTAGCTGCTAAAAGATTATAATATAACTATTTACCAATATTTTGAAATAAAAATATTTTAAAAGGAAGAAAAATGAAACAAATGAAAGAAAATTGTAAAGTTAATCACAATAATAAAATCATGTCAATGGAGTCAGTGGTCTAGGAAAAAAAAGGATTTGGGGAATTCCTTTTATTGTTGTCAAGAAATTCTGAGAAACTAGAGGACTTCTGGGTCATAGGACCAATAAGATGATGAACTAGACATTTTTTAAAATATTTTATTTATTTTGAGTTTTACAATTTTTCCCCAATATTACTTCCCTCTCCCCACCCCCACAGAAGGCAATTTGCCAGTCTTCACATTGTTTCCATGGTATACATTGATCCAAATTGAATGTGATGAGAGAGAAATCATATCCTTAAGGAAGAAACATAAAGTAAAAGACATAGCAAGATCAGGCAATAAGATATCAGGTTTTTTTTTCAAAATTAAAGGCAATAGGCCTTGGTCTTTGTTCAAACTCCACTTTCTCTGGATATAAATGGTATTGTCCATTGCAGAGAGCTCCAAATCATCCCTGATTGTTGCACTGATGGAATTAACAAGTCCATCAAGGTTGATCATCACCCGCCATGTTGCTGATAGGGTATACAGTGTTTTTCTGGTTCTGCTAATCTCACTCAGCATCAGTTCATGCAAATCTTTCCAGGCTTCCCTGAATTTCCATCCCTCCTGGTTTCTAATAGAACAGTAGTGTTCCATGACATACAAATACCACAGTTTGTTAGGCCATTCCCCAATTGAAGGACATTGACTTAATTTCCAATTCTTCGCCACCACAAACAGGGCCTCTATGAATATTTTTATACAAGTGATGTTTTTTACCCTTTTTCATCATCTCTTAAGGGTATAGGCCCAGTAGTGGTATTGCTGGATCAAAGGGCATGCACATTTTTGTTGCCCTTTGGGCATAGATGAACTAGACATTTTCTGCAATCCCCATTAACTCTAGAAAGTCTATAAAAGTAGAAATTATGTGCTAAATATAGAACTTCAGATGAATCTATGAGACAAAAAAAAAGAACATCAAAAGGTTAAAAAATTCTTTTAAATTAACATCAGAGGATATTCTCAAGAGCACTCTTTCAGAAACACTCCACCACTTTTTACACTCACATCAAGGACATGCAAACTGCTTTTAACCTACTGTTTGAGCATTAAGGCCAAAGAGTTTGATAGCAAAATTTCACTTCTGTCCACTCCCCATAAGCCTACAAATAACAGCAAACTTTGATTCTGCCCAGCTTTGTGAGGGGCAAACAGAACCTGATGTCTTCTAATTGGAACATTCCTTTGTTTAGGGACTCCAACCCTCCAAGGCAAGAAGTGTCCAGGACACATTCCCTATCCTTCTGAAATCTGAAAAATCAGCAGATAGTGATTCACCTCAGCCAGAGAAACAAAGGAAATCTAAGATAAGAACTGAGCCAATATTTGGTTGTACCAATTCAGAAAAAAATAAATCTAATTAATGCCAGTCTTGTTCTTTCAGAGGTTCTTTTAATAGGGATGGAGATCTGGTAAAACCTAAATCCTTCCACATGGGAAAAGTCTAATAAAACATTGTAATCCAGCTCTGAATCAATCAGAAAAAAGGGACGATCCAGAAAGTGATAGAGGAATAAAAGGGGAAAAACTTTTTAAAGATTTAAAAAGAAAAAATACAAATCCAGAGTATAACCATAATTATAGAAATGATCATTTTGATGATAAAGATGCTGATAATGATAGTTATAACTTATATAATGTTGCAAGTGCAAAGTACTTTAAAAATATAATCTCATTTCATCTTTTTTTAGGTTTTTTGCAAGGCAATGGGGTTAAGTGGCTTGCCCAAGGCCACACAGCTAGGTAATTATTAAGTGTCTGAGGCTGGATTGAATTCAAATACTCCTGACTTCAGGGCAGGTGCACTACCACCAAGCCACTCCTCATTTCATCTTCACAACAACTTTGGGAGGCAGATGAAACTATTATAAGGAAAAAAAAATAGAAAGTATCCTAAAAATTAAACAGAATACTTAGTTGGTATTGTGGTTTGTTTCAGTGATGTCCAATTCTTTGTGGACTCAAAACTGGGGTTTTCTTGGCAAAAAAATACTGAGTGGTTTGCTATTTTCTCCTCTAACTCATTTTATAAATGAGGAAACTGAGGTAAACAGGTTAAATGACTTGCCTAAGATAGTAAGTATCTGAACCCAGAACTAAACTCAGGAAGATGGGACTATCTGATTCCAAGCCCAGTGCTCTAACCCACTGTGCCACTTAACTACTCCTAGAATAATGATTATTTATCCCTCAGAGAGAATACAGAGCTCTATCAATTTCTTTTAACTTAAAGGAAAGAAAACCACTCCTACTGAAAGTTATGGAATCCAAAAGGGGATGCTAAGAGTAGGAAATTCTAAAAATTGGTTTCAAAAAAGGAAGAAATTAGGAATGAAAATTATCAAAATCTATAGCTCTCAAAGCAAAATTTTAAAAAATTCAATTATCAGAAAGGGAAGGAAAAGGAAAATCAAATCTATATTGAAGAGTTTCTCCAAAAGAGATGAACAGATGTGGAATAAAATAATGAAGTGGGGTAAAATCAAGTAGGAGAGAAGTAAAAACCAACATAAAAAAGAACCACATGATTGTGTTCACTTCAGTAAAGTGGAATGATATGAAATGATACAGAATGAATTGATAGAATGATACAAAAAAGATTAGTATACCCCAAAGATGACACACAAATTAATGAATTAGTCTACAGTTTTGAAAGTTCTAAGAAACTATTAAGGAATAATTAATATAATACCATATAAATTAATCTTAAAAAGTGAAAAAGTCCTCTATCAAACTCCTTATGAGATAAATATAATCCTATTACATAAACCAGAGAATGATTAATCAAAGAACAAGAAATATAGACTAGTATTATTATTTAATTCCAATTCAAACATTTAAATTAAAACCTTTTCAAACATAATACAGCAATTCATTCAAGAAATCATTTATTATATACAAATTAAATTTACACAAGGGATGCAAGTATGATTCAATATTAAGAAAATAATAATTATATTTAAAACAGTAACATCCCAAACCACATCATTATCTCAATAGATGTAGAAAAAGAATTTGATAAAGTTCAACACTTATTGATAACAAAAACCCTACAAAGGCATTGAGAAATCTAGTTAAATGTCATTTTAAAAAAAAAAAGTCTATCTCAAACTAAATGCAAATTTCATTCAGGGATAAAATAATTTTTCCAACAAGTATAGTAGTCAAGAAAGGATGCTCACTTTCTCTACTATTATTTTATGTAGTCCAAGAAATGCCAGCAATAGCAATAAACCAAAGGAATAAAGTGGAGGAGAAAAGCCATCCCTTATTTGTTGATGGCATGAGGGTGTACTTAAAAAAATCCTAGAGAAACAGAAAGATAACTAATTTCTACATAACAACAGAAAGAGAAATCCAATTCCAAATAACAAAAGAAACATAAAATATTTGGGAGTCAAAATGCCAATGCATACTCAATCCTTGTGTAGATTCAACTACGAAATGCTCATTAAAGAAATACAAACAACTTAGAGAAATATTCACTTGCTAAAAGCTAATTTATTCATATATAATACAAATGATCATATTAGCAAAGTTAATATACAGTTATATTCCAAACTACCAAAGTTATACTTTTTTTTTGGTGTTTGAAGGCAATGGGGTTAAGTGACTTGCCCAAAGTCACATAGCTAAGTAATTATTAAGTCTGAGATCAGATTTGAACTCAAGTCCTCCTCCAGGGCTGGTGTTCTATCCACTGTGCCACCTAGGTGCCCTAACCAAAGCAATACTTTTAACAACTCCAAAAATAGCATTAAGATTTGAAAGGGAATAAAAATCTAAAATGTCAATGGACTAATGAAAAGAGGTAGGAATGAAAGGGTAATAGTATTTTCAGATCTTAAACCATAGAATAAAGCAACAGTCATCAAAGGTATTTGGTACTAAGTTTAAAAAAATAGAAAAAGCAGATCAACAGACTAGCAGTAGCTAGAAAAAAGGAGAAACAAAAACAACAAACGCAATAATCTGTTGTTTGATAAACCCCAAAACATAAATTATGTTGGAAAAAACTCTCATCAGAATTACTGAGAAAAGCAGAAAGAAATCTGGCATATTCTATAATTAAATAAAATTGGATACATAAACTGAATTTTAAAGCTCATATCATAAAAATAAGTTAGAAAGAGAAACCAATGGTTATAGGTAATTATAATATAAAAAGTAAAACAGATATTTTGATTATTTTACAACCTTTTCACTTGCACACAAATAAAATTAATTTATCTAAAATAAGAAAGTAACCTGTCAGCTGGAAAAAAATGTACCGTATTTGTTGGACAATGGTTTTACTTCCAAGATATGCAGCAATTTAATAGAAATATCAAACCCAAATGCCATTCCTCAATATATAATTGGTTAGAGGATGTAAACAGTTCTCAAAAGAAGATTTATAAGCTCTTCATGGTCATGTGAAGGAATGTTCCAAATCAGTAATAATTTAAAAAGTATCAATCAAAATACCATTATGGTTCTCACACCCTGCAAATGAGCAAAGATGGCAAAAGATGAGAAGAGTCAATCTTGGAGAGATGGTGAGAGGAATTGAGGAAGAGAAAGGGGAAGGAGAGAGAGAGAGAGAGAGCTTGGGGCAAAAATATGTAAAACTTGACAGAGAAACAAGTAAAGTAGAGGGAAGCTTAAGAGGAAGATTGATACTAGGGAGGGGAATTGTTTTACATAAAACAAAACTCATTATGAAGGGGGTAGAGGGGGAGAGTTAGGGGGGAGACAAATAAGATCTAAGGGGATGTCTTGCATTGTCTCTAAGACAATTAGAATGATTTGTGAATGTAGTTAATTGTGTTGTAAGAAATAATGAAAGAGACAACTTAAGAGAATCTTAGGTTGTATGAATCAATGCAGAAAAAAGTGAGAAATGAGAACAATTAATACAAGAATAGTAATATTAAAAAGAAAAATTGAAAAGACAATAACTCTGATCAATGCAATGACCAACTATGTCTCCACAGCACCCAAGATAGATATCATCTCATAGAGAGGTGTTTGGCACAAGGTGCAAAAAAGCATTTTTAGATGTGACTATTGTATTCATTCATTTTGCTAACCATACTTATTTGTTACAAGAGTATTGTTTCCTCTTTCTTAATCTTTAATTGGGGTGGAAGGTGAGGGGGAAGATAATAGTAATAGCCCCTGCCAAAATTAGAAACAATAATTTATTTTTTAGAAAACATGACATTCAGAAGGAAACACAAATAGGTAGAACAATTTTAAAGTAATATGGAGAAAAAACTATTTTTTCCAGCATGCAGTATAAAGTAGAGGTTCACAGTTTCATAAAGTACTCTCTTTTCATGTTCTGGTGAATAGAAAGAAATACTGCAGGAAAATGTGTGTGTGTGTGTGTGTGTGTGTGTGTGTGTGTGTGTGTGTGTGTACGCACATGCCATCTCCTCAGTGGAAGCAGCAGTGGGATTGGCAGCCCCCAGGGCGACTGAACAGCCCTTTTAAGGATCACACTGCTCACCTCCTACTATGAGAGAGGGACTTGAAAAGGTGCCCTAAAATTCTCTGCTCACCCAAACCTGATCTGATTTACTTCTGCATGTGGAGATCCCACTTCCACCCTGCAATCAAAACACAAACAAAGGTACAAAACTTTCTGCAAAGACAATTTCATTCACTGTTAGTGCATAGAATTTGAGCACACTTTATAGACATAAAATCATGTAGTTCTATGAGCAAAGCAGAATTTTAAGTAGCTTAACAGAAAGGTGAGATATGCATATTTTATATTATGTTTACACGGTCTATTCTAAATATCCAAATGTTCATATGGCCTTTTTGTGCCTGACCTGTGGTAGAATATCACAAGCTCTACAGCCACAGTCAGACCAGACACACTGTAACTTAACTAACATAATGGTTTTATTTTGTTCTACAGAAATAAAAAAGGACAATAACCAATCAGCTAACCAATAAATTGTTCTAATTCTCATTTTATTCATCAGTTTATACAAAAGTCTTCAGTTCATCTTCATAGTATTGATTGTATAGTATAAATTGTTCTTACGATTCTGCTCACTGTGCAACACTTTCCATTTCTCTTTTAAATATCCATTTCCTCTTATAGAATTCTTGTATTATTACATCGGATTCATATAACACCATTCCACAAATGACAGGGATCCTCTTCATTTCCAGTCTTTCTCCACAACCCCAAAAGAGCTGATATATATATATATATATATATATATATATATATATATATACATATATATATATATATATATAATTTTTCCTTTCTTTCTTTGATCTTTTTTAAATATATGCCTAGCAGTGGCATATTTGGGTCTAGAGGTATAAACTAGCTAATATCTATTAGCACATGATTGCAAATTGCTTTCAAAAATAGTCATATCCTTTCACAGGTCCACCAGCAGTATATTACTGTCTATTTTCCCAAAGCCTTGCTAACATTTTGTCATTTTCAGGTTTTTTGGTTATCTATACTAATCTAAAGGATTTGAAATAAAACCCCAGAATAGCATTAATTTTCATTTCCCTCATGATTATTGATTTGGGATAATTTTTCAGAGGGTTATACATAACCCTAGTTTCTTCTCTTAGGGAGGGTCTATTCATACCCCTACATAATTAAGGAAATGGCTTTCATTCTTACATATTTGAATCAATTCTTTAATCTTAGAAATTAAATCATATATTTATTTTTTCCAGTAGTTTCTCCTTCAATCATAGCTTTGCTATGTAACAAAAATTATTTTATCAAAATTATTCATTTGTCTTCTATGATTCTCTCTAACGCTTATCTAGAAATAAATATTTGCCCAAATCTCATAGGCAATTTTTTCCATGTTTCTCTAATTTGTTTACAATGTGACTTTTATATCTAAATCATATGTCCATTTGGAGCTTATTTTTGGTATAATGTGTAAGGTATTGGTCTAAATCTCATTTCTTAAATAATGCTGTCTGATTTTCCCAGCAGTTTTTAATCAAATAGTAAATACTTATCCAATCAGTTGGAGTCTTGGTATTCATTGAATACTAAGCTACTAAATTTATTTGCTTCTGTTTGTTGTGAACTTAATTCCACTGACTGATCTATCCATTTTTAAAGTACTAAATTATTTTGAGAACTATTATTTTGTAGTATAGTTTGAGGTCTGACATTGCTAGGCCCCTTTCCATTCTTTTTTTGCCCCCATTATTTTCTTGAAATTCTTGATTTGTTTTGCCTCCATATGAATTTTATTGCTTTTCTAGTTCTACAAACTAATCCTTTCTGAATTTGATTGGTATGGGATTAAATAAGAAAAATAACTTAGGTAGGATTATCATTTTTATTATACTAACAACTACTATCCATGAACAATTAATCTTTCTAATTATTTAAGTCTATTTCTGTAAATAGCATTTATAATTGTATGTATATTTATATAATATATAAACATACATATTCATATATGTATATATTTATAATTCTTATATGTATTTTGGTGGGTATATTCCCAAGAATTTCATATATTCTGTATTTTAAATGAAATTTATTTTTTTTGCTGGGGTTTTATTGATATTATATAGAAATGCAATTAATTTGGGTAGATTTATTTTAAATTTAGCTAGTTATTCCAATTAATTTCCTAAGTGATTCTTTAGAATTCTTTGAATACACTACATTTGTCACCTGAAATAAGTGATAATTTTTCCTTCTTTACTATACTTTTTTCCTCACTCTCTTTTTCTTGTCTCATTTTTATAACCAGGATTTCTATTACTTTGTTACATAGAAATAGGAATAGTACCAATGTAGTATCCTAATTCTTCTTATTTAAACAATTTATAGGTAATGATAATTGATTTTAGATACATACAATTAGTCCTTTTAAGAAAAGGTTCATCTGCTTCTATATTTTCTAGCATTTTATCAGAAATGTGTTGTATTTCACTAAAAGCTTTTTCCTCATTTACTGATAGAATTATGTGACTTATTGTCTTATTGTATCTATATTGATATAGTTAGGTTTCTGGTTTTTCAAAAAAACATATCAAATCTGAATGCAAGTATAAATTCAATCTTGTTTTAATGCTTAATCTTTGTAACTTATTTTCATAACTTTTTAGCTAATATTTCATCTTAAAATTTTTTATATTAATGTTCATTAGGGATAGTTGTCTTTAGTTTTTCTGCTTGGAGTTCTCCTTGATTTATGTATCTGACAGAATCCACTTTATAGAAGGAATTTTTGTAAGAGTCCTTCTCTTGCTACTTTTACAAATAGTTTGTATAAGATGTACTAGTAAATGTTTAAGAACTGGTATTCTGAAAATACACAAGACAATTTTTAAGTTTAATCCGTACTATTAACACTTTGTACATCATTTTCCTAAGTCATCTCTTTTTTTTTTTTTAGTTTTTGCAAGGCAATGGGGTTAAGTGACTTGCCAAAGGTCACACAGCTAGGTAATTTTTTTTCAAATGTCTGAGGCCGGATTTGAATTCAGCTCCTCCTGACTCCAGGGCCTGTGCTCTATCCACTCCACCACCTAGCTGCCCCACTAAGTCATCTCTCAAAGGTGAAGAATTGGTATTCCTTCACTGTACTGCTAATCTCTCAAGGATGGCTATTTAAAGTCCCAAAATGGTACCATTTTTTAGCCCAAGCAATTTCACTGATCATTCTAATTCAGAATCACCAATAGTTAACATCTGACATAGTGGATAGAACACCTACTGGGTCTAGAGGAAGAAAAATGCCTCTTCCTGAGTTCAGATCTGGCCTCGGGCCCTTGGTAATGGAAATTGATAGATGACTTCTCTCCACTCATTTCATATGAACCAATGCAGATGATGCCATGTGATTAGTCTGGTTCCAATCACTCACCCATTTTTAACTTACCCATTTCTGCCTCTAGTTATTTAAGTCATTTTTAACAATTAAATTAGTTTGGCAGCTTGGTGGTCTTCTGAAATAAAAGATTGATTTTTTTAGGTCCAATCTTAGTTTGCCACCACACAAACACTTAGGAATGCTTTTCAGTCTCTGGAGGGTCTTGATAAGGTCCCAGTTCCAGAATGGTGGAATATATTGGATATGGAGCCACAGGATCTATCTTTGTATCTACCTCCTTGCTAATTCTAGATCTCCTAGCTTACCCCATACCTGAGGCAGCTAGGTGATAAAATGAATGGATAGAATGTTCAGGCTTCATGAGTCAGGAAGATTCATCTTACTGAATTCAAATCTGACCTCAGACATTTACTAACTGTGTAACCCTGAGCAAGTCACTTTGTCCTGTTGACCCCATCTTTCTTATCTGTAAAGTGAGCTGGAGAAGAAAATGGCAAATCACTTCAAAATCTTTGCCAATAAAACCCCACAAAGGGCACAAAAAAGTTGGACATGATTAACCAAGAAAACAAACTACAGCAACATCACCTCCTCCTATTATTTGTAACTTCATCAGCTCAGCTGGTCAAATTTAGTTTTCTTAATTTGGGGGAAGGGAAGAAGTCGAAACAAACCTCCCCTCCTGTGTACAAATGAGAGACTGATGACTGGTGTGAGCAGGCTGTAGCAAATTACTAATGTGGAATTTATGAGAAGAGACCACAAGCATAAAGGATGCCATGAGCCAAAAAGAAAGACTGGTCACATGACAAGAGCAAGGGTTAGCATCTGGAAAATTTAAGTGTTCCATCAGTATCCTTGTAATGGCAGAGCAAATAAGGAAGGCTGGAACCATGTCATAACTTATTAAATAACTTATTAAAGTACATGATAAAGAATCACACAGGATAAATAGGAATGGATGGGTGGCCATCAACTTTATTCTAGGTAATATCCAAATAAATGAGATGGAAGTTCCTTTTGAGTATGAAAGAAACATTACTTTCCCTTTCTCCTTTCCACTACCATGAGTTATCCAAAATGTCATCATTCATGTAAATTCCACCTTTATGTAATGAACTCCACATAAACACACAACTAAAAACCAAATTAATTCAAAATAAGGTTTGTCCACTTAATTAACAACAACAAAAACACTAAGCCTTTCACAAACTTGTTTCATCTTTACTAAATATGTGGTGTTTCATTTGAGTATCCTGCTCTTCTTGCCCCACATCAACTTAACTATCATTCCTTCAGTTCTCTGACAGCATAAAAAATTACATAACAGTTGGAAACTATATCTCCTATGGTTGAGGGCCTCCAAGGTACTCTAGACTTCAAAGTGGTTACTATAATAAACAACAGGCCTCTTCCTTGAACAGCAGAGGAAAAAGAGAACTTAAAATACCCCCACTAGCTGACTAAGTCAAAAGTTCATACTGGATCTGATTCAAACTTTCTAGAAAAATATTCTTTTTTCCTCTAATCCATAATTTCTGAATAGGAGCCAAGATAGCTCCAATAATTTTTCTTTTCCCCCATATCATCTTTCCCCAAAATTTACAAACTTCATTCAAATTTAAATCAAGTGGAAGAAAATAAGGAAGATCACAAATGAGCATATAATATCAAGATAAACAGATCTTATAACTTCTTCAAAGACTTGAAACAACTTCATATTCAAACAAAAAAGACCTCTAGTCCACTGTTATCAAATTCAAGAGAAACGGGGACAACTGAAAAATACATGGGGATCCTTGGGGTCACATATTGACTTTAAAATTAAATGTCAATTTTTTTCTTACTATATCAATACATTCAAAGAAGATAGGATTACATTTTAATCTAGTTCAGGACTCCTGGTTCAGGTCTGTTGTGTAACACCTCTGCTCTAAACTTCTTAAAATAGTTGTCTCATTTGTCAATAGCAGTTTATCAAATCTCCTAAATAATTATTTCTACTTTCTCAAAGGGAGTTGTGATCTCATCTATTTGACTGTTCCCTTTAACAATTTAGAGCAAACATGCCAGGTCATCAAGGGGATTCACCTAATCTATGGAGTCTTCTAACATGGAATCACATGTTCTTTTCATCTTACAGTTATTTTACAATAGTAAAGATGTGATTTACTGCAAAATTGTAGTTTGGGGTTTTTTGAAGATTTTTCTTTAAGATTTTATTCAATATATTTGAGATTAGTTGTTTGGTATTTTTATGCCCATAGCCTGATCTAGTACCTATAAAGGAATGTGGATGTACCAAGATATCAATGGCAGATCTCAGAGATGAGTAAAATCAATTTAGTTACCCTTATACTTTTCATAATTATTGAACAAACTCTACCAAAATAGCCAAAATTCAATGGATACTTGAAGTTTTATTAAAAATCATATCATTAGCCCTGTTTGTGGTGGCAAAGAATTGGAAATTAAGTCAATGTCCTTCAATTAGGGAATGACTTAGCAAATTGTGGTATATGTATGTCATGGAACACTATTGTTCTATTAGAAACCAGGAGGGATGGGAATTCAGGGAAGGAGTTGCATGAACTGATGCTGAGTGAGATGAGCAAAAACAGAAAAATATTGTACACCCTAACAGCAACATGGGAGTGATGATCAACCTTGATGGACTTGCTCATTCCATCAGTGCAACAATCAGGGACAATTTGTGGCTGTCTGCAATGGAGAGAACCCTCTGTATCCAGAGAAAGAGTTGTTCAGTTTGAACAAAGACCAAGGACTATTACCTTTAACTTGGGAAAAAAACTGGCATCTTATTGTCTGATCTTGCTATCTCTTATACTTTATGCTTCTTCCTTAAGGATATTATTTCCCTCTCATCACATTTAGTTTGGATCAATGTATGCCATGGAAACAATGTAAAGACTGGCAAATTGTCTTCTATAGGGGACAGGGGGAGGGAAATAAGATTAGGGGAAAAATTGTAAAACTCAAAATAAATAAAATCTTTTAAAAAAATAAAAAAATTTTTAAAAAATCATAGCATTACAAAAGTCTGCATTTTCAGCAATATACAGCTGCAACAATTCACAAATTCTACAAATGCTTTATATCCAAGAGAGCTGGCATAATCTCAATCAACAAAAAGAGGATGTAGAGTACAATGAGAATGGAAAGGAGGGATAAGGCAGAGAAGGAAACTAAGCATTTGATATCTAATAGCCAGAAGTTTAACATCTCAGAACATGATCCACCCAATCAAAAGAAGTGCTAAATGGAAGTTATATTTTTAAAAATGTGAAAATCTACTTATTCCCACTGATTGTCTATGCCTTTAAATTACATGTGTATTTTCATCTAATTTTTATGTCAGAGTAAGGTCACTGGTAGTCAGTTGTTCTGACATCTTTTTCCAGAATTAATGAAATCTGGGGTCATTTTCTCTATATGTTTTGTACCTTCTCTGCCTTCAAATAATAGATTTTTCAGTGTCTTCTCAATGATACTGCCCAAATTGATCTCTTCTCTTTAGCAAAAATTTTGCTCATTTATAAAACAGAGTTCTATGATGTTAGATTCCTACTATAGTGGCTCCACCATACTCAATGGTGAAAAACCTTGTTAATGAATAGCTCCAACCTTCTTCAGTCTTTTTCAAGAGGCACTTCTTCCATATTCAAGAGGAATGGTGAAAGAGGTCAACCTCACTTCTAGTCATTGAAGAAAAAGACTGGAAAGATACGGTAGTCTCCATCATGTTCCTATACCTAGCATGCTATTCTAGGGATTTCAAGGAAATTCTCTTGGGCAAGATTTCTCTCTCTCTCTCTCTCTCTCTCTCTCTCTCTCTCTCACACACACACACACACACACACACACACACACACACACACACACACACACACACATATATACTTTCTGATCTGTTTTGCTACAATTTGGATGAGTTTCTTTGTTATCATTATGTGGGTTCATTGTGGAACTGATAGTTGGTAGAAAAGTAGTCAAGCTTTACATACATTCTTCCTCCCACTCTACCCCCAGTAAAGAGAAACATCACTTGGGAGGAACCTCATTATATGCTTTAGAGTCTAGACTAATGCTATTTAAGAAAGCAACTAAATATAATCCTAGCTGATATCCCCTCTCTCTGAGTAAAGCAGAGACCTTCATCTCCAACCTCCTTTTCCCCCTTCTAGCAGGAAGAAAAACTCCCTTGAAGAGGGTGAAGGAGCGAGACGTTAAATATGTCTATTCTGTGTCCTTCCAATCCATAAGACAGCCCAGGCTAACAGTGGAGTTGAGGAACAACAAACTCTTGCCATTTATTATACACAGATTTCTCTCTACATTTTAAAAATCTTGGCATATATTTTCCATTTTTTTCCTTATTTGCTGTTCTCCTTCATTTTCAAACTTAAGTGCCTTCAGGATGACTTCGCTTAGTCTGGTCTCTTAATGTTCTCTTTTAACTCATTAGATTCTATATAATTCTATTTTAAAGAGAATATTGTTCTTAATCTTCCTTAAACTGATTTTAAATAACTTTCTATTCTAAGCCAGCTTTACTTTGCATTGCCACATCTCTCCATTGAAGAGTTAAATACTTGCTGACTAAGCTGCTTTAAAAAAAACTTCTATCATGTTATAGCAATTTACATGAATTAAATTTGTGTATCTGTAAATTAAGTTTGTATTTGTGTATTAAATTTGTATGTGAAATAATTGAAATTGTGTCTGTGATCTTTCCTCTATCATATCTCATTTTTCATCATCAATAAATTAAATAGGTCATAAGTTATTTCAGTTAGTTAGTATACTATATCTGATTCTCCCCTTTATTCTTTTGTCTAACTTTGTACCAATCTGAATTATTTTGCTCTAACAAGTTTGTGATGTAATGGTACATGTTAACTTGGGAATGACTCCCACAACAACCACTGAGCTATATTCCCTATTTTTAAAATATAATTAATTTCATTTTTGTGATGTTTGTCAGAGCTATATCTGCTTCTTACTAGTGTTTTTCTCAAAATAATTATGATGTATATCGGTATGAGCCCTCTATGAGGTTGCCTTTCTCTGAAGTAACTTAGTGGTCAAGTATGTGTTGATTTAATTTGTAGACTTGAAAGGTTCTTCACAGACTTTCTCTCCTTTTTCATCCTACCCAGGAGATGATGACTAAGTTCCAATTATTTTAATGGTAGTCTTTTTATAAGCATATATCATGAGCACTGAAGTATAAGAAAATCAAATGTCCTGTGAGATGATGCTTCTGCATCATTTTGGGGACACAGTATAAATTCTTTTTATTCATCACTCAAAGGGAGAAAGAGGAAAAGGATCATCTGTGAATGGCATTGGAGAGCTTGTAAAAAAGAAAAATAATATGGAACTCAATGATTCTGGAACAAACATTAGGATACAAGCTCTTACTTCCAGAGTTTTATTTTTTTTTTATTCACAAGGTTCACAGTAATGACAGCTATGGGAGCTTGCAGGTAGAGAAGGTAGCTAAAATCTGTTTCCGTAAATAACCTAGACTCTCATCATAATAGAATAAGAGGAAATTGACAAGATTTAAAATTCATTGATGGAAGAGAATTTAGAGATCTAATCCACTTCTAAGATTTTACAGATAAGCAAAGAAATTCAACAGTTATGTGATTTATCCAAAGTCACACAATTAGAAAACAACAGAGTTGCGATTTGAACCCAAGTCTTCTGACTTTTATTTTGGATAAGATCTATGTTTGAAAACAAAATGAAGGCTTTGCTAAAGCAAGCAAATATCCATGATAGGGGTCTTGCATAACTTCAAGCAGCAAGACTCAGGACAATCAGCATGCAGGGGTAGAACTTAAATAATGGGATCAGCCTTGACCCAACATCTAAGGCAGTGTACATAGTGAAAGAAGCACTGGATTCTGAAATCAAAGAAATTTAAATCCTGCCTCTATTACATGCTCCATGTATGATCTCAGACAAAATCTTGCTCCTCTTTGGACTTCAATTTTCTCTTTTGTAAAATGAGAAAATTGGACTACATTGTCTCTAAGATTTCTTCTTGTTAAAAGTCAAGGATCCTATGAATTTACCTATGAAAGTGTATGTATTTTATCTTGACATCACTTCTCAAGAGTCAAGTAATCTCTTAATAAGAACCCAATGATCTAATTAAAATCCATCAGAACTAAAAAGGCTCCCTAGTGGTTGATCAGGCTATAGGATTTGTCAAATCTCTAAGCAACATAAACAAATTCAAAATCACCAGTACAAAATTACTTCCCATGAAGAGAATTTCAGTGGTTTTATAGACAATTTGGTACTGAAAATATTTTTGTCAACAGCTCTTTACCCATCTGTGTTTATGTAAGAGAGTTTCTAATGTTGAAATGATACCCTGTCTTCATTGGCTTCATTATAATTATGCCAAACCAAATGTTTTGTTCTGTTTGATCCCAGTTCAATTTAAACCCGGATTAAACAGTATAAAAATTAATAAAGTCTAAGTGGGGGTGGCAAAATCTTAGTTATACTTTCCAGCTGAAACAAACTGCCCACTAATGAGTTAATAGTATTTTTATTAGAAGAAGAGCATTTGATGTAATCAAGTAGAATGAACATTTATGTAGCCCAATAAATAAATAGGCTCATTAGAAGAACTGTAGCAAATGGGACTAATTTCCTAAAGACTTTTCATGCTGGGTTAAGCAGATTGTAATTAGAAAAATAACGTAATTCTGGTAAGTAACACAAAGATCTTCAGAAAGAGTTCTGGCATATCACCCTTCCCTTAACTTATCACCTGGACATCATACAGTTATAGCCCTCTTAAACCAGAAAGACCATGACTATCAATTTCCAAATCCATGACAGACACTCATTTAAAGCAATAAAAAATAATGACTTGGCAAAGTATATCAAACATGTCCTCATCAATCAGTACACAAGAAATCTGGAGGTGCTTATGGAATCATAGAGCTGGGAAGAGAACTTTAAAAATCATCAGATTTAATCCTCTTTACGGATGAAGAAATTGGAGTTTGGAGAAATTCAGTCACATAGCATCTCTTGTGACAAGTCTAATCTAATTAACATTGAATGCAATGCAAAATTTTGGGGTTTTACTCCCTCCCTATTGTACCATACACTTTCCATCATCCAAGCTGATTTCTGTCCCCTCTTATTGGGGTTTATAAACTATTTCCAGTTACTCCCCTGATTTATCTTCACTCATTGGTCAAAGAAAATATATTCAGGGCAATAAAACCACCTTGGGCCCAGCAGACCATCATATTCCTCATGAATTCTATCTGGCAACATCAGACAAAAAACTGAGCAGAATTTTCATTATTTGAATCATTACTGGCTACAACACAGGGTCCCAGACTTCATAGATTTGATCTTGGTAACTTGGTCACATGCTAAGTTAATGAGATATATCAGTCCTGAGTCATCAGAACAAAACCCATCAGCTTATTGGTTAAACCCATTAATAAAAATGCATAAACATAACATTAATACATATAATATTTTTTCAACCTTGTCAAAACTCATATATTTCAAGATTCAAAGAACAAGACAGTAGATTATGTAAGAAACTTTATCTGCTGCTTACCATTTTTTAAAATAAATATGCATGTTAAGTTGAACAAGGAGGTAACAAAGCTGCTCTTTTTATCTCCCCTTATACATTTCTTTTTTTTCTTCTCTGCATTTTAAAAAGTATTTATTGGGCGGCTAGGTGGCGTAGTGGATAAAGCACTGGCCTTGGAGTCAAGAGTACCTAGGTTCAAATTCAGTCTCAGACACTTAATAATTACTTAGCTGTGTGGCCTTGGGCAAGCCACTTAACCCCGTTTGCCTTGCAAAAAAACCTAAAAAAAAAAGTATTTATTGCCTGTTCCTTTTCCTATCACTATTCAATAACTTACCTTTCCCTCGGTACCATTAAGGAAGAAGCCTCCCTTATAGCAAATGTGTGAAAGCCAAGCAAAATAAATCAACATATTGGTTATGTCTGAGAATGTATACCTAATATTACACCTTTAGTTTATCATCTCTTGATCAAAAAGTAGGAAAGATTTTTTTAACAGCATTTTGAAGTTGTGAATGGATGCCACTTTGGTTAGAGTTCTTAGAGCTTTCAAAGTTGGTCATTGCATAAAGTCTTATTCTGGGCTGGATCTGACTCAGTTCAGTCCTCTGATAGTTCAGGTTGGATATTGGAATAAAAAGAGACACTGGGAGTTCATGTAAATGTTAACAAAAGTAGATTTACAGAGCAGAAGAATATTCAACAAGACATTGAGAAGCCTTGAATGAAGTCATCTTTTTCAAAATCTACCCTCTCATCCATCAGCAAAGAAAGCATCTGAGATCTCTAGATTCTCGAAGTCTGCTTTAATACTCAAGCTATAAGGTAGTAAGCTGTCAAGGAAAAAACTAGACTAACCTGTATGGGGTGGGATTAGGATATTCTTCTATGAGATACTCCTAGAAATCTTTCTACAATTTCTTGAAATTCATCATAACCTTATAGCACAAAATTTTTCTGTTGCCGTCATGCCACAAGATTTTTAGGATACCTGCTTGGTTTTTTTTGCCTAAGTTCTTTGCTACACCAAAAAGTATACATTATATATATATAATATATATTATATATATATATTATATACATTATATATTATAATATAATGTATATAATATAAATATACATTATATATTATATATATACATTATATATAATATATATTTATTAATAAATATATATATTTGTATGTTTACATGCATTCAATCATATTTACATGTATGCATTCTTACAGACATAAACATTTAAGAACAGCATTATTATATATGTATAGAGATATAAAATTTTATGGATGGCTAGTACATCTGGCTACATCACCTCAAACTATGTGGAATTAAAAGCTTTCAAAACAGATACCTAAAAGAAGGAATAAATGCATTTTTTAAAAAATTATTAAGCAATTTCTACATGTAAAACCTTGTGTAAACATTGTGGATATAAATACAAATAAGAATGAGAATCTGACCTCAAGTAGCTCACATTCAAGTAAAGAGAAACAACACATTTAAGGGAACCAAAGAGGGGGAGAAGCAGTTGAGGGCACTTGAAATCAAGACCAAATAGGAAGAGGATGAGGTGCACATAATCCCATCATCCTAATTACCACTAAAGTTGTATTGACAATGCTTTCAGTGAGCCTACATATGAGCTCACTTTCCACTACTTGTTGTTTAATTATACAAGCAATCATTTTGTCTACCCATGCAATACTCCACAGAATATAAAATATTAAAAAATTGGACAGTGACTTTTACTCAGATAATTTCTAAATAATTGCATTTTAAAAAATACAATAATAATAATAACACTTATAAAGCCTTTTGCAAAGAATATCACAGCTATAGGATCCTCATGGCAAATGTAAGACTTCGGCAACTTTTCTGAGACAGATACCCAAGAGTATAAGGAAAAAATAAGAAGTTTATTGCCAAAGACAAAGCTGCCAGTGAAGTTGTTACAGCATCATTCCTGCCCAGATATATTCTATGCCTAAGACCACCAGCACATTATAGAAAATCCAAAGACTTTCCCCAGGGCAATATACAACTCAGGGGAGGACAAACACAAACACACCCTGGAAAACTACTCAGGCATTCAACCCCAGAACCACACAGGTTGGATGTGGTCTCAGCTGACTCTCATTCTTTCTCCATTCACAGTATCATAGTTTTAAGGACTAGTCTGACATAAACCTAGAGACTCAGACTCTCCCTGGTTTTATATGCCGCCTACAGGCAATCTCAGAGTGGGAAAGAAGCTGTTATCCTCCAAAGAGGTGCTGTTGCTTTCCTAGCCAATAGTTCATCTACCCTGTCTTCCTGGTGAAGGTTAAAAACAACATTACCAAAAGAACTCCATGAAGCAAATAATCCAAACATTATTTTGTATCACCTACATTAGACAAACAAAAAAACTAAAATTCAAAAAGGTTAGGAATTCACTAATAATACAACTTGTAAGCGACAGAGATCGAACTCAACCTGAACTATCTGACTTAGCCTAGGGTTGTTTCCATTAGAGTCCCAGAAGTGTTGGCTTATACAAGTGTTGGTTTACACAAGTGTGTGGTTAATACAGACTTTGAAAACAAATATTCTCATTCTAAGAACATTCCAAGGGAAGCACTCAAAAAAAGGAAGATACTCTATGGCAGGGTTGGGGAAACTTTTTTCTGCCAAATTTAAAAATAAGCATGCTGTATTTGGTCAAAAATTTAATTAATTCACCCCTAAAAATCTCCTATATTTATTGAATTTAACTTAACAATACCAGACCAAATAATTTCAGGCCTACAGGCCAACATTCCTTGCTTTAAGGAATCACCACAGCACAACTTTTGAGTTGCAAGAGATTATATGTCATCCAGTTCCTTCATTTTATGCATAAAGAAACTTAGACCTAGGTCTTTTCCAAGGTCAAAAGGTCGTAAATGGCAGGTCTTCAGATTCCAAATCCAATTTTTTTTCCAAAGTACCAAACTGACAAAATCTGGTATGTTTTCTGAGAGAGGTGAGAGAGGTGAGAGAGAGAGAGAGAGAGAGAGAGAGAGAGATGGAAAAATGCAATTCAATCATAAGGACTTTGTTCTGGCCTTTAAAGGGTCTCCTTGATAAGATTAACATTGTCCCATTGACACTTTGAAGATTATTGATTGATTCACAGTCAATCATTTGTCCACACCCTTGGACCTGGTCTCTAAAACACAGAGAAGAGTCACAGAGAAAGAAAAAAAAACTAGAAAATCAAACAGAAGTAATATTTGAGGAAACATATGTCATGGAGTTTGGGAACCCACAGAGGAATAAATATCTGAATCAAGTAGTAGTTAGAGCTAAGAATCACAAAGTACAAGGTCATGATGTGGGAGCAAGTCTAGACTTTATCCTTCATTCTTTCTGAGGGCCTCTTGTGTTACAGAGTCCACCAGGCTCTATTTAGGCTTTCTTTCAGTGAGGCAGTCTTTCTGTGGTCCCCAAGACACACTAACAGCTCATAGTCAAGCTACCTCCTGATCAGGATTCAGGGTGTCCCCCAAGACTTGACCACAATAGCCCCAAGGATGTGCTATACTGTATTGAAGGCTATGCTGAAGCCTTCAAGTCTAAGGCTTGAAGCTTCTAATCATTTGCCTTCCTCATATGAACCCCTCCCAACCATTGATATTCTATCTATAATCATTTCTCTAATGATTAGTAAACTCTTCCTCTCCTTAGACCAGTGAACCAAGAACAAAGAGCAAACTCTCCTCCCCAGCTGCAGCTGCCTTCTCCCTCAATCTTATACACTTCAAATCTATCATAGCAATGCTTCACTTAAGACCTGAAAGTGTCTGCTCCTTCCACTGTGCCTTCTGGAAGTCTCTTTCATTTTAGACCTTTTCCTAACTTTCCTCCTCTCTCCTCCCCCACCCCCTTCCATTTACTATTATTCATTGAGACCTGGTTTCCCTAGATCACAATTAATAGCTGGCCAGTTTTTCCAGTTCTTATTGCACATTTTCTCATATCTCCTTCCTTTCAACTCATAGAGTGGCAAAAAGAGCTATAGAATATTCCTTACTTTCCATTATCACTTCTGGATTCTTCAGCCTTCATTTAGCCACTTCTGCTTTAAAGTTCACTCTATCCAAATATTATGCTCAGTCCAGATGCTAGCAACTGCTTTGTTCTTTCTTTCTATCTTTTATAAATTTTTTTAACTTATCCAGTTCCAAAAAAGAATTTCCCACTTTCAAAAGAAAACAAGAAAATAGGATTGTACATGAAACTATAATCTGTATCATGAACAGCTTGCTTTTATTTTTAAGAGAAGTGCCACACTAAATAGAGTGCTAAGTCTAGAATCAAGAATACCTAAGTTCAAAGACAGCCTCATTACTTAAGTAAATCACTTCAGTTCTGTCTGCTTCAGTTTCCTCAAAAATAAAATGAGGATAATAATAGCATCTATCTCTCAGGGTTCTCATGAGAATCAAATGAGATATTTGCAAAATATTTAGTACATAGCAGGCACTGTGTAAATGCTAGCTGTTATTATTAATAACATTATTATAATTATTAAGTTTCTAATAAACTCAATATGCTATTTTCAAAGTTATCCTACTTGTCTGTTTCCCACTGACCTTTCTTCTACATTCATCTGTGCATTTTAAAAGCATCAATGACTCTTTTTTCTTATTTTTCTCTTTTTTATTCCTAACCCCCTTTTTCCATTTACAATTCTCTCCCCAATATGAAAGAAAAATAAAATCTCTTCGTCAGAAGTGCATAGTCAAGTTAAACAAATGCCCACATTGACTTTGCCTAAAAATATGTCTCATTCTATACCTTGAGATCATCATCCCACTGTTGGAAAATGATTATCATGTTTTATCAACTGTCCTTTGAAATAACTTATGGTCATTAAATTAATCAGAGCTCTTAAGGTTTTCAGAGTTTTTTTCTTTACAATGTTACTGTTCTAGTATAAACAGTCTCCTAGTTTTTCCCATTTCATTCGGCAACTGTTCATAAAAGCCTTCTCAGGCTTGTCTGAATCTGGTCCTTTCCTGATATCTTACAGTGCAGACATATTCTATAATTTGTTCAAGTAAAGTTTTTTATAGGTAATCTTGAGGGAAGCTAAGGATTTTAAGAGGCAGAATTGAAGAGGTAGAACATTCCAGCAAAAATAACAGAGATATGCAATGGAATATCATGTTCATCATGTACAGTCTGGAAGAAAAAGTTAGGGTTACATTGCAAATGACTTTAAATGCCAAACAGAGAAGATTACATTTTATCCTGGAGAATTGGGGTTCCTGGGGTCTTTTGAGCAAAGGAAAGAAGATTCACTGGAGAGAGGAGAGGCTGACTAAAGAGGTATTCAAACTAAAGAAGGTATTCAAACAGTCCAGGTAAGCAGTGATTAGAGTCTCCCCTAGGCTGATATTCATTTTGAGGAGAGAAAGGGATGTATTTGAGAGATGTCACAGAAGTAGAATAGATAAGATTGGCAAATGATTAGATAATCAAACCACATTGCTTGTGAGGACACAATAATATAGTTCAATTCAAAATCCCTGTGATTGGCTAACACTCCTCATTTCCCCATCCCTATCCCCATTCATGTTGACTCTATTTCTTCATTGTCCCTATTCCACTTTGTCTTCCCCTTCCATTGTGTCCTATGGAATTCCTCTTCTAATGTTAACAAGCAGTCCTTCCTCTTAAACCTCTTGCTTTCCTGTGACTTCTACCTTCTTGAAGTCACAAAAATCTGAGTTCCCCTAGAAAATATTGTGTCTTTGTCCATTCTCTCTATTTCACTTCATTTCCCTAAGACACTAAGCAAGGAAGAAGACTAGATGGATGGATAAATGAATGGATTTTTTAAAAAGCATTCATTAAACATTTAATTATTCAAAGAATCATGCTAAGTACTAAATATACAAACACAAAACTGAGACCATCAATGCCCATAAAGAACTAATGCTCAAATGAGAAAACAACACACATAAGAATGATGGTGATAGGAGGAGGTGACTTAGGAAGTCACTGCACAATTAATTGGGACACCCTTTCTTGATTATGGCAAGGATCCCATGATCTAGAAGATAAAGCAAATGGCACACAGGGTAAATGGCAAGAAAAATGACTGGAGTAGAATATGAAGCACTACAAGATACATTACTAGATAGAGTGGACCAGAGGAAGCATTCATCAATCAAGAGGACATCAAGAGCTCTAGGACAGAGGTTCCTTAAACAAGAAGCTGGAGTTATCCAAGGAAATATGGAAGAGAATTAGTAGCATCTTCTTGCTCTTCACTCCCACTTCTAAACTCTCCCTCTATCACCATCATTCTTTCTCATTTTTTAAGGCTGAACGTCCAGATATATCACTCAATCCAGAACACCAAGTTCTTTCCTCTTTTCCAGGTCAACATCCTCTGGTCTTACTTTTACTCCTTCAGAATTTTGACTCCATAGCTAATAAATTCAACTTTACAATGTCTTGTATTCTTGAGTTTCTTGCACCCTTGTCCTATTACCATTCTAGAATGAAAGCACAGGTCATGTTGATTAAGGATTGCAAATTCAAATCTCAATTGGGATATTTCTAAAGACATCATAACATAGTATAGCATTAGATTTGGAATCAGGAAAAGCTGGGTTCAAATCCTACCTCAGATATTTACTAGCTTGGTGATTCTAGTCAAATAATTAAACCTTGCTGTGAAAAAAGAGATGAAACTAAAGGACCTCTGATGACCAGTTCTAAATCTATCAACCCATGATCCTTTTCCAGATTCCAACCCTGTGTTACTAATAGCATCTACCTTCATTTTCATTTACCTTTTTAAGTCCT
The DNA here is from genome assembly GCF_037893015.1 of Macrotis lagotis. Lineage (NCBI taxonomy): Eukaryota > Metazoa > Chordata > Mammalia > Peramelemorphia > Peramelidae > Macrotis > Macrotis lagotis. The sequence goes on along the minus strand of NC_133661.1, from coordinate 168,324,198 downwards.
CCTTCTTTCTGGTGCCTTCCTTCTGACATTGCTCCCCACACATCTCCAAATTTATCTTGCATCTATTTTATCTGTACTTGTTGATTACCCCCATTAGACTGAACTCTATGAGAAAAGGAACTAATTTTTTTTTAGCATTTCCATTGCTTAGATCAATGTCTGTCACTTAATATATGCTAGTTAATTGACTGCTAATTGTTAATAGTGGCAGTCACATAACCATGTTAAATGTTTCCAAGAGCATTGGCCCTGGAGTCAGGAGAAACTAAGTTTAAATTTGGTCTCAGACACTTAACACTTTCTTAGCTGTATGACTTTGGGCACCTCACTTAATCCCACTGCCCTGCAAAAAACAAAGTGCATCCAATGCAAATATATGTTTTTTATAATCATACAACACACCAGTCCTTGCATTATTTTATATGATTAAATAGGCTCTTTCTACTACACACCAGTCCTGCTTAAGTCTATCATATCTGGCACATTAATAAGTATTAAAGTCAATAGTGATTTAAAGGATTCTATCAAGTTCTCAGTAGAATTTCCCTTCTCTTGAAACTTGTTTATTATCTGTGTAAAGTCACAATTACCTTCATGGAAATATTTTTGTACATACTTTTCTCAAGCACTTCAACACAAAATGACATATCATCTCATGAAATTATGTTTCTTATTACCTTTAGGTGTATGATTAGAACCAACTATCTTATTTACCTCTCAAATATGAACCTTGGAAACAACTTTCCATTTCATTATAGTTTTGTGGTTTTACTTATAGAAAGGATATTGATTGATATGATTCAGTTCCTTCAGACCATTTGTTGATTATTGAGCAATTCATGTTTATAATATCAAGAATCAAAGTCTATAGAGGGTAAAATATGGTACAAGGATGATGTGATCCTTTGCACCACTGGTCCACTTTCTTCCCTTATAATTGCAGGTCAACCTCTCCCAGATATTTCTAAAATTACTTTCATGAGATTTTTAAGAGAATCAAATTGGATAATTTACATAAAACTTAGATACAAGCTATTATATTAACAACTTATTTCATTGTGAGAAATTTCATCGTGGAAGGTAGATGCTTTTTAAAAAAAGTCTAAAGATATAACCTAGGACAGGGCTCAGAAACATTTTTTGGTTTTTTTTGCCAAGAACCATTTGGATATTATAACATCATTCAAGAGTTATATTTCATCAAACATTTAATTAATTCACCTTCTAAAAAGTTCCAAGATATTTTGAATTTCTGAGTCCTGCCTGCACCAGTCCAATTCAACCCATGGACTGGAGGTTCCCCCCAACCCTATCCTAGGAGAAAATATTCAGCAGAATCACCATGTTTCCAGTTGAGTCCCTTGCCCCCCCATCCCTGGGGGACAAGGTGACTCTTCCCAGAACAAACACAGTAACAACCCCCACACTCTGTCAGGCTCAAATGTAGGCAGCAGATCTCTCAGTACTGAGTGAAGAATAAGGAGATTAACTATCTAGCCTGAGGGCTCAGCCAACTTCAAGGATAATCAGTATCCTGCTGCACCCTCCACACACCCAGCCACCCCAGCCTAGGTTATGGATCATTAATCAAGGTCACAGATACTCCAAGAGAAAACAACCAGCATCCCTTACTGTCTGGCCCACTTGGAGTTACTAAATCCAGTGAGCAAAGCCTCTAGGGATTTCAACACCAAAAGTCTGTGAACCAGCCCCTCCCCTAACACAAGATCCTAGGAAAATGAGGAAAAGCCAGTAGAAAAGGTGGGGGAGCGGGGAATCATTGAAAGCTACCATGGAAAACAAAGATCCTAACTCTGAGAGAGCTAGAACTTCTGAAAAAAAAATATGAATTGGTCTCCAGTCCAGAAAGGCTTCTTAGAAAAGATCAGAAGGAGTTTAAAAATCAATTGGAAAAATTTGGAAAAGAAACACAAGAGAAAATTTACACCCTGCAAGAGAAAATTAATACCTTGCAATAAGAAAACAAATCCTTGGAAAATACAATTGGACAAGTGCAGAAAAGAAAATAATTCTCTCAAAACCACTATTGGGCAAATGGAAAACACCTTCAAAAATAGAATTAAACAATTAGTAAAGGAATTTCAAAATGAAGAAATTTCTTCTCAAAAAAAAAAAGAGATAAGCGCCCAGGCGGCTTGCTGTCTGGAGGCGCCTCAGCTGTCCTGGGAGGCCGGGACAGCGGTGACCGGCCAGGGGCTGCTATGCACTCTGGGAGAGCCCACCCCGGAGAGGCGGCTGTGGCCATGAAGGCAGGTGCCACATCTATGTGGGCTTCATGCTGTGGGTTGCTGAATGAAGTCATGGGGACTGGAGCTGTAAGAGGTCAACAATCTGGATTTGGGGGAGGTACTGGCCCATTCAGATTTGCACCAAACATAGATTTCTCCACATACCCACCAGCAGCTACAGGAGGAGCTAATATAGTTTGCAAAGCCTGTGGACTTTCATTTTCAGTTTTTAGGAAAAAAGCATGTATGTTGTGACTGCAAGAAGGATTTTTGTTCTGTCTGTTCAGTCATACAAGAAAATTTCAGAAGATGTTGTACTTGTCACTTGTTACAAGAAACTGCCTTTCAGCGCCCTCAGTTAATGCGACTTAAAGTCAAAGATCTGAGGCAGTATCTCATTCTTCGAAATATACCGATAGACACTTGCCGAGAGAAAGCAGACTTGGTTGATCTTGAACTGTGCCATCATAGATTGGGCTCTGAGGAAGACATGGACACACACAGCCTGAATTCTTCGAGGTCACAGACTTCCAGCTTTTTTACACATCCATTTTTTTTTGACATATCCAGTCCCTTCTTCAACAGTGTCTCATAAGTCAAAGAGGATTCTCGGGCCCTGCAGCACTTTCACAGGGACAAGGTGAAACACCCTCAACAAACACAGAAGATGATGAAGAAAATGCCAGAGATCCCTGGACTCTCTAGAAAGCGGATGAGAGCTTCATTATCTGATCTGTCAAGTCTTGAAGATGTTGAAGGGATGAGTGTCAGACAATTGAAGGAAATCCTTGCTCGGAATTTTGTCAACTATTCTGACTGTTGTGAAAAGTGGGAGCTGGTATGGTAGAAAGAGTGAACAGGGCCGTTGAGCTGCCCCGAGCACCGGCCGCCGCCTCCTCCCAGTCGCGCGGAGTAGCCAGAGCAGCCGGACGGTGCCCAGGAGCCCCGGCAACCCGGAGCGAGCACGAGGCGGCACAGCGCACGGAGCCCAGCAGCCGAGGAGCCCGAGGACCCGGGAGCCCGAGGAGCCCGAGCCCGGCCATGGCGCTGTCGATGCCGATGAACGGGCTGAAGGAGGACAAAGAGCCCGTCATCGAGCTCTTCGTCAAGGCTGGCAGTGATGGGGAGAGCATAGGAAACTGTCCCTTCTCCCAGAGACTCTTCATGATCCTTTGGCTCATAGGTGTGGTATTCAGTGTCACGACTGTGGATCTGAAAAGGAAACCTGCAGACCTACAGAACTTGGCTCCAGGGACTCATCCACCATTTATAACATTCAATAGTGAAGTCAAAACGGATGTGAATAAGATTGAGGAGTTCCTGGAGGAAGTCTTGTGCCCACCTAAATACTTAAAGCTTTCACCAAAGCACCCAGAGTCTTACACTGCTGGAATGGACATCTTTGCCAAATTTTCTGCATATATTAAGAATTCAAGACCAGAAGCTAATGAAGCGCTGGAGCGGGGACTCTTGAAGACACTGCAGAAACTGGATGAATATCTGAATTCTCCCCTTCCTGATGAAATCGATGAGAACAGCATGGAGGACGTGAAGTTCTCCACCCGTAAGTTCCTGGATGGCAACGAGATGACGTTAGCTGACTGCAACTTGCTGCCCAAACTGCACATCGTCAAGGTGGTGGCCAAAAAGTACCACAATTTTGTTATCCCGAAGGACATGACGGGCATCTGGCGCTACTTGACTAATGCAAACAGCCGTTATGAGTTCACCAACACTTGTCCTAGTGATAAGGAGGTGGAGATAGCATATAGTGATGTAGCCAAAAGACTCACTAAGGAAAGCAGCCTCCAGAGAGGGATAGCTTCCTGTTCCCCGCCCCCCCCCTTAACAGAACACGCTTCTTAACAGAAATCCTGCTCCTCTTCCTATCACATAGAGGTCATATTTTGCATGAACATGCAGTTACTCAAAATTAGGATAAAGGATAGGCCAGGTACAGTAGCTTTCAAAAATATACACTCCTGCGAAGTGTTGAAGTGGTCTTTTTTGGTGTGTTTGTTAACCCCATTTTTTCCTGTCCCCCCCTCCCAATTTTGTTGAGTTTGGAGATAGTTCATCACAACAATATATTCGTCTATAGGTGTTGGTCAGCTTTTCAGGGCACTCTGTCTGTTCCCTGTGGAGGTCATGAAGTTACAAAGAATTGAATTTACTTTTATTAAAATGATGATGGGAAACTTCACAAACTGTTGAACCCTCAATACATGCTATACTGAATATATGTGGATTTGGGCTTCCTTCATTGTGAGTAAGGTTGTGCTGAGAGGCCACCGCTGCCTCAACAGCATCCAGCTGAGCCTCTCTTAGCCCCCTATGTAAGTGGGAAAGGACTTGCTTCCCCAGAAAAAGATTCTCCAATAGACAAGCCCTTCCTTGGCAAGCTTTATAGAAGAATTCCTTTTCCTCTTTTTTCTCCCTAAAAGCATTGATTAATTTCTTCATTTCAGTTGTAACCTCTCTGACAATGTTGTATAAACAGAATTTTGTAGGGAGAACTGGTGGTGCTGAGACCTTCCAGAGCATTATATTGTGACAGGAAGTGTCCATGGTGCGGGGAATCCTTCTCACTAAATCTAACTTTGCATTTTTAGTCCTCACAAGAGAGCCTGACTCCATTTAGTTTGAATGGAAACAGGCTTCTTTTAGGTGGCTCAGAGCCTTTGCTCTGCATTAGGTTTGTCATGAAAATCTCGGTGAGGAAGTTCACTAGAATCTAGGTGACCTAGAGAGACATGGTCTGCTGCAACAGGAGTGTGATGATCAGCCACATGAGACACAGCATTGAAGGAAAGTTTGGAGGGACTGCAGGAACATCTTGGGCAGTGTCTTGGCTCTCCATGACTTTCCTTGAACCTCCAGGCTCCATTGTTGATCCCCCTGCACCCCTCTCCACCTCCATCCCCACCCTGACCCAAGCTAGTTGGGGCCTCGTCACCCTTTTGGAGACATCTTGTAGCCACTGTCAGTGGGGGTGATCACCAACAACCTCTGCTCTTCTGTGAATCATCTCACGTGTCACCACCATAAAAACTATCCCCACTAGCCCAGAAAGAGCTGCCTGCTTTTAAGTTGAGGGTCAGATTTGTCTCCCTGAGGGATGGAAAGCAAGGAGGGTGGGGGCAAGGGAACATTGGCCATGTTTTATCAATCTAATTTTTTAAAAAAGCTGGCATGACTGGTAGACAATGATTTGGTGTAGTAACCTTTTATAGTTTATAAAACTTGGAAGTGCTATTTCTTCTCAATTATAAAATGGGAATTTCCAGACCTCCTAATTAAAGTGGCAGTGCTCTCAGCCGTTTGTAGCCTAACATTTCATAAACATTAGCTTTAGGGCAGCAGCCTGGCTCTTCAGAAGGCCCTGCTTGTTCTTGTGTGTGTGTGTGTGTGTGTGTGCTACTTTACATACTATAAAGTTAACCCCATGTAGGAAAAATATAGAATCCTCAACAAAGGCCTGTTTTGTGTTTCCCTGGCTTGGAAAGAAACTGGAGTCTGGCCACTATTATTAACCCTCTTGCAGATCAAATATGGGTAGATGGGTTCATTTTAATCCTGTTTCAAAAACTGTGCATGAAGACTTTTCCAGTACCAGAAGAAACAACTGCAGATCAGATCTCAGGCCCAAGGGGAGCCTTGGTCAGAGGGCCAATTCTACTCCCAGGCATCTCCACCAACCATCACCATCCTTAGGAGATTGAGGCATTGCTCTTCTCTTGAGTCACAGGGGCTAAAGGAAAGAGGGAGGAGGAGGAGGAGGAGGGCATTTTATTTCTAGTCAGGATGAGAAAGGGAGGGAGGTAGTTTCTGGGTTGGCCCTGCCAGAAGCTGGGAATTCTCTGATCACATTTGGGTAAGCTGGGCCTTGAACCACAGGCACAGTCAGCCTATATATGACCTGTGCCCACCTCGTGCCAGCTTGACAGGGCTTGTGTCCCCTGGATACAGCTCAGGAGAGCCCAGGGGCAAAAGAGGACAAGGGAACTCTGACAGTGAGAGAGGGTCTCCTAAAGCTCTGCATTCCCTGATTTCATCTCAGCCTTTTTCATCACCTCTTGTCCCCCCTTCTTCATGAGAACTCAGCCAATCTGACAGGACTCAAGTTGAAGCCAGCTTTCTCATTTTAAGAACATAAGTTTCACCGCCTTTAGCTCTATCTAAACAAGAATACTAAATAGTTAAGGAAAGCTGAGACTGTGGTAAATGAGTTCAAGCTGAGAAACTGAAAATTATAGGACTGTTGACTATAATCCTTGGCATGACCCAAGTGTCTGAGTCATCTCTGTTCTCAGATGCATGGTTGAATACCTGGAGGAGGAGAACAGGACCTGTTACTTTGTCATGTTAGTTTACTATGAGATGTCTATTGAATGGATCAGCCCAGGGGCAGTCAGGTGGCACAGTGGGTAGAACCCTGGCCCTGGAGTCAGGAAGACCTGAGTTCAAATTTGGCCCCAGACACTTAATACCCACTACATGACTTTGGGCAAGTCTCTTAACCCCACAAAAACCAATACCAAAAAATTAAAGGATCAATCCTGAATGAAAAATTGACTTCATTGTTTCAAGTGGTGCAGAGTGATCCACTGGTGTGCCAGCAGCCACTAAAACTCTCACCCCTGGATGAATCTCCAGCATAGATATATAGTGAACCCAGAGGCTCTGCCCACTCTTAGTGATGCCAGAAGGCACCCACACTCAGCTTGGGAAGCCTGTGCACAAGCTGACCTTGGTGAGGGAATACCAAGTGGCAATGTCATTGTGTAGGCAGCTGTACCCACCCTTGTCCACTATTGTTAAAAAAGATGGAAGATTGCTCTTTGTAATAAAAGATGAAGATGGTTTTGTATTTCCTGACTAGAACTCTTTAAGGCCTGTGTACTCTGCTTGTGGCAGGGCCTTCTCATCTCCTTGTTCTTCTTGCTATTGTTGAGTTTCCCCAAAGTTAAATGCAGTTGTGTCATTTTTATTTCCGTATGGCTATCATTCATTTAGAAACTAGCAAAGAAAGAAATATTTAGGACAAATAGGTGTTTATTTTGTTTTATGCCTATTTTGATACCCATCTCATATTGCAATTAGGTGTGCTGAAGAACCTATTTTTTTGTGTGTTGTTTATAATCAGCTTTTAATTCAAAGAGAGAGACAAGTTTGTTAAGATGTAGTCGGTGTACCAGCCCATCTATGGCCAAGGGAGGCTCCTGTGACCAGGCTTATGTTTTTGCCATGACAATAGGCTTAGCTCCTAAAGCTATATCATTGGACAAAATTGGAATATTTTCTGCAAAATTACTTGAATATTTCAATGGAAAATGTATTGTAGTGGGTCTCTCATCCTTTCTCTCTAGAACTTCTTTTACAGATATACCAGTATACTGCTGGCAGCTATTGTTTAAAAAATAAAAATTATATTTTCACTACCAAAAAAAAAAAAGAGTGAACAGACTATATAAAGAAAATGAGGAAAATCAAAAGTCATATGGAGATAAGATGCAGCTCAATGATGATGAAGACGACAACCTCTGCCAGATCTGCATGGACACAGTCATTGATTGTGTTCTTCTGGAGTGTGGCCACATGGTCACTTGCACCAAATGTGGCAAGCATATGAGCCAGTGTCCCATTTGCCGGCAGTATGTAGTTCAAGCTGTGCATGTCTTTAAATCATAGAAAGTCTCTCAACCCCAGAATTTTATTTCAAAAGCATTTCAATAAGCAGACAGAATTTGAAACCATTATTGTTCAGAGACTGGACTTTTTTTTTTTTCATTTTGAATAGTGGAAAGAAGAGTTCATTTTGCTCAGTTTGATGTGGAAACACTTTCTCTCTGACATTTCCTTTGGCAATCTGGGAGGAAGTTTAGGGGTGGTAGAAGGTTCCCAGGACCCTTCCCATTGACAAGTTTTGTTCTCAAACCATTAAAAGGAGCTTGCCTGTTGCTCTCTTAAGAATACTGCCCCTCTTCCCCCCTTTATTGCCTCAACATAATTTTTAAAGGGGGCAGCAAGTAGAGCACACAGTGGTCAGGCAGATTATTTACCCTTTTAGTCAAGTGAGTTGAAAACGCTAACTGAAGTTTCTACATTGTTGCTCTTCTAGTGTTTAAATTCAAAATAATCAGAGAGTCTCCATCAGAGAGTCTCCGTAGAAAACTGCCAGCGCCTTAGAATAAATATGTCAATTTATATTGATTAAGCATTTCTTACCAATGGCAGCATCAAGAAGTCATTACAAAAGTTTGTGTGCTAAGGACATTTTTCTTTTTTTTTAAAGCCTGTAACATCATTTTACATTCTTTGTACAGTGAAGATGTTTTTGTTTTGCTCTCAGTGCTTTCCTGCTAACTCATTTCAAGTTTAGGAATAAATTTACAAATTTTAAACAAAAAAAAAGAATGGAATCTGTGGAAACTAATGCTTTCATGAGACAGCAAGAATCTGTTAAACAAAACCAAAAAATGCCAAAAACAAGAAGAAAACTTAAATACCTCATCAGCAACATTGACTGACCTAGAGAACAGATCCAGAAGAGACGATTTAAGAATCATTGGGCTTCCTGAAAATATTGAGGATAAAAAAGCCTGATTCAATATTTCAGGATTTTGTGTAGGAGAATTGCCCTGATATCATGGAACCAGAGGGTAAAATAGATATTGAAAGAATACATCAATCCCCTCCTGAAAAGGATCCCAAAATGAAAACACCAAGGAATATTGGGGCCAAATTCCAGAACTATCAGATAAAAGATATAATCCTGCAAGCATCCAGAAAGAAAAATTTTAAGATTAAGGATTACACAAGACCTGGTTGCATCAACATTGAGGGATCAAAGGGCCTGGAATACTATATTTTGAAGAGCAAGGGCACTTGGAATGCAGCCAAGAATTCACTATCCAGCAAAACTGAGCCTTTTCTTGCAGGGGGGAAAAGATGGACATTTAACAAAATACGATATTTCCAACTTTTCCTGATGAAAAGACCAGGGCTGAATAGAAAATTTGGACTTCAAACAGGAGACTCAAGAGACACATGAAAAACTAAAAAAAGGGAAAAGAAAAAAAAAAACCTGCTATCCAATAAGATGAAACTGGCTATATTCCCCACGTGGGAGAAAGATTCTCATAACTCTTGAGAATTGTAATTCCATTAGAGATAATATACTTAGCCAGAAGTAATGCACTCTCATGACTTATCCATGACTCTGATAGAATGATTTAAAAACAATATCTCCTTTAAAAGGTGGGACAGTAAAGACATAGGAGGACAGAGGAGATTGAATGGGGTAACTCACATTACATGAAGAGATAAAAAGGATCTATTGCAATAGAGGGAAAGAAGGGAGGAGGTGAATCTTAATCTTATCAGATTTGGCTCAAAGCAGGATTAACATATACACATTCAGTTAAGTTAAGAAACAGCTTATAAGTATTAAAAGGGGAAATGGAGAGGGGGAGGAAAAGAGAAGCTAATAAGAAAGAAGGGAAGGAATAAGGGGCAAAGGGAAAGAGGAAAGAAAGGGGAAGGGGGTTGGATATAAGGGGGCAAACACACTAAAGGAGGTATTCAGAATCAAAATACTGAGGAATATGGATAAAGTGAAAAAAATACAAACAGAGGGAAGATAGTATGGAGGGCAATAAAGAATTAGTAATTGAGGTGCCGCCGGCTGGCCCAGCCCAGCTCAGCCCGGAGCCCGGTGCTGGTGCAGCCACCGCGGTGCCACCTGGGGAGAGGATGGTGCTGGAAGGCAGTGCTGACGCGGGTACCCTGGGAACCCTGGGCCTCTGGCAGGGCCCTCCCAAGGCCCCCCGCATCCTGCCCGCTCCTCCTCCAGACACTTTGTTGCTGGGCAAGGAGTCTGTCAAATATGGAGAACTCATCGTGTTGGGCTATAACGGCTCCCTGGCCAGCGGAGACAAGGGCCGCCGTCGGAGCCGCCTGGCGCTGAGCCGAAGACCCCAGGCCAACGGGGTGAAGCCTGACGTCGCCCACCATATCTCTACCCCGCTCGTGTCCAAAGCTCTGAGTAACCCAGGCCAGCACAGTATCTCCTACACACTGTCTCGCAGTCACTCGGTCATCGTGGAGTACACCCACGACAATGACACAGACATGTTTCAGATTGGCCGCTTCGTGGTGGTCACTGACATAACCCCTGGGGGGTGGCCGGGGAGGGCCCTGCTGCCCAGAGCACCATCTCACGGCATGCCTGCCGGGTCATCTGTGAGCGCTGGCCCCCCTACACAGCCCGGATCTATGCTGCTGGCTTTGATGCTTCTAGCAACATCTTCCTTGGAGTGAGAGCGGGCAGCCAAGTGGCGGACTCCAGATGGGCGGATGGATGGCCAGACCACCCATGGTGTTCTGGTGATGCACCTCGCCGGCAGATTCTCTGAGGGCTCCCGGCCTGGTGTCTGGAGGGAAATCTCTGTCTGCGGAAATGTGTAGACTCTGCGGGATAGCCGCTCTGCCCAGCAGTGGGGGAAGCTGGTAGGGGTCCTGCACCCTCACTCCTGCCGCTGGGAGCAGGTTCTGTCACCCTGGGCCCTTTCCGGGGACAGTTGCCCTCTGACCGTTCCATCGGGTCCAGCTTCTAGGTCCTATGTCCTCCCCAATCTAAGGTCCAGTGCAGGTGGGAGAAGGCTCCCTGTGAGGCAGGGGGTGGGATTCTTATGGGAAATGTTTCTCTAAAGTCTGAAGCCCAGGCTCAAAGCCCAGGAGACTAAATCCCTTATAGCATTGTTTGACAGAAGGGAATAGAATGTCAGAACTGGGAGGTGTCTTAAAATGTGAAGTGTCAGACCTACAGGGAGCTTAGAACCTGGAATGTCAGAGCTGGGAGGGCCCTTAACACCTGGAACTTTGGAGCTTGGGGGAGGGGAAGCTTAACCAGAGGCCATCAAAGCTGGGAGGGGCCTTCAATGTCACCTAGTCCTAGTAAGAACCCAGGATCATAGATTGAGGGCTGGAAGGGGCTTCAGAGGTCATCTACATCAACCCCCTTCATTTTACAGATGAGGAAACTGAGGTCCAGGGAGAAGAAGTTACTTGCCCATAGTCACACAAGTAATAAGCTTCAGGAGTGGGATTTGAGCCCAGTTCAGTTGACTCCATGTACTGGAAGGAGTCCTTCTACCCAGCTTTGTCAAAAGAGTAGGATCTAGATCACCCTCAAGGCAAGCCGTGCTATGTCCCGCTGAGTGTTGGTGTGGTGGCCTGGAGTTCTTATCTTGCCTTTGACCTTTATTGGCTCTGTGACCCTGAGGAAGACATTCACCTTCCACCTCAGCTTCCTTCCTTGTAAAATGGGGCTGCTAATGACAGTGCCTGCCTCCAGGGGAGCAAACCTGTAGGGCCGTAGGTCTGTGAAACAGATTGGATTAGGGTTTCCATCATTGTTCTTCCTCCATTAAGAAAATGAATGTGGGAGGGCAGCTAGGTAACACAGTGGATAGATCATTGACCATGGAGTCAGAAGGACCTGAGTTCAAATCTGGCCTCAGACACTTAAGAATTGCCTAGCTGTGTGACCTTGGGCAAGTCACTTAACCCCATTGCCTTAAATAAAATTTTTTAAAAAAGAAAAAAAAAGAATTAGTAATTATAACTTTGAATGTGAACTCTCCCATAAAACAAAAGCAAATAGCAAAGTAGATTAAAAGCCAGAATCCTACAATATGCTACTTACAAGAAGCTCATTTGAAGCAAAGAGATACATTACAGTAAAGGTAAAAGGTTGGAGAATAGTATATTTTTCTTCAACTGAAGTGAAAAAGTCAGGGATAACAATCTTTATCTCAGACAAAGCAGATACAAAAATAGATATCATTTAAAGAAATAAGAAAGAAACTATATGCTCCTAAAAGGTACCATAGACAGTGAAGTAATTTCAATACTAAATATGTTTGCACGAAGTGGTATGGCATCCGAATGCTTAGAGGAGAAGCTGAATGAGATACAGAAAGAAACTCTACTGGTGGGAGGCCTCAACCTCCCTCTCTCAGATTTAGATAAATCCAACCACAAAATAAACAAGGAGTAAATTAAGGTGGTAAATAGAATATTAGAAAACTTATACATGATAGACCTTTGGAGAAAATTGAATGGGGGATAGAAAGGAATATACTTTTTTCTGCAGTGCATGGCACTTACAAAAAAAAATTATCCTCGTACTAGGGCATAAAAATCTTATAATCAAATGCAGAAAGGCAGAAATAATGAATACATCCTTCTCAGATCATAATGCAATAAAAGTCACATGAAATAATGGGCCATGGAGAGAAAGATTTAGAACTAATAGGAAATTAAATAACCTCATTTTAAAAAATGAGTGGATCAAACAACAAATTATAGATAGAATTAATGATTTCATCCTAGATAATGACAATAACACGACAACATACCAAAACTTATGGCAGTTATTAAGGGATATATTACATCTTAAAATGCATACCTGAATAAACTAGAGAAAGAGGAAATCAATGGCCTAAGCATGCAACTAAAAAAATTAGAAAAAAGAACAAATTAAAAAGCCCCAATTAAATATCAAATTAGAAATTCTAAAATTTAAAGAGAAATTAATAAAATCAAAAATAAGAAAAACAAGTATTAGAAATGTTAGCTTCAGAAATAAGAGAAGAAAAAGAAATTGAAGGAATTAGAATCGAGAAGGAAGAAACAAAATTCTCATTCTTTGCAGAGGGCACATTGGTATACCTAAAGAATCCTAAAAAATCATCTAAAAAACTACTAGAAACAATTAGCAGCTATAACAAAGTCACAGGATATAAAATAAACCCACATGAATCCTAAACAGTTCTATATATTACTAGCAAGATACAGCATCAAGGGCTAGAAAGAGAAACCCATTTAAAGTAACTTCAGACAATATAAAACGCCAAGGCAGACTCAGAAACTCTATGAAAACAACTATAAAACACTTTTCACACAAATAAAATCAGATTTATATAACAGGGTAAATATCAACTGTTCATGGATAGGCCAAGCTATTATGATAAAAATGACAATCCTACTTAAATTAAAATACTTATTGAGTGCCTTACCAATCAAACTTCCAAAAAATTACTTTAATGAGCTAGAGAAAATTGTAACTAAATTTATTTGAAGAAACAAAAGGCAAGAATATCAAGGGATTTAATGGGGAAGAAATGCAAAAGAAAGTGGCTTAGCCTTACTGGATCTAAAATTAATAATAAAACATCAGTCAGCAAACTGTCTGGTACTGGCTAAGAAATAGAGTAGTTGGTCAGTGGAATAGAATAGGTGCAAAAGAGACAGCAGGAAATGATTGTAGCAATCTGTTGTTTGATAAATCGAAAGAGTTCAGCTTCTGGGATAGGAAATCTCTTTGATAAAAACTGTTGGGAAAATTGGAAGTTAGTATGCAGAAACTTGGATTAAACCAACATCTCACATGCTATACCAAGATAAGATCAAAATGGGCACAGGATTTAGATATAAAAGACAATATTATAAGCCAAATAAGAGATCAAGGAATAGTTTACCTGTCTGACCTATGGAAAGGAAGGCAATTTATGACCAAGAAGAGATGGAGAACATCATTAAAAACAAACTAGATAATTTTGAATACATTAAATTAAAAGCTTTTGCATAAACATATAGAGAACTGAGTCAAATTTATTTAAAAAAACAAGCCATTCCCCAATCAACAAATGGTCAAAGGAACTGAAAAGGCAATTTACAGATGAAAAAAATCAAAGGAATTTATAGTTATATAAAAATTTCTCTAAATCATTACTGATCAGAGAAATGCAAATTAAAGTATCTCTGACATACCACCTCATACTTCTCAGACTGGATGATATGACCAGAAAGGACAATGTTCAATGTTGGAAGGGATATGGGAAATCTGGGACACTAATACATTGCCAGTGGAGCTGTGAACTTTCTGGAGAGCAATTCGGAATTATGCCCAATGGGCAATAAAAATGTGCATACCCTTTGATCCAGCAATATCACTATTGGGTATATACCCTGAAAAGATCATGCAAAAGGGTAAAAACATCACTTGTACAAAAATATTCATAGTAGCTCTGTTTGTGGTAGCACAAAATTAGAAATTGAATGAATGTCTATCAATTGGGGAATGGCTAAACAAATTGTGGCATATGTATGTCATGGACCACTATTGTTCTATTAGAAACCAGAAGGGATGGAATTTCAAAAAAGCCTAGAAAGACTTGCATGAACTGCTACTAAATGAGATGAGCAAAACCAGAAGAACATGGTACATCCTAACAGCAGCATAGGGTGATGATCAACCTTAATGGACTTGCCCATTTCATCAGTGCAATAATCAGGGACAATTTTAGGGTATCTGCCATCAAAGAATACCATCTGTATCCAGAGAAAGAACTGTGGTGGCTAAACAAAGACCAAAGACTATTATCTTCATTCAAAAAAAAGTTCTTGTTTACTTCATAATTTTGCTGTCTCTAAGATTTTATTTTTTCCTCAAGGATATGATTTTTCTCTCAACACATTCAATTTTGATCAATGTATAGCATAGAAACAATACAAAGATTATCAGACTGCCTTCTGAGCTGGTGTGGGGGGAGGGAAGGGAGGGTGAGGGGAAATTGTAAAATGATAGGTAGAAACTACTATTGTACATAATTAGAAAATAAATAAAATATTTATATAAAAAAGATCACTTTAGTAGTTAAATGTAGGATAGATTGAATGGGGACTTGAAGCAGGGAGATCCACCAGCAAGCTACTGCCACATAAAGAGATAAGGGCCTGCTTTAGAGTAGTAGAAATGTCAGAAGAGAGAAGGGGGTGTATTTGAGAGATGCTGTAAAGATAAAGTCAATGGATTCAGCAATAGAATTGATATTGTGCGAGTGAAAGATAGTAAGGAGTCCAGGATGACTGAAAAGTCAAATGTCTAAATGATGCACATTTGCAATGGTGTACAGATGGTAAAGCTGGAGGTAGGAAGCAATTCATATGAAAACACATTAGTAAACTACAAGCTTAATGAGACAACAGGGTGACCTGGAAGTCAAATTAGTTAATATATTCCTAAATCACAATTCAGAGCTAAGTTGTCAGAATGAAGAGAGCATTTGCATTGAGCTCTCCTAAGACACCCTGATAAAAATCTTTTAAAAGTACAGAGAGGGGGGCAGCTAGATGGCATAGTGGATAGATCACTGGCCCTGGAGTCAGGAGAAACTGAGGTCAAATTGGGCCTCAGACACTTAATGATTGCCTAGTTGTGTGACTTAACCCAATTGCTTTAACCCAAGTCACTTAACCCAATTGCTTTAAATAAATAAAATTAAATTGGAAAAAAGTACAGTGAGAGAAACAATGAAAAATCATAACAAGTCATTTTTATAACCTAGACCAGCTTAGGAAGACAGAAAGAGAGGCATGAGGATACTGGGATGGGAGACAAGAGCATAGTGCAGTGGAAATAGCAATAGCTGTGGACCTTGGATGTGGAAACAGCCACCCTGACAACTCCACGAAAGTTCAATACTCAGGAACAATAAGGGGGATTAATATTTGGTGAGAAACTTGTAGATGTTTCAGAGCTCTTTCTGAAAGTAGATGAAAGAAATTTAAATTCCAAAGAGTCATGGTCAGGATTATCCAAGATTCAGCAGCTTCCACAAAGTAGCAGAATACTCAGAGCATGATATTCCAGGAGGCAAAGGAGCTAGAATTACAGATCAGAAAGTCTGATCAAGAGGGGAAATGGATATTTAATGAAACAGAGGACTTTCAAGCATTCCTAATGGTAAGACTTGGGCTGAATAGAAAATATGACATTCAAATACAAGACACAAAAAAGTATTTAAAAAGGCCAACTTGGGGAGGCTAGGTGGCACAGTGGATAAAGCACCGGCCCTAGAGTCAGGAGTACCTGGGTTCAAATCCAGTCTCAGGCATTTAATAATTATCTAGCTGTGTGGCATTGGGAAGCCACTTAACCCCATTTGCCTTGCAAAAAAAAAAACAAACCTAAAAAAAAGAGGCCAACTTAAGTAAAAAATCATAAGCATCATAATAAGGGTAAACTGTTTACATCCCTATATGGGAAGATGATACATGTAACCCACAAGAACTTAATCAACAGGGTAGTTATAAAGAATCTACTTAGACAAAGGGCATGGGCATGAATCTTTTATCTTAAGATGATCTCAAAAGAAAAAGTAAGAGTGAGAAAGAGGAATAGAATGGGAAAAGGAGAAAGGGAGAGGAAGAATGAGGAAAATTATTTCTCATAAAAGAGGCACATAAGGAAGAATTTTTACAATGGAAAATGAAGGGGGAGCAATCAATGCTTGAATCTCACTCTTATCTGAACTGATTCAAAGAGAGAATAATATAATATATATGTTTATATATGTATATATGTATATATATATACATGTATGTGTGTGTATGCAGTTGGGTGTAGAAATTCATCTTAGAAGGTAAATAGGAAAGTAGGAGAGAAAGACCTGATAGGAGGAGAATGATAAGAGAGTGGGTAGATTAAGGGGGCAGTGGTCAGAAGCAAAATAGACTTTTGGGGAGTCAGGGGTTTTTTTTTAAAGATAAAAGAGAATAGGACTGAGAGAACTATACAGTTAGCAATCATGTCTGTGAGTATGAATGGGATGAACTAACCCATAAAAACATAAGATGATAGCAGAAAGCATTAGAACAAGAATTCGACAATATGTTGTTTTCAAGAGACATGCTTGAAACAAAAAAAACACAAAAAGTTAAAATAATGGTTTGGGGTAACTCCTGTTGGATTAAAAAAAAAAACAAGGGTAGCAATCATTATTTCAGACAAAGCAAAATCAAATAGACCTAATAAAAAAGCAATAATTAGGGAAACTACATTTTACTAAAAGGTACCCCAATATTAAACATTTATACCACAAGTGGCATAGCATTTTCTTTGCTGCTAAATTATTAATAATAGCTACTAATTGGTATTTGCAGTTGATTTTAAGGTCCACACTTTTCAAATATTTTATTTTACTCTCATAATAATTCTGAGATGGTTTTGCTATTATTCTCACTACTTTACAGTTCAGGAAACTAAAGCAAAAGCAAAGTCAGTTAATGAGGGTCACACAGCTAGAAATCATCTAAAGTTGGATTTGAACTGAGGTCTTGCCTGACCTCCAGGCCAGCACTTTATATCCATTGTACCACTTGGTTGCCTCTTGATCTTTTTCTCAATCACTATCCTTGAACTGTCTCTGCAGCACTTAACACTATTTACCACTCTCCCTCTCCTAGATATGCTCTCTTCTCTCTTTTTTTTTTTTGCTATATACTGCTGTTTCTTGGTTCTCACCATTTTGATAACTCCTTCTGAGTCTCCTTTGCTAAAAAGTAACCTCCATGTTCTCCCTCCAAGACTCTGTCTTTTAATTATCTCTAACTCCTATGGGTTTATTAATCTTTTACATGCAGATAATTCCTTTCTATATATTTCATGGCTCAGTTTCGCTTCTGAGTTCCATTCCCACATCAACTGCCTAGATATCTCAAGCTGGGCATCTCAAACTAAACAATGTCCAAAATAAAAATCATTATCTTGCTCCTCCAAACTGACCCACTTCTGAACTTCCCTATTTATATCAAGAACACCATCCTTCTAGTGACCAGACTTACAACTTACTTGGTGCCATCCTGTACTCTTCACATTTCCAATCAGTTGTCAAGTTTTGTTGATTTTATCTCTATAACAATTATCATATTTCTCTGAACTTGTATGGCAGTCAGCCTAGTTCAAGGTCTATTCATCTAGACCAAAAACCTCCTAATTGGTTTTCCTTCCTCAAATCTTTCCCTACTCTAATCCATCCTTAAGTGATATCCCTGAAATATAAATCTAATCATGTCATTTCTATTAAAAAAAAAAACAGTGGCTGCCTATTACTTCTCTTTTTCTTGGCAAGGCAATGGGATTAAATGACTTGCCCAAGACCACACAGCTAAGTAATTATTAAATATCTGAGGTCATATCTGAAGTCAGGTCCTCCTGGTCAGTCCTTTATCCACTGTGCCACCTAGCTGCTCCTGCTTATTACATCTAAAGTAAAATTCAATCTCCTCTTTCATTTGAAGGTTTTTCAGTATCTGGCCCTAACCTATCTTCTCAAACTTAATATATATTACTTCCTCATTATTTCTTTTCATTCACTTTTTGGTCCCACCAGACTGGTCTTTTTGATATACCCAACAAACTATATTCCTCTCATCTCCATCTCTCATTCCCTACACCTAGAATATATTTCTTCACTTCCAATTCTTTTTTTAAACCAACCTCAGAGTTGTTTTAATTTGCATTTTTCTAATTAATAATGATTTGGAGGGGGTGGCTAGGTGGCACAGTGGATAGAGACTGTTAGAGATCCTTGAGGACCACAGTTGTGAAATCATAAAGGTAATGGTTTAAAGACCCTCTTGGCCTCTTGTTGTTTTGCAAACATACTGGTTCTGTTTCTCAGGAGACCAGCATGACCCAAACCCCTTTGCTTTTCCATAAGATCAATGTGACCCAGCTCCTTTGTATCTCCTGACACTGATCAAGAATCGCATTATAGTAAGAGCAATGAAGTATACATAAAAATGTGTAACTGTTTAACCAATGTGTAATCTTTAATATGATTGGGGCTTGAGCTGGTAGTATGAGTTGTCCACGAATACGGAAGTAGACTAGGATATAAGTTGCTGTGTGACCCTAATAAAATTTGGAGTGCTTTATACCATCTCTGCCTCCCATCTCATTCACTGCAAGCAAAGAACAGTTCTCTGCTGGTCAGAGCTGGTGCACCTTACAGAGACAAGCTCTGGAGTCAAGAGGACCTGAGTTCAAATCCAAACTCAGACACTTAATAATTACCTAGCTGTGTGGCCTTGGGCAAGTCATTTAACTCCATTGCCTTGCAAAAAATAAATGAATAATGATTTGGAGCATTTTTTCATAACTATAGATAGCTTTAATTTCTTCATCTGAAAACTTCCTATTCATATCCTTTAGTCTTTTATCTATTGGAGAATGACTTGTATTCTTTTAAATTTGACTGTATATTTTAGAAATTAATTCTTTATCAGAAACATTAGCAGAAAAAAAATATTTCCCAGCTTTCTGCATTCCCTTCTAATCTTGGTTGCATTGACTTTATTTGTACAAAAACTTTTTAGTGTAGTTGAAATTATCTATTTTTTCAATTTATAATATTCTCCTTCTCTTTGGTCATAAAACTCCTCCCCTCTTCATAGATCTGACAGACTATTCCTTGTTCTCTTAATTGCCTTATAGTTCCACCTTTTATGTATAAATCCTGTACCTATTTTGACTTTATCTTGGTATAGGGTTGAGTCTATGCCTAGTTTATTTCGTACTGTTTTCCAGTTTTCCCAACAGTTTTTGACAAGTAGTGATTTCTATCCCAGAAGGTGGAGTCTTTTTTATCAGTCGATTACTATAGCAATTATTACAGTTTCTTTTATATATACTTAATCTATTCCACTGATCCACTATTACTTAGCCCGTACCAGACAATTTTGATGACTGTCACTTTATAATATTGCTTTAGATCTGATATTACTTGGGCCCCATTCCTTTGCAGTTTTTACATTAATTTCCTTTATACTTTTGATTTTTTGTTCCTCCAGATGAATTTTTTTCCTTTTTTTTTCCTAGCTCTGTAAAATAATTATTTGGTAGTTTGATTGGTATGGCATTGAAAAAGTAATTTAATTTTGGTAACATTGTTATTTTTATTAGTAGTATTATTAGTTTGGTCCACTCATGAACAATAGACAATTTTCCAGCTGTTTAGATCTGACTTTATTTGTGTGAAAAGTATTTTGTGATTGTATTCATACAGTTTCTGGGTTTATCTTGAGAAGTAGATTTCCAAATATTTTATGTTGTCTAGTTGCTTTCTGTCCCATCTCTTGCTGCTGGATTATGGTGGTAATATATAGAAATGATGATGATATGTGTGGGGTTATTTTATAGACTACTTGGTTAAAGTTGTTAGTTGTTTCAAGTACCTCGAACTCCTAAAGCCCTAGTTTCCTTCAAAGTTCAGTTCAAGTCCCACCTTCCTGATAGTCCCACTTACCAATGTCTTCCTTATAAAAATAGTACAAAAAATGTATACCTTGCATTTTTTCACTTGTATATATCTTGCATATTGATCCCCCTTCTCTACACTCACACACCTACTATCTGACAAGTTCAGGCATTCATCCTTTCTTGCCTAGATTAATACAAAGACTCCCTAATTGATTTTTTTTTCAAATCTCTCTCCACTCCAGTCCTACACAATATGAACACAGTAATTTTTTCTCCATCAGTTCCAAGAATCTCCCTAATGGCTAGTGCTAGACTCAAATATGAATTCTTTGTTTTGCTTTTAGATATTTTAACAAGTAGTCTCAAACCCATCTTTTCAGTCTTTTATATATTACTCTCCTGTCATCCAACATCCATCCAAACTGACCTTCTTTGTCCTCACACACAAGAATCCATTTCCTACCTCCATATGTTTCCACTTCCATAGAATATTCTCCATCCTTGTCTCCCTTTCCTAAAAGGCAGCTAGGTGGTATAGTGGATAGAGCACTTGGATTCAGGAGGATGAGAATTTGCATCTGGCTCAGATATTTGCTATTTACTAGTTGCGTGACCTTAGACAAGTCACTGATTGTCTCAAATCCAGAGTCATCTCCAGTCATCTTGGTTTTTGGACCCAGATGATTCTGGAGGAGAAAGTGGGACCAGTGATTTAACACAGCATCCCCTCACTCAAATTCAATTTATCATGGCATCACCACCCTGATATCATAGTCTTCAGAAATGAAGGACAAAGATTACATTCCATTACATCCTTCCCAAAGAATTCCTCTTTAAGATTTAGCTCAAACATCACCTTTTATATGATTTCTATCATTCCCCACAAAAACTAGTATCTTCCCTCCCAAACTATCTTGAATCTAATTATTTTGTATTTATTTGTTCTAATTTTCTTTACAATTATCCCCTATTAGGATGTCAGCTCCATGTAAAAAGGAAATTGTTTCATTCTATGTTTTTGTGTCACCAATATTTATCCCAATGCCTGGCACCACCTACATTTAATAAATACATATTAACTGATTAGTGTCCCCAATAGAAAGATCTTTTTTAAAAAAAAAATATTTGGTTTTTACAAGGCAATGGGGCTAAGTGACTTGGCCAAGTTCACACAGTCAGAAAATTATTAAGTTCTGAGACTGGATCTGAACACATGACTCCAAGGTCGGGGCTCTATCCACTGCACCACCCAGATGCCCCCAATGAAAAGATCTTTAAGGGTAGTTGCTGCAATACAGGAACCTATTAATAAATGCTTATAGTTTAATCAACATTTTTCAATTTCCATCTGCATGACAAAGAATTGTTCTGAGGTCATTGCAATGATTTCTATACAAGACCAGATCAAGACACTGAAAATTGAATGATAATGAAAGAATACCCACCCAAAGTTGGTCAAATTGATGGTGCCTACATACTAAAAAAAAGTTAACAGAAAGAAAGTAAACTCACTAATTCCAACACCAAAAGCTGAAGGTCCTCATTAGGCCACAAATTTATGTTTAGAATTTTTAAAAGGGAACTTAGCACCTAGAATTTATATTAGCTTCCAATCACATTTTGAAAATTATTTCTAAAATTAATCAAATCAAAGCCCATCATGAATATCAGTTAACTTCAATTTAGGGATGACCTATTAAAAATAATCTTTTAAATGCCTATAGGTTTGACTTCAATGAATTCTGCATAGCCAAAACCTAAATAAATCTCATTAATACATAAAAAAGAATGAAGGTAAATTAACCATATCATTGGGTTTTTGATTAACTTTCATTGTGTCAAATATACAAAAAGATAGGAGTTAAAACAATTTTTATCCAAAACATTTTAGCTATATATCAAATACTTGATCTCTCAGTACTCTGGCAATTCTGTGACAATAAACTGCAGAGTTGCTGATCTTTCTTGATGAAAAGAGTTGCCATATAAACATTAAAGGCTTAGATCAAAAAAATGATTGTTCTACTTTTTTATAATATAGTATCACATTCCTACTCTCTTCATTAAAATGTAGAAAGAATTCCAATTAGAGGATAGAAAACATTTTTAAGATCACTTTAGATTTGGAAGAGAACTTAGAAGTCACCTAGTACAAACCACTCATTTTACAGATGAAAATACTGAGGCCCAGAGACATAAGTGATTCACAAGGATTACACAATTAGTGTACAGTCAAATCACTAAAGGGAGGGTATATTTTGTCAATTCCTTCAACAGCCAATTAAAAACCATCAAACATGGAGATGGTGTCACTAGATTGAAGTGTCTTTCATTATTTCAGTTTAAAGTCTTATTTTATGACAGATCCAAGATACCTTTTAACATGGTTTGAGTCTAAGAAGTGATCAGATTTTGAATCCATTTTTCTCCTTTAAAGCAGATCAAGGACCACTTTCATTAGTGCTCATGATATTCCTAATATATCTCCCTCTGATCTTGTCCCCTCCATGCTAAACATGTTACCCCTTAATAAAGATGGTGTATTACATTTGTCCTTCGCTAAAGTGGCTCAGCAAGGATTGGAGGTGATCCTAATTTCTCAAAGTCTACAGTAGTAAGGAATAAGCTCCAGGAACTTCTGAGCTGAAAATTATAGACTTGAGGATCTGCTGAAGAGCATGTCTTTGTGCAGGGAATTCTAAGGAAAATTTTCAATCGAATCATTAAAAATTTAGAAAGAAAGCAGTAGTTATAAATAGCATAACTTCCATCAAGAATGACTTATGCCACAGGCATATGAAAAATTGCTCTAAATCATTACTTATTAGAGAAATGCAAATCAAAGCATCTCTGAGGTATCACCTCACACCTCTCAATATGACCAGAAAGGACAATGATCAATGTTGGAAGGGTTGTGGGAAATCTGGAACACTAATACATTGTTGGTGAAGTTGTGAACTCATCCAACTTTTCTAGAGAGCAATTTGGAATTACACCCAAAGGGCAACAAAAATGTGCATGCCCTTTGATCCAGCAATACCACTACTGGGTCTATACCCTGGAGAAATTATGAAAAATGGTAAAAACACTTGTACAAAAATATTTATAGCTGCCCTGTTTGTGGTGGCAAAAAATTGGAAATTAAGTCAATGTCCTTCAATTAGGGAATGGCTTAGCAAACTGTGGCATATGTATGCCATGGAACACTATTGTTCTATTAGAAACCAGGAGGGATGGGATTTCAGAGAAGCCTGGACAGATTTGCATGAACTGATGCTGAGTGAGATGAGCAGAACCTGAAAAACATTGTACACCCAAACAGCAACATGGGGGTGATGATCAACCTTGATGGACTCGCTCATTCCATCAGTGCAACAATCAGGGACAATTTTGGGCTATCTGCGATGGAGAATACCATCTGTATCCAAAGAAAGGAAAAAAAACTGATATCTTATTATATAATCTTGCTCTCATACTTTTTCTCCCTTAAGGATATTTCTCTCTCATCACCCTCCAACTAAGATCCACGCATACCATGGAAACAATATAAAGACTAACAGACTGCCTTCTGGGGTGGGGGTGGGGAGCAAGATTAGGGGAAAAAATTGTAAAACTCAAAATATATAAAATCTTAAAAAAAAAAAAGATGGCTTATGCCAGGTTTATTTCCATCAGCTACTGAACTCTTAGGTGAGATGAATGCTATAAAAATTAATTATTTACATTTGATTTTAAAAAATCCTTTGCCTTATGGACAAGTTTGAGAAATAGGAGCTGCTCAATTGTATAATCAGATAGAATTGGTCAAGTGGCTAGACTTAAAAAGTTAATCATGGGAGTGGCTAGGTGGTGTAGTGGATAAAGCACCAGCCTTGGAGTCAGGAGTACCTGGGTTCAAATCCGGTCTCAGACACTTAATAATTACCTAGCTGTGTGGCCTTGGGCAAGTCACTTAACCCCATTTGCCTTGCAAAAAAACCTAAAAAAAAAAGTTAATCATGCAACTTCAAGATTCAAAGTGTCTTGTCACCAACTATTTAAAAGAATATATTCTTCTTCGGCATCCTCCAGGTTCTGTCCCGGGTTCTCTTTCTTTTTTTTCTGTGATCTTTCTTGATAAATTTGATTGACTCCCACAGGTTCAATTGTCATCTCAATGCAGAAGAATGATTCCCAGATCTATTTATACCCACCTAGTCTATCTCCATTCGTATATTAACTACCTCTTGGACATTTTGAGCTGGATGCCTCACATGCATCTCAAAATCGACTATATCCAAAACAGTACTCATTCCTCCCATTCCCCCACCCCCGTTCATCCCTTTTGCCAAATTTTCCTATTACTTCCGAGGACATTTTTATCTTCCCAGTCATTCAGGTTCAAAAATTCAGTATCAACCTCAATTCTTCACATGCACTCAAGTATCCTTTAGAGCTAACCTCTTGTGAAACCTCATTGTTGGTATCTTTCACATCTCTATTTATATATCTCCTTGTCTACTTCATTACTTCTAGCCTGGACTAATTTTCTCATTGTTCTCCCTGCCCTGTCTCAATTCAAGCTATTCTCTACTCAGTTGTCAAGATTTTCCAAAACTTCCCTCAATAAACCTGTAACTTACTCTTAGGTAAAGATACAACATGTACATATATATGTATGTATATATGTATATAATTTATGTATATATATATATATTAAATCCTTTGTTTAGCATTTAAAGTCCATTACAACCTAACCTCTTCTTACCTTTCTAATCTTCTATTTTATTCCCCTCCACACCCTCTCTGATCCTGATCTCACTTTCTGCTCTTCACACACTATATCTCCCTAACTATACACTTATACCTACCTCTTACCCCATGCCAGGAAATGTTCTTCCTCATATCTTTCCTCTTTCCCATCAAGACTCTACTCAAACCTACGTTCAATAGACTTTTCCAGATCCATTCAGATGCTAGAGCCTTCCCTTCCAAAGTTACCTTCCATCTTCTCAGTATCTGTACTTAATTATTTACCCTTTGTTTCTTCTATTAAAATGTAAGCACTTAATAAACATGTTGATTGATTGGTCAGAGGGCAGTCCTATTTGGCTCCAGAGGGCAGAAACATGAACAATGGTGGAAGTTGTAAAGAAGCAAATTTAGATTTAATTAGAATGGGCTGCTGTAGAAGGATAAAGAATTTCCTCTTCATTGAAGATCTTAAAGCAGTTCAATGACCCTAGATATGAAGGGATTCACTTTCAACAGTCAAGCATTTATTAACCATATGCTGTATTTGCCAGGAATATTGGATACAAGGAATGAAACAATGCCTATTCAAGGAGCTTTCTATTCTAACATTCATTTCAAGTAAAAATTGCATGAGGTGGCCAATGAGGTCCCTCTTCCAGTTCTTTACTGAGATTTCCTCCCTTCTTAAACAATGGATATATAATGAAATTTATTTTGATGGCTCAACATCAACAGCCATTGTTTAATTGTGGTGTAGTAAAATTCAGTGCTTCAGTTTTCCTTTTTCCTCATCCCATAGCTATAGTACTTAGCTTTAATTTTTTGTTGTTGTGCATCTTAACTCTGATTTTAATCAAAATCTGGCTCTTTCTTAAGGATAGCACACAATCCTCTCCATTAAATACCTTTCCCACCACTCCCTCAAACTCACAGGTAACGAAAGCCTAGTACTGACAAATCCTAATACCACTTCAATACTATTCCATCCTATAGTTCATCTTTTTTCTGAGTCCTATGCAATATTTTTACAATCCTTTTCCCATTTTTACCAGTCAGTCAACTAGAAATTATTAAGCACCCTTTTTGTTAGCATTGTGTTAAAACAATGGGGATACAAAGGCAAAAACCAGTCCCTGCGCTCAATCTGTCTAATAAAGGAGACAAAAAGCAAATAAGTAGTTACAAACAAGGTGCACACAAAACAAATTGGGGGGTAGTTTCAGAGGAAAGGCACCAAGATTAAGGAATGTGGTATATGAAACTTTAGGTAGGAGGTGGACAGAAAGGAGAGCTTTCCAGGAAGGAAATATGGCAAGTGTAAAGGCTGTCAGGAAAGGCAAAGGCAGGAACCTGGTTTCATTGGAATGCAGAGTGCAGAGTCCTTGGAGGGGAATAAAGTGAATGACTGGAAAGTTAGGAAAATCAAATTAGGAAAGGCTTTGAAAGCCAAACAGGATTTTCTCTTTGATCAAGGCAGTAAAAGAGGGCCACTGGGGGTGGGCGATGAAAGGGTCAGATCTTTTAAGATCTATTTGACATTTGAGTGAAAAATAGATTGAAGTGGAAACTGGAGGCAGATAGACCCAGCAGTAGGCTCCTTTACATTAGTTCAGACAGGAGGTGAAGAGGGCCTTCACTAGGGTGTCAGAGGAGAGAAGGGGACAAATAGGAGAGATGTTAAAAAGATATAAATAATAGATTTGACAACTGATTGGATAAGAGGATGGGATGGGAGAAGTAAGGAGTGAAGACAGACACCTAGATTGGGAATACTGATGACTGGGAGAACAGCAGTGCCTTAAACAGTAATGAGAAATTCAGAATTGGGGCAGGGAGAAGAGAGGCAGCTTAGGGAGAAAGGTGTGCTTAGTTTTGGACATGTTGAGTTTAAGATGCCCTTGGGAAATCCAGTTTAAGATGTCTAATAGGTAGCTGGAAGTGTAAAACTGAAGGTTGGGAAAGGTATAGGTAGGTAGACAAATCTGGGTCTCATCTTCAAGTTGGAGGTTGACTCAAACCCACTAAGTATGGGAAACAAAATGGTAACTTATAGGATAAGATGCTATTTTCTAAAGGAAGGTCACAAAAAAATCTTAAGGGGGGGGCGGGGGGGGAAGATTTTAGGATTCTTTCTTTAAAACTATCCCTGTGCTAGAAAAATGAAACTTCCCTAAGCTAGCATCCTAAAATGGGAATTCGAGAACAATACAAAATTCAAATGAACAAGGCTTGCTATTTCAGGGATGAATAACCCCATCTTCAACCAAGACATGCAACAAGATACAAAGGGGTAACTAAACCACAGTCAAACCAACCAAAATATTCATGCTAAGTTTATAAAAGTATTCTGTATTAAATTGTTCCAAGACAATAGCAAAACAAAGTAGTAAGACTTTAACTGACAATAAGTAGAAAAGATAATTTATAACCAACTACTGTACAAACTATTATTCAATAAACAGTTATATTCCACTCCCATGACAAAACAGGGAAGACATTAAAAAGAAATGTTTTATTTTATACATCAGTGACCTTAAAGCACAATGTAATTATAGCATTAGATAAATGCTTAGTCATTATCCAAATGATATAGCCAATTTGTTTCTATGCACTTCTGTAATTACAAATAGCACTTTTACCATTTTCAAAAGCCTTTCCATTTAATGCAGTTTTAACCTTGAAACCACTCTAACAGCTTTATAATTTGATAGTTTATAGATAACAATATGGAAGAGATGCATATTAATGATCTCTCATTTTACTGAACTTATGTGAAAAATAAATCACTGATGGACATGAGTACAAGACTCTGCAAGATAATTTCTAGAGAAATACAAAGTGAAGGTTGCAGGACATTTTGAGATTTCTAAGAACCATCTTCCATGTCCACATCCTGTTGTAATTTGAGCACCATTTTTTCTTCCAATTGCTTTCCTTTGCCTGAAAAAAAGAGGGAAAAGAATAATCTTATGACTAAAATTTATAACAGCTTTATCCACTTTGAAATACATGTTTAACTATTTGAAAAAAGTTCTGTCAGCAACTATTAGACATATCTGACTAATAGTTTGAAATCTGTATTACCTAGTTTCTACTGTGAACTCAGGAGACTTCAAACTTCTTGTCATACTAGTTATTTTATAAGAATATTTTTAAAAAGAGGTCGGCCTTTGACTAGGCATCAGAAATCTTTGTTATATAGATGTTACCAGTCAATATTTGTTATATACATTAGTTGACCTATACTAGAACTTAATTTTAGTTTGAAAGCAAATTCCACCTACCTCTCTCTGTCCCCTACAAATTATTAGGGTATAAATGTATATTCATTTTCCATACTCCAAAATGACCACATGGTTCACATAACAAACTCATATAATTAAGAATAGTTAGATGAATTCAAAGGGAAGACTGTAGTTTAAAATATTACTCTTTGACCAAGAACAGAGAAAGGGTATAAATTATATTGTATTATTTTTAAGCATTATTTTTAGGTTATTTTGTAATACTGAAATTCTGCAATATAAATATTCTTCAAGTATCACAAGCACGCCAAATTTTTACATCAAATCCCTTATCTTTGAAATAAATTCAGCTTAAAAAAAGAGTGCACATGTACAGTGTTTACCTGCAAGAGGTGCCCGAATAAGGTGGATGTTTTGTTTGACTTCGTTGATGGCCTGAACTTTCTGTAGTTCTTTGCTCTTCTTTAATCTAAGGTAGAAAATAAAAAGTAATCACAATTTGGAATAATAATCTTCTTAAGATGCAATATCATTACATAGTGCTCAAATTTTATTATTAATCCAACCAATGCCAACTGGGAATACCTACTTAAGTAATGTTAAAAACAAATTTGCACAGATCCTAACATGGGGAAACAGCAAGGATATTGCCCTCAGGGTCTACTCTCCAAGGTTCCTCAATCAGTCCAATCCACATTGCCAAATATTTATTCTGACACCCGATGTTATTTAACTGTTCTATGTGGCTAGCCATTGGATCCCAAACTAAACTATAAAACTACCTCACAGCAGTAATTGTTCATCTTTGTGCTGCAGCCAGAACTTTATATATACTCTAAGAACTGGCTTTACTAACAAACTGCGCTAATATATTAGGGACAGCCTATAGACAAGGTGCTCACTAAATACTTTGTAAATAAATCTATGTTAGTAAGTTGTTAAAAAGTATTCCCATACAGAGGAAGCATGCTTCTGATAATTCTAGCTTTAATGGATCTCTATCACTTTTATGTATCTCAGGACTTTGGAAATCATTTTTTCCACACAATTAGGGCTTTATTAATTATTCTCTTCTCTAATTACATAACATATGATAGACTTTGCAAGATCCTTATAAGGAGGGACTGTAATTCCATTTCTTGTGAAACTTCCTGGGCATACAAGCACAATGCAAACACTTGAAGAATTCTCAGTTTATGGAATGAATGACTCTCAAGTATCAGACGTTCTCTCTGCTAATTCTTACAAATAAAGTATAGAAAGTGAAGCATGTTTATTTGTTTTTTCCCCTGCAATGAGACAGTCTTTCTAAATACCAATAACTCAGAGAGTTTCTGCAGTTATTATTTTCCAATACTACAGGAATCAAAGGTATCAAATGATACCTTTAAAACACACCACTTAAACAATATTTTAAGTTGTGGTCAATACCATAAGTGCAATAATAAACTTGAATAATTGGTCAAACAATGTCAAAAAAGATTTCAAGATATCAAAACAGGAGTAGGGTATAAAGTATTAAAAAAGTTCATCAGCACAGTGTTAGGAAGGATGTAACTACAGTTACTTTATTCAAATATTCCCACCTGTTCATTATAAATTTAGCTTGACGTTTCTGTTTGATCTCTTCTACTCTCTTCATGGCATCAACTGCAATAAAAAAAAATTAAGCTTGGATTATTCCTTCTTTAATTCTTCAATATCTTAACTTAGAAAGCACTGAAATTAAAAGTGAATTCAAATATTCAATACAAAAAAAAAAGGATAGTGTGGATGTTTCAACATGCTATATATTCTTGATTAATTCTTCATTAATTAATCCTTTCATAAATACTACTTCTCTAATTTTTAAGACCTTAAAAGCTCTTCAGTTTTAATCTTAGAAAAGTATTGTAACAAAGAGATGACACAGGTAATTGCAAAATATATGAAGGTGTAAAGTTAAGGAGAGATGAAGACTCTGCTTTACCAACTAATGATAACCAGTAAAAGTAAAGAAGAAAGAGAATTATATTAAAAGGTAAATATTATCAGTGCAATAGCATGTGCACTGCTTAGTTTAAACTTGCTTCTTAAGGGCATCATGAATGTGATTTAATGTCACTATTTAAAGATTATGAAAATTATAAGACTTACTTATAAAAGATTTAAAAGTTATAAAGCATAAAAAAACAAAACTGGAGTTGCTGTACCCCAAGTAGAAGTAAGAAAATATTCCAAGGACTAGCACACTGACACTGAAACTTTGCAGTAAAATTTTATGAGGCAAAATGTAAAGAATGCTGGGTTAGAAAACTACAAAAAACCCAGATTCTTGTGCCACCTATGGGATTTCAGACAAGTCAACAAATCTCAGTGAGTCACAATTACCTCTTCTGCAAAAAGAGGATACTACCTATCCAGGCTATTTCCAAGAGTTAATATGAGACTCAAACAATAAAAATAATATATATATATATATATATATATATATATATATATATATATATATGGAAAAGCTAGCTTTGAGAATGTAGGCTATAAGTAAATCACCACTTAGAAGTATAGGTAAAAATGAAAACATTAACAAATAGGAAGAATTCATGCTGCTACAAAAGGGAAAACATTTCTACAGTGATTTATTAGACTACAAACTAAGCAGTATACATTTATTTGGTGCTCAAAACAGTACTTTCAAATATTGTAGCATGTTTGGTCAAAGAATACCATCTGGGATTCTGTCAAGCAAATCCCCTCTCCTGAAACATGAGACCCAGCAAGCTATTTGCAAAACACAGCCTCTTAACTTCTCTTATTTTTCACCTATTTCAGATTCCTCCATCATTTGCAAGTAGTAAAGGAAATTAGTCTATGTTTGGAAAAAATCAAAATTAAAATTAAAACATGAAAAAGTACAGAAGCTTGTATCGTTTTCTAAATAATAACAATAACTAGCATTGAGAGGATTAAGATTTGAAATGAACTTTTAAAAACTTTTATTTGATTCCCATATCAACCCTGGGGTGGGATACTAATTTTATGAACAAATCATACTATACATTTTTATACTTCTAAAGCTACTTTATGTAGCTTTGGATCAATAAAGAATACTCCATTAATAATATCTGTATTCTAGTTTTCCTCCCTCACCTGTCCCTAACCCCTGTCAAACTCAAGAATATCTCCAAACAGCATCAAATTTTTTGTTTTATAGAAAATCTAAAAGTAAACTCTTGTACACAGCCTAATAAAAAATTACCTAGATATTTATTCTTTGGCATTCAATAAATTAAGATATTACTCATTAATTTCTCTGAACCAAAGGTAGCTAAGACATAATCATATGTTACAGAAGGGGTGCAATTTTAGTGGGGGAGGAAGAAGTTCCTCCATCAAAAAAGTCACAAAATTTTGTGTTTATATCAAATCAGTACGACTTGAAATGTTCAATAATGCCCTTGTTTGTTACCTGTTTTATTCCATAGCTCTCTCTGGTATTTGACAGGCTCATTTCTACGTTTTTCAAATTCAAATGAATTATCCTGAAAAGAAAGAATAGAAGAAAAGTCATGCATTTATAAGACAGATACAAAGTTTATCTTTAACAAGTAGTTAAAAGAACACCAAAGAAACTGCTAAGGTAATAAAATTTGAGTTTTTACCTTATCATGACTTTTGATTGTTGGTTCCAGTATCTGAGTCAATTTCTTTTTCTTTTTAAGGTTTTTGCAAGGCAAATGGGGTTAAGTGACTTGCCCAAGGCTACACAGCTAGGTAATTATTAAGTGTCTGAGGTCAGATTTGAACTCAGGTACTCCTGACTCCAGGGATTCCAGGGCTGGTGCTCTATCCACTGCACCACCTAGCCGCCCCCGAGTCAATTTCTAACCTGTTACTAAAAGTGAGGTTGCATGTTCTTGACAGAAGTCCCCAGCTAGTGGGTAAAGAGATGGTAACTGTGAGAAGGGAGGGATCAAATCATAAGTTCTCTGAAGAGGAAAATTCTATTATCCATATTTGTATCCCCCACATCAATCTATACATTGTAAGCATTCACTTTATATCTGGTTAAATCAAAGAGATAGGAGGGCGAGTATTTCAGGAGTATTTAGGAAAACGACAACAGGAAACTAGTAAACTGAAAAGGTAAAAAACAAAGGATCACAAATCCTAATTTTCCTATATTTTATACCATACAAATGCAATTCTCCATCTAAAGAAATTTTTTCTATCAGTTTTCAAAGGATAAATCTCTAAGTTAAGACATGCAAAAACAGAGTATAGATTTTAAGTCACAGTGGGAAGCAAACTAAGTCCCAAGAAAGAAGGTAAAATTGTTGTAGAATCATTAATCTTACCAGAAAGCCTTGAGATTCCTAATTTTTTCTTAATAGTCTAATTATATCTTGATAATTTTCTCAATTCCTTAAAAATTATCCAATTTCAGAGGACTAAAGTGGAAGTACACTACCTACCTCCTGCTAGAAAAGTAACTGACTTAACATAAAGAAAACTTTAGAGTCATGGGGGGAGGTAGATGAGAGGTAAAGGAAACAAATGCCTATTAATTGGAAAAAATAATAAAGTTTATATTTAAAGCTGTGGAAGTAACTTCTACAATAAGTGCTTTTCCCAAAAAAGCCTTATAGATTTTTTCAACTACTTTAATTTCTTTGAATCTGAAAAATACAACTAATCCTTGAGAAGAAACAGTCTTGATTAGAAAGGATTTTTTAACAATTAAAATACTAAATGAATATTTCTTAAGAAGCCTATACAATACTGCAATTGTACCAGTACTAAAGGCCTAGCTAAAGAATTTGATTATTTCTCCTGTAATTAGCCAGATAGGGAAAGAAGCAATTACAAAGGACTCCCTATCATCTATATGCTGATAATAATAAAGGGTTGTCCATAAGATAAGCACACTGTGTCCCAGATGAATAGAACAAAAACATCATCTAGCATGCTAAAAGTTAGGAATGGACTTAACTGAGTTCTGGTCCTATGTCTCTGGTCAAACAATATTTTTTCCCCTAAATATTTTTATTAAGCCTTCAGACATCATACCATACTTTACTACCTAATTATGTCCTTAGATCTGTTCATTAAATAAGTCAAATTTTACTACAATTTGTTTGCTTAAAGTGAAAACTTACAGAAACTTACACTGAGAAGCACTTATACATTTTCTCATTTGTGGGTACTGTAATATATTATCACTTTACAAAATTTACAGAGGCAAAATAAACAAAAGCAGAGCTCTGTTCTAGCATATTTTCTAACCAATTGCTTAAATAAAACCCTTCTGAGGAAATTCTAAGCTATGAAATAGGCAGTTCTATATTTACCCCCTTTCTATGACTTAACTCATGTAGTAATTTGGGGTCACAAACAACTTAAGAACATATCAGAACTTACAATATCAAGACTTCTATGGAGAAGACCTTCTGGTTTGGATGGGACAGTGTTCTAATCATCTCTCTACCTACCCACTCTGTGACTAGCAGGACCTAACTGCACACACTGTCCTGCATACCATATATAGCCTCTAATTTGACTTTCTCTCATGGGTTCAATTATACTGACCCTCTTAGGTTTTCCTGAAGTGTTTTTTATTAGTTCTTCATTTCTTTTTCCATTTTAGAATGTTAAAAAGCTGAAATTCACTTCTTAGTACCTAAGAACTTTGCAAGAAAGCAATAGAGTAATCCTGGAATCCCCACCTAAAAGAATCAACTAGGATTTTCTTTTCTTTGTTTAGGTTTTTGTTTTTGTAATCCAGACCCTTCAACAGGGGAATATTAGATATGCTCCTTACTCATCTCAAAAAAATTCACACCTAGATTATAAGATACTGAGCTCTCTGTTTCCCCACAGTAATTACCAATAAATATCAGAAAGTTCTTTAACCAATTTTGTCTGGTTAGAATATAGCAAGTTGCTATGGATGAATTCCTTAAAAATTATTAAATAATGTATGATTTCTCCTTATCAGATTATTTCCTAAAATGCAATTTATCTCTTATCAAATCTTGAATTGGAAAAATTATCTATGAATGAATTATCTATGCCATAGCTCCCCTTTATTTTCATAATGGCAAAAGATTTGAATTTTTTAATGACTGAATACAGCAGAATACTCCTACATGCTGTAACTTGGGCCAGGTTTTATTTCTCTTATTGAATTCTACAGTTACAATATTTAACAACTTCTGAGAATTACATATTAGCTAGAAAGTCAATAGAAAGGTAAAACTAGACAATCATTTTAAAGGAAGTCAGATGATGATCAACGCTATCACGTATTGCTCAAATAAAAATCATTGTTTTGAGAAATAAACAGACTCTTCCCATTCCATTTTACTCACCACTGTAAGTTCTTTGCCAGCTGCCTTTCGGAAGGCTTTAGTCCATCTGACCTTCCGAGGATTGCGCTTCTTTTTAAAGTTTTTATGGCATTTAGATTTACAAAATCTGAAAACCTGAAGGAAAAATAAAAACAAAATCAAATAAATTAGCATTAAGGCTTCTCCTGAAACAAAATGTTATTGTCCCAAGTCAAACATAGCAAAGTAAAACTGAGAAACACAACTGCTATTTCCTGTCACCCACTTCATTTTAAAATCAATCAGGGTTTGCATTCTAACACTTGACTCTCAGAAAAAAATTCAGAGAATAATCCACTGAGGTTGGAATCATTAGAAATATGGTTTCATTTTTACAAATTTAAAAAACATTAAATCCTCCCCCCAAATAATCATCCAGAATGAAAAGATTTTTAGGGAAAGTAAGGTCAATGTCTAATCAACCTTTATTCTCAAGAACTTTTGCATATTTCTTTAAGAAGTAATTAAATGGAGGTCAGGTGATTTTTTAAAAAAAGAATAACTTTTTTAACAGATTCAAATATTTAAGCTGAAAACACTTGAATGTCTCCTCTAAATCAAAAACTAAATTTTAAAATTAACTCAATTTCAGCATTGCTATTTTGATAAATGAGACACATCATAAAGTGGAAAGTGAGCTAGAATCAGAGAGCTACATGGAATTGATAAGAGTTCCTCATCTGGAATTCCCTAAAAAAAAAGATGAAATCACAAATCTTATTTCAAAAATTTTTTTTGAAAAATGATAATACTGCTACTCACAAAACCGATTAAAAATAAACAAAATTCTTTAATGATCTCTTAATATAACTAATAATCCAACTTCCTTCTATATCTGAACATAAACCAGTGATGCTTCATTATGCTACTAAACATATTCAGTTCCATGAGTCTTTTTTTTTAGGGCTGTTTTTAGGTTTTTTTGCAAGGCAATGGGGTTAAGTGGCTTGGCCAAGGCCACACAGCTAGGTAATTATTAAGTGTCTGAGGCCAGATTTGAACTCAGGTACTCCTGACTCCCCACTGTGCCACCTAGAAGCCCCAGTTTCATGAGTCTTAAACATAATTTGTACTACATTCTGCAAGAACAATGGCAGAAAACTTTTAAATGTACTTAATTTTTTGGAAGTTTGCAAATAAAGTATAAATTGAGTTTGCTTATTATACACACTGAAGGCAACTCAATGAAAATAGGTTAGCAGGCAAACAAGTAGTCATTCCTAAGAAATAGATTAAACTGCTTAATTCAAAAGTACCCAGAAGATACACAAATAGATGACATCAATACCACTATCGTATTAATACAGAACTTTCTAATTTGAGAATTCAAGCAAACACTCCTTGTTTAAACAATCCTATAAAAACAGCAGGCATACCAGATTCTCATTCTGCATAAAGAAAAGTTCCTCATGCACAAAGGCAAAATATAATTCTGGGATTTGTCTCAGTTCCCCCATATTAATCAATAAACATTTATTAAACCTTACTATACAAGGCATTGTGCTAAATACTGGAGATAAAAAAGAAAAGAGGCAAAAGAGGTTCCTGCCCTCAAGGAGCTTGTGATCTGATGTTAGTCCTCCCTTCATTCTTGAAGAAAACCTTGATGTCAGGGAGGTATCATAACATGCATATGAATTGGATTTAAGTGAGGTGATGTTGTCTTATCAAGTTCTCTTCCTGAACCATCTGGGTCCAGTGGCTAGATATGAATCAGGATGATTGGAGATGCCCTAAATACCAGGCAATTGAGGGTTAAGTGACTGTCCCAAGGTCACACACAGCTAGTAGGTGAACTCAGAACCTCCTGACTTCAGGGCTGGTGCACCATCTAGTTGTTCAAAATCTAAAGGAGGTGACAAGACACAAATATAAACAAAGCCAGCTACAAGCAGGATAAATAGCAAATAATTAATAGAGGAAAAGCAGTAGAATTAAGAGGGATTGTAGGTTACCAATAGAATATTCCAAACATGCCTAGAACTGACAGAGCAAATGCAAGAGTATGTAAGGCATTAAAAAAAGGCTGGGGAAAGGAGCAGCTAGGTGGCACAGTGGATAGAGCACCAGGGTTCAAGTCTGGACTCACACACTTGATAATTACCTAGCTGCGTGGCCTTGGGCAAGACACTTAACCCCATTGCCTTGCAAAAAAAAATAATAATAATAAAAAAGATTGGCAAAATAGGGGGCTGGGTTATGATGGTCTTTCAATGGCAGTGTACTTTTTTAATTTGTAATATTTGAGACAACAGGGAGCCACTGGAGTCTAATAGGATGATGTGTTCAGAGTACAACTAAAATCAGTGAATGGAGAATGGAATCTTGGCTTCTTTGCCCATTTTTCTTGGAAAAAAAAATTTGGCTGAAGGAAATGCTAGATTTTAGTTAGAAATCAGTAAAAATATAACCTTTTCCCCATTTGAGTTCAAAGGTCCCCTGAAATCTATTCACGATCGCACATGAAAATAAATATCTTTGGCCTTGACTCCATGAAGTCAGGGAGGGCCCCCCCTCGAAATCCGCATAAAGTGAGTATTAAAAGCTCCTACTGGGAGGTTTGGGGGCCGCCTCCCCGCCCCCCCCCCCCCGGAACGCGGCGTCTCCCTCGTCATGGGAACCCAGCCCACGCCCGCTGCCCCGGAAGTGTATCCCCAGGGAGGGGCTAACTCCGACCACGTGGGGTTTCCATTCTCCAACCGGAATCCTGACGGGGGAGGGGCGGCCCCGAGAAGAAGCTTCGTGTTTTTGAACTACATAGTTAGCGTTTAAATGAAGACCCCAGAGGGGCGGCACCCGGGGTCAGACCGGAAAGACTAGGGCGGGCGGGGGCCCTTAAAGAGCGCGGTCACGTGCGCCCGCAGCGGGGGGAGGGGACCTGAGGGCCCCCGAGCCGCGGGCCAGACCCGACACGCGCTGACCCCGACGGGCCCGCCCCCCCCCCCACGCGGCCTCACCTTACAGTCGTTGCGGACAAACATCATGCCGTGCCCCGGGTACACCGGCCCGGAACAGAAATAACACTTCTCGATGCGCATCTTGGAGTCAGGCGGCCACCTTCCCTGAAGACCAGGGTTCCTGAGAGGAAGTGACGAGCAGGAGTGTGCCGGAAGTACATTTCTTCTTCCGGGGCTTCGCGTAGGCCCCCCCCACCTCGGACAGACGCGGGCCCTCCGGCGCCACCGTGTGGGCATTACTGAGGGCGACAAGCGATGGAACGTTCCTGCAGTTGTGCCCCCTGGAGGAAACAACGGAAAGTTCAGCCCTGGAAGAGCCATCAGTCCCAGGGATCATAGATGGACAGCAAGCGCAGAGAGACCCCTGAGCCCATCTAGTCCAGTCCCATGCGCTTAGAAGTGAGGGAACTGAGGCACAGAGAAGTTATAGAGTTAGAAGGGATGGCAGAGGGTCCTTTCCAAAAAATTGCCCTATATGATAAATAATGTTAAAAACAAAAAAGGGGGAGAAACAGACGGATATATGAAAAAAAACATTCACATTGACTTGACACCTCTGAAAAGGAGTGAGAGTGTTTGTTTGTATCTCTTTGGAACCATACTTTTTTTTGTAATTTAGTATCATCCACTTTTGATTTGTAGTTGGAGGTCTTTCTGATTACATTTCTAGTACCTCTGGTTGGTATGAGGGATGCCAAACTTTTTTTACAGAGCTACTTCTACCTTTGTCCACTTGGTCCACCTAAGTGTCACCTGTGGCTCCAAGAAACTAAAGCATGCTATGTAGAAACCTCACCCCAATAAACATATACCTGACCTTCCTTGAGTTGACAGAGGGAGAGGGAATATCTAACCCAAGCATGTGAAGGCCTCCTGGTGGAATGGGCTGATGTGAACAATTTGTTCCAATGGCCATGAAGCAAGTGCTGTGGAGTGCATTGAGTTTGGTTAACCAAGGAAGAATCCAGAGCCATCCACTGCCATCAGTGGTTAGCTCAATTCTATCCTGCCACTGGACTGTGATGACTCTGGAAAAGAAAATGAAGCCAATAACTTGATGAAACTGCCTCACATGAATCAAAAGGTATCACTCATATACCATTTTACCAGCTGAGGTCATTATGAGGCAGGTCATTAACTTGTGGATAGAGCTCTGGACTTGGAGCCAGGAAACCATGAGTTTATTCCTGATCTCAGACATTTACTAGTTGTGTGAGCCTGGACAGATCACTAACTCTGTTTGCCTTAATCCACTGAAGAAGAAAATGACAAACCATTATACTTTCTTTGCCAAGAAAATCTCACAGACCATAGCAAGTCCTTGTGCATATAATCTTGTCATGGCTTTGCATACTTTACTCTCCATTAGTTTATATAGATCTTTCCAAAACATTCTATATTTGTCCCATTCATTATTTCTTACAGCACAGGAATACTTCCATTACATTCAAGCACCACAATTTATTGAGCCATTCCCAATTAACAAACATCTACTTTGATCCTAATTCTTTACTATCACATATACCATATGGGGATGTTCTTCTTATCAATTTCTTCCTTGGGGTATAAGGCTAATAAAATGTATGAGTCAACATGTTTGAATATTTGCATAGTTTCAAATTGCTTTCTAAAATGATTGTTATTGCTTCAGCTCCAGGAGCAATGCATCAGTGTACCTGTCTACTACAGTCCCTCCAACTTTTACCATTTGCATTATTCATGTTTATCCATTTCCCAGTATGGTGAAACCTCAAAGTTGTTTTTATTTATGATTTGGTACATTTTTCATCTAGTTAATAGATTACAATTATTTTGAGAACTGTTTGTTCATATCCTTTAAGTGACTTTTGGTCATATATATGCATATATAATATTTGTGTATATAAATGTGTTAATTACTGATAATATATCTTTGATCCCAAATCCTTACAAGAGAAATTGATATTCCAAATCTAGTACTGTTTCCAGTCCAGGTAGCAAGGAACAAACCCAGGGTACCAACAATCAGAATCCTATATTCAAATACTTTACAGTTGTTTTTACTACTTCAGCCTTTCCAGTGAGAATGTTAATTCTTCTCTTCCCATAAAAACTAACCTGGAGCCACCAGCTCAGTGAAAACAAGAGCCCCATTCAACAAAATTATTAAAGGCCTCCTATATGAAGGACACCCTATAATGTTTGAGGAAATAAAGCCAAAAGAGAAAGAAACAGGACATAGACAAAAGATTCTTAATATGTTCAAAGCCTCAGCACCAACACCCTAACTTGTCACCTTGGTGGAGCTCTATATTCTACCCAATGCTGTGATACACCCATGTGGAAG
Source organism: Macrotis lagotis (assembly GCF_037893015.1). Taxonomy (NCBI): domain Eukaryota; kingdom Metazoa; phylum Chordata; class Mammalia; order Peramelemorphia; family Peramelidae; genus Macrotis; species Macrotis lagotis. The sequence continues at coordinate 168,284,207 of NC_133661.1, read as the reverse complement.
AACCAATAATCCTGAGGCCTAGGTCTGACTCAGCAGAATGCCTAAAGAATGACCCTTAAGCCCTGGAAGTCAGCAAAGGAAAAAAGAGGGAATAAGAGAGGAGGAAGCTGCTTTCCAGGTCAGTACCTAAAGCAGGAATTTTGCTCTGTTGAAGCTCCAGTACTATTTATAAGTTATATAACTCATAATATGTAAAGGCAGAGTCATCTTTTACTCTCCAGTTTCCCATTTTGTTGACAATTTCTAATATCTTATGTGGTTCCTCCTCTCTACTTCATGTCCACTACCCTATAACAAGCCCTTATCAACTCTAACCTTGACTATTGCAATAACCTCTAAATTTATTTGCTATTAAAAGTCTTACCTGGGCAGCTAGGTGGCACAGTGGATAGCCCTGGAGTCAGGAGGACCTGAGTTCAAATCCACCCTCAGACACTTAATAATTGTCTAGTTATGTGACCTTGGGCAAGTCACTTAACCCCGTTGCCTTAAAAAAAAGTCCTGCCTGTCTCTATTCTATTCCTTACTCTACTGCCAAAGTGATACTCCTAAAATACAAGTCTGACAGTGTCCCTTTCTTGCTCAGTAAACATTACTAGTTGCTGATTACTTGGAAGATCAAATATAAATAAATTCCTGTCTCAAATTTAAGTCCTTACTTGAATAACCTGGCTCCAATTTTTATTTACAGCCCTATTTTATATACTACTCTTTTTCACACACTAAACATCCAACTAAAATGGCTTTGCTGATCATCACATATGACACCTCAACTCCTTTTCTACCTTTGTGTATCTCCATGCCTGAAATGCATCCCTCAACTCTTCTCTTAGACTCCCTAACTTTCTTTGAAGCTCATCTTAAGGACCACCTTCTACTTTGTCTATTCTGTTTTCTTCTTCCCCCATGGTAGCACCTCCCTCCACCAAAAACAATTACCTTGTATACATTTTGTATGTAATTATTTCTACTGATGTCATCTTTTCTGGTGGGATGTAAATGTGAGGGCAGAAAATATTTCATTTTTTTGTCTTTTTGGATTCCCTAATGCAGTCTCTGGCCATTGTAGTTAGTTAATAAATATTTGCTGATTGGGGATAGAACACTAAGGAAAAGTAGGCAGAAATTAAGAGATTTACATCTAGAATTCCAGGGACAATACCCCACCCTCACCCCACCCCAACAGCTTTCTAGTTAGAGCCTTAAAATTGCAGAAATGTAGTTGAGAAAAATCATCAGAGAATATCTAGGTACCTGAGTGGGAATCCCATCTCTTATAATTACAACTGGTCATCCAGCCTTCTTTGGAAGGACTCCAGTAAATAAGGTGTCCATCGCATTTCTCCAAAATCTTTAACACATATCTTAAGGAAATTTTCCTCACATACATTTGAAATCTGCCCTAATGCCTGTTAGGAACAACTTCAAGATCCTTTTGACTCTTTGCATAACTCAACATGTTTAGATATCCTTCCAACTTTTTTGTGTCATCTATCAACTTTATAAGCATGCCATCTCTGAAAATCAAAGAATATGCCACAGGCACAAAGAAATAAGGGTCTCCTGACTCTGAGTCCAGTATGCATTCCATTACAATATGTAATAGAGCCTAGTATGATCTAAATGTGAAAATATTTTTTGGTATGATGAAGATGAATTTAAGTTAAAATGAATCTTCTCAAACATCAAGGAGTGTCCCCTAGTTCTAATATATAGTACAAATTAAACATTTAAGAAATGCTGTAGAATTGAATTTGAAACTGTCACAAAGATTTGATGAACTAGTCCATGCTTACTCTATCCATTTCCATCCTGATTTTGTATAAAGCCAGTCCAGGGGACTGAAAAGGGCACAAGTCCTAGAGAATCTGACTGAGTTCAAGATTCTTTTACTAGCAATAAACTTGGACAATCAAGATTTACATAATGCTTTATAATTTACATAGGGTTAGTTGACAACATCCCTGTGAAGAAAGTAGCATAAATACTATCATCTACCTTTTATAAATATACTAAAACTCAGGGAATTTAACTGACTTACCTATAGTCACCCAGGTAGTGCCAAAACTTGTTTTTGAAGCCAGTTCTCCTGATTCCAAGTAGAGCACCCTTTCCACTATTCTTATATCTTCAGGTCTCAGATTCCTTATGAATAAAATTAGGATAGTAATACTTGTACCATCGACTTCACAGGATTATTGTGAGGAAAATCTTAAGGTGCTAAGGAAAAAAATATTATCACTATTACTAAGGAATCCCTTCCCCTTTCCAGATAGAATAAAAATATTAAGACTTTCCTCATCCAACTGACTCCATTCATTATTCAATTGGTCTTTCATTACTATATATTAATCTTTTTATTCCTCTCTGATTGAATTTATATTATTTTCTATATTAACTGTAGCAAACCTCTTCTCTCCTCAAAAAACCAACTCAATTCCTTTTTCAGTATTAATGTAAGGAATAGAGTTGTAAAGAAAAGCATGTGACATGACTCCTTTGCTCAGGAAGCTCCAGGGGTTCCACTCTGCCTCGCACATCAAATACATACTTCCTTTGTCTGATGTTAAAGGCTCTTCAAGACTTGGCTCCAGGCTACCTTTCCAGAAATATTAGATATTAATCTTCTTCAAATAATCCAACCAAAGAGACCTTGCTTTTCCTCACAAAACACTGCCTGCCTCTCTCTCTCTCTCTCTCTCTCTCTCTCTCTCTCTCTCTCTCTCTCTCTCTCTCTCTCTCTCTCCATGTCTATCTCACATGCCTGAAATTCATTCTCTCCTCACCTCTGCCTCTTAGAATTCTTAATTCCCTTAAAGATCAACTAGCTAAAGGACCACCTCCTATGTGAGACTTTTTGCTAGAATATATACCCCTTGAGCACAGGAACTGTTTCATTTTTATCCTTGTACAAACCAGGGCTGAACACAGTGTAGCAAGGACAGGGACTGGACCCATCATTTCACTTTTGGAGGAAACTCTTGATGAGAGTAGGTCATCCCCTACTGATGTAGGTCAAGCATCTTCTCTGAAACATAGTCTTAAGAGGGTTGCCTAGAGAAACAGCCCAGGGTCTCCCAGATGGTATCAGAGACAGTCCCATAAATCGTATGTGTTAGAAGCACTTGAACCTAGCTATATCTACCTGGCTTTGAGACCAACCCTCTCATGGCACATAAACTAATAATTAATAAAAACCTATTGATTGGGGCAGCTAGGTGGTGTAATGGATAGAGCACTGGCCCTGGAGTCAGGAGTACCTGAGTTCAAATCCAGTCTCAGACACTTAATAATTACCTAGCTGTGTGGTCTTGGGCTAATCACTTAACCCCATTGCCTTGCAAAAACAAATTTGCTGATTGATTGACTGATTGACATAGTTGACTTTCTTCAAGGTCAAGTCCAGATGAAACCTGTTTGATGAAGCTTTCCCCATAGCACCTGCTGTAGATAACCACTCTCCAATTCTCCCAGATCATTTTGCCTGAAACTCTCATTTGTCCCACTCCTAGTCTATACCCCGGCTCCCTTCCTTGTGCACCTGCTGTAATCCTCACAATAAGCAGGGGAAGAGAGAATGAGGCTGGTGACTTTGCACAGCCCTCCCTCAAGGAAATCCAATTCATTTGTAAGTCATGATAACATCTTCCCAAAGTTCTTCTTCTAGAACTAAGAATAAACAACAGCAATCCTTCCTACTTGAAAATAAGATCCCTGAGGGTAAGGACTGTTTTCTTCAGTTTTGAATTCTCATCAGTTATTACAGTGCCCTTCATCTGACAATTGCTATAAATCTGCAGTTTTTACTAACCCTTTCTCAGCCTTCTTTATCTCCATTACATTTTTCTTAGCAATTACCAAACAGACCTAAACATAATAATCTAGGCATACCTGAAATAAAGTTTTGTAACAAGTCAAATTTAAGGTTTTCTTTGCTTTCTCCAAAACCATCTCCTATTTATGCCCATCATTTTGGGGACCTTTTTGGTCCAAATTTTAGAGGACCAGACTACAGTAACTTTCTTGACTTGGAGGTATATAAAAAGAGTTAGATTATTCTATATAGAGTCATACTTACCTGGCCTCGCAGCTGGTATTCAATTAATAAAATTAAAAGAGAAGGTTTTTTTCCTAAGGAATACTCTAGCAGTTAGGTGGAGTAGTGGACAAAGCACTGACCCTGGAGTCAGGAGGATCTTAGTTCAAATCCAGCATCAGACACTTAATAACAATTGCCTGTGTGACCTTGGATAAGTCACTTTTAACTCCATTGCCTTAAATAAATAAAATTTTGGGGAAGCTAGGTGGTGCAGTGGATAGACCATCTGCCCTGGAGTCAGGAGAACCTGAATTCAAAGCTGAGTTACCATGGGCAAGTCACTTAACCCCATTTCCTTAAATTAAAAAAAAAGAAAGAAAACCCCCAAGGAATACTCTGACCTCTTAATTAAAATTTAAGTACAACTAGAAATAAAGTCAAATTCACATGCAAATTGATAGACTTTTTTAATTATGCATAATATATATGTGACACAAAGTTAAAGCTTTTTCATTAAAGATACATTTTACTTTTTACATAAGACTATAAATAGAAAAATATGTTGTAGGACAAAAATATGGCACTTTAATATCAAACCTAAACAAATGACTCCTCAATAAAAAGGACATCATTTATTTCAATATCTAAACATGGCTCTTGTGTGGGCACAGAACACTTTTAAAATAATTGCATGAGATATAAACCTTAATTTTCCTTTAAGGCTAAGGGAGTGGGAAGCTAGTTCTGCATATAGTTCTTTAAAATTAAATATTAATATATAGCTACAAATAAATCTTCCACAATATCTGCCTTGAGAGATAAATCAATTCAAGAAATGTGCCAGTAGGTTATATATATATATATACATATATGTATATATGTATATATATACATATATACATACAACATATAAGTATAGCATGTGTATATCTCTACTTTAACATGTACAAATTATCTTATAATAATATGCATTCTGATTTATACTAATATCATATACTCTACCATAGCACCTTCAGAAGGCATGGCTGAGTAAAGTGAATGATCTAGTGATTTCAGAATCCATTCCTTGGAAATGCAATTATAGCATCAGAAAGTATTATGCACAAGCTTTCAGCCCTGTCCACTTCTGAGAGAAGTTCTCAGATATTTCAGGTGCAAATCAGAATAAAAATTTAGTATTACTTGTAGCAGGAAAGAAAAGTACATCATACTTTAGAGAGCAAAAGGCAGGAGGCAAGCCCTCCACTTTACTACATTTAAAATTCACCAGAAATTTATTCTGTAAAAGTAATTTTTTCATAATTTTATCTTCTCAATTTTAACCAAGCATTGTATGATCTATGCAATACATTCTTTATTTTTAACGTAAAGTACATTAAATATTACATAGGCTAGCTGACCATTGAATTTTCTAAGGAGTTTATATTTCTTTATTGAAACTTTTAATAAATATTATTCCCCTGAAAGAAATAATTTTGATTTCTGTAAACAAATGGCTATGAAAATGCCTACAAATAACCTGCATACCACTTTAAATTTGGTATAAAAACACTTTGGCAAGGTATTGGATTATTTGTCCAGATGCGAAGTGCATGGTGACGTCAAAAAAGACTGCAAAACAAATACTTATTAAATCTTACATTGCATCATACATTAAATGAAAATTTAAAAGCAGTCAAAAATATGCCTTCCACTAAGATAGCAAAATCAACTATTTTTTTAAATTAATTGATTCTTCTAGTCAAGAAGTAAGAAAGAAATTTGAAGATATCAGCTATTTAGTGCCCAGGGATCAAGTGGAAGATTACTTGGTTCACAAGTTTAAAATGAACTCATTTAAAACATAACCAATTGGCAACCAGACCAATATTGGGAATTTTACCTAGATTTGAAAGAAATTGTTCAAAATGTTATCTTGTTTACAAATAATTTCAGTGCAAAACACCAGCTATGATAAAACAAAAGAAAAATTGCTGGCCAAATTTAACTGTCAACCAAAGTGAATTAGACCCATAAAACACAATTATGCTGACTATTGTCTATGGTAGAAACACAATGAAGAACCAGAAGCACCAATTTTACTGCTCATATAACATTGAGACAATACCCAAAATATTAAAATAACTGGCTTTGCAATCTTGGTCCATTTAACTCACAATCACACAGCTTGGCATATATACTATGAGATAGGGAAGTCATATGTAAGGTAGACAGCAACCTGGGTTTCACTATGGGAACTGGGTTAAAAGTCCAAAAAAAATTTGTCCTTTGCTTTTCCCTCAGTAGAACTAGTTCAGATCCACTTGTGTCTATTTATGGTGAGAATTAGCAAATTATTTCTAACTCCCATCACAATAGACCTAAGATGATAAAAATTATCCCAGAATATGAATGAACAATCTTGGAGAGGCTGCAAGTTTTATCATTCATTTCTAAAGTGTCTCAAGATCACTGCCCCCCCCCACACACACACACATACACTTAAAACAAACTGGACATATGTATGTGTGTCTTCTAATTTAACATTCAAGTGGCAAGATGGTATTTTATAATTTCATATATGGTACTGTTTTCACAACTGCAGTTTTACATACAGAAGTATACTTGGTTTTGGTTTTCTTTTATAATACAGTCTCAGGAATTTCCTAAGTTTTTCAGTCGCTTATAACACTACGATTCAGGAAATACTCAGTGCCTCTACACCAATTATCTATGAGTAGCTGTGAAAAAATTTAAGGATTGAAAGATCTCTGAGAGACCCTTCTAGCCAAAAATTCCATGATTACATTATTGGAACTTCCAGTAACCTATGCAATTCCAATTGACTGTTACTGCTGCAAAATGTTGGATACCTGAATGAATAACTATCATGGACTAAGTAATATAAATACACTTTGCAATTAAATCACAGGTTGAATATTTAAAGCAAAAAATTTCCCAGCAGCAGTTAAATCAATTAGAAAATATTACTTTCTACTTTCATAAGTCCTCACAGAGATCTATTCAGCTGCAACTGTACCACATAGAAACAATTTTTTTAATTATATAAAAATACACAGGTTACTTGACTTATAGCAGTTCATATTCCTTTTTAGCAGCCACATCCACCCTTTTCTTTGTTTTCATTTAGATGCTCCGAAGAGTTGTGGCCATTAGATCGAACTACTCCCTCTGGGATCCAGGATTTGTCCACACATTTTTCCATTCGTTTCATTATCAGGTCCAAGAGCATTTCAATTGCCTTGCTTATGTTGGTGCCAGTGGCAGCACTGGTTTCAAAGTATGGGATTCTGGAAGACAGAACACATTTGGGTAATGCCATAAGGTTCTCTGATTATTCCCATTTTATTATTCAATTTTGCATATAAACACAGTACAACAACAGCAATAATAGTGTTTACCATGCTGACTTTCAAATTTCATTCCAAAAAATTAGATAAGCCACACTGCATATATGAAAAAAAGATGTAAAACTCTCTGGAATTTTGAAAAGCATGCAAATTCTTTTTTTAACCCAACCACATTTTGGGGAACAGTGGAAGGAAGTAAAATTAAAACAAATTATAAAGATACAACTATGGACACTATTTAAACTTCTAGTAACCTTTAAAAATCTAAAGTTATTTTGTTAGTTTAGAAACTAGACCAACCCCAGGGTGGGATGGAGGGGGGAAGAACCAGCTTCAATGGGGTATGAACTACCCACTGCACTGACAATGGGAATATCTTCAGCACTCCTAAAATGAATTGTTTCAGCTAATCATAGTTTTGCTTCTAATTCTAAATCCCATATTTTTCCTACTATGCCAAACACCAGTGTGGAGTATTCAAATAAATAAAATAATTATAACAAATTTATTTAAGCATCTTTAGTTTTTGTTATGAATATATCTACTAATTATTGAAACTAGGAACACAAGAAGAATTTTACAAATAGGCAAATTTAAGTGAAATGTAAAGAAAAACTTGTTAATAAAATTATCCACAAGAATAGTCTGCTCCAGGGGGCAGCTAGGTTGCACAGTGGATAGAGCACCAGCTCTGGAGTCAATAGTACCTGAGTTCAAATTCGGCCTCATGCACTAATAATTACCTAGCTGTGTGGCCTTGGACAAGCCATTTAACCCCATTGCCTTACAAAAAAAAAAAAAAAACCTAAAAAAAAAAAAAAAGAATAGGCTACTCCAGGATAGCCTGGATGCATTCTCAAGGGCTTAACAAAGTAAAGGCTGAATAACTGACTGTCAGGTTTGATAGAGAGGGGCTTCTTGATGAGTAGATTAGATGGCCTCTGAGGTTATTTCTAATTTTAAGATTATACAATTCCCTAGTTTGAAGTCAATGATTACAATGAGTCCTAAAAAATTACAAACTCTTGGTCCATTTTTTCTAAATGTCCTATCCATAAGAGAAGCCATTGAGAATTCACACACAAATGTATACTTATTCACACATACATATGCAACACACAAACACACACATACACATACATATACACATACACATACACAGAGCTGTTTACAATATTTGATTACTTGGTGAAGTTCATTAGGTAGTTCTTTGTAAATATTTTAAAAGAGAACTTTTGGTTTTGGAACACTAGGAAGAAAATCTTGAGTTTTCTTCCTCCTGGGTCTCCTATTTCATTTATACCAAAGTAGGGAATTTATTATGTCTTCAGATATTTATGAAGAAGGGTATATTTGCAGTATTTTAACATTCATACTTCATTTAATAGTGTTCAAAGGCAGGATCAAAAATTCCTTCTTTTGAAATAAATGGATCCAAATGATGAATAGAGTAGAAGGAAACAAGTCCATCAACCTCTATACCAAAGTTTCTAATCTTAGGCCTAAAGATCCCAAGTAGTCTATGGATGAACTTCAAGGGTCCATAAATTTTGATGATGAAAAAATTACAACTTTATTTCTCCTAACCTCCATATGAAATTTAATATTTTCTTTAATCATTTGTAAACATTATTCTGAATAAAGATCTATAGATTTCAACAATTTGCCAAAGTCAGCTATGAGACACCGGAAAATGGTTAAGAAAATCCTTTCAAGGGGTGGCTAGGTGGCACAGTGGATAGAGCACCAACCCTGGAGTCAGGAGTACCTGAGTTCAAATCCAACCTCAGACACTTAATAATTACCTAGCTGTGTGGCCTTGGGCAAGCCACTTAACACCACTGCCTTGCAAAAACATGAAAAAAAAAGAATTGTGCTACTTGTCCTCAAGTACATAGGGTATCCCAAAAGTCTTAGTGCAATTTTAAACTATTAAAGCTTAAAATTGCACTAAGATTTTTGGAACACCCTATATAAAAACTTCAACGATCACTGATATGCAATCTTCTTACTGCATAATTTCTAGAAATAACTTAGAAGACATAATGGTATTCTATATTCTATATTCTATAATATTCTATTACTAAAATTTTTTTATAATTCTGTAAATGAAAAAAAAATTTAGAAAATACACAAAACTACCTCAGAGAAAAGCTCTGGACTTTTTTCTTCTTGATCCTCTCATTATTTTTTGACTTCTACAAAAGTTTAGTGAATTCCTTAGCTTAAGAATTCAAACCTTCAAACAACTACACACTTTGTGATTTATATAGAATTAATTATATTCAAGTGAATACTGGAGTTTTGTATTATTCATCTCTCTCCACAAGATGGTGCTAATGTAATACTGCGTTTAGGTTGACTAGTATGAAAATATTTTATCTTCTGAGAAAAGAAACCTACTTTCAGAAAATTAAAAAATAGTTCAAGTTTTTGGGATAAAGGAGCATGATTTAGAAAAGATAACAATGATATAAATTTTACTTGTTCTTTCCTCATTATCAATCTTTGATTTATAACTTATTTTCCTAGTGCACCACCTCTATTGGCTCTTCGAAATCTTTAGATACAACCCCACAGTTTAAACATATTGCTGCTGCCCAACCTTACCTCCTACAGATTCTTGGCACACTTTCGCCAAATTGTTTCTGCTGTTTCCAAGAATAAATTGAGCAGATGATGAAATAATAATAGTGTAAAATCTCCATCTTAGCCTTTTAATTTTGGCTAAAATTTTAATATTTTCTATTGAAGTAAATGAGAGAAATTTGAGACCTTCATTAACAAAAAATAAACTTCATTTTTTTTGTAGATCCTTTCAAAAATAGTAATAGATGACTCTTTTAAAATCCAGTCCAAAAACCTCTAACCACTGGGTAAAGATAGACCAAAATTTCAGAAAATATTTTGCTATCTTAGAATCCACATAGTCTAAGTAAAAAAAAAAGATTCTTCTTAAATAGTCTCCCTCTCTCCAACATCTCCTTCCTTCCATTAATCCTACAGACTTTGCCCAACTATTCTCACCTAATCTAGTCAGTCATTTAACTAGCATGTAAGTATTTACTGTATGACAGACAATATGTCAAGCCCTAAAGAAAAGCAAAAAATAGTTTCTGGGCTCCAGAAGCTCTCATGCTAATGGGGAAGACAACATGTAAATAACTATGAACAAAAAAAAATATATGATATAAATAAGTAATTTAAGAGGGAAGACATCAAGTCCAGAGTCAAGCTATGGTTGGGAAGTTTGATTACAACTCGTCTGCCCTTGTGCTTCCAATACTGACTTGTTTTACTAAAAGACAGGATTCCTTTGATCCAGAGGAAGAGAAAGTACCCTAGATTCATAACATTTAGCTGTGTATTCCATAGGGGAAAAACAGAAGCAATTACACCCCACTTTTTTGACATTAGACAACCTAAAACATTTCAACTCTACCCTAGCCTAATATTTTCCTCTCTGCAGGGATTCATCAACCTAAAAAAATAAAATGAAACAGAACATCACATGAGTCTATTTTCCTCTTCTATGAAATCTACTACAATAGGATTTTAAAACAAAGGTCCACATAATAACAAATTTTTACTGAGCCATCAAATTCATATGATAACAATCACCTTTTTAAAACCAGTTTCCTTTTCATCTTACCAAAAAAAAAAAAACTCACCCATATTTTTCAGCAAGTTCCCTGGCTTCCTCTTCTTTTACTACTCTCTGGTCTTCTAGGTCACTTTTATTACCACAAAGCACTACATCTGGACTTTCACAATATGCATGCATTTGGAGTTGGCCTATCAATAAGAAAAAAAAAACACAAGAAATGATTATAGGTGCACGGCAATGCAAACAGCTCAATGCTTAAAATAGTTCATTAAATTATAAGATTCTGGGATGGAGACTAGGGAAAAAATGATTTTACTTAAGTATACCCTATGGCTTGCAAATATTCCATGAAGAAGGTTTTAAAATTTTTCTAACTTCCTCTTCTCTTCTCAGCACACACTTAGAAATTTATGCTCACTTATACTCTTATATTGGATAAATGATTTAAAAAATAGATGCTGATTAGAACAATTTCTTCTGCTACAGTTCACTTCAAACTTAAAACATTTTTTGATATTCATTTTCAACATTTTCACTACAGCAGTCAAATAAAAATGACTTTTATGTTTTTGCAAGGCAGTGGGGTTAAGTGGATTGCTCAAGGTCACACGGCTAGGTAGATATTAAGTGTCTGAGGCTGCATTTGAATTCAGGTACTCCTGACTCCATGGCAGGTGCTCTATCCACTGTGCTACCTAGCTGCCCCTAAAAATGACTTTCTATATAACCCATTTCTGTCTGAATTTTTTTGTTTCTACTGTATTTTCTTGTTTCCCTCTATTTTCTTCCCCACTGGAGTAAATCTAGAACAAACAACAGGATTTCATTGGGAGGGAGAGAGAAATAGCAGGCATAGCAATGAAATAAATTATGGGGTCAAAGGTGAACCCTCAGGAATTCTAAAAGGCTAAAATAACTATAATTCTGATCCCTTGCATTTATAGGGATTTTTTTTATTGTTGTGATGCCTTGTATCTGGACACAAGAGAAAACACAAGTAACCATAAAATAATAATGTCAGTTTTGCAACCATCACAATCTCGCAAGGAACAAATATTTTTTTAAAAAAACTTACCAACTTTGAAATGTAGATCTTTTGACATACACTTTCCTAATCCTTTCATTGCCACACTTTCTTTCAAACCAAAGTGTTCTTTCTTTCTTCCTCTCCTTCTCTCCTATGATCTTATTCTTCTCCTTTTCTCTATCTTTGTATTCTTTTATTATATTGTTCCACCTTTTCAAATTCCTTCCCCCTTCTGTTTATTCTATTGCTCATTATTCTCCAGTTTCATTAATGTACCACTTAAACCATAGGAGACCATGTAAAGGCTCTATGATTTTATGAGTGTAGGAGATTCATGTGGGAACATCCTTTCCCAAGGCAGATTATAGGTCATCTGTGACTTAATTTACAAGTAATTTCTTGAGACATAAAGGTGCACACATTTAGTAACTGTCCCAGGAGGAATTGAACCCAAGTCATCTCATCATCAAGCCTAGCACTTTTATCAGCTACACCAAACTGCCTTTGTATATCAGAACGCAAATTCAATATAAAACTGTCTTCAATTACTTAATATTTTTAGTGCATATTTTGTCCCTCCCAAAAGATTGTCAGGGACCCTAGCTAATTCTTCTTCAGCATCCCTAAGAAGCTAACCCTGTGCTAGGAGATCAAATCCCTTTCAATTGATAAAATATACAAAGTCTATTCTTTTGGAATTTAATGTTTATTAATGTCATGTGGCATATAAGTAACACTTCTGAAGAAGTAATAATTTATAAGGACTATGATAATAAACTTTTAAATATGCCTGAAATCCACTAAAGAATTTGAATCAGCTTAGCTGAGGTTTACATACACTGACATCAGAAATTTTTATAGGATTTCTGAAAATTACTCTGTATATATATATATATATATATATATGTTTATACACATATGTAATATATGGATATTCAATATATCTATGATGGAACAGAGGTGAGAATTATTTTCAAATACTCCCTGAAGCCCCCAGAAATAGAACCCATTCTATTGTCTTACCCTAAAATAAACTTGAGAAAATTGGTTCAGATTTACTACTATCATGAATTTAATGTCACAAATATCTCAATTCTGTCTATCATCTATTGATTCCAAAAGGAACCGACATTATTTGCAAAGGGCAGCTAGGCAGATAGAGAAACTATGCACCCACACCCCATCCCATCCTACTCCAACACCAGGCATAGTACACTTCTGAATAATCAATGATGGGCAAATATTGAATGAATGTATCATTCTAAATATTCTCTATGATTCCTTTCACTTTATGTCCCACACCTAAGATTTATCTCCATTTTTAAGTCAAACTGGGGTTTGGAAAGGGTTGGCAACTTACCCAGAATAAAAAAGATCATGTCACCACCTAAGAGTCAATCCATGTCCTCTATCTATAAGACTTTTAGTGCTGCTCTTGTAATCATTCAGTTGTTATCAGTCATATCTGACTGTTTGTGACCGCATTTGGGATTTTCTTGGCAAAGATATTGGAATGGTTTGCCATTTCCTTCTCCAACCATTTACAGATGAAGAAACTGAGGCAAGCTGGTTAAGTGACTTGTTCAGAGTCTCACATCTAGTAAGGTAGGTTTTGAACTCATGAAAATGAGTCTTCCTGATTCCAAGCCCAGTGCTCTATTTTGTCAACAAATTGTCTTTCTCTACCACAAAATCATGCAGAACAATTTTTTTATTCCTCCCCCCAGAATATGGAAGGGATTTGTCTGTTTGTTTATTCATTTATTTCGGAACTCTGATTTCTATCGTGTGAAGTTCCAGTGAGGAAGCTCCCTGAACCAATGCAAATATTTCATTCTACAATTTATGAGAAAGTTGAGTAGGATTCTGAGAAGTTAGAAACTAAATGACTGAGCCTAAGGTCACCCATACAATGTATGTCAAAGGGAGCACTTGAACTCATGTCTTCCTGAGTCCAAGATTAACTCTTTGTCTACTATGTACTATCTTACCTCTTGGGAGGATTACAAAATATAACAACATTGTTTTTTTTTAATCCAAGCATATTCTACAACCTTTAGAAATTATTTAAAATATAATCAGAATAATAGAAAAAAACACCCCTAACTTTCAACTAGCCATTTTGACAAAAAAATAGGAAGAGCAAGAAAGATAAAGTTTGCCAGTTGCCCCCAAAATTCATTTTAGTCTATATCCTATATCATCAACTGTTCTCTAGAAAATCAATAACAATCACAGCTAACAAATAACTAAACTGACAGACATTTCAATCACATTCTGCAGTAACAATTTATTTTAATAGCCATCATTGCCAAGAAATCTAAACAATGGAAGATGTGGAATCAAAGCTCGATAATTTTTTTAATTGACTTGTAGTCTTATTTTCTATAATGATTGAGGTTCACTCAACCTGAAAACTGCAGCATAGATTACATTATTTTTCAAAGTAACATTTCTCTGATATTTTTAACTAGAGGAGGAAAGAATAATTATTGAAAAGTTCAAAGTCAGATGGAAGAAAAATAATAAATGCTTTAATAAATTACAAACTGGAAAAATTATTGAGTTAACATAGATAAGCATCTTCTAAGTCATATATTAAAAAGATCATAAAAAGAGATGAAAAAAACTACTTACTTATCCAATTTCTAACATTGAGAAAACTTTGTTCATTGGTCAGATCAAAAAGAAGAAGAAAACCCATTGCATCTCTGAAGAATGCAGTTGTCAGGCTACGAAATCTAGGAACACAAAATCAAAGATGCAAGTTAGTAGTCCTTTCATGGGAAACTAGCCACTTATTTAAAACCACGGTTCCATGCAAGTTGCAATGTTGTCATGAAGATCGTTTGCCTTCAGTAACACCTGTGATCCTGTACAATTCTGCATTTGTTTGTTTTCTACTTTCATATAAATTGTTTAGCTATTTATCTGGTCACAAAGCTCCTGATTTCCACATAAGAGCTTGGCAACCCAATCAGTCCACTTGCAGAAAAAACAAAAGCTAATTCTCAGCCCATGATTTACCTAATAGTTTAGTTTATGATGGGACCATGAATAATTAGGCAACAAGCACTGATATATGCATTTGTGCATATTTTTGTTAACTTTGACCACGAATAATTAGGCAAAAAGCACTGATATATGCATTTATGCATATTTTTGTTAACTTTATTTTATATTCTATATTCCCCCAATTACACATAAAAACAATTTTTAACATTTAAAAATTTTTTTGAGTTCAAAACTTTCTCCCTTCTTCCTTCCCCTTCCTCCCTCATGGAGAAGGCAATTTTATATAAGTTATACATGTTCAGTCATGCAAAACATATTTCCATGTCAGTCGTACTGTGAAATAAACATGGTATATTTTTTAATTTAAGTATTTTTTTACTGGACTTGTGATTTCAAAACTTTAAGAATTTCCTGCTGAAGAACTTCCTCTAGCAACACACCTCTGAAGTTGATAGTCTTACAAAGTTGTCCAAGGCTGAGTGGCTTACCCAGGATGTCCAGCCATATATGTCACAGGCAAGACCTGAACTCAAGTTTTCCTGACTGAGGAGAGATTTCTAGCCATCACACCTCATTTCCTCTAAATGTATTTGTGCGTATAATATTATAGGCATACAGAGACTAGGGATTAAGAGCTGATCTTGGAAAGACCTAAACTCAAATCCTGCCTTAGACAATAACTAGCTATGTGACTCTGGGCTAGCCACTTGACCCTCTCAACCTCAGTCTCCTCAACTGTAAAATCAAGATAATAGCATCTTCCTCCCAGAGGGATTGTGAGGATCAAATCAGATAACATGTAAAATGTTTTATTTGGATATTTTATGTGGGCATGGAGTTTAAGTTTTATAAAGCCCCTTCCACAGTTTGATCTCATCTGAATCTCACAACATATTTGTGAGGTAGGTGTCCTGATTTTATAGATAAGAACACAGGGGTTCAGAGGAAGAGAGTAGTTAAAGGACTTGTTCATGGGTCATAAATTTAAGAAGTACTGAAACAAAATTCTAAGCCAGGTCTGTTCTTTCTCACTGCCTCAAGGTGTTCTCTAGTCTAAATTCTAGCTTCTTCCAAAGGCTATTGTCACCCAGTCTGCATAATAATAAAGGCTCAGTCACTAACCTCACCTATTCCCTTCTCTTTTTGTTTGTCTCTCCTAAGGCTTTGAACAACATGCAACTCTCTACCACACCCCCTCTCCTGCAACTCAATCTCAACCACCAGGTTTCAAGAAATACATATAAAATGAATTTAAGTATACCAGGTGTGCTAGGTTTTCCTTAAATACTGATTTTAAGTAACTATCATTCAAACATAAAAAAGTCATTTCTAAGATCTCAATAAAATCCTAGACAAGAGGACTCCGAGAGATAACAGAAGCCAGCTCTGAACTGAAAGTAACATCATACCAATGCTACGTGTACTATTCCTTTTTGGTCTCCAGATTCTGATAGTGAGAACTCTGATCAACCTAGTCTTTCAGGAATCTTTAGCAGTTGGATTTTAACAATGCAGTCACATTTATTCAACCTCATACACAAAGAGACTCATTAGCAAAAAGAAATTACAGAAATGGCATTAGGGAAACATATATTGATATAAAATGCCTGTAGAAAAGGAATAAATTCTGAAAAGATTATTTTCCCTTTAAGCTTATGAAAAACAAAATCATTCTCATGCCAGTCTGATAAATTTCCTGTTTACTTTGGCAGCACATTCCTTGCCCAGGTGCATGTCAGGTAACTGGTCAGTTCTCTTCTGATCATGTGACTATATATAGATCATTACTTGCTTTGTGTTCCTCCTATAACTAGTCCACGTCTCCAAGTCTCACCTTTCTTGACCCGCTGTGTCCCATAACTGCAGGTGGATCCTTTGGCCTCTGCCAACTGCTCCATCTGGCCCATTGGCCCTATATACCTAGAAGAGGTAAATTTCACAAAGTAAAACAGGGAAACAAAACACATATTTAGTTAACAGTAAACTATTACCAGGAACAAGAGCAAAATCTGAAGGTAATCCAGTTCCCCTTGAAAATCTGAATAATTCAGAATGCCAATTAATAGGAATCTACCTCTGAATCAGTAAGGTTAACATCTAATATAAAATAATGAGAACAACTAAGATTTGAATTTTAAAATAAAATTAAATCTTCAACTGGACTCATCATTTGAAATTGAGAGGAAAAACAATAAAGAACTAAAGAAAAAAATTCCACAGAAATTGAATTGGAGATAGAGAGCAGAGTATACTGGATTTGGAAGTACAGAACCTGGTTCTAATATTTATTATGGGTGAGACTGTGAGCAAGACACTTAAGCTCCTTTAGATCTCCTCATTGATCATAAATGAAAGAGTTGAACTAGATGACATTTAAGATGCTTTCCCAGGTTTAAATTCTTGAATACCTGAGGGCACATCCAAGGACCCCCCACTGAAAGTTCAGTTTTCTAAAGAGACTAACCATATGAGTACCCGACCTTCTAAGAGCTTATCCCTCAAATGAGACACATGGAAGAGAGATAGTCTTCCTCTTTACTCTATGGAGCAGTGCACAGTAGGAGAGGAGAATAATAGGGATATGATGGCACTCCCTAGCAGACACTCAGAAGCCTGCTACCTGATAAACCTGCCCTCTGGTGAAAGAAGGAAACTAAGTTCCCTTCTTCAGATAAAAGAGGGCTCTCTTCCCCATCCTATTCTCTTCTTGAGATGTTTTATATTAAATTTCAAACCAAATATTATTGGGCTAGGAATTTCAAGTTGTTTTTGTTTCCTTCCCCCCTGTGGATTTGGGGGAGGGATTCTCATGGCTTTTGGGGCTTTTATTTTTTGCAAAAAAAAAATAGGAAAAATATAGGATTTGAATTTTTTTAATCTATTTTTTTAAAAAACATTCTTATTCACCCTAGGGATACAAAAGAATCAAGGGACAAACTATTATGGTTTCTTATTCTAGTAAAGTAAAATCTGAAAACTTTTTTAAAAGCCATCAAAGGGGTGGCTATGTGTCATAGTGGATAAAGCACTGGCCTTGGAGTCAGGAGTACCTGGGTTCAAATCCAGTCTCAGACACTTAATAATTACCTAGCTGTGTGGCCTTGGGCAAGCCACTTAACCCCATTTGCCTTGCAAAAACCTGAAAAAAAAAGCCATCATAAACAACAACTGCTGGGGAGCTAAAGGTGCCACACAATCCATATTGCTGTTGGTGACACAAGTATCTTGGGGGGATTGGTCAATGGGACTCCTATCCTCACTATATGAGAACTCTCTGAGATGGGGTTCTCACTGAGCAATTAAAAAATACTTCTTGGAAATTAATCATGAATATCATAATTATTAATGGTAATATCAACATCATCATGCTTTGTTTGGGTGACTGATTTCTTACAAATGATAACCAAGAGTATATAAATGCTAATGAATGCTTCTTTAGCAAAGTCAGACCCATAATTTGGGATGCAGTGGCCAAAAATGTACATAATAAAAGCAAATGATTCAGAGAGTATTGGCACTGGCATTGGCATGTACATTAAAGAACAGCTAATCAAACCACCTTCATTTCATTTTACATATGAGGAAAATGAGAGTCAGAGAAAATTATTCTCTTAGGGCCACATAGTAAGTTAGTGTGATAGAATCTTTGTCTCTTGACTCCCATTCCCATGCTTCTTCAATTAGACAATTAACTTTTGTATATTTGGCTATATTCATGGATTTTAAAAAATCTCTTTGGTGATGTTTTTGAAAGTCTTGCTCAGGTCAAATGAAATGATTTTTTTTTTTTTACTTTTAGAGGCAAACTCTGCCCTCTTTCCATAGCTCCAAAGTCAATAAAATAATACAAGCAAGTCCTAAATGTTTACTCAGTGATTGCATTTTTAAATATCATAGACAAGGATTGGAAACTTACCACTCTCTTTTCCCTGAAATCAATGCCCACTGTTGTGATAAATTTGGAGTTAAATTTGCCATCTGTGTACTGGTATAGTAAGCTGGTTTTTCCAACTCCAGAATCACCCAAGGCTAAAAACTTGATGAGATAATCGTAGTCCCCATCAGACATAATGAAAAACTCAGTAGTTTACCTTCAAAATACAAAATACAAGAAGAATGTTAGCATCTTAAGTATATGAAAAGACTTAGGCTAAGAGTAGATTCATCAGTGATTATTGACAAGCAACTGTGCTAAGCATTGCACTAAAGGTTTTAAAGGAATGTAAAAGAAACAACTTCCTGTCCTTTGAGACCTTTCCTAATCCAGGGCACACGCGCACGTGTGTGTGTGTATATGTGTGTGTGTGTGTGTGTGTGTGTGTGTGTGTGTGTGTGTAATAAGTAAATTACTGTGCAAAAGAAAAAAAGCGTTTTATAATTTAATAAGTATTCCATGATTCAGTCAGAATAAAAAGTTAAAAGATATAAAATAATAATAAAAATAATAATAATTCATGTTCCCAGGAAGATTTATGGCTCACAAAATGTTTTCTGAATAACAATCTGAAATAGTAGTGAGTACCATTATTATTATCTTCATTATTTACAGATAAGAAAATGGAAGGTCAGAGACGTTAAGTGACTTGCTCACAACAGTAAAAAAGCACAAATGAACAGGAATAGAAACAGAAATAAGGGAAAGTAAGAAAGGTTGTAGAAGGGATGGGTGTGATGAAAAAAAATAAAACTATTGACACATTATCATCTGCAAGTAAATCCAACTTCTCCCCTTTCTCATCTCCTATTAGTGAAAGTCTCCCAATATTATATCTTTGGATTTTTTAATACTTTTAATTTTGAATTCTGGAAAATTTCACGCAAACCAAAGAAAACTTGTGCATTGAATATGGAGTCCGAAGACATGGACACATATCTTGTATTTACATCTGACAATCTTGTAGCCTTAAGTAGGATATTTATCCTCAATTTCCTGGTATATAAAATGTGGATAATAATTTCATTATCAACCTTACAAGGTTTGTGAAAAGATCAAATGAGATTACAAAGAACTTTGTCCACCATAAAGACTAGATGAAAGAAAGTTATAATGATATAAAGCAATTTGCAAACTGTAAAGCTCTATATTAGTATAATTTCTATTACTCTATTCAGTTGCTTTAAAAAATTACAATTAGGATGACAGATTCTCATAAAAGAGAAATCTAAATATTTCAAACTAAATTTTGCATGCAGAATTATTTTTCCCCACTACACTGTGAAGTATAAAAATGAAGGGGTGCACACGTTCCAGAAAATGGTATGAAAAACTTATATTCCTGGAAGATAATTAGCCTCAAGGTTCAAATTCTAAGTTTGACTCATGAGAGAATAAAGAAAGAGAAGGTAAGATAGAGACAGAGACTTTAGTGATTGAGTAAATGGGGAGAAAAATGTTTGATCTCCTCTATACTTTTCTTGATATTCTTCTAAGAAGTTTATTGACCTTTGTAACAAGTTTTTCTAAATATCATACAAAATTTAAAATACTTTTTTTTCCTTTTTAAATAGAATGACTATTTCTAGTTAGTTATAATTATTCATTTGTATGAGATAGTTTTGTTCTCCAAAGTACTTTGAAACTCCAAAAGTCAATCTATTTGGAAATTCAACTGAACTTTGCTTTAGGATGGCTTACTTTTTCTTACTCTCATGTCTCCTAAAGAGAAAACCCACATGAAGCTCAAACTGGCCCATCTTCAACACTTCTACCTTTATACCTACACACACACACACACACACACACACACACACACACACACACACACACACACACCTTCCTATCTGTTATTATTCACCCCTTTCCACCAGAATATTTATCTTCATAATCTTTATTTCTTATGTAATTACTTCAGTCTTCTATTCTTCTCATTAAAATGTGGATATTCAGATTATCTTTTCCTTCCTATCTCAGCTCCAGCTATTTCTTCCAATATGTAGAAGAAATATCAATTTCTCTTCTTTTTGTCTCTTCCTCCTCCCCAAGATCCAGGAACAGACACTTACCCCAAACTTCCCCTACCTGTCTGAACACTGAACTTTTGCTCAACTCCAATGTGCAGCTGGACATATACCTGCTCCCCAGCAACTCTGGGCTGTTCAGCTATCTTGCATCCTGTTTCTCATACCACTGGACAGTCTACAAGGGCGGAGCCTTTGCAAACATTTGCAATTCTATTTACACAAATATGAATTATAATATTATGACTATAATGGTTTTCTATTTAACAGGTATGGCTTCTGTATGAACAGGTGTGGCAAACTGGTAATAATGCATGGCTCTTTCTACAAAATGATGTTCTGTCTCCACCACTGTATCTTAAGATTATTACATTATATGTTAAGAGAAAGAATACTTTAGTAGAAATATTCTAATGTCCTATAACAACACATTTGATCTAAAATAAAAAACTGAGTTGTGAAAATTAGGTCCTTATAACTTAACTTGATGTACCTAGCATTCCTTTTACAGTTTCCTCTCTTTCAGTGAAGAATCAAAGAGCACATATAGTTCTGCTGCAGAAAAGTAGGAAGAAATAGGCAAGACAGCAGATATTGGTTTTCTTCAACTCACCTCTCCTACCCTACAATGTAAGGATCATATGATGTAGTGGTGGAAATATGACATAAAATCTATAGCACATGATAGGATAGAGGCAGGATAGATACAAACTTGAAAAAATCAAGGTCAAGGGGAATTTTGAAGAAAAAATAATCACATTCATCTGTGGGCATCAGAAAAAAAAACTTCATGGAAGAGAGAGCTTAAGTTCAGCCTTAGGAATGTGTGAGAGTTTAACAGGTGAAAAACAGATGAACTGAAAAACTGAAAAACAGACTCTCCAGGCAAATGTACAAACAGAGGCTTTGAGGCAGAAAAGCCTGGGGTGTGTTTGAGGAATAGGAATTGGCTAGAGTAAGGGAATGGCAATTGTGAAAGATAAGATTGCAGTCATGTGATGAAGGGCCTTCATAATGCCAGGCAAAGGAATGTGGACTTTAATCAGTAAGCACGGGTATAAAATGATTAATGATGGATTTAGGAAGATTAATCTGGCAGTGTGGAGTCTGGCTTGAATGGCTAAGAGACTTAGGAGACATTTACAAGTAATGAGGGCCTACACAAAGTGAAGGCAATTGTAGAAACAGGCATGAAAGACATTGTAGAGGTTTCTCCATTTTCCATAAAATACCAAATCTACTCTAATAGATTACAAAGATTTAAAAATGACAATTTCTCTAGACTGACAGCAATTGATAAGCCTCACCCAATCCTACTATCTGAAGAATTTTTACATATAAGTATAGGCTTCAAGTGGCACAGAGGATTGAGTGCCAGGCCTGGAGTCAGAAAGACTTTAATTAAAAAACCAGCCTGAGACAAAAGGTATGTGACCTTGGACAAGTCACCTAACCCTGTGCACCTTGGCTTCCCTATCTATAAAATGAGCTAGAAAAGAAAAGAAAATGGCAAACCACTCCAGTATATTTGACAAGAATATCCCAAAATGAAGTCATGAAGGGTTGGATATGACTGAAATGATGCAACAATGCCATCACTAAATAATATTTTTAACTTTTTTTTTGTAAGGCAATGGAGTTAAGTGGCTTTCCCAAGGCCACACAGCTAGGTAATTATTAAGCATCTGAGGCCGGATTTGAACTCAGGTACTCCTGACTCCAGGGCTGTGCTCTATCCACTGCGCCACCTAGGTGCCCCAATATTTTTAACTTTTTAAAATAACATTTTAATAACATTTTTCTATGCATGAGAGCATATAATAAACCAATTTGAAGTCACCATAATCCCCTAATTTAAAAGGTAAAAAGGGCAGCTAGGTGGCGTAGTGGATAGAGCACCACCCCGGAGTCAAGAGGACCTGAGTTCAAATCCGATCTCAGATACTTGATAATTACCTAGCTGTGTGATCTTGGGTAAGTCACTTAACCCCATTACCTTGTAAAAAAAAAAAAAAACCCAGATGAAGGAAGCAGTTCCTTGGTGTAACTCCTTCCCTCTCTCATATTGTGCTCTAATCATATTGGACTATGTAAATATTAATGTGATGACTGTTTAGCTGAGAGAACACTGAGTTATATTAGGTTCCTGAGTGAGCAGAAGAATCTTCTGTAGGACTTTGAGGGAGGAGGTGGTTGTGAGAAGCAAGTTGGAACTTCTGAATGACCTCTAGAAATCCATAAAGCTGCAGACATATAAGGGAACCTGTTCTGTCAACTGTCCCTTGATTTCCAAAGACTGCAACCCTAGAAAGTACTAAGTAAATTCTTTTGCTGAGAACAATCTACCTTTGGTGAGCTGAGCTCTTATCTCACTTCCAGTTTAAGACTTCTTATACTCTTATTATTCTTTTGTCTATTTTATTTGGACAACTTTCCTAATTTCTGTTTACTGGTTATTTTGATAAAGAGGTTTATTAGATTTTGTCACAGTTGTTTGTACAGCCAGTATTTGGTGGAGGAATCTAAGCTGGTGATAGTAAACCAAATATTACCCTCTCCTTCAGCAAAATCAGGGGAATTTAAACTGGACTCCAAGTGCACCAGACTAGAGATTTTTTTTTTAACCTTTTTTCTTTCAAAGACCTCCCTTGCAATCTGGTGAAATCAATGAATCCCATCTCAAAATAATGTGTTTTAAATTATATAGTTTTATGTATACACACATACTTATACATGTAATTAATGAGGAAAAAAATTATTTTGAAAAACAATTATTAAAAAAAAATTAGGCCTTAGGTGAAGAACTCCTGCCCTAGACAGTGATTTCTGCTTAGAAGTTTGTAAACACCTAAGGAGTTCCTGATGAGGGTTCAAAGGGTTAATGCGAAAAATTATTTAATGGTACCTTAAGCAATAAACAATTGACCAATTATATTGTAGATATATTTTTACTTTATAACAATGTACATGTGCATGGTTAAAGTTTTTTATAGGTTTGTTTCTGCATTGATTCATGATCTTGTGCACAATGATTTTGGTATATGTTCAGGGATTATATCAAATTTAGCTTCTAAGTCCAAATAATACAATCTTACAGATTCTCATCCTGTCATCAAATTATTTCCAAATCACCACAGAGGCTTAACATTCTAGTGCAAACTGATTCCTAATGAGTAATGAGAACCATGAGTATAGCCTCATTTATATTTTGAATACTATCTCAGAGTAGTTTCCTCAGTCCTCTATAACCCTGTAATCATAATTCAATATGCAATTTTATAATCAAGATGTTTTGAATACATATGATTCCTTCAGCATAGATATCAAGGTGTTTGAAAACTAAGCTTGGTCCATATGTATATTGCAAAAACATCTTGAAACGATCACAGATCACCATAAATATTCTGCAGAAACAAACTCTAGAACACTTCTTATGGCAATATTAAAATGTTTTCAATTTAAACTTATCTTCCACTTCTGTTACTATTTTCATATTATATATATATATATATATACATATATATTATGTAATACATGTGTGTCTAATATTTCATGAATAGCTAGGCAGTATAGTGGATAGAGTACTAGGTCCAATGGATAGAGTACCAGGTCTAAAGTTGGGAAAATTCATCTTTCTGAGTTCAAATTTGTTCTAAGATACTTGCTAGCTGTGTAAACCTGGACTAGTCACTGAACCCTGTTTACCTCATTTTCCTGATCTTTAAAATGAACTGGAGAAAGAAATGGCAAACCCCTCCAGTATCTTTGCCAAGAAAACTCTGTCTCATAAAGAGTCACATGACTGAAACAACTGAATAACAACATATAATTTAATACAATGATTGCCATTGGTCAATAGAAAAGTAATTATTTTATATTTTAACTGTTCATTTTTGTCAAACGATGATGTGGCTAAAATTTTAAAATGAACTTTTATCTTTCAGCAAGAAGGTTCATAACATTTTCCTTCCATTTTTCTACTTTATCATTATGTAATGAATATTTTCATTTTATTATTGTTTATTTCTGTTGTTTATTTATTATTGTCAGCATTCTATCAACTGTGCCACCTAGTTGTTCCCATTTATTTGATTTAAATCAAAATACAGAAATAAACTCAACATGGGACTAAATTGAAGGTTGTGTTTGGTGTTAAGTCATATATTGTAAACCTTTGTTCAAATAAAAAATCATATTTAAATTAATTTTTTATATTTCCATATTATATTACATCATACTATTCCAAATTATAATTTATTACATTAAAATATTAATAGTAAAAATTAAAGAAAGTTCATAAGCATATGCATTCTTGTTGGATTCCTTCTTTTAATTATTATAGACCATCCTACTTTAAGAGTACATAATTATTTCATAGAGTGTAACAATTTCATAGTTCATTTTCTTAATTATAAGTAGAATAAGATTTTAAAGTTAATAATTATAATTATGTGATATAAAATTTAATTTGTAGTTATTTAGGACAAAATTTACCACTGTAATTATTATAAGCATTTAATGAATAAGTATAAAATAATATTATGAATAGTATATTAAACTACTCTTGGAGTTCACAAAACTTTTTGGTTCTGTTGAAAAGAGTTTGTGAAAAAAAAATAACCCTGGGAACCATTACTCTAGACTATAAATGTTGTACTGTGGTAGATAATATAATTTTAGCCCAATATCCTGGTTGGAGTTAGGATAGGAGAAGGAGACCCAGCTATACTCCTCCTACTCTCCACAAAGGCAGAAATCACATTGTCCTTTGGAGAAGGAGATTCTGATCAGACATATATTCATGCCACATGCAATCCAAGTCATATCTTTATAAGACAATCATCCACACATATCTTTCATAGATAAGAACTGCCACATAGTTAAATTATAATAGCTTGTCACAGCAGCTCTCTAGGGCAACAGGCCACAAAAGCTACTAGCAAGACATATAAAAATCTCAAGAATCTTGCTTCCAGCAAATTTGGAGAGGGAAGAGAAATCTGCGGTACAATATGTAATATTATACAATTTGTACAATATGTACAATAAGTACAATATGTCATATTTAACTTTCTTATATCTCCAAGTAACTGTTTTCAAAACTCAAAGTGTGTGTGTGTGTGTGGGGAGGATGGAGTTGGTCTCCCATTTAGAGGATAAGAGAACTGTAGGAATGCCTGTCCATTTTCTAGGTAATCAGCAAGAAGGAAGTGCTCTTTACAAGCTAAAACAACAATAGAAAAAGTTTGCAGTGTCAAAACAAAGAAGAATTAAAAATGGATTTCAGGAGACAGAAAAGAATACTGATATCTGCCAGATCATGGACAATAAAAATGAAAAGGAAGAAAAAAGGAAGAACCACCATATATGTAAAGCTAAGTAATATATATATGAAGTTCTTCACAAAAAAGGATGGAGCTGGTCCTTCTGAGGAGGAAGCAGCAACTCGTCCACCAAGGAATCCTATGGTTCTACAGAGGCATCATCCAAAAAGGATCAGAGCAAAAAGAGATAAAAAGTGGGCCTGTGGGCTCCAGAGACAAATACTTAACAGTTTAGCATTGATAATAAAAATATATAGTCATTCTAAGTAATGTATTTGGGACATGTTTGAGAATCTCCTAAGTCTTTTCAAAACAAATGACTACTGTTCTCTTCTAAGGAACCATGTATGATACAAACAATACTGCCTGAAGAGTTCTATAAAACATTATTAAGTTTTAATTAGCCAAAAAAAATAAATTAAAGACTTCAGAGTGTCATATGGTGTGATTGCAGAAGAGAAAGGTAGACTGGAGAAATAAATAATTGGTAAAGAAGGTACTGATTGGGGTGGCTAGGTGGCACAGTGGATAAAGCACCGGCCCTGGAGTCAGGAGTACCTGAGTTCAAATCCGGTCTCAGACACTTAATAATTACCTAGCTGTGTGGCCTTGGGCAAGCCACTTAACCCCATTTGCCTTGCAAAAACCTAAAAAAAAAGATACTGATTGAGCAATGGATTTGGATTTCTGACCATTGCTCAAAATACAAGAATGGTGTGCTTTTATTAATTGCACTCCATCCATAGGTGAAAAAATGAATGCTAAGGTAAGATTTATTTGCCTGGAGTTCAACACTCATAAACTAAAGAGCTCTAAAATGAAAAGAAGAGGGAGAAAGAAAATTATGTCTATGTACATGTATTGAGCTATATATCAAAGAGCAGGGATTCTTAACCCTTTTTGTGTCATGTCCCTTTTGACAGACTTGTAAATTCCATGGACCCTTTCTAAGATTATTATTTTTAATTTACAAAAAATAAAACCATAAGACCACAAATTATGCTAAAGTAGAGTTATCAAAATAGTTTTTAAAAAGAAAATTTGCAGGAGGGCAGCTAGGTGGCACAGTGCATAGAGCACCGGCCCTGGAGTCAGGAGTACCTGAGTTCAAATCTGACCTCAGATACTTAATAATTACCTAGCTGTGTGGCCTTGGGCAAGCCACTTAACCCCATTTGCCTTGCAAAAAAATTTTGCAGATCCCAATTTTTAACCTTTGCCATAAATATAGTTACAGTGTAGGAAGAACAGTGATGAAAACATTCAAATGTATAAGAGACAAGATCTAAGGGAAGAGCTGAAAGTAAAACACCAGGACTTCAGATGTCTCTGTACAAAAGCACATAGATTGAGTAACAAAATGGTGAACCAAAGATCCAGTTGAAGAAGGCAAATTTTTCCTCATAGTTATTACTGAGATTTAGTGGATGGACCTTGTGATTAGAATATGAGTCTTAAAGCAGATACTTTTTTCAAAAGAAAGGAGGATCAGTAAATAGAGGAGGGAAGAGAATACCATTAAATATCATGAAGATATTCATGTAAAGAGGTCTAGGAACCAAAAGGGGAAACCACTTGGAAAACATCTCAGTGATAAACAAGAGAGGAAGAAATAAAAGCAATAATGCCACTGAAATATAAATACAAATTATGTATACAGATATACATATATACATGCTGCAAACAACCTAGAAGAAAAGAAGTAATAGACAACAAATCTAGAAGATAGGTCATGTTGACATGAAAGCATGGTATATAGGATGATAGAAATCTTTAGTTATCCAGACAGCTACAAAAACTCTCTGTCAAAAGAAGAGAAACTAATAATTTCTTCATCTTCCAAAAGTAGAGGAAACTATGGGGGAACTGATTTTTGGGACCCAATTCTGACTAATGAAAAGTAACTAAGTAAATGCAAAAATAATAGGAATCGGGGCAGCTAGGTGGTACAGTGGATAGAGCACCAACCCTGGAGTCAGGAGTACCTGAGTTCAAATCCAGCCTCAGACATTTAATGATTACCTAGCTGTGTGTCTTTGGGCAAGCCACTTAACCCTATTGCCTTGCAAAAACCTAAAAAAAAAAAAGAATCGGGGGGGGGGGGAATGACCAATTTAGAATCTGTAAGACCAGTAAACCTGGCATAGTTTGACATAGATCCTATATCTGGGGAGCCTCAATTTCATATAGCATCCAGTGGACTAATCTTCTATAGGGAAAGTGAAACCCAGGAAGAAATTTGCCAGAAGGAAATTCTGAAAAGATAAAGAAAGACAACTGCAGTGAAATTGGTTGTGAAAAGAGCTGTATTAAGACACTGATATGGATTCACAAGGAATTTATGAACTAATAGACTTTTTAAAAATACTGAAAAGATAAAAGAACAGGAAAATGGATGGGAGACAAATAAAAGAATGGGGCATGGTCCCATAAGAATAGTCCAAAGTGGAGACAGCTAGGTGGTGCAGTGGATAGAGCACTGGCCCTGGGAGTCAGGAGGACCTGAGTTCAAATCCAAACTCAGACATTTAATAATTGCCTAGCTGTGTGACTTTGGGCAAGTCACTTAACCCCACTGCCTTAAATAAACAAGATTTAAAAAAAAGAATAGTCCAAAGTGCTAAATACATATCAGAAAAGTACTGAAACTAATAATAAATACTAAGATAACAAAAAATTTAAAGGTCTGGTGGTGATGCTTGCTGTTTTTAGTACACTGAAGAAAAGATAAAGAAGATCAAAGAAAGAATAAGTACTGCTTCTAAAGACAAGTGTAATGATAATGGTTGAGAGAATAATCTTATTTTAATCCTCTGCCTCTTAAGGTAGTTTAGGTGACACAGTAGACAGGGTGTACCTTGTCTAGAGTCAGGAAAACCTGGATCCAAATCTTATTGTATACATATACAAGATGTGTGACCCTAGGCAAATCATCTAACATCTCAGTGATCAAGAAAACTATTCAATCCTGCAAATTGTGGGGCAAGGGGGAGGGAGGAATGTCATTCTGCAATGAATGGCAGAAAGTTTCATCTTTTAGAAATTTCCTATGTCAATGAAATCCAAGTCCTTAATCCCATTCCTATTCCTATCCCCAATACCCCTATCCCCAAAATCTGACCCCCCACATAACTCTAGAAAATAAGTAGAACTCAGGCAAGTAGCTAATTTTCCCATGTTTTCCCACATGTGTTTATTCCCTGTACTTGGAAGTTGGAAGGCTGTGTTCTTTTTACCAAATATACTATTTGTTTTCCTTGGATTCAGATACCCATACTTGTTTCCTTTAAAATTCACTACACTAGGTCCTTGACATCCATTTCGATGATGTGTCTATTGTGAGCAAAAGATTTTTGGAAGCTATAGACAATGATCTGACAGATGGATATCCTTTGAAAATACAGAATGTAAGATATTAATTGCATATATCCTGTTCTGTTGTTTGACCCATGTCCTAGGATAAGTATCTTCCAACTGTTTTGTGGAAAAATTCAGGAAATAGATCTGCCCAATGACTCACTGGAGGAAATGTTAGAACTCTATATGGAGGAGAATATGGTGGCATCTGTACCCTTAGATATTAAGTATCCTATCATTTTGTTTTAAAAATCCAGAAATCACAAATCTGCAGTTTTTGACCACTAGATGGCAGATTCAGCAATATGGTTTTAGTAGCCTGGAGTCCTTTCAAGAATTCGTGAGAGAAGAGATACAAAGATAAAGACAGAGACAGAGAGAACTATTCTTGTCTGAAAAGGTCTCAATTTTTATTAGAAAATCAATTAGAAAAGTGGTTTTATAACTAGGATTCAATCATTCAAGTATTCATTAAACTTCCATACTTGAAGGGAAACTTAGCAATTAAATGAGATTGAGAATACAAACAGGCTAATACATTGCTTAGAACAAAATGAAATTTTATAGAGATCAGTGTGAAGTCCCATACTTGGATTTTAAAAAATAAATTTCACAAATACAAAATTGGAAGTTGTATCTAGATAGCAATTAATCTAAAGTTCTGGAGGTCTGAGTGGACAAGAAACTCAATATATGTCAACAGTGATCTGATGGCCAAAAAAGTCTAATCTAATCTTAATCAACATTAAAATCAGTATAGCTAGTGTCCATAATGAGGGATGTGTGCTCTGTGTGGTGTCATGGAAAGACCACTGACTTGGAACCAGGGATCATTGGTTCAAATCTTGAGTCTTCAGTTTACTATCTGTGTGATTTGAGCAAATCATTTCACTTTTCTGGACCTTAGTTTCTTCATCTGTAAAATGAAGGACCCATCCTAAATAATGACCAAGGTTTCTTCCAGTTTTTGATACTGTGCTCTTATGGCCTAGATAATCTATCTGTGGAGTGTTGTGTTCAAGCTGCTACACTTTATATTAATAAACTAGATAATATCTTGACCAAGACCTCTTAATAAGGGCTCTAAGGTCATATTTCTGGCAGTCCATGATTTATTTCAATATAACTGGGTTCTTTTGTAATCCTATATATTTTTTCATTTTAAGGGTTTATAAACATTATTCTGAGACAGAGTCCACAGAATTGAGCAGATTGCCAACAGTCCTTGAAAAAAAAAGGTGAAGAATCTTGAATGAGACAAATAAGATCATCTCATCTGAGGATCAGTTGAAAAAAAGATGAAGAGGAGAATGGATGGTTGCCTTCCATATTTTGAAGTATCTGAAGGAAGGGGGCTATTATATAGAAAAGAGATTAGATGGGATTTATTTGGTCTTACAGAGTGAAGCTAAGTGAAGAATAGAACTTCCTAACAACCAGAGTGATCCAAAAGTAGATTAGGCTGCCTCAGATTGTAATAGTGCTTCTCCAAAGATCTTTAGGTAATGACCAGATGACCATTTGTTGGCAATATTTTAGAGGTGTATTTTGGTCAAGTACAAGTTTGACTACGTGGCCTTTGAAGTCCAGTTCCAACAATGATATGCTGCAAGAGCAAACTTAGAAAGGGGAAAAAAAATTTCTAAAGGCAGTGGGCCAACTCTACTTATTTCCCACAGCAGTCTTTACCTCCTGAATTTTATAGTCTATAAAAACTAATATTCTGATAGATAATTTCATAATTTTCTATACACAAATATTTCAACCTTACTGATGGTTACCAAGACCTCTGTTTTACAAGATATTCATCTCCCCACTTACTAGAATTAGAAGTTATCTTATCTGAAGTTTACCCCAGTGTCCAGTGATTGGTTTAAACTAAAACTGAGTCCCTAACTTTTTTACCTTAGCTATACAGTGGCTTTCTCAAATTTGAACTATGTTCTATGTCCAGATTGTTATAATCTCCCTTCAGCATGAGGAACCCCTCTTGAAATCATTAGGAAACAGCAGAAAAAAAATTTAAAACCCCTGAAGATTTACTTAAAGAAAAAAAAATAGAGGCTATTTTGGTTCTATAGTTTGATCTTGAAGCACCAGAACTTCTTGAATTGCTGTACTTCTATTGAGGAAAAAAAAATTTCTGGTTCTTGTCTGCTCCCTAAAGGTAACAAGTCTTTAATTTAATTATCCCTTTTTCTGCAACTTCCTTTGGTTAGTCAGTCCCTAAGAGAGAATTCAATTACTTGTTAGCTTGACCACTCCATTTATCCCAAAGAAAAACCAAGCACTAGCTTCTTTCCCTCTGGTAGGATACATGTATATTTCTCCAAATCAAAATAAGAGTTGGTCTCAAGGAAGCTCTAGATACAACTTGTGCTTTCAAAAAAACAATCCCCCCCTCTCCTATTTTCCAATAAAAAACTTACTTTTTTATAGATACTTTTTTCTCCTCTTGGATTATCCTAGATTTATACTTTATATATTTTGTAATAGACATAGTTATTTACATACTGTCTTCCAATTAGAATGGGAATTCTTTGAAGGCAGACTATGTTTTGCCCTGTTTTCATATCCTAAGTGCTAAGCATATATTAAGTACATATTAAATACTTGTTATATGACTAAAAATTGAATTAAAATACTAGACAGATTTCTCTTAGAGCTGAATGCTCTTAAGAGGGACAGGATAAGGGTGAGAAGGAATTCTAAGGAATCTAAAAAAAATAGTAAAAATGGTGATAAAGAAAACAAAGGTGGAAGGAGATCATATATACATGTAACTTGTGTTCAAGCCTGATTCATTTATTCATTTACTGGTAAAGACAATGAAGAATCAATGCTGCATGCCTCTAAGTGGAGTTGAACCATGTCAGCTTGGAAGAAGAGACGATCTTCTTTGTTCTGCTTCAAGAGAAGACACATATGGCTCTAGAACTTCTTCAGGGAGAAATCCAAAGCGAATATGAGCAGACTGCAGAAGGCAAACATAGAGGGGAAAGCCTATATATTCAGTCATCATGTTCTTGATTTCCAGTTTTGCTTGCTAGACACTTCTGATAATTTCTTAGTGGGAGACCTCTATTATATTCAAATTTGTAGAACTTCCCTGCTTTCTTTTCAGTATCTGCTTGGATAAATGTGTTCATTCACTCTTATTTATTTGTGATAGTCTTTTGTATAATTAGTATTTGGTGACAAGGGGACAAGCCTTCATATATAAACTATACCCCTTCCTCTTTAATGGTTAGCAATAAAGGAAAGCAGTTTGAACCTAAGAACAATATTAACAATATTAAAGGGAGTAGATAAATATAATTATAGACTTGTACCTTCGCTCTGAGGAAAACAGAGCAGACAGCTTGAAAGTCTCATTCTCTTGCTCTCCATCTAGGCAGGACTCAAAAGTCTTCCATGGACAAGGGTGGGGAAGTTTCTAAAGATATCTATCCCTGCTACCATATACCTTCAAGCCATGTGGACATGGCCATAATCTAGATTGACAGCATATAAATACTATATATACAAAAAGGCAAATATTTTAGGACTAATCCTAAAAATACCTAAACAAAAGAAATATCAAATATATCAAAGATTTGGGGGAAAAATCTCAGATAATATTGTTAGACATATAAACTGAGACTATTAATAACTATCATTCCAAATTCCTACTTTTTCATTTCTATAAAACATCTATTAAAATAATCATGGGAATTAAAGGCATCCTTGATGAAGGTATGAGCTAGGAACAGAGGATATTCTTCATCAGAACACATCTTTGCTCTTATGTAATTGACTATACAGATAAAGAAGATAGGATCCCATTGTGTTTTTTGTATATTGACTATAAAAAAGCAGTAGAATGAATATAGCAAAATGCTCCCTTAAAGGCTCTCTCTTCCAACAAGGTAATTTCCATTCATGTGTCAAGAGTAAACAAGATTCCTTAGAAAATGAAACCACAAAGGTAATTGCATTTGTAGACTTTCTCATTATCAAGTACAACATAAAACAGGGAAGCATATGCTTGCCAAAAAATGTGTTTGCCATTGTCGTGAAGAATATCCAGTAAGGAGTTCAAATCAAAAAATGATTTTGTCTACCAGATGCCTGTTTCCAATGATAATATGCTGATTCCATTAAGTCTCAAAATATTGCTTAGTCTCCTAAGTGACATCAATAATTCTTCAACAGCTTAGTGTAGTTATCCACATAGTTATCCACAAGTCAATAAGGAATGTCTACTGAATTAAAAATAGCAAGTAGTTGAATGCAACCCGTAGAACTAGGTCAGTCAATCAACATTTACTCTACACCTACTATTTGTCAGTAATAATGCAAAGCAATATAAAAAAAGAAATACAGTCCCTCCTCTTAGGGAGCTTACAATCTACTAAGGGAAGATAATACAGAAAAGGAAGTTGAAAAGCAAAGGGGATAAAGGAATCAGGGAAGGAAGGGAAATTAGAGAGAGTGAGAGAGAGAGAGACAGGGTGGGGAGAGAGAGAGAGAGAGACAGAGACAGAGAGATAGAGAGACAAAGAGACAGAGAGAGATATATACCAAAACAGTGCAGCCAAGTGAGAAATAAAATATATTGAGAATTCCCTCATTAAATGGAAGTTGAGGATGACGGCTTCACCCCCCTCAATCAGAGGAACAGATTATGGTGATAAGATGTAGTACTAAGACTGATGGGAACTTGTGGGATGATGAGGTTTTCCCGATAATGAGCCTCCTGGGCCTATTGGAGAAATCAAAAAAAATCCCTAAGTAGGGAACCAAGTGGGAAAAAAAAGAGGGATGCATGTATCTTGCTTGAATAGATACTAAACATATAGAATGAACCACATTCAGAATTTAAAAAGGAAGAATCTGATTCACTTTTGGGAAAATGGAAGTATTTTTAAAGACCACAACTATCTCTCTTAAACAAAAACTCATCTATTAAAACCAAAATTCTACTAATGCAAGAATGTTGAAATTCATAGAACATCACAGTCTAAAAAGGGTTGGAGGTCACCCAAAAAGCAGTGGAGAGGCATAGGGTAAGCTTGAGCAGTTGGCTACAACCTGTTGCCAATCTAATATCACAAATGTTCAGAAAGCTGTAGCACTGGACAACGAAGTAGATCAGTTTAAGGGCAAGAGTAGATAGCTTCAGTGCTCAACTGATGGCCATCCAATTTCAAGAAAACTAGGGGAAGCATGCCCCCCCCCAATATTAGATGAAACTCAAGAGAACGTTTACAATTGACAAGAATCACAAAGGATGAGAAAGGGGGGGGGGGGGATGGATTGAATCTTCCCCTTCAGAAAGAATTCTTATATCAATGAGATCAGGAGTCTGTCAAAATATTTTAAAGATGCCAACACCCTTGCGAGCAATTCAACACTTATAATTATAGAACAGATTTTTTTAAACAAGCACAAATAGTCATATCAACTACTCAATATGCTTTACATGTTCCACAACTTAAAAAAGAAGAAATGTAATATTTCATGAATTTTTCCATAGAAATATGTTTATTTTTTCTTGGGGGGAACTGAAAAATTTGCCCATTTTTTGTTGTGTATTTTTTTAAAAGGGAAGATTAAAATATCTAAGATAAGCTATTATTCCAGAAAAATAATTTATATAATATCAAAATATAAATAGAAAGAATAAAATTAAATGGAATATTAATAAGGCTATTACTGTTAATTAGTGTTTTAAGTTTTGCAAAACATTGTACAAGTAATCTTTCATTTTATCCTCACTACAACCCTGAAAGGTAGATAGATGGTATAACTATTTTTATTTTACAAATGAAGAAACTGAGATAGACATAAATTAAATGACTTTTCCTGAGTTTCATGGTTAGTAAATAACTAAAGCCAAATTTGAATTCAGATCTTTCTGACTACAAGTCTGATGCTCTGGCCTTTGCACCACCTATAATAATAATAATAATAATAATAACCAAAATTTTCCCTAGAGAAAAGTAGTGTTATGAGAACATGAATATGAAACATTTGCTATATTTTACTTTCAGACATGAATAATGTGTTGGTTGGTTTTGCTGAGTTTTTTTCCAACCTTTTAAAATCTTTGTTCTGAGCAATGACTCTCTGGATAAGGGAGAGAGAAAAATAGTTTCAGAAATGTCATCTGATGCAAAAACAAAAGATATCTGTAAAAGAGAGTTTGCATACAAGATCTCTCAATTACTTTGTTTGTAGACAAAAAGACAAGTCCCCGAAGATCAA
This sequence comes from Macrotis lagotis, assembly GCF_037893015.1. Classification (NCBI taxonomy): domain Eukaryota; kingdom Metazoa; phylum Chordata; class Mammalia; order Peramelemorphia; family Peramelidae; genus Macrotis; species Macrotis lagotis. The sequence goes on along the minus strand of NC_133661.1, from coordinate 168,248,281 downwards.
GTAGGAAACAGTCAAGTTTTGAAAGCTCAATAATAGAAAGTACATAATAGCTAGAAAGGATTTTTACCCTTACTAAAACTATAACACTATTTACCCAGATGGTTTCTTAGGAAGTCTCTTGAAGTGAGAATATGTGCAAGGAAGAATTACCAAAGTGCAATTAACAGTCTTGACAATCCTAACACATGAAAGCACAAATGTGCTGGGGGAATTACATTATACCAGAAATTCAACGAGTTCTTTGCCAAATCACTGAAACAGAAGAGAACACTCTGGCATCCTGGGAGTATATCCAGTGAAAAATGAGAAAATCCTATAAAGGTTAGGGAGGCCAGTCTCACCCCAAAGTCTTTTGGGTCTTGTTAATTGACTGAAAATTCTCATGATATAAAAGTGGTAGATCAGAGCAGATAAAGAGCTCCAAATTACTATGATGAGATGAGAATCCCATGACCTCCAGCTAATTTTTGAAAACACTTTATTGGACTCTTCAAGATAGATAAGGCTAGAAAATACTGGGCATATAGCCTAAGGAGGTCAGAGATGGGAGAAAAAGTCTCAGATATGCCAAAATATTTATAGCAGAACTTTTTATGGTTAACAAAACTGAAAACAAAGTGAAAAGGTTAAACAAACTGTGGTACATTAATATAATGGAAAATTAATACATATTAATAAACACACATAAAAACTCAGAAAAATTTTCTGAGAGGTCTTCAAATAACTAATGTAGAATGAAATAAGAACTAAGATAACAAAATACCCAATAATATAAATATTAAAAGTATTTAATATGAGTATTACATAATATATTATAAATATATATTTATATAAATTTATAAAATGTGTTATAAATATATGAATAATATATAATAAAAGTATATCAATATAGGTATTAAACATATTTAAAGGTCTCAGACTTCAGAACAATGCAACGATCAATCTTGATTCTAGAACATCAATAATGAAACCTACATCTTCCCCTTAGAAGAGAGAAGAGAGTCTACTGGTATAGAAAGAATTATAATTAAATTTAAAGTTTGCAAGTACTTTAAATATCTGTTTTACATAACTGAAGTTTGTTTCAATGAACCTTTTTCTTAGGGGGACATTAAGAAGTAAACATGATGTAACTTTTTAAATATCAAAAATATAAGAGCTAAAAGGGCTAAAAGATGTAAAAACTAATCACTTCCACCACTGTCTTCTGAAAAGAAAATGTAAAGAGTTCAATAAAATAACACACTCTACCAGGAAACCAAATGGGATAAAGGTAAGAAAAGTGCCCTTTGAGAATTTCCAGAGAAATAAAGATGTTCCTATACTGGAAAAGTATATCTTCTTTCACAAAACTCCCTGAAGATTCTAAATCTATTTTCTCAGCAATTACTGTTTCTAAATCAGTGAACTTTGGTCAGACATTCTTTACTCAAAAGGCCCAGATAAAATCAACAATTTTTGGAAAACCATGTGTATCTCCACCTATAATTATAAGGAAAAAAGTAAAGTGAAGACTTGATAAAGAAATAGGAAGAATGGGGTCAATGCTATATTTGATAACAGTAATAACCAGGCAGGGAACAAGTGAGTCTTCAACAAGTCAGCCCTTTGATGTTACAAAGCGATATGGAATCAGCCCTCTTCCTTGAAGTAAGGCATGGAAAAGAGAAGCAAAGAAAAAAGACCAAAATTAACACTGATCCATGATGTTGCTGGGTATGTATAAACACCCAGTTTGGGAATTAATTAGCTATGTACTAATTTCTCTAAGCCTTAATTTTCTCACCTATAAAATGAGAAATATCTATACTATTTACAGATAATGGATTTTCATGTCAATCAAACTGACTTAAAGAATCACAAAATTTTAGAATTAGAAGGGATCTCATAGGTCATTTAGTCTAACTTATATCTAATTAGTATCCTCTCAACAATATATTTCTAGAAGTCAACTAGCCTATGCTCAAAGCTCACCAGTAAAGAAGAACACTCTGCCTTCTAAGACTGTCAAGTCTACCTTTCTTTTCTCTTTCTTTCTTTATTGGGGGGTGGGAGGGAGGAGGCAGAGTTAAGGGGCTAGCTCAGGACTTCATGGCTAAGTAACTGAGGCAGGATTTGAACTCTGGTCTCCTGGCTCCAAAATTGGTACTCTATCAACCCAGTTGTCCCTGTCTATTTTTCAATAGAACTGATAAGGAATTTTTTTCCCCTTACTTCAAACCTAAAATAGCCTCTTTGCAATTTCCACCCAGTTATCCTGATTCTGTTCTAAATGACCAAACCGAACAGGTCTAAGCCATCTTTCAGAGTTAATTTTTGAATATTTGAAGATAGCTATCAGGTCACCCCCCACTCCATTAAGTCTTGTCTAGGCCAAATACCCCCCTAGTTCCCTCATCTGATCCTGACATAACATGAATCCAAGACCTTTTAATCATCCTAATTACCTTTCTCTGGATATTTTATAGCTTATCAGCGTCACTCTTAAAATGTAGTTCCCAGAATGGTACAAAATAATCCAGATCCAATCCGAATACAGCAGACCTCCCTGGTCCTGGATCACAATGCTTTTCTTAAGGCATCCTAACATCCTATAAGCTTTCATGGTAGCCATATTATAATGCTAACTTATCTTAACCTAATAATAATAATAATAATAATAATAATAATAATAATAATAATAATAATAATATTTACATGTGTTTTACGGTTTATGATGCATTTTACATATATTAGATAATAATAGTAGTAATAGTGGTAGTGGTATTTATCTAGTATCTACTGAATACTGAATGCTAAGCATTTTACACATATTATCTCATTTGCTCCTCACAACAACCCTAGGAGAGAGGTGCTATTAGTATCATCATTTGACAGTTGAGGAAACTAATTCAAACAAAGGTTAAGTGAATTTGCCCTTGGACACACAGGCAGTAAATGTCTGACTTCATAAGTAAGTGAAATTAGTTTTTCCTCATTCCAGTTCTAGAACTCTAAATGAACTAGTGTTCTAAAATTCAGATCTTTTTCCAAATGAAATGCTGTTTAGCCATGTTTTACTTGTGAAGGTGATTTTTTTTAATCCAGCTAATGACTTTATAGTTATCCCCATTAAAAATTATATTTCTTGGCCCCATATATAGCTTATGAAGATTTTTTAATATCAATTATCTATTATGGTGTTATTCAACCCCTCCAATTTTGTGTCTTCTGCAACATTGGTAAAGTATGTCATTTCCGCCATTATCCAAATAATTGATTAAAATACTAAACCACAAAGAGTCCTGGAACATTCCATGAAAGGCCTTCTCCTAAACTGACATCAAACTATTTTTTTTATGATTTTGCAAGGCAAATGGGATTAAGTGGCTTGCCCAAGGCCACACAGCTAGGTAATTATTAAGTGTCTGAGGCCAGATTTGAACTCAAGTACTCCTGACTCCAGGGCTAGTGCTCTATCCATTGTGCCACCTAGCTGCCCCAACATCAAACTATTAATGACAACTCTTTGGTTCCAGCTATTCAACTTGTTCCAAATCCACATATTGCATTTTCAATCATTTTCCACAAAAAGCATTTTTAAATGCTTTACTAAAATTTAGAAAACTTATATCTATAGCATTCCCCTGATCAACCAGCAGAATCCTAACTATTTAAGGTTCTGTGACTAGGACTTTGTCTTCAGGATACTAACATTTTGAGGGCACTGCCAGCACTTACAACTTTCAGAAGTTAAAAATAATTAAATCTCCCTTTCCTGTCTACCCCACCCATAGCAGAAATGAAATAAACCCCCTTCTCTCCAGTACCATCAATGGGCTCTCTTTGTTCCAGAGTCTCCAGGTCTTTTCTCCTCTCTTCCCCCAACTTTGATAGGTCATGCAAAATTGGTTGAGGACACATTTTGTAATGCTTACCCAGGGTGTGTATGGAAAAAGAAGGCGTTATGAAACTTACCCAAGGTGCAAAAAAAAAAAAAAAAGGGCTTGATATTGTTCCTTCTACCCGTTTAGTAATCCTGTCAAGAAAAAGGAAATAAGATTAGTTTACTAACACCTATTCTTGTTGAAGCCATGTGATAAATGCTTTCTTTGCTAGATGTTCTCTAGCTTGCAAATGTTGTATCTAGATTTTTTTGTCAGTGGGGACACAGATGGTCCAGGCTACAGACAATTTGTGAAAATTAAATTTCTCAATAAGAGCTGTCTGCTGATGGAGAATGGCAAAAACATTGTCACTAATCCCATTTCTTCAAAATGACAGTCTCAGGTATAGAAGGAATCATGAGTGACCTCTCTATGGTAACTGGGCACAGACTGGTAGGGTGCCACTTCTATTTCATTCAGGATGTGAAGAAAGTCTCTCTCATTCCCAACAAGGAAGCTTAGCAATGTCAAACACATTAATATACCTTCTTACAACAATTTTCACTCTAAGTTCTCAGAATTTCTCAGATTTCTCAGAATAATATTGTTAAATGCTCGCCATGGGGGCAGTTCAAAGTAGAGTGGGGCCAGTCTGTGTCTACCACATGGGTCGCCGGTGGCCCAGAGTGGAGGGACATCCAGTTGAAGATATCTAATAGAAAGTTGAAGATGGGGGGGGGGGGCAAGAAGGCGACAGGAGAAGAGCCTCTCCTAGGTATTCTCTCTATAATAGTTCAAAAATCTTAAAATTATGACTCTAACTAAATTTTTGAGAGACAGAACCCACAGAAAGATCCAGTGAGGCAATTCTCCAGACCAAAGTAACCTGGAACATAGTGGAAAAACTCGGCTCCATGGGGTTAGAGTGGTGGCCCCATCAGAGTGAAGAAACTTCAGCCTTCCGGAAAGAGCCCCAGGGCAGCAGAAGCAGCTTTCCTGACCTGCACCCCCAGAGCACCAGCACAATTTGAAGGATGGGGGGGGGACCTCTGCTAGAGCCCAAAGCCCAGGCCCTCAGCGTAGCAGCTGGGGCCATGGCAGCCCAGATCCAGGAAACAGAAGCAGGCTGGAGCCAGCAAGCAAGAGCCTCCAGGCAACTGAACCCTGAGTGTTCAGCTCACCGAAGGTAGGGGAGGGAGACTCCCGAGGTCTGTCCTTTGTACCTGGAACAGGACTCTGGGGCTCTGACCACATTCAGATCCTGATCACAGTCTAGGCCCCCCCATAGAACAGGGCCACCCCCACCTCAGCCCTGTGGCAGAGGGGTGTACTTGTGGTCATTCACAGACCAGGAGACAAGTCAGAGCTTCGCACACTGCGATCCTTGGGGGGGGGGTGTCCCAATAATACACAAAAGCTCAGGAAGCACCCCAAAACCAGGTACAGGCTGGGGAAATGAGTAAACAGAGAAAAAAGAGGAACATCACTGAAAAATACTTTGTCTATAATCCCAAGAAGGATTAAAGTACTCAATCTGAAGATGAGGAAGTACAAGCTCCCACATCTAAAGACTCCAAGAAAAACAGAAGTTGGACTCAGGCCATGACAGAGTTCAAAAAAGATTTTGAAAATCAAGTAAGGGAGATAGAAGAAAAATTGGGAAAAGAAATGAGAGAGATGCAGGAAAGACATGAAAAAAGAAGCCAGCAGCTTAGTCAAGGAGATCCAAAAGAATGCTGAAGAAAATAACATCTTAAAAACCAGCATAGGTCAAATGAAAAAAACAGTTCAAAAAGTTATTGAGGAAAAGAATGCTTTAAAAAAGCAGAATTGGCCAGATGGAAAAGGAGATAAGACAGCTCTCTGAAGAAAACAAATCCTTCAGATGTAGAATAGAGCTAAAGGAAGCTGATGACTTTACAAGAAGTCAAGACATAATGCTTCAACACCAAAAGAATGAAAAATTAGAAGAAAATGTGAACCATCTCATTGAAAAAACAACTGATCTGGAAAACAGACTCAGGAAAGATCATTTAAAATTTATTGGGATACCTGAAAGTCATGATCAGGAGAAGAGCCTTGACCTCATTTTTAAAGAATTCCTACAGGAAAATTGTCCTGATATCCTAGAAGCAGAGGGCAAAATAGAAATTGAGAGAATCCACTGATCTCCACCAGAAAGAGATCCCTCAAAACAACCCCCAGGAATATTATAGCCAAGTTCCAGAACTCCCAAGTCAAAGAGAAAATATTCTAAACAGCCAGAAGGACATAATTCAAATATTGTGGAGCTGCAGTCAGGATCACACAAGACAGCAGCAACTACATTAATGGCTCCTAGGGCTTGGAATATAATATTCCAGAAGGCAAAAAGAGCTTGAAATGCAACTAAGAATCAACTACCAGGGGTGGCTAGGTGTCACAGCAGATAAAGCACTGGCCCTGGAGTCAGGAGTACCTGAGTTCAAATCTGGCCTCAGACACTTAATAATTACCTAACTGTGTGGCCTTGGGCAAGCCACTTAACCCCATTGCCTTGCAAAAAAAGCTTAAAAAAATCAACTACCCAGCAAAACTGAACATCTTCTTCTGGGGAAAAGATGGACTTTCAATGAAACAGGGGAATTTCAAATGTTCCTGTTGAAATGACCAGAGCTGAACAGAAAGTTTGACCTGAAAATATAGGACTCAGGTGAAGCATAGAGAGTGGAGGAGAAGGGTAAAATATGAGGGACTTAATGATGATAAACTGAATGTATTCCTGCATGGAAAAATGATACTGGTAATACTCATATGAATCTTCTCATTTAATAGAACAGGTAGAAGAAGCTTTTATAGATTAAGCACAGGAGAGACCTGAATTTGAAGATATAATATATTGTGAAAATGGAGTCAATGGCTAAAAGGGAAATGTACTGGGAGTAAGAGAAAGGAGAAATGGAATGGGTTAAGATATTTCATATAAAATATATTTTTTGCAATGAGCTACTGCAATGATATGGAAGGGGGGAAGGCAAGGGGGAATGAGGGAACCTTCACTATCATCAGAAATGACTCAGACAGGAAACAGCACGTACACTCAATAGGGTATAGACATACAGAGTAAAAAGGAGAGAAGGGGGAAAGGGGGAAGGGGGGGATGATAGAGGAGAGGATAGATCATAGGACAGAATAATCATATATAACATATCTTCTTTTTTACTTCTTGCAAGGGGTTGGGATTAGGTGGCCTGTCCGGGACCATGGGACCAGGTGGTTGCTGGGTGGTATGTGAGCTTGGGGCCTCTTGGCCCTATATCAATATAGAGGAAAGAAAACATTTGATATGCTGCATCCCAAAGCAAAGAAGATGATAAAAATCAGAGGAAAAGGAGAAACCAAAAAAAAAATCAAAGACTTTGTAACCGAAGAGCATAATGATAACTTGGGGTGCAGAAAGACTATGCTTTGCATAATCCCAGGATGAAAAACTGGTCTGGACTCCTGAAGATTTTTATGGAACACTTTGATAACACCTATCTAATAATAGGCTCACAGATTTTTTGAGTTTAAAAGGTTCTCATGAGCCATCAAGCCCAACACCTTCCTTTTACAGTTGAAGAAACTGAAGCCCAGAAAAATTAAGCGATTTGCTAAAGGTCATGAAGCAGATTCAAATCCAGGTCCATCCACTGAGCCACACTGCTTTCCCCGTGTCCTCAGAGTACAGCTTATCTTATAAATGAGAGAAATGCAGTATGAATCCTGACATCACTGACATTTCTACCTTAGAATTTTGGAGACAAGCAACTGTGCATTTCATTCCACGGTGAAGTGCTGTGGCTCACCATTAAAGTTATACTTTTGGATTCCTATAGAAAAGCATGGTTAATTCATCCAAAAAGCAATTATCAAGTATCTACTGTGGGCCAAGTACTGGGTATAACAGAACAAAAATGATACCTTTCCTACCCTCAAGGAGCTTACATTCTGTTGGGGTGGGAAGTGAGGTATAGCATATACATAGATAAATAAAATAAACAAAATACTAATAATAATAACCAACAACATTTATAGAGCATATACTTTGAGCAGGTACTATTCCAAATGCTTTCCAATTATTATCTCATTTGATCCTCACAACACTTGGAGGTGAGGAATATTATTACCCTCATTTTACAGATGAAAAATGTAAAACAAACAGAAATTAAGTGTCTCATACAGAATTACACAGCTAGGTAAATGGAGTCAGATTTGAATTCCAGTCTTCTTGATTCCAAGCCCACTGTTTTAGTCCCTGCCACTTTAGGATAAATATAAGACCAGAAGACCCTTCCAATGCTACCAGAACCTTCTCATGTGGGTGTTCCATAGCTGGATAGATTTGGTCAGAAATTAGTGACAGTGAATTTAGGCTAGGGGTAGTTTTGGACCCATGACGGACTACCCTTTTAAATCAACCTAGTTCAGGCCCTCATCAGCCTCCTAACTGGTCTCTCTGTAATCTAGTCTCTCCCCTCCCAAATTTCCTCCACTGTCATAAGACTATCATTTATTTTATTTTTTTTTGTAGTTTTTTTTTCAAGGCAGTGGGGTTAAGTGGCTTGCCCAAGACCACACAGCTAGGTAATTATTAAGTGTCTGAGGCCGGATTTGAACTCAGGTACTCCTGCCTCCAGGGCCGATGCTCTATCCACTGTGCCATCTAGCTGCCCCAAGACTATCATTTCTAAAAGCACAGATCTGCCTTTATCATTCCCCTCTCCCAACAGGTATAACTCCCTACCCTCAACATCTTGTGGGAGATGTGATAATTCTTTCCTAAACTGAAAAAGATCTGTCTCCAAACCCTTTGAAGGTCTCAATGTGAAAGGTATTATTCTGAGTTTGGAAATATTCACATCAAAAAACAACAAACTAAAAACAGACATGAATGGACAAGAAAACTTACATCAATTCAGGCAAATCTGTGTTATGACCATTGAGGGTCAGTAGCATAAAACTCCCTTCTCTGAGGAAGTAAAATCAGTATAATTCATGCAGTAACTCTAAGCTGGATCTGAAATATAGCTTCATCACCATTTATGGTCCCTCTGCTATATGTCTCTCTCCTCAACTCAACCTTCATTCAGCTGCCAAGTAAATGTTTCTAAAGCATAGGTCTGACCATGTCAACATCTGACTCAAGAAATTCCAGTGACCCCTTTTATCTCCAGGATCAAATGAAGGATAAATTAGCTCAGCATATGGGAAGTAGGGGGTGGATGGGACAGGGAAGCAAGAAAGATATCTTGATAAAGATGGAATTTTAGCCAGTCTTGAAGGAATTCAGGGAAGTTAGAAGGTAACAATAAGAATATAGAGAATTTAAGACATGGGGGTAATCAATGAAAATTCTCAGAATGGGGAGACAAGGGTCTTGTGCAAGAAACAGCAAGGAAGCCAGTGTCATTATATTGTAGAATATTTGAAGGGAAATATAGTATAAAAAGACAGGAAAGACAGGAAGAAGCAAATTATAAAGGACCTTAAACGTCAAACAGATGATTTTATATATACACCAAACAGAGCTATTAGAGTTGATTGAGTAAAGGCTGACATTGCCAGACATGCACTTTAGAGTTATTTGACAGCTAAGTACAGAATAGACTAGAGTGGGGAGAGACAAGTGGCAAGAAATCAACCAGCAGGCTATGGCAAATAATTCAGGTGTGAGGTGGAGAGGGTATGCCACAAGGTAATAATAGCAATGGCAGAGGAGGGAAGGGGGTTTATGTAAGAGATAAGAGGCAGAGAGAACCCACAGGGCTGGAAAAAAATTGATTATGACTAAGTAATTTTAAAAAAACAAATTGATTATAGATTTTGCTGTAGTAGTTGTTCAGTCACATCTGATTGTTTGTGACCCCAATGGGGATTTTCTTGGCAAAAACACTGGAGCAGTTTGAGATTTCCTTCTTTGGCTCATTTTACAAATGAAGAAACCAAGGTATACAAGATTAAATGATTTGCCCAAGTTCACACAGCTAGTATGTGTCTAAAGTCAGATTTGAATTCAGGAAAATGAATCTTCCTGACTTCAGGTCCAGTACCCTATCCACTGTGCCAACTAAATATTATTTAGTTTATCCTTATTGGGCAGCTAGGTGATGTAGTGCATAGAGTGCCAGCCCTGGATTCAGGAGGACCTGAATTCAAATTTGATCTCATACACTTACTAGCTGTGTGACCTGGAGCAAATCATTATCCCTAATTGCCTTGAATCCAGGGCCATCTTCAGTCATCCTGTTCCATATCTGGTCACTGGACCCAGATGGATCAGGAGAAAATGAGGATATGTCTTAGCATAGTATCCACTGTGAGGGTAATAAGGAGCTTCCAGAGACAACTCAGAAAATGAATTAAGCAAATGTTCTATGGGGTTTTTTCCACTTTCCCCCTCCTCTTAGACTTTTTTTTTCTTAAAATGAATAGTCTGTTTAATATTCTGTGTTTTTTATTTTTTTTTAAATAGGAAGAGTCTGCTAGTGATGAGCATATGTTTTGACAATAAACAGCACATACTGTTCTGTTTTAAGTTCCACATGCATTAACTGCCCTAATCTAAACCATTTAGCCCTATTTTCTTGTCCTCTTTCTTCCTTACTTTTTCCTTCCTTCCTTCCTTCCTTCCTTCCTTCCTTCCTGTTTTTCTTTCTTTCAGAACTAGCTAACAAGGTAGATAGATGGCAAGGCTTAGTATGAGGAAGACCTGAGTTTAAACCCTCTCATAGACAATTTCTACCTGTGACTCAGCTTTTTCATCTATAAAATGGGGATAATAACAGGACCTACTTGCACAGGTCTTTTGAGCAAATGAGGAAGCAAATTAAATAATTTAGATTAAGCAGTTTGCAATCCCTAAAGCACTATATAAATTATAGCTTTTTTTTAATTCCTAAGAAAAAGTTAGTATGTATTGCCCAAGTTCTTGCCTTTATTCCTTTCCAGACTGCACAACTGACTCTTACATAATTTTTCTCCCATGCCCTAGAAAATTATTTATCCTGAAGCCTCAAGTAGCCATGGTATTGACAAAATGATTGGCAGTTCCTCTCAAACTTCCATTTTAAGGAGAGTACCCTGGCCAACCATATCTTCCTTCCACTCCAGACTGCATTCCTCAAACTCCTGGAATTTCCCTATAATGTTTTCATTTGCCAGATATCTTCATCCCTTCTCCTTCTCTTTCCCAAAGTACCCCCTTTTCAACTTTTTTTATAAGGTTTTTGCAAGGCAAATGGGGTTAAGTGGCCTGCCCAAGGCCACACAGCTAGGTAATTAAGTATCTGAGACCGGATTTGAACCCAGGTAATCCTGACTCCAGGGCCGGTGCTTTATCCACTGCGCCACCTAGCCGCCCCAGCGCCACCTAGCCGCCCCTCAACTTCTTTTGATATAGTCTTCCTCAGCTAGAATGTAAGCTCCCTGAGAGCAGACCAAGTAGATAAATTTATATCTAATATCTAATAAGATATATTTATATCTAATTAAAATAAACATTTATTAAAATAAGCCAGGCATGGATCTGGGCACTGTCCTATGTGCTGTAGATACAACTGATAAAAAGATAGCCAGTCCCTGCCCTCAGACAGCACACAAAAAGAAGCAGAAAAGGAGATGATACAAGATAACTGAGAGTTAAGGGAAGGAAGGAAACTCTTGTTGCATCCAGGCAGGGCAGCAGATACAAAGTAGAATGAATATTCCTAGCACTTAACTCAGTGGAACTTATTAATATAAATCTTGACTAAACAAAATTTTAAAATGTTAATGTTTTCTTGAAAATTCAGTATCATCATGAACATTATTTCTTCTGGAGATAGTGTGGGTCAGAGATCAAAGAACTGGGTTTGAATCCCAACAGTACTCCTTACTATCAACAAATCTATGATCCTATAATTTGTGTGATTATAGACAAGTCACTTAAACTCTCTGGTACTCACCTATAAATTGTTAGCCAATAAAAGTGAGGAAAAAAGGTGGAATAGATGGCCTCTAAGGTCTTTTCCAGGTCTTAAATGATGATGCTATGACATACTAAAGATAAAAAATGCCATGTAATGAATATTGTGCCCAGTCTGATGAATTATATACTAGTTGTATGCCTTCAGTGTGGCCCAGATGGGTCATCAAGGTGCAAGACTAATAGTTACCTGTTCCCTTCTCACCTCCACCTAGAGAAGCTAGGGAATAGAGTGCCTGGCTTGGAGTCGGAAAGAACTGAGTTCAAATCTAAACATCTACTAACTGAATGACTCTTAGCAAGTCATTTAACTCTGTCTGATTCCTCATCTGTAAAATGAGCTGGAGAAGGAAATAGCTAATCATTCCAGTATCTTTGTCAAAAAAAAAAAAGGAAAGCCCAAATGGGGCAAGGAGAGTCTGACACAACTGAAAAATGACTGAACAACCCCATTTACTTTCAGACACACAGGGCAATGCACTACACTTCCAAAGACAAGCCCTGAGGTTCAGTTGGCTGCCAGAGTCTTTCCCTCTTCCCTCTCTTCATCACTGACTATCACCATCCACACTGTCCTCCTCTACACTATTCTTATCCCTCCTCCACCCAGTTTCTCAGTATGGCTGCCACAGTTGATCTCCACCACTGTCTTTTGCTCTTCCTCTCTATTTTTGACTATCTTGTCTCAGGCATCTCTTGTCCCTTCTATCACACTTATACTAGCAGCATTGGTGCTAAACAAGGACCTTTGATTGAGGCTCTCAGCCATGCCATAGCACAATCCTTCTGCTAAATGATTGATCCCACCACAGAAGAAGAATTGATTTTTTAGTCATAGCCTATCTTGGCTATGTTCATTAAAGAACTGCTTCTTCACAGCTAAAGAAGTTCTGAGATTTTTGAAGGTCTTATTCCTTTCCAAATCTAGAGTTATTCTAGAAACTTGAAGATTAGTTTATAAGCAGCCAAGGACTTGCATCACTGTTCTTGTTTTACTGGAATCCAACTATTTTTTTTTTCAAGTTTTTTTCCTTCATTGCCTGACAAAAATTGGTAAGCTCTTCAAGTTCCTTATAATTACATCATAACAAACTTTTAAAATAGTCGATGTTTAATTTTTACAAATGGCTAAGATTTTAAAGGGCAACTTGATAGCATAGTGAATAGAGTACTGAGCTTGGAATCAGAAAGTCTCATCTTTAGGAGTTCAAATTCATCCTCAGACATTAGTTATTACCTATCTGACCCTAAACAAGTCACTTCACTCCATGTGCCTCATTTGCCTCATCTATAAAAATGAGCTGGGGAAGGAAATGACAAACCACTTGTCAATAAAATCCCCAAAGGGGTCACTGAAGAGTTGGACATGATTAAAACAAGTGAATAACAACAAAGATTGTTTAAAATAATTTTAAGTTAGATATAGCAATGATTTGTGCACAAATCAACTTATACATAATTATGTTCCTAAACTAAAAATTTTCCGTCAAAATGGTCATTTTAAAAGATATGTACTGCACAAATTTTAACCTCCCCTCCAAAAAAATCATTTTTTTTCTGCATACTGTTTTGTATGAAGGAGATTTCCCCCAAGGTTTCAACATTCCAGAAGATTTTCATCTCGAACTGTATAATACAAAGGCACTACTTAACCCTGAGTAAATACCCAGGCATGGATTTGAAGAACATTACAATTAAAAAGGCCCTGAGAGTTCTAATGATGGTAATGACTATATTGTTAATACTAATATAAAATTCAAATTGAATGTTCAGGTAAAATCTATGAAATATGGGGGGTAGAAGTAGAAACTTTTTAAAAATATGTTTAAATATCAAAAAGGTCTCTTCCCTCATCAAGGGATCCAGAAGGTAACTTTTATTATTACAGAATCTATTGCAGAGTTTACATCTGGTTACCATGCAAATTTATGAAAAAGACAGTACAGTCATAAGAAAATAAAACCATGAGCCAAAGTATCTAGCCACAGATTTGAAAAAAAGTGGTTATAAATTTTGCAACAGTATGAAATTTCACAGGAAATTGTATATTAGATATAAATAGTATATCACTTCACAGGAAAATCATGAAATAGAGCCACAAATTAGGCCATCTGAAGTCATTTTAATGCCACTTAAGCTGTGGATTGCACCTGGATTTCTGAGCTCTATATTTTTGCATGTGGGTAAAAGGCAGTTAACTGAGGGAGAAAAGAAAGGCAAAATTTTATTATAAGTATATAGATATAGATATAGACATTTATTTAAGTGTGGTTTTATATGCATTGTAGACAAATGTACACAAGCATATATAATACATAAATTATGTGTCTGTGTATGTGTGTATCCACAGGACCATTTTAAACAGCTTCCTAAACAATTTCTTAATAATTTAAGTATAAAGAAATTTATTTCCTTCATAGTTATGGATAAGAAATATTCTGCAACAGGCCAAAGTGACATCTTTCTTGTTGCTCTAAGAAGCCTTTCCTTGTTCCACCTGCTTAGTACATAGACTATCAGGTCATGAGTCATCTGTTTACATTTCCATCAGCTAGAGTTTATAGAAGGAGGTGGGCCCTGTGTATCAGGTTTTTCACAAGGACTATTTACTGACATCTGGTACCAGCTAACCATCATAAAGGAATCCAATCAAATTCTCATGCATTCTGAAATGTGTCACTCAGTTTCCACAAAAAAAATATGAAAATCTACAATTTCAAGATAACCCTCATAAAAATGAGGTATGGATTAAAAATGAGGATGGCAAAATGTTTTTTTTTATTGTGACCTAACCAAGGATCTCTTGTTGATAGCATTTGATCATATGAATAATATTAACATTAATAACTATTTAAAGTTATATAATAGTTAATACTATTAATTCTATATATTCTAATTTATATTATAAACAACATTAATGATAATTGATCATATGAATTAGTCAATATAAAAAAATGTATGACCATGGAAATCCAGTGGGCTGCATGAAGGAAGAAAGAAGAGGGAAAAAGGAAACATAATATAACATAAATATATAGCACATAGCACAATATAACAAGCAACTAGGAATGAACAAGAATTAAAACAAAAAAGTTTAAAAAAAGGAAAAGCTAGCTTTTGTTGAATCATGAGGATGAATTAATGAAGTTGAATTGAGATCAGAATATCATTAATCTAGAACTGACTTAGAACCCATCTCATCTAACTAACTCATCTTACACATGAAGAAACTGAGGCCCAAGGAGGTTAAATGTCTCAACCAAGGACACACCCAGTAGTAATCATCAGAGGTGGGATTTGAAAACATATCCTCTGACTCAAGTCAAGACTCTTTCCATTGTACCAACTGTTCTCAAAAAAGAAAGCACTGGGCTCTATACAGAAAGAATGGTAAGAAGATAATGTAGAGAGAAAAATGACCAGTGAAATGTTGCAGGACTGTCATACTCCATTGGTTGTGTGAAACTGTGTTGACTAATTTTGTGAAATTATCTTCTTTCTCTAACTTTTTAATTCTTGAGAAATAAGCAAAGAAGAAAGGATCAAAAAATCATTGATTGAGAGCTGAAAGAGACCTTAGAGATCACTAAATTTGGCCTTCTCATTGTACACATGAGGAAACTGAAGCCAGAGAAATTAAAGTTAAGTAATTCACACAAAGTCACATAGGTAATAAGTATAGTTCTGGAATTTGAACTTGGGTCCTGTGACAGGTTCAACATTCTTCCCATTGCATTATTCAGAAAAAAGTAATGTAAAACTGAAGGAGAAAACAAGACTGAACACAAAGAGATAAATATATTGGATCATAAAAGGTTCCTAATGAGGATCATAGTCAACCAGAACTGGAATCTTTGCTTAACACATAGAGTAGGTGTATACAAGTGATTCCATGCTAAATCTGAGTTGGAAGGTAGATGATTTTGAACACAAATTGGGAGAAAAGCCAATGTTCCTTCTCAAGGACATATGTTCCTCACATGAAAAGAGGGAGGGAAAACTAATCAAAGATATGGCACTTTTACCACACCCAATAAAAAGGGTGGTTTCAGGAAGGGATTTCAATTATATTTCAGGAAAGAGGAGATCAGTCAGAAGACACCAAAAAAAAGCTAAATATTTAGAATTTACCTTTAGGAATACAAGCTATGAGATACTTCAATATATATACATATATATATGTATATATATATATACATATATATATATATATATTCTGACAACCTGAATGATATTCAATCTTTAAAAAAAGAAAAATCAATGATTCTTTATTTGATAACTATAAGAGATTTTGTATGATATAGAGACCTTAGAGAGCAAGGAAGACATAGGTTCAAGGTATGTCTCTGATGTATACTACTTGGACAAGTCAATAAACTATCTAGTACCCTAATGCTAATGAATTAAGAAGGTAAATTTTTTAAAAAAGTGCAAATTTGTACTGGCAGTCTTTCTTTATCTGGGAGATCCTTACATCAATGACATCATATATCCCATCCCTATCACTGAACCCAAATAAGTTGATGAGATCACCAAGTGAGATGATGTAAGAGAAGGGAAGAAGGCCCAAGGCAGAGCCTTGAGGGACCCATAGTTAATAATGAAGAAACTGAGGTCCAAGGAGGTTAAATGTTTCAACCAAGGACACCCAGTAGTAAACACCAGAGGTGGGATTTGAAAACATATCCTCTGACTCAAGTCAAGACTCTTTCCATTGTGCCAACTGTTCTCAAAAAAGAAAGCATTGGGCTCTATACAGAAAGAATGGTAAGAAGATAATGTAGAGAGAAAAAAATAAGAGTCCTTGGATAAAGATCTAACAAGAGACTGAGAAGGAATGGTTATATAGATAGAAGAATCAGTGCCATGAAAACCTAGAGAGAAGTATCCAAGAGGAGAAAGTGAACAATGGTATCAAATGCTTCAGAAAAGTCAAGAAGAATGAAGATTGGCAAAAACCAACGTAGAAGTAACAGAAGAGTTTATATATCTTACTAGTATAAAATCTCTCTTAAAAAATAGGACACTTAAAAAGATTACAATTATAACTCACAAACTCAGTCCCATATTATAAAGGCCTGTGTTTGGCACTTTCTTCTGGACTCCTGAGCTAATGGAATCATTGGCCCATGGAAAGGGAGAAGCTACAACTGGAACATTTTATTCATTTCTTTTTTAAACATTTTTAATGATATCTTTTGTTTTTCATCAACTACATTTCCCCCTAGTCCATCCTATTATAATCTTCATTTCCTCAAGGTTCCTTTATGACAGGGCTAAATATTTTAATTTCTCCCATTTAATTGAGCTGGCAACCACCATGGTCAACACATTAATCATAAACTGAGCCAAAGTTGTCAGATGCCTTTATCCCTACTCACTCTACAGTTAAGCCCTGCAATAAGATATTTAAAACTCACCTACAGAAAGCTTTTTGTTATGAACTCTGCTCTGTGACTAAGTTATCTTCTCAACCAAACCAGCTCCCCAAGGGTATAGAATGCATCTTTTACTTTTCAATTTTCAATTTCTGTTGCTTTCTAGCTCTAATTTCCCAGGAAGCTTGCAGTCTCATCTGCTTCAGGGACATTTTTCCACACTGCTGGTCCAGCTGTTCTTCCTTCTAAATCAAATCTCCAGACATCATGCCTGAGAGAAGCTAAGCCACTCAGCTACTGCTCTCTGAACTCCTTGGGCTCTTGCAATACTCGGGGCAAGCGCCCCAACTTGACTCCTCACTTTCTACTTCTTGTTCTGAGAACTGTAACAAAATCAAGAGTACCATCTCTAAAATTACATTATCAATAGACTATCCTATTATTCTATTCACCATGTCTATGACTTCCCAGACCAAAAGACCCTGCTCATATATAAACTAATATCTTCATCTATTAGAATATAAGCTCTTTGAGAGCAGGGATTGCTTCAGTTTTGTATTTGTTTTCTCAGCAATTACTGTGGGGTTTAGAGTACAGTAAGTGCTTAATAGCTCTCTTTTCCATTCATTTATTCATTCAGTCTCCTTTCATTATAGGTTCCCCATATAGCTAAGTATTTATTTTGCTTTTCTTCCAAATAGAACTTCCCTGTTCACTAACCAGCAATAAATCAGCCCAACAAGAAAGACTCAAAAGTGAAGATGAGGAAAAACCTCAGTTTTTCTCCAACACTTCCCTTTCCCTTGGCTCTCTTCATTCTACTTAACTGCTGGCTTTGTTAGGGAGTGATTCAGAAAGGGTCTTGACCCTGGGACATCTGCTCCTTTTTGATTATCTGATAGGGTGGAATTTCATATTCAGTTCACATTTATGAAGTACCCTGTGCCAAGTGATAAGGGTGATAAGGAAGAAATATCTTAACTTCTTGAGCACAATAATTGACAATAATCTAGTTAAAGAGGCAAAATTAAAACAAAGGAAACAACTGAAGGGCAATTCAAGGTAAATCATAATGAAGTGCCCAAATATTTGAATTTATAGGAGATCAAGGAGAGCAGTATGGACCAGATCATTTGAGAAAGTTTCAGTCTCAATTAGAATTGGTCTTGTAGGAACGGCTAGATTTGATTAGCCAGAGACAAGGTAAAAAGCCACTGCAGGTGTGTATGAAGTGTGGGGGTTGGAGGGGAGGGATGAGCAAAAGCAGGAATGATCATTATATGTTTATATATACCAAGACTTTAGCAACAACACAACTGATAGAAGAAGATCAGGCAGGACAGTGGTTATATCCCAAGAAGACAATAGAGACAGGGAGAAGCAGGAAGGAGCTATGCATCCAGGCAGGCAGTGTCAAATTTGTAGACAACAACTGAGGCAGAGTCCAGAATCCAGAGAGAACTGCTCAGGCAAGAAAGAGCACATAACTGTAGACTGGCAAGAGATTCGGAGAATCAGGAAGCAGACATAAAGTAACCCAGCCCACTCCTTCCAGATATTCTCTCTACTTCTGATTTTCATACCATTCTTTTGGTTCATCAAAAAGTCTGACAGATCTCTCTCAATCTCCTTTCTTGGTTCATTGTCCAAATTCTTACCCTCCCTAACAGTGGGTTCATTATTCTGCCCTGGGTCTTAGCTTCTCTTTTGATAAGCTTATCATTTCTGTAGATTCAATTAATATTCCTTTGCAAATGCTTCCTACAGCTATATATCTTGCCCTACTCACCCCTCTTAAATTCCAGTCAGGCAACTGCCTAGAGGACATTTCAAATGGAATGTTCTACAGACTTATCTACCTGATCATAGCTAAAATATCCCCCCAATTCTTCTGAACTTTCTTCTATAAGGGATATCACAATCCTAATCTCCTAGGTTCACAACCTAGAATTCATTCTTGCTCCCTCACTCTCCCTTGCTATCTATGTATCCATCTATCCAAATATATATGAGTATGCATGCTTATGTGTGTGCATTCACACATATAATATAGGTGATGAATACACATATATAATGATATGTCTGCATGCACATTATTCTATTGTATTGTCAAATATACATATATGCACATGTGATTGTGATATATGTAGTGTTTGTTATACATGTAATAGCATATTAACCATGTGTGATCATACTTTGTTACTTTGTCATGCATTATCTATGGTTATATATGTGCACATTCATGTGTTTCTAGATGATATGTAACATTTGCATGATTTCATATATGTATGATCAGTTGCCAAATTTTGTTAATTCTGCCTTATAGTATCTCTGATATGCATCCAGTTCAGGTTGCTTACCTCACAATTGCAACTGCTTAGCTTAATTGGTTTCTCTGCATCGAGTCTCTCCCCCTCTCCAAACCATTCTCCAACCAGCTGATAAAATAATAATCCTAAACACAGGAATGACCATGTCACTTCCCAGTTCATTGAGCTCTAATGGCTCCCTATTACCTCCAGGTTCAAATGCAAACTACTCTGCTTGGTGTTTAAAATCCTTTAGAGTCTGGTCCCAGCCTACCTTTCCAAGTTTATTTTACTCACTCTTTGGATGAGCCAAACTGACCTTCTTGCTGTGCCTCACACATCTTCAGCTTCTGGGTCTTTGGGTAGGATTTTTCCCATGCCTGGAATGAACCCTCCCTTCCCCTCTCTTCTTAAAAACTCTCCTTTCTTCCAAAACTCAACTTAAATGCCACCAACTACTATCTAAGATCTTTCTTGATCCTAATAGTTCTCTGTGCCTACCCAAAAAAGTATCATATTTATTATGTATCTACTTAAGTGTGCAAATGACTCTCTTTAAGAATGTAAACTCCTTGAGGATAGGAATTGTTTCACTAATATTTTTGTATCCCTAGCACTTAACATAGTATACACATAGTAAACTTGATAAAAATGCTTGCTTCTTGGTTACCTTGGGACAACTAAGTGACACAGTGGAACCTAAGTGGGTCTGGGAATAAGGAAGACTCATATTCATGAGTTCAAATCCAGACTCAGACACTTAACTAGCTGTGTGATTCTGTTTGCCTCAATTCGTGTGTAAAATGAGCTGGAGAAGGAAATGGCAAACCTCTCTAGTATCTGCCAAGAAAACCCCAAAAGGGGCCACACGGAATTGGACATGAGTAAAATGACTGAATAACAACTGATTAACTTAGGATACTAGAGAACAAGGATAACAAAGGCCTAAGCCAAAACAGAGATGGTAACCTAAGTTGCAATCTGAACTATGAAAGATCAGCATCTAGGTCTAAGTTGTAAAAATAGATTTTGGTCCTAAGGTGAAGGTGATGTGAGCTGCCTACATACTCCTAGGAAGACTCCAGCCTTCCTAGGAGACTGGCAAGACCTCAGACCACAGACCAAGGTAGGAAGGCACACTGGAACAGAGTTGGGAAATCAAGGACAAGAAAACAGTCCCTGACAAAGAAGTAACAAAAACCCCAACTTGACTGAATGGAGCATAGGACAGCCAGGGATTGAAAAATAGGGTTGGAGGGCAATTAGTTGATGCAGTGGATAGAATCCTGGAGTCAAGAAGTCAACTGAATTCTGGCCTCAGACACCAGCTATGCAACCTAGACAAGTCACTTAACCCTGATTGCCTCAAAAAAAGAAAAAGAAAAAATAGGTTCCTCACATTCAGTGACCCCATCTTATCTGACCTCACTGAATGTGAGGATGAGAAATGTACACTCAATTTCAATGGGAATCCACTGAAGGTTCTATAATCAGAAAGTGATGAAAGCAGTATTTTAGAAAGGCTAAATACACTTCCCTGTCTTGGTTAAAGTCCTGTTTCACTGTTTCATTATTGCAGTGACTGGTGGGTCTGGAAAGACTGAGCATAGGCCCATCAATGGACTGTGTCTATCATCCTCATTAACAAGGATGATCCTCATTAAGTCCAAGAAGCTCACTGACATTTTGAACACTTTTAAGTCACAATTCTCCAAAACCTACTGATGAAGCCATGTAAGAATTGTGGTCAGCTTCAGCAAAGAGAGTATTTATACCAATGAAATTACAAATCTTTGAAGTACTGATGTCAGTCAAATACAGTGTTGAATACCAAAGGAACCACTAGGCAGAGAACTGAAGCAGGAAGACTAGTTTAGAGATTGCTATAACAATCCAGATATCAGGTGATAAGAAGCTTACTAGTGTGGCAGAAATGAGAAAAAAGAAGGGAGGAGTTTGAGACATTTCATATACTCACAGATCATAGATTCTAAAGTTAGAACTTAGAGTTCATCCATTTCAACCTTTTCATTTTCCAGGTGAGGTAACTGAGACCCATCTGCTTAGTCAGTGATGACTCCAAGATTCGAGGTTAAACAACTTGAAGAAAGATAGGTAGCTTTACTGATAGAGAAATCTGAAAGTCCCTTGTTAGAGAAAAGAAATTTAATCTAAAAGAAGAAGGCACCAGCAGTAAAAGCAACTGGGAAAAGACCTCCCGCAGAAAGTAGGCTTTAAATTGAGCCTTGAAAGAATCCAAGAAAACTGGTAATCCCAAGGCTGTACAGACAAAACTACTTGTACACAAAAAAGCTGATGTGTTTTCCACATACATAACAATTAGACATATGTTCCTAATACCTTGCAAAATTAATAAAAATGGAACTAATTCTGGCCATAGTATACTGTCATCTCAATCCTAGCCATTATTTCCCCTAAAATCAGAAATTCACCCTTTAGTTCAACATTGTAATCTCATGAGTAAGAAAAAGCAGACAACTCTAATTTAATTTTTCTCCAGTCCCTTTCTTTGCACCCTCATTTAACTTAATATTAATGTGTTGTTACATGTCACTATCATATTCCAATTAGGAGGAAGGAAGAGATAAAGGTTAACAAACTACCCAAGTTTTGAAAATCATTTCATTTGATCCCCATCCAACCTGGTAAATACATGATATTATAATGCCCATTTTACAGGTGAGAACACTGAGGCAGACAGAAGTTAAATGTCTTGTTCAGAGTTATACAGCTGTTAAGTATTCAAGCCTGGATTTTGAACTATCTACCTGATATCAGACCCAACACTCTTTCTACTGTGCCACCTAGCTGCCAGTCTATTATTCTTTGATTCCGCTGTCAAAGTTAGAATTACTGTTTTCTAGAGAAGGGGTTCTTAATCTTTTTCATATCATGGGCCCCTTTAGCAGTCTGCTGAAGCCTATGAACTCCTCAAAAATATTTTTAAATAATTGAAGGAAATACAAAATTTCAATTAGAATTTAGTGAAAATAAAGGTGTATTTTTTCCCCTTCTAAGTTCATGGACTCTTTAAAATCCATCCACCTACCTAAATCTACATCAGGTTAAGAAACTCTGCTCTGAAATCTGCTGTCTCAGCTAGGTGGCACAGTAGACAGAGAAATTAACCTGGATCAGCAAAAACTGAATTCTCATATTTGGCCTCTGACATTGGCTATGATCTCAGGGTTCTTAATTGGTCTCCCTTTTTCCTCCTCTGTAAACAAAGATAATCATAGCACCTTTCCCCAGAGTATTTGTGACAATCAAATGAATTAATACATAAAGTACTTTGTAAACCTTGAAGTTATATAAATTCATGCTATTCTTATTGTTGTTTTTGTTTTTCAATATCAGAGTCTCTGGATCATCTTTTTTTAACATACAAGATGATATATTTTTGGTTTTTATAATAATCATTTCAAAAATAATATCTCTGGTCAACTTTTCTGCCCCTGCCCTACACTTCTGTCTCACAAATATGTGTCTTATGCAAGGGCATGCAATATGGCAACTATATATATATTGGATATATGTATACATATATATATATATATAGAGAGAGAGAGAGAGAGAGAGAGAGAGAGAGAGAGAGAGAGTATTCTGCCCTCTTCACCCTCCACCTTTCTGCCAGGATGAGGGAAGAATGCTTCATTATCTATTCTCTGTTGTTGTCATTGTCAGAAAAGTAGTATGACTTGCTGACAGTCACATAATTAGTCACTGTCAAAGCAGGAACTGTATCTATATCACCCTCCCTCTATCCACTATAGTAATGCTTCCTCTAAAATTCTGTGTAGTTTGGTACCTTACTTCTATTCAGTCAGTATCCCTCCCTATATAAAAGCAACCAAAACATTACTTTCACTCACCCATTTAGGAGGGGGCAGCAGTTGGTGCAGCACTGGGCCTGGAATCAAGAAGACTCCTCTTCTTGAGTTGAAATCTACCCTCAGAGAATTCCCAGATATGTGAACCTGAGCAAGTCACTTAGTTGTGTCTGTCTCAGTTTCCTCATCTTTAAAATGAACTGGAGAAGGAAATGAAATGACCAGTCACTCCAGTATCTTTCCCAAGAAACCCCAAATGAAATTGGACACAACTAAAAAATAACAACAAAATAAAGATAATAATGACACTCTGTTCCAGGGTTGTTGGAGATTTGCAAACCTCAAAGCACTATATAAGTGCTAACTGTTGTTATTATATATTCACTGTCTACTAGTAATAAGTACTAAGCAAGGGGGGATACAAAGAAAGCAAAAAAAAAGTCTTTGCTCTAACAGTCTGATTGGAAAGACAACATCAAACAACTGTGATGTTTAAAATATTTGAGACATAATTTCTGAGTAATTTAATCATTTTATTGATAACAACAATATGTTCATCAATAAAAAAGACTGTCATTTGATCATCTCTCTCTTAGATCAAAGATCAGCTTGACAGTGGGTTCATAGCTTATATGCCCATTGGAAGAGGGGTGTTCCCTGAGGTTGGCAAACAACAATTAATGAGAGAATCAATATTGCAATGAACTTTCAAATTAATTCAAATGAACTTTGATTAGATCACTTACTTCTAAGTTATCCCAAGCCTTAGGCACTCTATTCAAAGAATTTTATCTCCACATAAAACTGAATAGCATACAATGCCTTCTCCACTTGGTCTGAGTCTGAACAAGATTGTTAAGAAATTAGTTCAATCTCAATATCAGTAATGTCCTTCCAGAGACTGGATTTTTGAAATTAGACTTTAGAAAAGGGGGGGATTCAAATAATTGGCTATTAATCATTTCTAAATATACATAAATAAAATATATATGAGACAAATTGGAGATCATCTCAGAAGAAAACATCTAAGATTAAGGAGGAACTAGAAAGAGATCTGACTTGAAGCTGGGAAATCCAGAAGGCAGAGATAAGGAGGGAGAGAATTATAGGTACAGGAGACATACAATGAAAATGCCTGAAGTCAGGAGAAGAAAGTATTACAGAAAAGACCATTATCACCTTTCAGGTGAGAACATTTACCTAGGCATTTGACTCTAGTCATATTTTCTGATTCCCAAGCTATAATGACTCCAATTTTTCTTTTCTCTTTTTCTTTCTCTCCCTTCTCATGGTGATATATCAGGGTCCACTTATTCATAAACAAATGTATTGGTCAAAAATAATTACATTCCCTAGGGTATATCTGATCTAAGATTAAAATGGAGTGTTTTCTTGGCAAAGATACTAGAGTGGTTTGCCAATTTCTTCTCCAGCTCATTTTACAGATTAGAAAAATTAAGGCAAACAGGGTTGTGACTTGCCCAGAGTCAGGCAGCTAATAAATGTCTAAGGCTGTATTTACTACACCATCTAGCTGCATGGTATACACATGCTATTTGGGTCTGAGAGATTTATTGGTCACACAAATATTAAATAGAATCCACATTTCTTTAAAAGAATTGCTCTGAAGGATTCCAAGTTATGTTTGGGGTTTAATTTCAACACCACAATTGACCTTGTTCTGAGCATTGATGCCATATCTTCCTATTCTTGCTTCTGGAAGTAGAGATAATGGGTTTCCTGTCACTGAAAAGAGCATGCAATCCACAGACATACTTCTGCACACTTGTTCATAAATATTTTGCAACTTAACAGAGCCAGAAGGGTCCCTGGTCCACACCCCGAACTCTGACTAAGGATGGAATTATTCTGACTTGTCAGTAAATGATTTAAGGACAAGAGGAAGAAAAAAGACTATTCATCAACAGAAAAATGCTCCACTATGTGACCAAATAAAGACATAGTTTAAATCTTTTCTCAACATGGTATAGACATAGTATATATTAAAAAATAATGTAAGCAATGTATGAAAGACTAGTTATTTCCTTTCCTCTAAAATATGGCATCTAAATTTTATTTTTTTAACAAGATATTCTTAGGTAAATAGGTATCCATAAAGGATCTGCATATAAAAAGATGTGAAACTCCACAGGATAACCCATACTCCTTAGCAGCTGATCCATCACTGAGATTTCTTGGGAAAATATACTTCCTAAAATAAAATACAAAATATGGCATAAAATAAAGATTAGGAAAGGAGGGGAAAAAATTGAAACTGAACTCCTCCTGACTCTTCCTCTTGCCTCCACTCATTCCCCTTCTCCATCACACATTAGCAGATCACAAATATAATCATTTGGCTTCAAAGAGAAACTGAACTACCAAATTTCAGAGTTAGAAGGGACCTCAAAAACCAGATAATTGATCAATACTAGAAAAAGGATCCCTTTCACAAACATATCTTTGTTGGAAGACCTCTGAGTGGAATATTCCCAGTGAAACCCTCACAGGGTTAATATTCCTAGTGAAGTCCTCTCAGGGTTAAGAAATGTTAAGAAAAACAAACTATTATTATTGGACTATTCCTAGATAAACCTTGCATTCTGAAAGAGAAGCTCATGAGCCACCTGCTTTATGATAAGATAATTTTTGCAAACTGGGAGGATGGTCTAACCATAGACATTACTTCATTTAAGATAGTGATGAAGGTCCTAAGTTACCTCATCATCTGATGGGAAAAATATTATGAAAAACATTTCATTCTTTTGTCTGTGCCTGTTGCTGTGGTTGATTTTTCTCAAATAAGATTGTACCTCCAGAGAACTAGCCAGTGGATTAAAGGAGAAGGTGATTAGGGAGAGGGACCTGTGTTAGGACCTATATAATCTTGCTTGACTGTCCTTCAGGTGCAGCTCTTTGAACATGAGTCTGCCCTTCTCTCAAGAAAAGCAAATAAAAACTTTCTTTTGCTCAGACTAGTCTCTGAAAAGTTTCTTTACTGTATTTTTATCAAACACAGCTCGGAGGATGGGGAACTCACTACTTCCCAAAGCAATTCACTCCACTCTTGAATGGTATAAGTTGTTCTGGAGTTTTTCCTTACTTCTAGCCAAAATGTGCTTCACTTTGATTTCTACCCACTATTACTAGAATGACCCTTAAGGACAAACAGAACAAATCTGATCTATCTTTCCCTAAAATAGCTCTTGAAGACAAGTAAAAATCAAAGTCTGCCCTCCCAAACCAATTCCACAAGTCTTTTCTTCTCAAGTTCAATTTTAAAAAGCATGTCCACACATGAAACCCAGGAAATCCTGTCTAAATGATGTGGAGAAGAACTGAAGTTTAAAAAAAGCTTTCAAACTAAACTGGATATTAATATCCATTCAAAAAGGCAGGGATCGGTTGTTTTGGCTCAAAAGTGAAATCCAAATTGATTAATGATAGATAAAACTAGACAGAAATGAGTCAAATAAATACCAAAGATATTACAGAAATACTCCAAGTAAGTTTGAAAGTGGCCAGGATGTATTGAGTCTACTAGGAAGAAATCCCAAACAGCTTTGAGACCCACCAACTGAATAACCTTGAGAGAGGAAAAAAACTGTATGTGAACAAAATACAGTAGATTTTTCAAAGCTGGAATAATCCACAGGCTTTGGGGATTCATAGAAGCATGAGTTTAACACAGGCTCATGTCTCTCCATTCTTTGAAAAGGCAGGCAATTTTCCATGGACCCTTTGTCTTGTCTCTCACAGGGATATTGGGTATGAGAGCAGTCCTTCTCAGCTAGAAGATCACCACTCAGATAACACAGGAAGGAGAGAGGCTTGTCACAAGTTTGAGGTGAATGGAAGAGATGCTATCAGCTTCCCAGAATGACTACAACAGATCTTCAACTTAAGACAGTCCTTGGCTCCCTATGGAGTTGATGGGAAGTTGAGCCACATACTTGAGCTATCAGATTGTCATCAGGTTATTATTTCTTTCTCAGAATACTGTACCATAGAGCTTTAAGTCTCTGAAATGAAGCATAGAACTGTCTACTTCAGTGATTGTTGACTGAGAAAATGTAAAACTCCTCTTGCAAATGCAGGCTCAAAAGGAATGGCAAAACAAATTTTAGACTTAAATGTTTAGACTTAAACATTATTGTATAGCAAGAAACAAGTTTGAAAACTCAGAAGCAGAGGAAGACCTTAATGATCTAGTGCAGAGTAAAATAAGCAGAATCAGGAAAACAATGTCTGTAATGACAACAAGGGAAATGGAAAGAATAGGGGGGAAAAAGAAACCACCTTTTCCTCCTTATTTGTAGAAGTAGAGGACCAAGAGTTGATGTGTTGAAAGGTCTACTAAACTTTTTTTTCTGCTTCCTTTTTTATTCTTGGTAAACGGGAGGACAACTGGATGGAGAAGAGTGTCAGATCTGGAGTTAGAAAGACGTAAGTTCACACACTTACTTACTGTGAGACTCCAGACACTTAACTTCTGTCTGCTTCAGTTTCCTCATTTGTAAAATAGGGATAATGATAGTAATTTCCTCCTAGTCTAGTGAGGATAAAATGAGAAAATATTTATAAAGTGTTGTGCAAAGTTTAGAGTACTTTATAGATGTTAGCTTTTTTTTACTAAGAAGAGATAGTTTCAGGAATGAAGGTGATTTAAAGTATTTGTAATAAGTATATCTCTTTTGCAGCTAGTTATTTGTTTCTTCTTTTTAAAATTTTTTTAGGTTTTTTTTTTTTGCAAGGCAAGTGGGGTTAAGTGGCTTTCCCAAGGCCACACGCTATGTGTCTGAAACCGGATTTGAACCCAGGTACTCCAGACTCCAGGGCCGGTGCTTTATCCACTGTGCTCCTTAAAATGTTTTTAATAGCCACAATGAAGATTTTGAGCCAAGAACAAAATAAGTCATGGAAGTGATAAGTCAGAAAGGGCCAGAAAATACCACTGGTAGTTCTGATTTTAATACCAACAAAAGCAAAAGCAACAAGGGAAATTCAAAATAATGGAACATACATGGCCTTTATTCCCTCTTCCTGTTGAATCTAGGACAATATTATTAAGACCTGATTAAAGGAGATAAGAGAATTTTTTGCCCTTGCTGTGTACTGTAAACACTGATGAGCAATAGGTACCATCTTGCTGAGGGTGTGATTTTCTTGGCTCCTTTTCCTCCTACCCCAGTCACCATGAGAACCTTCCCTCTACTGTGGCTACTGTCAGTGAAGTGACCACAAGCAAAAAAGGAAGAGGCAGGTATCTGTGTGGTGACTAGACGTCATGATAAAAATGCCCTTCCTGACTCTCACTTTTGAGAATCCTTCTTGTGGTTTAAAAAACAAACATACCAAAAGAATAAAAATAAAAATAAACAAACTATACAGCAACAATAAACCACAGACTGACCAGCAAACTTCTATTTTCACAATAAATATTTTCTTGCACAATGAATGTTACATTATAATCATTGCAATCAATTCTCTTCAAAAGTAATCTAAATACATAACTAAGTATGAACCTTTCCAAAGTAGAACATAAAACTGTTATTCGAACATTTAGAAAATACAACATTAGTAACAACAGTTGTTTATGGAGCATTTTAAAATGAAGAAAGTGCTTCACTGACATTATTTCATTTGCCTAGTGAGGCAGGTATGACAGATATTCATTTTCCCCCATTTTACAGATGAGGAGGCTTGGCAATAAATGTCAAAGATGACATCCAAACCTGGCTTTCTCCAAAGTCCTTAGAAGTCTCCCCATCATACTTCCTCTAATGTATTAAAACTTAAAAGGAAAAAACAATTCTTTTTTCTAAGTCAATTTTTGTTAGATCAGATAGCTCAAGTAAGAAATGCAGAGTATGTAAAAATACAAAGATTACATCTAGCTTTCCATCATTGAATAAGATAGTACCTACATTTATAGATAAAAATGGCACAAGCCATCGGAAACTAAACCGAGTGCTTTAGTAATCTAATTTATGAGTTAGGTAAATTCTCTAAACAGATTATCCACTATTTTTTAAAAATTCATTAGATTTTGGTATATGAGGGAAACAGAAATTAATTCAGTCATTATCTTACAGTTAAGACTACTTTCAAACTAAACTTGGGAAATTTACCTGTGGTTATAGTCTGGGGATGAGATTTAAATTAATACATGCAAGGCTAAATTTATTTAAATCAAAAATGATTAATATGGTCACAGAAAGCAAAGTCCCTCTAAGCAAAGAAAATCTTAAACATACCTGCAAAGGGAAAGCAAAATATTGGTTGTTTTTCTTTAGATTCTTTAGCGATCAGAGATCCCACCACTGATGCAAGTGAGTGTCTTTCAATCACATGTACATATGGGGAAGATTACCTTTCATCTTTCCAAGAAAGAAAAAAATGTTAAAAGTCAAGACTGGAGGCTGATAGGCTGTCCAAAGAGACTTGTTCTAACTACAGGATCACAGAAAATACAGCATCTTTGTAAAAACTCACTCTATCTAATTACTCTCAGCTGTTTGTCATGTGGTCTTAGGTCTGAGGAGTCAAATGATTCCCCTTCCCCGCTTTCAAAAGCTTACCAAGATTCAATTATTTGTTCTATTTTTTTTGAGCAAGGATGACTTTACTGAATATCTTACATAAAGCACTAAAAA
The DNA here is from genome assembly GCF_037893015.1 of Macrotis lagotis. NCBI lineage: Eukaryota > Metazoa > Chordata > Mammalia > Peramelemorphia > Peramelidae > Macrotis > Macrotis lagotis. Next base: position 168,218,237 of record NC_133661.1, on the reverse strand, counting down.
AACTTCCTATTTAAAACACTTTTCTTAATCAACATAAGTTCATCATTTTGTTTTATTAAGAAAACATGAAAGTAATGTAAAAGATACATAAAGTTTGCTAAAGATTACTCCAGGGATGTGGGACATTGAATGTATCATCACACTTAGTTGATGCATTTGTTTTTTTCCTCTTTTTTTCTTTTTTGTTTCAAGGGATGGCTTTTGCTACAAGGAATATATTTGAAAGTGAACAAGATGCAAAAAATAAAATACATCAAAAACAAATTTTGAAGGACAAGAAAATATTTCAGCAATGATTATTATTTCTTCTGAATTAGTGTTTTTTTAGACTAATAGAGAGTTCTAAATAAATTAGAATACCACCTCAAAAATAACATAGTAAAGCTAATTGCCAGAGGAAAGGGTTGTTAGAAAGGAGAATAACATATGTTTGAAAGTTCCATTTAGTTCACTGAAGAGGACCTGACTTTCTTTGGAATGTTATCTACTCCATTATCGAAGTCATAGATGGAAGTATTAAAGAATAAAACCTAAGGTGATTTTTTTTTAGGAACATCAGTTAACATGTCCTAACCCCAATCCTATTCATTGTACCAATCTCACTGTAATGCTAACTTATGTAATAATAAACAGTTTATAAAGTGTAATAATAAAGTTTATTAAGTGTTGTTCAATTATTTTTCAGTCACATCCAACTCTCTCTGGCCTCATCTGGGATTTTCTTGGCAAAGGCAAGAGAAAGGTTTACCATTTCTTTCTCCAACTCATTTTACAGATGAGAAAACTTAGATGAACAGGGTGAAGTGACTTTACCCAGGGTCACACAGCTATTAACTATCTGAGACTGGATCTGAACTCAGGTGTTCCTGTCTCCAAGTCCAGTGCTCTATTCACTGTACCACCTAGCTACCTGAATTAATTTTAAATAAACAATTTGTATAAGCAATATTTCACATTTACAAGTACCTTAAGTTTTGAAAAATATTTTCCAATTATGATCTTATTTTAAACTTACAACAACTCTGTGAGATAGGTACTATCGAATTAATTATCTTTATTTTACAAATGTGAAAACTGAGGCTCAAGGAGTTTAGTGATTTGGTTTTTGGCCATGTAGCTAGTGTCAAAGGCAAGAATTGATCCCAAGTTTTCTTTCTCTAAGTTTTCCTTTATACCCCACTGGTCATCACTTACACCAGCCTTCCTAAATTACAAATAGATATGGATGATGTATGCGTATGAGATTAAAATTCATTTGCGTAAGACTCTCCTCATTGGTTAATATCAATTACTCGATGTTTTGTACCTACAGAAGGGATGAAGTTGGAAAAATCTTGGTTTATAGCTTCAAAGAAAACAAAAAAAGCAAAGATTTTATCTACCTTCAAGCACCTCTCCCTGAAAAGCATCTAAAAATGTGTTTGTCTTCTCTGAGGGCTAGAATCATCTAGGATGTCTTCTCTCCCAAGCTCTCAAGGACTCTATCCTTCACAACGGCACAGATAATTGAGTAATCAATTTTGACCAATGAGAAAACACACACACACACACACACACACACACACAGATGTAAATCAAAGAAATCTGAAAGGTCATCAAAATCTACAGTTTAAGCTAAGACTTAAAACTTTACTGATACATTTAGTACACCCTAGATTAAATATCTATAAGAAAAAAATTGGGGCAGCTAGGTGGCATAGTGGATAAAGCACCAGCCTTGGAGTCAGGAGTACCTGGGTTCAAATCCGATCTCAGACACTTAATAATTACCTAGCTGTGTGGTCTTGGGCAAGCCACTTAACCCCATTTGCCTTGCAAAAAAAACCTAAAAAAAAAAATAGAAAAAAATTGAAGTCATAATTATACTATTAATGCAGTGCTATACATTCTTATGGCATTTGAATCCTATGGAGTTTCTTTATCTCAAAGTAGAACTATAATAGAAGTAATAGAAAAAGTATGGAATCTAAGATAGACTGCTATCTTTTTTATCCCACTGTCACATAAATAAGTGACTCTAATCAGAAAAAGTCATCTTGAATACTGGGAAAATTGCATTAACATCTGAAAAAGTTTTCAACTTCTGAGATATTATTTGTGCAGGAAAAAAGCATATAATCACAGGACAAGGTTTATAATCTTGCCTCTGCCACTAATACCTATATGATGTCAAATAATTACTTAACCTCTTACATTTCCTCATCTGTAAAATAAGGAGACTGAACTAGATAAACTCTTTAAGTCCCTTTGAGTTCTAAATATATGATCCTATGATTGCCACCTTTCTATAAGGATTTGAGGTAACAACTTGAAGGAAATGAAAATTCCCCCAAATTAATGTGAATTTGTGATATTTAGCGATGTCTTTACATGCAGATTTATCTCCATTCATTGTAATTTGGTCTGCTCCAAAGTTGAATGAGGATACTTAGGAATTAAAACATCAGTATAATGTTCTTTTGGGGAGTCAAGATATTCTGTGATATTGCTAGGACTTGTTCCTTTGAATTTTGTTTTTAGTTTCAAATAGTGATACATTTAATTAGAACAGAAAGGAAATGTAAATAACAGGAAAACAATCAATCTGCAGGATATTTTTCAAACTCCAAGAAAGGAAATAAGCATTTAGAGACCTACACTATGTCAGCTACTATGTTAAACACTTTTTTTTAGGTTTTTGCAAGGCAAATGGGGTTAAGTGGCTTGCCCAAGGCCACACAGCTAGGTAATTATTAAGTGTCTGAGACCGGATTTGAACCCAGGTACTCCTGATTCCAAGGCCTTATCCACTACGCCACCTAGCTGCCCCTGTTAAACACTTTTTACAAACATCTCATTTAATCTTCCCAACAACCCTGGGAAGAAAGTGCTATTAATAATCCTGCTTTACAATGAGGAAACTGAGGCAGACAAAAGTTAATGAGTTGTCCAGAGTCATGCAGCAAGTGTTTCAAACTGGGTTAGAACTCAGATCCAGTGCTCTATCCTGGGCCCCACACCCCTATGAAAACAACCTTCTACATTGTCTCATGCTAGTATAGAAAGGGTAAAAATCGTTAGAAAATACATGCTCAAAGTGAGCAGAGGTTTCAGTGCCATCTGCCTGGCAACCTCTCCTACCTGACCTTCATGAATCTTCCTCTTGCCAAGCCACTGTGCTTCACTTCCCTTGTTGATCTTGCCTCCCACAGCTCCTTGATATGGTTCACTTGCCACTGCTTCTCTGATAAAATCCCTGAATTAAACTGCCTACTGTAATTACTCTCTCTCCCAAGCTTCTGCTGCTCAATGATCCTCTGCAGAAATGCTGCTGTTACACATTTAGGCATTCACCTGCTGCTACAGTCATTTGGTCTCTCAGCAGCCAACTTCCACTGATGCTTCTTAAGGAAAGTGTCATCCTCAGCGCTAGTCAACACATCATCAGTCTCCTGGCTTTCTTGGATAACACCCAAAAGTGCTGCTTAGGAAGCTCTAAGACTTCAGAGTCCTATTTCCCAACAAAAGTCCCAAGTTCTTACTCTTAGTTAAGTTGGTAAAAGTGAATTCCACTCATTTCTTTCCTTATCAGATACAGACAAGGGGTGTTATTCCTCATCACTGTTCATGCCTATTCTGAGAGTGAGAATAAATACACCCATTTTGATTTCTCCTTTTAATTCTTGTCATGCGTCCTTGTAACCTATGCCCAGCCACATAAATTGTCTGAAAAACTAAAATACAATGGAAAGAGCTTTAGCTCTAGAGTCTGAGGATATGAATTCAAGTCTTGATTCTGCTAACTTAAATAGCAAACTTTACACACATTACAGTACTAAGTAAATGGCAATAGTGGTGGTAGTGGTTATTGTGTCATCTGGGACAAGTCACTTACCTTTCCTAGATACTGGTTGCCTCATCTATCATGTGTAAATAGGAGAAACTAGAGAAATCAGACCACCTTAAAAAATATATGTACCTTTTCTATTTGGACTCTGCATAAGACATCATCCATGATGGTGATTACCATCTTTGGTGAACTTATGTTCCTAAATCAAGTCCTGATTTGAGGCATTTGCCAATTTCCAGTGGGTAAAATTCACTAGAGCAGCTAGATGGCATAGTAGATAAAATGCTAGGCCTGGAGTCAGGAAGACTCATCTTCCTGACTTCTAATCTGGCCTCAGACACTTGCTAGTTGAGAGGACCTGGGCAAGTCATTTTACCCTGTTTGCCTCAGTTTCTTTCTCTGTACAATAAACTGGAGAATGAATTTGCAAAAACCACTCCCATATCTTTGCCAAGAAAATTCCAAAGGTATACATGAAAAATCAGACACTGAAATGACTGGACAGCAACAAATTCTCAAACCAAAAATTTAACAATCAGCCCAAAAAGATAGTTCTATTATGACCCTGCATCTCTAAACTTAGCCAACAATGTCAACAAAGAAGCAACTTAATCATATACATTAATTTATAGAAACAAAGTGGGTTATGACAGCAAAGGATACAATAATAATGGAAGGCTATGAAAATCTGACACCAAACTGATATCTTGCAAGATACAGCCTGTTATCTATAATTATATATCAGAAACTCTCTATCAATCATAAATTAACATGATAAACCCATATACTACAAAAACAGACCTCAAGATATCCTGAAGAATTTCACCAAGTGCTAGTATTAGACAATTATCATAGCCAGAATTGTTGCCTAAAATCTTCTAGACATAATTGATCTACAAATTGTTTTTAAAAATGTCTTTATTGTGGACTTAAAAATCAACAAATACAAATTTCAATAGAAAAAGAACAATAAAAGACTTGTATATGAAAATGTGAACTTCTTTTTATTAAAAAGTAATTTTATTTAATTAGGTAGTGTGATGGATAGAGCACTGAACTTGGACATTTTTCCAGTCTAAGACAAAGTCAGCAAGAGAGATCTGTTACACCATGGGCCCAAAGGCCACACAGCAGCTATACCAGCAGTAGACCTTGGAGATGGCTGTGATCAAATCAGCAATATCTTCAGGAACTCTCAGATAAGAGGTGGTAAAGGAGGTTTGAGAGGAAAGGTTGAACAACTACTCAAAAAGAGATTACAGGGGACCCTTTGCTGGGCCTGGGTACAGCTGGCACTGATTGACAACTCTACTGCCCATATTCAGTTCAGAGTGAAGAGAAGTGTTTGAGATTGTTAACAAGGGAGTGGAGAACCTGGTCACAGTCCCACAACCAAGAGGAGTACTAGCACCAGGGAGTGCAGGGATGCAGGGGCCCTTCCTAGGTAAATACTAGAGCTCAGATCAGAAGAGCAGTGAGCACCCTAGATCACACCACCTTGGAATTTAGACCCTAGAATTAGCTCTGAAAATAGCAGTACAAAAAAGTCTGAAGCTTGGGACAGTGCCTCCCTACCCCAGGGTGAACAGAGCCTAGGCTTAACATAATGTTCAACAGTAATAATTAGCAAAACTGAGTAAAATTCTTCAGGAGAAAAACAGACTTAATAAAAGAGTGAACTTCAAGCATTCCTAATGAAAAGATTAGACTAATAGAAAATTTGACATTCAAACAGAAGATAAGCATAAAAAGGTAAACATAAGAGAAATCATATGGGGTTCAATAAGGTTAAATTGTTTACATTATTATATGAGAGGATGATATGTGTAACTCCAGTTAGAAGGAGTCTACATAGACAGAGAGTAAGGACTTGAAGCAATTGTGTTGGGACAATCTGCAAAACAGAAAAAAAAATGAAGGGGAGAGAAAGAGTGATGCAGTGGAAGAAAAAGGAAGGGGGGAGGTAGAATAGGGAAATTTTTCTTGCATTAAAGAGTCACACAAAAAAGAACTTATACAAAGGAGGGGGAAATGGGGAGAGTGGCAGGCTTGAATCTCACTCTAGAATTGGTTGAAAGAGAAAAGACTATACATACACACACACACTCAAATGGGTATAAATTAGAAGAAGAGAATAAGAGAAAAGTGGGGAGTGATGATAGGGCATATTAAGTGAGACAATGGTCAGGAGCAAAACAGGTTTTTTGAGGAGATAGAAGATAAAGAATGAAAAGCATAGACATTAGAAAATAGGATGCAGGGAAATACACAGTATTCATATCTGTTAATGTGAATGAGCTCACCCATAAAATAAAAATAGATGTCAAAATAGATTAGAACACAGAATTCAACAATGCTATTTGCAAGAGACATACTTTAAAAAGAAAAAAATACCTACAGAGTTAAAAATAAAGGGTTGAAGCAGAATCTAACATGTTCCAGAAATAAAAGGGAGGGGTAGCAATCATGATCTTAGTCGAAGTAAAAGCCAAGCTACACCTAATTAAAAGAGATAATCAGGGAAACTACCATTTTGTTAAAAGTTTAGAAAATGAAGTAATACTAAAAATTCCTCTAATAAAGACCTCATTTCTCAAATATATACTGATCATAGAACTAAGTCAACTTTATAAAAGTTGAGCAGGTAGTTTTCAGAAGAAGAATTCAAAGCCAGTAATCATTATGTAAGTAATCATGAGCGTGTGAGTGAGATGAGCAGAACCAGAAAAACACTGTACACCCTAACAGCAACAACAACCTAGATGGATTCACTCATTCCATCAGTGCAACAATCAGGGACAATTTGGGGCTCTCTGCAACGGAGAATATCATCTGTATCCAGAGAAAGAACTGTGGAGTTTGAACAAAGACAAAGGACTATTACCTTTAATTTAGGAAAAAATACTGATATCTTATTGTCTGATCTTGCTATCTCTTATACTTTATGTTTCTTCCTTAAAGATATGATTTTTCTCTCTCATCACATTCAATTTGGATCAATGTACACCATGGAAACAATGTAAAGACTGACAAAGACTGACAAACCCCCCCCTTCTGTGGGGGGTGGGGGGAGGGAAGTAAGATCAGGGGAAAAATTGTAAAACTCAAAATAAATAAAATCTTTATAAACAACAAAAAAAGAAAAATCCGTGAAACAAACAAACAAACAAAAAAAAAAAAGAAAATAACAAGCTTAAGCCAGGTTCTAGTCTAAGAATGAACTGCTTTTGCTACAAAAGTCATCATCATTAGCTAGTCACAAGCATGGCAAAGGCCTCCAACATGAATCATATTCAAGGGTCAAGAACTCCTACAGCACCAGATCATCACTAAACGTCCTATTTCCTATCAAATCAGGCCATGGGGTGAAGTGGGCCTGGTAAAGGCAAATGAGAAGGATGTTCTTTGCACAACACTCCTCTCACTATAATAAATATAATTGTACAAGTCATCATCCTATATATGAATGCATGATTTTCTTCTATTACAAAGGACAAATATCAACACCAAATGTAAGAGAGATAACAACAGTTCCTAGAAACATTAAATTTCCTTTCCATATTCTGACAGGACTAGAAAATGATTTATTAAATATGATAGTTCCTTGCATAATAATTAAAGGTTCATATCTTCTAAATAGATTAGGTAGTGTTTCCCATCTCAAAAATAGAAAAAAACCCACCAATCTTTCTACTAATTGGATGAAAAATGACTACTATTGCAGCATTAAGGAAGTTGCTAGTTTTCATGTTCTACAAGGGAAGGAAGTTGCATGATATAATTGTGTAAGTTGAGCAAGATAATAGAAAGTGATTGCATATACAGACTTAGAAAGCCAAAGTCCAATAGGGCCCCTGCAGAGGGCAACAGGGATGAGTGCCTCTAGCTCCAGAACCTGATTACTGAAATAGCTGTAACAAAAGAAACTACAGCCTTCTTTAAGTATACTTCACAAACCCTGTTCTATGCATTTCACACTTAGCTCTGCTGCTCCATGAGTCTCCTTAGTCTCCCAAGAGCCAGTTTATATTTCCACAAAACCTACTGACATCTAGATTAGAGAAAGAATGGATGAATAAGTCTAGTGCTACAATTCTGCAAAGGTCCATACTCATTGCGTGAAGATCATGGTCAATAACAGTTCATCTTTCACATAAATGCTCCCAAGGAGAGTAGATACCTAATTTAGGTTTATTCTAGCATTTTGAGTAACATAAATTACAAAGGCCAAGGGCAGCAACTTTTGCCTTATTTGATCAAAAACTAGAAATAGAGGTAGGTGGAAAGAATCACAGAATGTCAAAGCTATACGGGACTTAAAATATAACCAAGTCCAAGTCCTCTCATTTCATAGCAAAAACAGTGGCCCTGAAAAGTTGAATGATTTTTCTCCAGTCAATGGCAGACACAGTATTCAAACCCCAGATATATAACCTCAAGTTCAACATTTTTTCCATTATCTTCATTAATTCAATTGAGTTAAGCAAAGATTTATTAAGTGCCTATTATGTTCAAAGCACTGTACTAAGGTCTGGAGATACAAAAAACAAAGACAACATACCTCTTGCCCTTTTGAAGATTATAGCATAATGGAGCATAGTAGTAATTGGGAACAAGCCAATATAGATCATCACCTTCTGTACAATTTACAGTCCTATAAGAGTTGCCAGTAGGGCTGCATATAGCTCCCAACATTCCTCATGTGCCACTGCAACCAGATTAAAATGCAATTGGAAAATATTTAACAAAATAAATAAAAATACAATAAAACATATATGATATTGTATTTTTAAACTGTCATTCTGCAGCCCGTAGGGATCCTTAGGGACAGTTTGATAACCCTATTTCTATTTGACACCACTGCCCTAGAACACAGAGATTAAATGGCTAGGCTAAGTGTCGCACAATCAATATGTGTCTGAGGTGGGACCTGAACCCAGATCTTCCTAATTCTCAGACTGTCTCTCTATTCAGTACACCATGCTGCCTGACATTATACCTATAACAAATAAATGATACAAGGTACATTTTAAGAGGGCAGCTAAATGATGCCATAGACACACAACTTATTCAGAGTCAGGAAAACTCATCTTCTGAAGTTTCAATTTGACCTCAGTCGCTTACTAGCTGAATGACCCTGGGAAAGTCACTTAACCCTGCTTGCCTCAGTTTCCTCATCTGTAAAATTAGCTGGAGAAGGAAATGGCAAACCACTCCAGTATCTTTGCCAAGAAAACCCCAAATGGGGTCATGAAGAGTTGAACACAACTGAGAGGACCATTAACAAAAACCTCATCTGCAGGATATGAAGTTCAAATAACAAGCTCTTAAAATGCATAAAAATACTAGGTATTGTTATTATGAAAATGAGATTAGATTAGATAGACTTTAAACTCCTTTACAGTTTTAAATACTATGATCCAAAGAATGAACAACTTGACTAAGAATGAACATGTGGCTTATTAAATGGATTGTGTTTGTGTTTTGCTTTTCTGAGAATAAAAAATTTAGGTGAAATATTTACTTTCCCCCAGATCGACTGCTTTGATGCTTGGGGACTCATACTACATTAGTTTCACTTTCCGTGATATTTCTGAAGGGCTGTTTCTTAATGAAACAGTATCTGAAGGAAAGATCTTTGTGAAGTATACCCTCTTAAGCAAATTGGCTTGCCAACAGTTAGTTTCCTTATCCGGATGATTCAGAAGTTACTGGTCTTTTTTTTCTCTTTTATTTCCATCTCATAGAAAGATTTCAGTTTAAAAGAAAGCTGTAGGGTCAATGAACAAATGTATTACCATTTCCTTAAGTAAATCTTGTGTCAGGTAGGTCTGTGGCATAAAAAGCCCAGTTTAATTTATCATACTTTCTTTGATTGGAAATATGAGCTATTCTGCAGTCTAATATTCCTCATTTGTAAGGACTAGGAACTAATCTCATATAGACTTGTCGTGGTATTTGAATTGGTTCCCTTTTAAAAATGAAGGCTAAAAAAAAATGAAGGCTACAACATCCAGAGTAAAAATAATAAAAGTATTGTAATATCTTTTCAAGAGGGGGCACATTCCTTCTCACCAGAAATCTCTTACACTGCTACTGACTTAGAGATCTTCTATGAGCAAATATTCACTTAGAGCCCATGTTCTTTTTTTTTCACAAAAATAATTCTTTTTCCTTTTTAAAAAATATTTTATTTATTTGTTTTTTCAACCATATGCAATGGTAGTTGTTACCAATAATTTTTTTCAAGCTTTGAGTTTTATATTTTTCTTCCTCCCTTCTCTCCCCCTAACCCCCCAATAAAGCAATCTAATATAGGCTCTACATTTATAACCATGCTTAAACATAGATCTATATTGATCACGTGAATGAAGAATCAAATCCAAACAGAAGAAAGAAAACATTAGAGAGAAAAAATGACATAATACACAGAACAACTTTTAAAAATTGAAGCTGATAAGCTTTGATCTTCATTTAAACTCCACAGTTCCTTCTCTAGATATGGATGGTTATTTTCTATCACAAATCTTTTAAATTTTTCTTTAATGTACTGCTAAAATGAACAAGTCCATCATAGTTGATCATCACCCCATGTTGTTAGTGAGTAAAATATCCTTCTGGTTCTGCTCATTTTACTCCATATCAATTCATGCAAGTCTTTCCAGACTTTTCTATCTCTCATATAGTGTTCTATCATACACACACACACACACACACACACACACACACACACACACACACACATATATATATATAAATTTTATTTATTTAAGGCAGTGAGGTTAAATGATTTGCCCAAGATCACACAGTTAGGCAAATTATTAAGTGTCTGAGGCTGAATTTGAACTCAGGTCCTCCTGACTCCAGGGACAGTGTTCTATCCATTGCACCACCTAGAGTCCATGTTCTTTACTAGGGTTTTGTAAATTAATAAACATTTACTAAACAGCTACTATATGATAGACACTGTGCTAAACATTCAGAATACAAAAGAGAAAAGACAGTTCCTGCTCTTGAGGAGTTTACATTCTAATGAGCGAGAAGACATGTAGACAACTAACTATGTAAAACAAGATAAATATAGGATAAATTGCAGTACTGGAAAAGGGTACTCTCATTAAGGAGACTCAGGAAAGACTTCTTGTGGAGATTGGATTTGAGCTGGGAGATGAAGGTAGAGATGAGGAGGGAAAGAATTGAAGGCATGGGAAACAGACAGAGAAAATACCCACAGTCAAGAGACAGTGTCTTGTGAGAAGAACAGCCAGGAGGCCAGTGTCACTGGATCTCAGAGTCCATGAAGGGGAGGAATAAAGCCTATGAACTTGGTTGTTTTTTTAAATATTCTGATAACCATTATTTCAATATTATCATTTTTTGTAATTCTATGTATTTAATTTTATGCATTTAAAAAAATTCTGGAAAGGCATTCACATGCTGCACTAAATTGTCAAAAAGATCCATGAAACAAAAAGGTTAACTTTTACTTCATTCCAACCTTTCAATCCAGCTTAGAAGGACATTTCTCCCCAAAGAATTGTTCCCTGCTTCTCTGGGGGCTACTATATTTCAATTATTCCTCAATTCATTTCTAAGAGACAGCAAAGCACATAATACAAATCAATTGCACACACATACAGAGACTCTTAAAAAACAACCATCATCATAAATTCAACCTAGGAAATGATTTGACAGACCATATTGAAATTTTAATTAATAATTTATTGCCATATAGCTGGTTCACCACTTTCCAGATAAGATCAAGATAGCTATAATAATGATACTCCCCAAAATACAACCTATGATCATTTTTAATCCAACTAGTTTCAATTCTTTTTCTTAAAAGATATGTACATATATATATATATACATATATATATATATATATATATATATATATATAATCTCAAAACTAGTGAGACATCCAACGACTGACATAACTGTTGTTTCCACGGCCTAATAAACAGACTACAGTGAATCAGACCAATGAGATATTTTGGTCTCTAAGCAACCACTTTTTATTATAACGCTTTGACCCAGTAGCTGGTTAAGCTATATATGAATTCATCAACAAAGCTTTAAAAAACAAGATCACAGTCTCTGAAATACCACAGCCTGGTAGGCAGAGAAGTAAGAGTTCATGTCATTAGTTTTCAAGGTTCTCTTTCTCATCAAGCACAGCTAGAAAAAATGTGAATGAACCTCTGAAGGACAGAACAACACCTTCCCCTCAACCCCCACATCTAACTGCTGGAGAGAGTGATATTTTTTCCTTCATACTTCGCCTAACAAATGTATTCATAATAAAAGGGTATATCACCAAACCACTGATTCTCAAAAGAGTCACATTTGCCTTCTAGGTGGTCATTTGAATGCTATTTTATAGAAGGACACCATAGAAAAAGGGGTTATTAAACTAAGGATCTATGGAAGGGAGCTAAGGGTAGAGTTCATCTGGGGTCTATGAACTTGGGTGAAAAAAAGTTTCATCTCTGTCATCAGTAACCTTTGACATCCTAGTAACCCTATGTATTTTATTTTATGCATATAAAAATAAAACATTATTTTGGGAAGGGATTCATAGAATTCACTAGACTTCCAGACCCCTGTTGGGACCCTTGGAAATGAATCATATAATATTAAAAGTGCTAAAAAGGTTAATACTGAGATATAGCCTACAGGCTGGTCTAATTATTCATTTCAACAGGCATTTATTAGGCCTGTGATGAGTAGTGTGTTTAGTGCTAGGGACACAAGAACAAAGGTGGCACAGTGGATAGAGTACCAGCCCTGGAATCAGGACTTGAGTTCCTGAGTTCAAATCCGACCACAGACAATAATTACCTAGCTGTGTGACCAAAGGCAAGTCAATTAACCTCACTGTCTTGCAATAAATAAATAAATAAATAGATAGATAGATAGATAGATAGATAGATAGATAGATAAATAAATAGATAGAACCCATGGAGGTTACATTTATTGGCAGTAAAGATAAGAGAGAACAAAATATACACAGATAAATCAATTCAAAAACAAGGATCAGAATTGAACCTGTAATTTCTTTGATATAAGGATTAAGAAATTCTACCAATGTAGGCCAAATCTCCTCTGCAATTATAGTCTTAGAAAGTTGCCTAGAGCATGAGAGGTCCAAGATATCTAAATATAATTAATTTAGAATGTCAAAGAAAGCACCAATAACCTGAGGAGGAAAGAGAGGATATCAGGAAATAGTTCAAGTAGCAGGCAGTAACTGAGCTAAGTCTTGAAGATGGTGAGGCCTTCCAAGAATGAGAAAAGAGGAGAGAGAAATAGTGCAGTCATACCTGAGTTCAATGTTAGAAAAAGAGAGGAGCATCTGGAATGGCTTAGTTGGAAAGTAGAGAAAAGAACTATCATTTTCTTCCTTAAACAGGGGATAGTCATAGCTAACAAACTGAACTGACTCAGCCAGTATTTGATCATCTCTGTGATCAAGGTTTTTCTTGTGTGCACAAATGGAGTTGGAGCCAACTTCAAGGGCCTGTTGTTTTAAAATGTCAGACTCAGTCAGAAGAAATCAACATAACACCTATTGTCTGACCCTGACCAAGTTATTTAACCTCTCTAAGTCTCAGTTTCCTTACTTGTAAAATAGGTATAATACTATTTATATTATCCAACTCTCAGGGTGATGAGGAAAAAAAGCATTTTGTGGATTATTAATTAATATTTTATCATAACAGGAGAAACAAAATACAAGACCATTATACCAATGGATAGGGTGGCAGAGAAAATAAAATATTCCATTTTAATTCTTCTACAATACATAATTTCTGAAACTTTCATCAGGGAAAAAAAAGGCTAATGGTCCTTGAGCCTTGTGTACAATAATATTAGTCACCAAAAAGGGACTAAGAAGCAAAAAACAAGAACAAAAAACCAGAGCATTTAATGCTGTCAAAACTTGGCTCTGCTATCATAAAACTACTTTTAAAGATCTTTTTACATTTCGTCAGGTTTTTTTCCTGCTTATCTATTTCTAAAATCATTGTAATTCATCCAGCATTAAGTATACTCCATTATGTAGAAAGTATAATCAAAACAGGAGATTGGTGTCACTTGCAGCAAGAGTGATGGACAGTCTAAGCTACACTGATATCCATACAATGTGGGCAAACACAAAAGAAGGCCTTCAGTACATTGGGAAGATCATGTAGGATGAGAGTAATGAGTCATATAGGATGAGAAGGCCTGGACTGATGTAGATACTGAATCAAGGCCTTGTAAAACTTATAGGATTTCAGATCACAGATAAATTGCAAACATCCTTGATCTGAAGGTAAAGACATCAATTCTGTCCATGTAGTTCTGAAGCAATGGAGCAAGAGACATGAAAAGAAAGGGTCCTTCTCTATAAATAAATTGGCTCTAAAAAAATCATAAATGGATTTTTGCTGAGAGCCTCAGCCTTAAATTTGTTCAGTCATTTTCCAATCATGTCTGACACTTCCTGACTCCATTTAGGGCTTTCTTGGCAAAGTTAATGGATGGTTTGCCATTTCCTTCTTCAACTCACTTTACAGACAAGGAAACTGAGACAAACAGGGTTCAAGTGACTTGCCCAGGGTCACAAAGTAAGTGTCTAAGGCTGGTACATTTGAACTCAGGTCTTTCTACTTCCAGACTAGGATCCTATTCACTGCCTCAAGTCTTAAAAACACTGTCTTAAATTTTAGTCTTTCAGTATTACTACCAAACCTATGATAAAGTCTAACAATAAATTTTTAAAAACTCATTATATTGATGTGGGGGTGGGGGTTCCCTCCCATTCCTGCAGTGAGACAGAAGACATGATCTGTCTTATTTAATAAGGCAAAATCACAAAGAGGCTTTAAATACAAAACACAAATTCCAAAAAGGTGTAGATACAGAGATTAAGGCTATAGGAATACAGAGGAGATGAATGCATCTTATTCACCATAAAAGAAACTTGACTTTAGAATCCTAAGCAAAAAGTAAAGATTGAAGTTTCCAGAAGATTAACTGCCTTTGAGTAGGAAATGGAGAAAATGGTCAGTAAAGAGCAGCTTTAGTCTGTCCTTTCCCAGTATTCAAGGAACACACAGAAGGAACACACGGAGCTGTTTGATCCTCTTCTGCTCTGGCTGGCCTGCCCAATCTAGTTAACTCTGGAAGAGGTGCACACCTTTATAATTCACTCTGAGGGACACACTCCACCCCTCCAGAAGATGAATCACCTTCCCTTTTTCTTCTTTACCTTCTCTCTCCTTTACAGGGAGAGACTAAGGAGAAAGGTTATTCAACTCAATAACTTTTATTAAGTTCCTATTGGCCAGAACATGATTATATTTCCAGAAAAGTTAAAATAAAATTTAAATAGAATAGACATTGCCCTCATGGAACAAAAGTTTTACAAATGGTTGTGTCATATAAAAAGGGAGAGAATAAGAGAAAAATAATTTTTCTTTACTATTAATGTGCTTTTCTCAAAAGAACTTTGTGAATTAATCAGTAAAAATCCTCTATCCCAGGAGGAAACTGAGGGCCAAAAATCATAAAGTGGTTTGGAGGGTTGTGATTGGAGCCCAAGTCTCCTGATTCTAAATACACTTTTTCCCCTATGTATCTTTGCTACCAGCCAACAACAATAATAGTTTACTCAATATTTCTTACCTAATTCTTCTTTACAAAGACTACTTTTTTTTTTCATCATGAAAGCATCTGATAGTCTAGATGTTCAGGACGGCATAGCATGTGAGGAAAACAGCAGAGAGCTCCGAGGAGGCTGTGAACCACCAAAGGGCTTGGACTGCTTCTGTACCATTCTACTCCTCAGTGTCAATCAGAGAAAAGAGAGATGTGACACTCTGGAACTCACCCACACATACACTCACACTCGCATCCCAGAAGGTGACATACTGGAAGAATGGTTCTGGCCCTACAAGTAGACTCCAGATACCAGCACCATCTCAGAGCCAAAGACTGGATCGCTTCAGCCGTAGAGAAGCTGGCTAGGAAAAAACAACACCTCTGAGCTACCAGGGGCCCAACTCTGTCAAGTGGGTTCCACAGGTTGTAAAGGAGTAAAGTGAGCAGCAGAATAAGGTGCAGAGAAGGCGAAAAGTGTCAGGGCTTCCCTCCTTCTCGCTCGAAGTCCCCTCTCAAGGGCACGGTCCCTGTCCAACAGCTGGATGCAAAGTCCAAGGCGGACGGACCTTAATTCTGTTCTTCCCTCGTCAGTCGCGTCTCCCACTCAGAGCCACCATTTTTCCTCAACAGCCCCAGACCAGCTCCCCTGAACTGAAGTCACCTTCGGGAGCCGCTCCGGGGGATGCGGAGCCCTCCAGCCCCGGGTGACGGGACCACCCCTGCCCTGGTCTGGCCTCCTCGGTCCCGGGGGGCCCCGTCCCCCTGACCATCCTCATCCGCGACCCCCCAAGAGAAGGGGTACCCGCCCGCCCGCAACAACTCCCGGGCGCGCCTCGGGGGTCCTGCCTCGCCCCTACCTGCCTCCCGCGCCCGCCGGCCCGAGGCAGCCCCGGCCCGCTCAGTGCGCTCGGCGCCCTCTCTGCCCGCGATCCTTTTTTGGGGCCCCGCGGCTCTGTTCCGTCCGGCCCCACATCACTTCCCGTAACGGAGCCGAGGTGAGGGCGGGTCCGCCCTGTTCCCTCCACCTCCCCTCCTCCTCCTCCTCCTCCTCCTCCTCCTCACCCGCACCCAGGTCTTCGGCTCCGGGCTCCACGTGGGAAGTCGGGAGGCTCCTCCCGTGGATGGAGCCCGGGCGGGGACGGCCCCGCACCTGCCGCCTGATGCCCCACGGGCACCCGCCCCCCGAGAAGAGGGGCGCCCGGCCTCGCCTGCTGGCATCCCCCTGGCTGGGACGGCGGGGGTGAAGGATCAGCGGAGGGGCCCCGAGGGGAGGCGGCAGGGGTAGGTGTGAGGAACGACCCACCTCATGTGCCTTGCTGCCCGCTCTGCGCCCGAAGTGCGGGCCCGGCTCTCACTGAAGAGCGGCGCTTTGGCATTTCACCACCCACGGGGGTCCAAGCCCAGGATTTCCGCTCAGAACATACACACCCACTAAGCACGGTACACAGTCACATCCCTCCTCAGCCTCTGTTGCCCTCTAACTTCTGGCTTGGGTCAAAATGACTCAAGACCTTCTCTTCCCGCAAAGGGAAAAGGCACCGCTGTGAAGAGGCATTAAAGGTGGCAAAGGAAGCAGAAGAGTCGGGGACAGAAAGGTGGTCACAAACCACGGAGGTTATAGCGCTAGTCTTCCTGGTACGGCCGATTAATTTTCGGTTTAAAAGCAGCTTAAACTGCGAGAGAAACAGGATGCATGGCCTAATTGTGTAACAAAATAAGAGAGCCAGACTGGAGCGATCTGAAAGCCTTTGCTGCCACCCAGTGACCCACTCTTACCGTCTGTTTCTTTTCTCTACAGGTAAGGTCTGGGATTATTGAACTGAACTGAATTGATGAGCTCCTATCCAGACACCCTGTGGTTCATTCCTGATACCGGGGTCAAACGCTAGGTTCTGAATTGCAACTCATAAAACAAGTCACTCCGAGTAACTTGTTTCTGAGAAAGCCCTTCATCTTTACCGGGAAAACTAAAGACTAGCTCGGAGGCTCTGCATTATGAATAAAGCCATTCTTGAGAATTTTTTCTCTGTCCAAACCAGTTTTTTCCCCGAAGGATCCTCCAAGGGAAATGGTGTAACTAGGAGGGAAAAGTTCTGTATAATGCTTTGGAAGTGGATCCAAGGTTCATTTCAGTCCAAACCATACTACTTTTGCAGAAGGATTAAGAAGCTGAGAAGTTGGACAGTACACCAAGCAAGCCTAGGACTAGTATCTAATGGACCATGTCTGCAGATGCAAACAGATCTCAGAAAGCTCTCAGCCTCCCAGGATTGTGTGGGTTCTGACTAGAGACACTTCCCACTCATGGCCTTTCAGAATTCTCATCTTCCTTCCCCACATCTGACCAGTCGCTTCAGTTCCCATCATGGGATCCTGGACTTGTGCCTGAGAACAGTTCAACCTGGGTCCACTACAATGCTGCTCCCCAGTCACCTTCGTGTCTCCTCCCTTGTCCCATTTGCCTACTTCCATTTTCCACATCTAGTATTGGGAATCAGTCCAAAACTACCAATCATAGAAAGGTTAAATCAAGCAATTGCTCAGTGACTCCATCTGTGGGATTTTCCTAACCAAACCCCAAACACCAACCATCTCAAGACATCATTCCTTAATGTGTTGTCTTCTTCCATTAGAACTTAAGCACTTAGCAGACAAGAAGTCTCCCCTCCCCACCCACACCCCAGTAATTTGCACATATAAAGCAATTTGTTTAGTTGAACTGAATCATTAGGGAAAAAAATCAAATTAAGGTTTTAAGGATATGGATATTCATTATTGCTTGAAGTGAGACAGTGAATACTATTAGTCTATTAGTCTATTAGAAGTGAAATAGAAAAAAGTAATCACTAAAATTTATCACTCAATATTGATATACTACCCTGTATTGTTAGCTATGTTTTGAGTTCATGTTTGTATATCTGGATTCCTCAATTAAACTGTATGCTCCCTCAGGGAACAACTCAGTAGTACCCAAACTAGATAATACCAGCTAGAAGGTATTGTAAGGAATGAGACTTGTGTTTCCAATTCCTACCAAATGCTGGAGCTATGAATCTGGGTCTCTGTGTATCTTCCCATCACTCCTAAAATTGGAAGGTATCTTAATGGTCACTTAGTTCAGCTTTGGAAACCCTCTATAACAGGGGGTGTCAAATAGAAACAGGGTTACTGCACTGTACAAAAAGGATCCCTGTGGATGACTGACAATTACACAAAAATATTATTTGTATTTATTTTGCTATCTCCCAGTTACATTTTAATCTGGCACTTAAGAGTTGCAGACACTATGCATTGAATAAGCACCTGTTTGACACCTCTGCTTAACCACATAGCTAAATAAAGACAAAGGAAACATATGATCTTAATTTGAATCCATAAATAGCTATGAACTCACTTTCTCACAGGGAAGTCTATTTTTTTTGGACATTTAGCAGTTGTCTTAAATTTGGGTATATTCCTGTATGTGAAACAAGTTTCTACTTTATTTAAGCAATCATGTTGCATATGTTCCTCCCTCTGAGGAATATCTGGAATCCTATACCTTCTAGGATAAAACAAAAAATGTTTAGCTACATCTAGTACATGTGATTTAGATATATCCCTGTCTATTGCTACTGCTAAATCTAGCTTTCCCAATTTCCATCCTACCCATCTCTAATTAATTATTCCACATCCCCTGTTGAATGAATATTTGGTGTTTAAGTATAAATAATGACTGAGTTACAAACCCCTGGTTGACAATATCCGTTATTTGTGAACAGCCATGACACTGCTCCATAGAACAGAATATCAACTCTGGACACCAGGGAGAAACATGTTTTCAGGGACAGACTTGCTACTGCTGTCTAAGAGAGTAGCAAGTGGCTGGGTGGTGGCACAGTCTCTGAGGACAACTCCACCATCAGCTGCTAGTTTGTCCTGGTCATATTGTAGTTACAGAAAAGGAGAGGTTCCCTGGAGCTTAGCAAATAGAATGTATTATAGCCATGATGGTCTTCCTGTCCCCTCAACTGGAAAGGCAAGTAATATTTAACTTATCATGCAAATAGAAAAGGTAGAGCTCAGGGATCCCTATCCTGGCTTGATTAGTCACTTTTTCTCCTATTAAAGAGGTTCTTGTGGGCTAGCTTAGGAATCTATTAAAATTTTATTAACAGTCTAAAAGAGAAAAAAGTTTTCTTAGGGTCATCCAACAAGAATACAACCCAAAATTATAGCTTGAGAACAATTTGCCTAGTTTACCACTACTTCTAACACCCTCCCACCTTTCATCTCATTTGATCCCAGGCTTTTCTGATATCTAAAGCTTTGGCATGAAAGCACTGATGACTATTTTACTACCACAAAAATTGTGATGGATTTTTATGAAATTTGAATTTAACATGTCCATTTTGATTTTTAGAAAGAAACTAGGATTTCTTGATAATCACTCTAGGCAACAACCCAAAATCTATTTCTACAATTCTCAATAACCTAGACTGAAAGAATATACAAATATTCTGTCAATCTGGAACAATTACTTATAAAAACAGTGCTACAATATATAGATGAAACAATATTTTCAGTGAAATTTCTGTATATAGAAATTTATTCCTGAAATCTGGAGTTCTATTAAACAATAATTTTTGCTTCATAACTACATAGTGTCATTATTTACATTGTAAGTAATACCAACAACTATTCAAATATGTCATTTTGCTACACTGTACTCGGTTGAGGCAGAATCTGAAATCAGAACATCTGTTGGCCACCTAGATCCTAGTATCTCATTTTGGTAATTATTTTAAAATTTAATTATATATGCTTATCATAGATAACTGAAATTAGACCCTACTATATTTCTAAATTCATTTAGCAAGGAAAATAATAGTTACATTTTTAAAAGTATTGTATGTATACTTATTAATATAAGCTAAAAACTACACAAAAACTATCAAAACAAGCCTTTAACTCTGGTATGGGGTAGATAATAATAGTGACTTAAGTAATTTTTTAAGTTGTTTTTTTTTTAATTATAGCTTTCTTCTTTTCCTTCCCTGCTCCACAAATTGGTTTATGATTTGAGGATCAGTGTTGCATTACGAGGAAAGAAAGTTTTTTTACTACACTGTATAATGCATGCTGTATCACCTTTCCTCTATACAAAACTTTGTTTTGTACCTATCAAATATTTAGCTATATCTGCTAGTCCAATTCTTGGTACCTTACCAGAGACTGAAGACAAAAAAGGTGAAGGTTGAAGAGGAGACCAGAGCAAGAGGAGGTTCTGGTCAGTTAGTATGCATTTGAATCTTTTCTAACTTGTGCAGACTTCCCCAAAACTTCCACCATTGATAAATGTCATACTACAAATCCAGGGGAATTGGTGTCAAACACAGAACTGCAACATTAAGATACTGATTTTAGTAAAAGGAAATGAGTAGGCTTAAGGAAGGTCATGACAATATGACAAATAGGAAAAAAACATGAAAAGTTCAAATACAGTACTAAGAACCACTTAAATCAGTATCTTTGATTTAATCATGTTCAAAATAATAAATGTTTCATGTCAATGACTTGGGTTTTAAATATAGTTCAAGTCCATTATTAACTTTTCTTCTCTTTTGATTCTTGAACAGTTTGTGACTTTTCCTTCAATATTTTCTGATCTCGAGCATACTGTTCAAATATTGGTTGATAAATATATATGCCTCCAGCAACTCCAAGAACACTTGCAAGAATCATCTGAGGAAAAGTCAGTCTACCAAACATCTTATCAACAAAAGCAGCAGCACACAATAGACGTTTTCAAGTATCTTCAGTTCTATATACAAAGAAAGAAAATGGAAAATGTTAATTTGGCATAGCATCCTTTAACATTTTATGCAATCTCCCTTTGTTATTTTTGGGGGAGAATGGAATCATAATCCTTTATTGGTGCTTGGCATGGTGTACTATTCAAAATGACAAGTTTTTATTGATAAATGATTTCTCTCTTAAAAAAATTTTATGGTCATTTCACTTTACCATCAAATTTTGAAGTGAAAATATCCATGAATTTCCCTGTATTAACATTTTCAATATTACCAATCAAGGATTTTCATTCTTTAAAATCTTCTGGAATCTTATTATATGCCAGCAAATGTAAAATTCCTTTCCCTAGCATTCAAAATCCTTCAAAATATGGTACTACTCAATCTTTATAACTGTCACATCATTCTCTTGCTTTTCAGTTGTGTCAGACTCTTCATGAACACATATGGAGTTTTCTTCACAAAGATAATAAGAGTGGTTTTCCATTTTCTTCTCCAGCTCATTTTACAGATAAGAAACTGAGATAAACAGTATTAAATGACTCTCCCAGAGTCACACAACAAATCTGGCCTAGGCCAGATTTGAATTTAAGATTTTCTTCCCAGCACTCTATGCACTATGTGGCACTACTTTTCTTACTGCTACCTTATGTGTATTACATATATTTTGGTTGAACTGTACTAATTTGTAGTTCCCCAAATATGTTATGGCTCTTCACTTTACCACCTCCCTGCCACTGCTGAATTTCTATTCATTCTTCAGCAGCCTGGTGGATAGAGCATTGACCCTGGAGTCAGGAGGACCTGACTCAAACATTCACTAGCTGTGACCTTGGGAAAAATCACTTAATTGTGATTGCCTTGCTTTTGGGGCCATCTCTGTCTCTTGATCCATATGTGGCCACCGGACCCTGAGAAAGAGAAAGTGAACCTGATGACTTAGCACAGCATTCCCTCAAATTCCAATCATGTGCTTGTTATGGCATCACTTCCCTGATGGCATGGGCTTCTTTGAAAACTAAGGACAAACATCATCATCATCATCATCCTTCAAAGTCCAAGACAATTTATCAACTGTTCCATGAAAATTTCTTTGCTTCTTAATCTCCACTGTTAATGTTTCTTTCTGAACTTCATATGGCATTTAGATTCAAGTAGCTGGCAGCTCACCTCTTCTCAGATTAGATATCTAACCTTTTCTGTCTCAGACCCCTTCTCAGAAAAATGTTAAGTCTCCTCTTAAACTTCATATAACATTTTGATTTGCAGCCTTCTCATGGATTTATCAAACAATACTGGGTATTGTGATTATCCAGTTTGTTTTCCACACACTCCTTCCCCTCGACCCAAAATAAGGACTAGTTTCTTTACAATCTTCACATACTTGCCAAAATAATTTCCAAAGTTCTGCTCATGTTCACTCCCTCATAAAACTCTTTAGTGGTGCCCCCTGTCTACAGTATAAAATAGAAATCCCGTGACCTTTAGGTCCTCTCTCCAATGAAGGCAAGATATCATAGAGGCTAAAGTAACCTCCCTGAACTCCGGCACTTCTTCCCTAACTAGGGACTGGTTATTTCTCATTTGTAAAAAAAAGAATAATTCCTGTAATGCCTGCTTCACAAGTGGTGAGGTTCAAATGGGATAAAATACATCATCAAAGTATTATACACATGTCAATAGGAAACTTTTTTCTGCCAAACCTGAATGCTAGACATTTGCCATATTTGAGATTTTATTGCCCATCTCCGTCCCCATTCAGTTCCTGGGCTTGTCTCAGAAACCTTGTCAATCTTCAAAGATCAACTAGAGTGGTTCCAGGGAGCCCTCCCTGATCCAACCCAGTTGGGTTTTTTTTAGTTTTTGCAAGGGTTAAGCGGCTTGCCCAAGGCCACACGGCTAGGTCGTTATTAAGTGTCCGAGGCCGGGTTTGCACTCAGAGACCCCTGACTCCAGGCCGGGGCTCTATGCACTGCCCCACCTAGCTGGCTTCCATTAGCTTTGTCCTTCTTTGGTAACGAACTGCTGGAGTGTTAGCTGCACAAGGGCAGGGTTTCTCGGTTTGATTTTATCTTTATTCCCTGCCCGCGTGCTACAGCAAGTCCCGCCGTTGCCAGAGACAGCGGTCCCCGCAAACTGGCCCTAACCACATGCGTGAAAGAATGGATGCCCAAACATGCCTCTCCCTAAGGAAAGCCACGGCCTGTCCCCAAAAAGTTCCGGAAGGCAGGAGAATGGTGTTCCCAACTGCAGGCTGGATGGCTTACGGGGCTTAAAAACACCGAGGCGGCGGGGCGGTGGATCCGCCGGGGCCCGAGGGGCTCCGAAGGCCCGGAAGCCGGGCTCCCGTCTCCACCAGCCCGGCCCGGACTGCGGTGCCACGTGACCCAGGGGCACAGGAAGTGGAAGATGACTCGCGGACTGTCTGGGTCACGGGACCAGGGCAGGCCCCCCCCGCCGGCGGCTGCCGCCCGGGCTCCGGCCTCCATCCGGGCACTTCCCCTCCGGCGCTCCTGCGCGGCCAAGGCGAGAACGCTAGAGCGACGGCGCAGGGCCCTCACCTGCCCTCACCTGGGATCCGGCCCCGGGGTGACCCGCTCCGCCGCGAGCGCGCACAAGGCCTCCGGGGAGGGAGCCGGAAGCCGCGCCGCGGCCTCCAGCTCCCAGGAGCCCTCGCGCCCGGCCGCGACGGCGGCTCACAGGGGCCAAGCCGGGCGTTCGGCGAAGCCGCACCTGAGCCGCGCGGGGCGGAGCGAGGGCCCCGGCCGGCCGGGACATGGAGCGGGCCGGGGGCAGCCTCTTCTTCAGGCGGCGCCGCAGCGGCTCCCCCGAGGGCGTGAAGCTGCGGAAGAGAAAGTCCGTGTTGTACAGCGGCGCCGCGGAAGGGCGCGGCGGGAACCGCTCCGGTGAGGGAAGGGGCAGGGCAGCGGGCCCGGCGCTAGGACCCAGGGGCGCCCCCCAGCCCCGGGCCCAGCTCCCGGGCGGATCTCCCTGGTGAAGGCTGGCGGGGCCGCGCCCGGGGTCCGGGCCCGGGCCAGATGTAGGGGCGGCCGGGCGCCCCTGACCCTAGGCAAGCCCTTAAACCCCGTATGCAAAAAAAAGATAAACTTGAATAGGAATGAATATAAAGTCCTCCTCCGAGAGGAATGGGAAGAATCGACCTTAACTTACCCAGAATTGGTTTTGGAGTAGCCCCTAAGTATCCCCAGGCGGGTAAAGGACCCGAAACAGCTGACTAACTCGCCAACTTCCAGCCAACCAGTCTGACGTGCCCAGAATTACGGTTTTGTGCCCGCACCGGGCAGCAGTTGTGCCCGCACCGGGCAGCAGGCTTGCCGGAGAGGGCCCAGCAGGACCACAGCATTTGCTCTTTCCCCCTCAATGCACACAAAGGCAGGGGGAAAAGTTGAGCCCATACAAGAGAGGAAGGTAGTAATTGTAGTCTATGTGGCCTCCCCAGCCATACACCAGAATTTTAAGGGTAATAAAAGCAAATATTGAGCTTTTATAATATCACCAAGAAGCATTGCCTGAACTCGTAGAATCAAAGAATATCTTCATCGAGAAGTTAGACTGGCAAAATTTATTTTGTTGTACCAGCCGAAGAGAGACAGGTAGGGCACAGGTGCTGGGCGAGCAACAGCCCTGGGTCAGAAGGGGGGCAGGGGAAGAAGGGAGACCTCCAAACCAGGTGACAGGCAGATTAGAAAAAGATAGTCTTCATGGGTAGGCCAACCACTCCCCAACTGTTGTCCCATTATGCTGTACGTGACCAGAACTGTAGCCCCAAGAATTCAAAGGATTTTTCCATGGATAACTACATATAGAAGTTATCTGGTTAGCCCATTCACATGGCAAACCAGAATTTTTTTATGCAAATAACTCATTTGAAATTGCATATTCTGCACTGTTTTAATCAGCATAAGGTAATCCCAGGGAGGATGCTCCCCCACCAATTATATAGTGGACAAGTTCAATTTACAGAATTGCCTTAGGGCTTCGGTCAACAAATTTTTAGGACCACGTTTCATCAGTAAAAAAAGTTTTGAGCACAAAACCTCATATATATATATATACATATATGTGTGTGTGTGTGTGTGTGTGTGTATGTGTATACTAATTGTGGGTATTGGCTATATAAGTGGAGAGGAATCCAATGGGAAAGATGTAGAGGTAATGATAAAACTTGACTGATGTGAGAGATAAAAGAGATAAGGATAAAACTATCTCTGTGTGACTGGATGGTAGTACCATCTACCCAAAATTTGGAAGAAGAGTGACTGAAGTGTGTGATAGATCAATCACAAACCATTCATGTCTATTCATTCCTCTTTCTGTGGAAAAAAAAAAAGGCTTACAGCTGGGTGTTTGGGTCTGGGTAGGTTATGATTCATTATTTTGGGAGGTTTGAAGGGGATAAAGGGAGTAGTGTTTATGGAGCTGACATAATGGTAATATCTTCCCATTGGTTGATTACCTGTCCTTTTTGCATCAACTCAGTGCAATCCCCTTAAGGTTATTCCATGACCCTGCTCTCCCTAGGGCCATGACCTTCACGTTGGAGATCACTGACCTAAGGCTATTGTACCAGAATCAGAGAGGCACCAAATAGCAATAACAAGACTTCAATCTAAACCCA
The DNA here is from genome assembly GCF_037893015.1 of Macrotis lagotis. Classification (NCBI taxonomy): domain Eukaryota; kingdom Metazoa; phylum Chordata; class Mammalia; order Peramelemorphia; family Peramelidae; genus Macrotis; species Macrotis lagotis. Next base: position 168,192,325 of record NC_133661.1, on the reverse strand, counting down.
GTTCTTCCTGTCCCATGCCATGTTGCCTCTCATAAAATTTTATGTGAACAGATGTTTTAGAGAACATCCTCCTTCAAAGACAGATGGCACATAATAGGCTAAAATCATCTACTGGGTCCTGGTCATTAGAGTTGGCAGGGATGTGGGGGAGGGGCTGTTCTCTCATAGAGAGGAAAGGTCTTGACTTCTAGGAGAGATCTAGGAGCCAAGATCTCTAAGTCCTGGACATGGGTTACTTACTAAAAATGTTTCATTTGTGTCTAGCAAAATAAGTCAAAGTTGGGGAAATTAGCCTGTTAAAGTTTCTATTTAATGAAATTAGCCTGTTTGATACTTTCAACTGTTGGTTTTGCTTCCTCAGATCTTCTTGGTGAAAACATGTACCTGGTCTTGTTTACCATATCCTTAAGAATACTTAACTGCTTTTTAGTCCAATCAAGTTTTGTTCCTGATGAATACTGGCAGTCTCTTGAAGTTGCACATCACATGGTTTTCAAATATCCTTTAGAGTTTTTTTTTCCCCAAACTAAAAATGTTTTAGGGATTATGCTCATCCCCTAGTATGTATTTTAAACTAACTTTAAATTCTCTTCTATTTTTTCCTAATCCACCTCTTGTACATTTCTTGCTTCAATGCTTCAATAAGCATTCAGTAGTAATCTATTAAGTATCATATTGATGCTTAATATGCTGGTCACTATGCTGCATATTGTGGGAGGACACCCAAGTAGGAAATAAGCTAGGGACTTTGATGGCTTAGAGCCTGGATAGTGGAGAGGACTTTTCCTGGTATTCCCATTAATAAAATGGGAAGTATTTGGATTGACCCAAGTGCTTTTGAATCATTAAAAATCAAGGAATGTGTTTTTGAACTTTGGAGATGAAAATGGAATAGGAATTTGTCATTATTTCCTTAATATTATTAATTATGGCTATTTGACCTGGGAATGGATTGAAGGTTTGAGAGGTTACTCTTACCCCTTAATCTTTGCAAGCATTTATAAGATTCTGTATCTCTTCGCAAAGGATAGTGTCCAGTTGCTGGTAAGTTTAAATAAAAATAATCGGGCTATTTATTTATTTATTACTCCTAGGTCTATTTCATTTTTCTGTAATAGCTCATATAGCAGCCAAAATATTAATATTTTCACAAGGTAGGTTTGTTTCAGAGAGAGATTGAGGATCTGGGTATCATAGATCAGATCATAGCTGTGAAGTCCTTGGTCCCAAATACCTGTGTCATATTATTCAGTCTAAGGGATATAATCTATTATAAGATTCAGTATAGGTTAACCCTGCTTAAAGAAAACCCAATCTAACAACCCCAAACAATAGAGCTTCACAATTTACCTTAGTACTTTCCTCACAACAAATCCTGATGGACAAGAACTGTAAATATTACCAATATTTTATAAATAAATTAACTGAAGCTCAGAGAGGTTGTAACTTGTCTCATCACATTATCATTAAGAAATAGAGCTCTTGTGAGTCTGAAGTCCATTGCTCTTTCCATTGTTTCTCATAAAGTATACAGAAGTGCATTTGAAAGGACTATACAAATATAGTATTTACAAAAGTTGTCAGACAGTAATTTTGCCAATTTTAACTTATGAGAAAATATTTAAGCTAGCAGTTGACAATTAAAGGTAAAAAACAATCTCTGGAATTTTAGTGGAAAACAATTTGATTTTCAAAAGTTAAATAGATAGATAGATAGATAGATAGATATAGATGACTTTTGAGAAATATCTTAGTCATAAAAAGAACAAAAAACACTGGCAAGTTTTTCCTTCTGAATGGTTGCTTTGTATATAGTCATATTATAACTGACTGGTTCAAGTTTATTAAAGAGCCAAATCATAAATTTCTAATTGATTGGTGAATTTTGGGGGAGAGGGGGAGAATTGTTATTTTGACCAAAAATATGATTTTTTTAAGTTTACCAGAAGTCTTTATTTTGACCCTTATTTCAAATAATGGCATTATTTTAAAAACTAAAAATACTTCCAGAATGGAATATACAATAATCAAGTGGCTTATATTGCTTGTAATTTTAAGTTACCATTTTATTAGTCACCAGTAATAAAATGTTAACTAAGGATGAATGCCTACATCTGCATTGTTGGAAAGTGCCCATATTAATGAGATCACAGCTCCATTAAATAACTTTCCAAACTTTCTATTTAAATAATAGTTTTTTATATACTTCTCCATTTTTTATACTGTTCTTCTGGTAAATTACATATACTCTTTTAATGGGTTTAGTGGCATTTAGAAGGCCAATTGAACCAGTCTTTCAAACAGATGCTTTTTTCAGTATGTACAAGAAACTTTTACTTTTCTCTTTGCTTTTTTTAGATTTGGATTCCAAGACTTGCCCAAGCACTTCTGTCTGCTGTGGCAGACGTGAAGCTTTACTCATTGGTGAGGCAGTTAGAAAACCAAGAAATGGCAAAATGGGTGGTATGTCTTTTCCCTAAAATCTTTAAAACTTTTTTGATTGGAGGCAGCTAGGTGGTGCAGTGGATAGATCACCAACCCTAGGCTCAAGAGGAGTTGAGTTCAGATAGTTGATACTTACTAGCTATGTGAACTTGGGCATAAGCCCATTGACTTGCAAAAAGAAAAAAAAAACTTAGTTGATTGATTTCTAACCCAGATTTCTATTGTTACCAGTAGCCATAAAAAATTTTAAAATAATAGCTAGCATTTATTTAACACCCCAAAATTTGAAAAATGTTTTAAATTGCCAATATAATCCCTACAACAACTCTGGAATATAGGTCTATTGCTATCCACGTTTTACAGATAAGAATATAAGTAAATAGAAATTCAGTGACTTACCCAGAGTCACACAACTATTAAGTTTCTGAGACAGAATTCAAATTCAGGTCTTCCTGGCTCCAAATGCATCATCCTATCCACAATACCACATGGGGGAATGTTCTCTGTATACATTTATATATAATACATTATGTATACATATTCATAAATCCATGTTTTTATTTCCAGAAAATAATTCATGTAATTATGTAGATCATCTTCTTGAAACTTGTCAGTACAAATAGTTGCTGCATCTTCTGTCTCCTCTCAACCTTTTTCAGGGAGACTCAACCTATTGCTACTGCTAACTATAATATTTTAATAAAACTACAGATACTTTATACATTGATAGGCTCTTAAGATTTAGAGCTAAAAGAGACCTTAAGCATCATATAGTCCAACCCTATTATTCTAGATGAGTAAACTGAAACCCAAAGAAGTTGAGAGGATTGGCCTAATATCACTTTACTAAGTAGCAAAGTCAAGATTTGAACAAGGAACTCTGGTCCTAAAACCACTGTTCTTTTCTTCATACTCATACTTCATACTTCACTCCTGTTTTTTAAAACCACTGAGTAAAGGATTTGGCTCTCAATTTTCTTTTTAGATATTAGTCCTCTCTACCACAAAATACAATACCAAGATTTTCTCCCAAAGATCTATACAGGTTTAGGAAATAATCAGGGCCTACTATATATTGTATTTCATTTTCCTGTACCTCTAAAGCCTATAGTCCATTTTAGACTATTTTTTAAAGTGTCAGGATTAAAATCTCAAGATTGTTTCTTGATTTTTCCCCCCTTTCCCCCTATTTCTTCTTAGTGTCTATTAAAAATGAGTCCCATGTCTCAAATCCTGAATATAGGAATCTACTCAGAAGTAGAATAACATAAAGGACCAAAATATTAGAGCTATTAATGCTTACAATCTGATTTAAAGAACATGACTTGAGGATGCCTAGAGAGCAATTTTACTTTTTATTACAATTTACTAATTGCTTAAGTCAGAAAACTACCCACTATACTTTGTAAATTTCATTTGTGGGGAATAAAAGGTCAAATGAATAACCATAAAGATACAAGAGGTAAACATGCTTATACCTTCAAAAATCATCTGTTAAGCATACAACTATTTAGCATATTTTTTCACAATTAAAAAAATCCTTTCTTTGTTCTCCCCATATATCCCTACCCACTAAAACTTTTTTCTTTTTCCTCCAAAGTATTCAAAAAAATTAAAGCTTATTTATTATGAATGAACCGAAACATTAATATAGCATAATTGTGAAAACTACTAATTACTAGAATTGGTTTAAAGTTCAGTTTAATCATGTAACCTTAAGCATTAGGATTTTAGCACAAACAGTTCACTCCTCAGGCAAATTGTGCAGTAATTTATTGGGGTTTTTTTTTTTAAAGAAGCACTGAATAATTCTTATAAAAGTTGAATATTTGCATTGTCAAAAATATTTTTTAAATAAATGAAAGCATCATAACACTTTGGCTAGGAAATGATATATCTGAATAATTTTTAAACATTTCACACTAAGAATTTTTCTGTTGGTTCTTCCCTTGGTGAGGAAGAACTATAAAATTCTCCGATTTCTACAGAATCATTTATAAGCATTTGGAAGTATACAACTAGTTTATTCCCTAATGATACTTTTGAAAATGATAAATAACTTTAATTTTCATAAAGCTTTATCATTTACAATTTTATATAATAAATCCATTAAAATTTGCCAATTTAACAGTTATCTATCTCCAGAATCCAAACAGAATTTTCCATTTAAATAAGCACATTTCAGGATCATAAAACAGCACCATTAGGCTTTAAGGTTATTTGTTATTCCAGTAAATCTTGTATTAAAAACAAAGTCAAGTATATTATTGATCATTGATCAGAAATCAGTCAATTAGTATATATTAAATATGTGCCAGGCACTAATAGAACTTGCCTTCAAGTATCTCTGAGGAGAAATTTACAGTTTCAGTCTCATTAAAGGAATTATTTTTATTGAAGTTATCTACATGATACAGCTGGACTTCTGTATTAGGAAAAGTTACAAAAATGACTACACAGGAGCTTGTTATATGGGTTTCTTTTTTATGCGGGGGGGGGGGGCAGTGTGTTACCAAATCTCAGCTCTACTGTTTACCTGTCTGATCCTGGGTAAGCTTAGGGCCTCATTTTCTTTATTTCTTATAACTGCAAGAGTAGGACAAGAGAACTCTTCTAGTTTTAAATCCTATGATCTATGAATATTTGACATGGATAATTGTTTGATTAAAGAATGACATTTTCTATATTACTATAGAATTGTGTGCTTATTTCAATAGGAAAGGTTTTAGCAATACCTTTTCATTGCTTTCTCCACACACCATTGCATATAATTGTTCTTAGTTCTTTTGCCAGTTGTGTTCTTGGTTTACATGGTATTGCTGTACCAGAACTCTTACAAACACCATGGAAACTGTTCTCACCATCTTTGCCCTTTTCTACTACCCACTGGAAGGTTCAAAATCTGTGAACAGGTGAGGCATACTTTTTTATTAGACCTTTGGGTATAATTATTGATCCTTGCTGTGGGAAATTGAAAATACCAAATATAGTAATTTGTTATTAAATTCCTCTTTCCTGCTGCAGTCCTGAAAATAGCAAAACTGATCTCTTTGCTTCTCTCTCTCTTGAAAATGTTTTATATTTACTATTCATATATGTTGTATTCTTTGAGTAGAAAAAAATTGAAAGCAATGACTTTATCACCTTTCTGTTTCCATGCCTAGTAGTGCTTATTAAATATTAGTTGAATTACATTGAATTGAATAATTGGTATTCCCAAAATGGTTTGTTCTTCAGCCATTCATTATACTGTCTAAAAATTCTGTTGAATTAGAAATTTTAATAATTTAAGTATGGTAACCATAACATTTAACAATACTAATTTCCAATTATTTTTCAATACTGAGAAAAGGATTCTAAATGTCCTTATACAGTCTGCTTTATAAGACCTTTATCCTTTGATCAGGAATTTTTTTAGAAGCCCAGTGAAAGAATGAGACATATATTTTTGGACATGGTCAATGCAACAATTTTTTTTAACTATGCATATCTGTTATAAGTCTTTGACTTTTCTTTTTTTGAGATGGAAGGTGAAAGAGATAAATAAATGTTTAAATGAAAGTTCAGAATGAACGTTTCCTTAGGGAAAAAATAAATTTAATAATTGTTTACAAGCACTAAAAAAAGGCTAGTGACAGAGGTATATGATAGTATGCCTTTAAGCCATATGTATATATTTTATAATCTAGATATTAGCATGTAAACATGAGAATTAACTTTCTTAGCAAGAAGAAAATGTATTAATTTGCAGTACCTTTTGCATATTACAATTTAAAAACTGAGAAACTTTCAAAAATAGAGAAATACATTAGATCTTTGACACATTTTACTCGTTTATAGTTTTATGTACTCATCCCTGGTAGCACTTGCCTTCATTATTCGACCAACTGCAGTCATTCCATGGATACCTTTGCTCTTTACACATTTCTGGCAAGAACAGAAAAAAATTGATCTTGTTCTACAGCAGTTTATACCTGTTGGGTAAGTATCCTTTAAAATTGTCTATCAGTTTTTCTAACTTTCAGTATACCGTATGAGTCGGATTTTGGTTATATCTATCAGACTTGTTCATTTTTTTTGAGGGCAGTGAGGAAGTAAAAAATGTCAACAGCTTAATCTTGCTACCTTACGATTCTGTAAATATTGTTTACACAAAAAGTTTTTCTTTTATGTCATCCTATCTAAACTTAGAATTTGCCCTATTTTGTATTAACTCTTAAATCATCATTTAAGATATCTCCTTAAACATTATGAATAAGTATTATTATTGGTAGCAAGCTGAAAAGGCTTTTAAGCAAATAGCCTGTGGGTGATTTGGGTTATGGTGGGCATTTCTTATATTGATCAGAGTTGTTTTGCATTCTCTTTCTGTCATCCAACATATTGCTAACTATTTAAGGATTGCCTAATATAATGAATATACTCTTGAATATTTTGAGCATATCATTTATAAAAATATTAATTATTTCCATGCCCCTAATATACCATATCATATAGTATTCTATACCATCCTCAATTCACATTGAGATATTGGTAATGTTCTGAGATGTTATAAAATTTTAGGGCATGAGATAGACTGATTCTACACTCAGTTATAACCAATTTAAAATTCAGCTTAAAAGAAAAATAGAGGGGCGGCTAGGTGGCACAATGGATAGAGCACCGGCCCTGGAGTCAGGAGTAACTGAGTTCAAATATGGTCTCAGACACTTAATAAGTACTTAGCTGTGTGGCCTTGGGTAAGCCACTTAACCCCATTTGCCTTGCAAAAACCATAAAAAAAAAAAGAAAGAAAAAAAAGAAAAATAGAAGAAAATGAACCCTAGAATGTCAGATTAAAGGCATTTTTTTTTTGTCAGGGAAAGTTAACCAAGAATTTGAAAACATTTGATATTATAGCAAAATTGTATTAAAGAATTTAATGCAAATGTCTTAGAAAACACACCATTGCAAATATTCAACTTTTACCAGATTTAAACTAAAGCAAATTATCATTTTACTTTTTTTCCAGGTTAGTCACTTTGGGTTTTTCTTTGATAATTGATCGTATATTTTTTGGTCAGGTGAGTATAAATTTATTAGTAGCTATTTGAAATTTAGTACAATGAAACGTGGGCTAACCAGAATATATAATCTTTTTTTCCTGCCTTCAATTTTGAATACAAAAGCACAGAATATAAGAAAAACAGCTGAAATGGACTTAGTCAAAAAAAATAATTTCTGTAGTATGCTCTAGGGGGGTCAGTGCTGTTCAGCCTAATAGTTTATAATGTAACAATTTCTATTCAATAAATTTAGCAGTCTTTGGTAGATGAATCAGTTGGAGAAGTACTTAACTTTTCTATTTTTAGCAAAAAAGGTAGAAATTAAAAGATATTTAATAACTTACTTATCCAGAAAAGTAATCAAATCACCTCATTCCCATTCTGATTAATCAAAGTTATTGGATTTAAATAATATCTGATTACTTTAAGTATATATGCTCTTTAGTTAAAATGCATGAGATATATCTCCATACAAAATAATCTTTAGTGCTTTACAATCCAGTTCCACATTGACTGCAGCAACACAACAGAAAAGGGAATGAAAGATACTGAAATCAGTTTTTAGACTGTCCATAAATATTCATTTGACTATTGATGTCCTAAACAGACTTTCTTCTGATACCTGAATCAATATAACATTGAGCAATCTTAATCATTTCAAACTTCATATTTTCATGGAGCTAAACAAACATAAGAAACTTCACGAAATTGTTAATAATCTTATACTACTACCATGTTTATAATGAGAACTTACAAAAAGACTGCCATGAAAATCACTGTAACTTATGTACCAACATAAGTTGTAGATGTTAAACAGTAGAGAAATTATTTTAAAAAATTAAACCAAGGGGTGGCTAGGTGGTGATGTGGATAGAGCACCAGCCCTGGAGTCAGGAGTACCTGAGTTCAAATCTGGCCTGCGACACTTAATAATTACCTAGCTGTGTGGCCTTGGGCATCCCACTTAACCCCATTGCCTTGCAAAAACCTAAAAAAAAAAAATTAAACCAAAATATATCTTAATTATTCATTTACTTCAATGAAAAGTTAGCCTAGGAGAAGATGGCAAAAAATATGTTGGAAAATATGACTGAAGATTAAAAAATAAAGAGATCAGAGGCTTTTAAACCTCTGAATCTTTATACCCACACTTGATGGATACTTCATTTAAGAAAAGAATCTGGAAGTGGTAGTGTTTTTAAAAATAAAAATGATTATAGTTTAACTTACAGGAAACAGCTACTTAATTTTGGGTGGGAATCATTGCAGAATCAATTGCAGTCTGACTGACCCTTCAGGCTATCAACTTAGGAAAGGAAAGGTCAAAATCAATAATAAATTAGAAGACAAAAATTAGTAGAGCACATAGCAAAGGCACCTCCCAGCTGACCTACTAAAACAAGCTTGTTAATAGTGAAAATGGGAAATGGAAAAAGGACTCAATAATGACTCTTTTGCAATTTCCTAAGGACATAAGTTAGCCCAATTTAACCAGTCACCAGAATAAGGTGACCAGTTTTAGAAACCATCTCAACTGGGAAAAAAAATGTGATCTACTTGCAAGCAGAAAGATCTGGTAACTAATGGCAAAGATAAGTCTGACTATAAATTCATTTGTAAAATCTTATAATTACTGAAAGCTTGTTAGATTACAGGCATATCATTTCATAAAACATTGAGGAGGAGAGGGAAAAGTCTTTTGGAGCTATGGGAAGAGACTTAAGCCAAATTGTCAAGAGAGTACTTAAGAATGAAATTGAGAGGAGAACAACAGATGAAAAATGGAAAAGTTCCATCTAAATTTTAGTAATCAGTTTATTTCTACAGCAGTTGAATTCATAATTTTAGGGTATAATAAGTGAACTTGATACTTCAGATTGGTCAAGATTGTGTGAAATGCTCAGAATTAACACAGCTCTGATATATTTCTAACTCCTATTTTTTCCCCTTCACATATTTCAGTGGACATTTGTTCAACTTAATTTTTTGAAGTTTAATGTGCTAAAGAACTTGGGTAAATTTTATGGATCTCATCCATGGCACTGGTATGTCTGTCAAGGATTCCCGGTTATATTAGGCCCTCATCTACCCTTCTTTATTCATGGATGCTTCTTGACACCCAGAAGATATCGGATACTTTTAGTGACTATAGTATGGACAGTGCTAGTTTATAGGTAAGATTTTATTTTTTCTTGTACTATTTAAAAATACAAGCAAAGGTAAAATGTTCAGTTATGCAGTAAATTAATGGATCACCTTTCAATAATTAATGCTCATGTTTATTAGGAATTTTTTAATGAACAGAAGAGTTGAATTATTAAATCATTCCCTAATACTATGAACAAATAAGGACCAGGGGCAGCTAGGTGGTGCAGTGGATAGAGCACTGGCCCTGGGGTCAGGAGTACCTAGTTCAAATCCAGACTCAGACACTTAATAATTACCTAGCTGTGTGGCCTTGGGGAAGCCACTTAACCCCATTGCCTTGCAAAAAAAAAAAAAATTAAGGACCCCAGAAATGAGAAGTTTCTAACCAAAGATAATTCATTAATTTAATTGAAATTTCTTCTGCTTAAAAATCACAATAGCATTTTGCAGTATGGAAAACAGTCACAAATTATAGCAGCTCATCACCAGCTTTTTTTGTTCAAAGCAATTCTTGAGATTCATCTACAAAGGCATACAGAGGCTGTGATTGTTATCATTGTTGGAAGTACACACACCATGGAGCTTTACTGTATTCAAACATAGCATCCATTATCCCTCCCTTACACATGGATCCCCTAAAAGCTACCTCAGGTCCTGCACAAAACCACAGCTCACAAGTCCCCACCACTATGTTTCTTTACCAATAACTAGTAAAGCTATTTTCTTAAACAAGAAAACAAATGTTTTCCCCACCTCCATACACACAGGCACCCTTTTTAAGTAGCTACATAGAACAGTGTGCTGGGCCTGGAATAAGGAAGATCTAGACATCTGCCTGCCTCCCTTTCTTCAACTGTCCAGAGCTACTGTTTATAAATCTCTTGTTGCCTGGCTCAGTTTGTTTCCTTCCCTTCCTCCATATTACACCACCACCAGTCAGAGGGAGCATACATTGAGTACATGGGACCAACCAGATTATAAGATAATGGTTTTTACACTGGAAGAGAGCACAGATTTCTTCTAGTCTAACTCTCACATTTTATAGAGAAAGACCTGAGGCCCAGATGAATTAAATTACTTTTCCAAAGTTACATAGTTGGTAAATAACAGATCTGGTTTTGAACCCAAATCCTTTGACAATGTATACAACACTTTTTCCTCCATGCTATTGCTGCCTCTCATAGCATGTGTGGCCAGGGAACATATGACATAGGCAGCTCACATTTCAAAAGCTGTTGGTTTTTTTTGCATGATGTCTGTTGCTGTTGTCCTTTAATAACAGACTGGCAAAGATGCTCTTCAATGGGCTTCTTTGCTGCTATTATTTTTTACTGCCCTCTGCTGAAAGGCAGAAGATGCTGTAAGCTCTTTTAGGTCTGACACCCCACCCCTGACCCCAGGGGCTATTTCAGTTGTTCCAAATAACATAAAGCCTGGATCACTTAACTAGCTAAATCTGTCTTGAACACACTCTGCTTCTGTCTCACCTGTACTCACTAACCCTAATATATTTCTGGTAGAATAGGCCTTTTGATTTCTTTTATTTTTATGATACTAATTGTGGTCAATGCAAATTCCAACCTGGGTCTTACACTGAAATAAACTGGATAGAGCTGTGATCTCTGCTAGTAATAAATTTACTAGCCTTCCTACAGAAGAATAATTGCTACTTTAATGAGGAAAAATGAAACAAAATATCTAGTTCATATTAATGTATATGATGATAGTATTTGTAGAAGCAACATGTTAGTTGATAGAATGCCAGATGTGGAGTTGGTAAAAACTTGTTTCAAATTAGTTTCAGGCACTTCACTAGATGTGTGACCTCTGCTAAATCATGTAACTTCTCAGGAAATGAAGATTCAATAACTTTAGGGTCATTTACAAAAGTTTGTGCTCTTATGACCTTTTTTTTCCCCAACTAAAATGCAATGAATTTGAAATTCAACAAACACAAAGTCCTTTAGAATTGTATAAAGACAATTTGTAATTGGTTTAAAAGAATTATTTTTCTGCAGCATTTAAGAATATTTATTCCTAATTTTATTACTTTATTACTTATTACTTAGTTATTCCTTATTTTATTACTTACTGCAGCATTTAAGAATACTTACTCCTCATTTTATTACTTACTGTATGAAGAAGGAATGTTTAAAGCCTTCTCTTATATTTGTTTTGTTACAGCCTGTTGAGCCATAAAGAATTCAGGTTTATCTATCCAATTTTACCATTTTGTATGGTATTCTGTGGTAAGTACTTTAATAACTTATTATAGAAAGTATCATTTATCTACAAAACTGTTAAAAAGTCATATTTGACAAATCCTATCAAACTTTAAAATATCATTCTTTTATTTTTAGCAGTGAATTGAAATTACCTCATTTTTGTTGTTTATTCATTTCAGTCACATCTGACTTTTTGTGACTCCATTTGGGGTTTTCTTGACAAAGATACTGGAGTGGTCTGCCAATACCTTCAGCTCATTTTATAGATGAGGAAACTGAGGCAAACAAGGTTAAGTAACTTGCCCAGGGTCACATAGCTAGTATGTTTCAAAGATCAGATTTGAAATCAGACACTGCACTGTATACACTGCCCCAATCCCCCCCCCCACCCCATTTACTACAAACTGGAATACTTTCCTGTTATTTCAGTATTATCAAATCAGAATAGCTTGCATTGGCATGTTGTGCCTTTACCTTCCAACACACACACCTAAACACACTCACATATGTACATATACAGAAAAGATACATATAAAATAAACACCATGTCTTCATTTCATTTTTATCAAGGCATTATCATCTTGTACAAACTATTCTGATTTAATAATGATGAAATAACACAAGTGTTCAAATTAATTTTATAGCAAACAAGATATACACGTAGTATACATAGACTAGCCAGTATCTCTTAACTTGCAACTTATAAAAAGTTTATGAAATGATAGGGCTCTCTCTCCCCAAATAGTAATAGGAATATTTACTTTAAATTTGGGCTTTTTAACAAGTTTAAACTTAAGATACATTTTCACAAAGAAAAAAATCCTTTGTATTAAATGTTGTAGAAACCTACTTATGCCTTTCCAAAACATAAAATATTTATTCTTTGAAGATTAAATCTGATGTACGTTTGTGGTTTTTAAAGTGATTATTCCTTTGATAATTTTTAAATAAGTGTCTGAACTGTATTGAAAATTTATATAAATTTTATCACTTTATAAAGTTGCTTTTCACTCGTTTTCTACTAGCTTTGTCTATGATTTATAATAATTCTTGTTTTGAAAAGATCAGATTAATTGAAGCCTATACAAACTTTTTTTATAAACTAGGAATAATTCTGAGCTGGTTTTGTTGGGTTATTTTTAACTAATGCAGGGTTTTCTTCAAAATAATTTTTGATTCTTTTCACATATTGTGAAAGAAGAAAAACTCTTAGATTGGAAGCTGGGGAGACTTCAGATTAAGCAGCTATTATACTCAAAACTATTTTTAAAAAATCCTAGACCAGATTTAAACTGCCTCATTATTTGTGTGACAGTTTAGTTAAGAGATCTTCAGAACTCATTCTGACAAATTCTTCTCACAGATATACAACTGTTAGTCTTGTATGTACATTGTGAATACAAGTAACAAGACTTCAGTTAAATGTGGATAACTGACTTGTGAAATTTGAATGTTTTATTATGATTTGTGTTGATAAATGAAGGTCAGACATGATAGTGTGTTAAATGCATAGAGCTATTTTATTGAAACTACCCAAGCTGCAAAGGTTACCAGCATAGTATCTGAACTTTGGCTAGTCAGGAATGAGAAAATAGATGGAAAGATAGATCTAGCCCTTTTCTATGGAATCATAGTGTTTTAACCCTTTTTTTCTTGCTTACATTCTTCCCTTAAGTCACCTATATCCATTAGCATTTTGTTCGGTTATTCCTTCACACCTGTTTTACTCAAGAAAAATTATAGTCTATTCATAAGGATTTGTAACAGACTTTGGAATATTCACTCTGAGAAGTAGTTCAGTTTACATTGGTTTGTAATTTCCCTAGGTGCTAACTGGAGTCTAAGCCATAAGGAGACTGGTAGGCAGAAAGGTACATACAGGAAGAGGAATGGCTGCTGGGCAGAAAGGGTTATCCCAATATGGTAGGCCCTCCTTTGGAAATTGTGCGTATTTGAGATAGGTGGTCTATTTGCAAATTACCAAGATGGCACTATCAAAATGTAGATAATGATTTAGGGATTATTTAAAACCATTCACATGTGATCATGTGGCTTAGCTCAGATCTGAATAAGCAGAACATAGTTCACATAAGAACTAGTTCAGAGTGTGTTCATATTTCAACTTCTTGGATTCTTTTATTTTTAAGAAAGATTTTATTTGAGTTTTACAATATTTCCCTTATTCTTGCTTCCCTCCCCCCACCCCCACGTAGTCTCTTAGTTTTTACATTGTTTCCATGGTATACATTGATCTCAGTTGAATGTGATGAGAGAGAAATCATATCTGTTCTGATTCTGCTCATCTCACTCAGCATCAGTTCATGGAAATCCTTCCATGCTTCCCTGAATTCCCATCCCTCCTGGTTTCTAATGGAATAATAGTGTTCCATGACATACATATACCAGTTTGTTAAGCCATTCCCCAATTGAAGGACATTCACTTAATTTCCAATTCTTTGCCACCACAAACAGGACTGCTATGAATATCTTTGTACAAGTGTTGTTTTTACCCTTTTTCATAATCTCCTCAGGGTATGCACATTTTTGTTGCCCTTTGGGCATAATTCCAAATAGCTCTCCAGAAAGGTGAGTTCACAGCTCACCAACAATGTATTAAGTGTCCCAGATTTCCCACATCCCTTCCAACATTGACCATTGTCCTTTCTGGTCATATTGGCCAGTCTGAGAGGTGGGAGGTGGTATCTCAGAGATGCTTTAATTTGCATTTCTCTAATAAGTAATGATTTGGAGTGATTTTTCATATAACTATGGATTGCTTTGATTTCCTCATCTGTAAATTACCTTTGCATATCCTTTGACCATTTGTCAATTGGGGAATGACTTGTTTTTTTGAAAATTTGACTCAATTCTCTGTATGTTTTAGTAATGAGTCTTTAGTCAGAAATTCTAGTTGTAAAAATTGTTTCCCAATTTACATTTCTTTTGATCTTGGTTACAGTGGTTTTCTCCGTGCAAAACCTTTTTAATTTAATGTAATCAAAAGTATCTAGTGTTTTTTTTATCTCCATCTCTTCCATGGTCATAAACTGCTTCCCTTTCCATAGAGCTGACAGGTAAACTACTCCTTGATTTTCTAGTTTGCTTATATTATTTATGTCTAAATTCTGTATCCTTTTTGACCTTATCTTGGTGTATAAGAGTGTGAAGTGTTGATCTAAGTTTCTGCCATACTAACTTCCAATTTTCCAAACAGTTATTATTGAAGAGAGTTTTTATCCCAATAGCTGGACTCTTTGGTTTTATCAAACAGCAGATTATTATAATTATTTCCTGCTATTGTACCTAGTCCGTTCCACTGATCCACCACTCTATTTCTTAACCAATACCAAGACAGTTTGGATGACTGATGCTTTATATAATTTTAGATCTGGTAAGGCTAAGCCACCTTCTTGTGCACTTTTTTTCATTGAATTCCTAGAAATTCTTGACTTTTTATTTCCCCATATAAATTTACTTTATAACTTTTTCTAACTCATTTTTTTGGAATTTTGATTGGTAGGGCACTAACAGGTAGTTTAGTTTTGGTAGAATTGTCATTTTTATTATATTATCTCGACCTATCCATGAAGAGTTGATGTTTGCCCACTTACTTAAACCTGATTTTGTGTGAGAAGTGTTTTAAAATTGTTTTCAAAAAGTTTTGGGGTCTGCCTTAGCAAATACGACACCCAGGTATTTTATATTGCCCGAGGTTACATTGAATAGGGATTTCTCTTTCTAGCTCTTTCTGCTGTATCTTGCTAGACATATATAGAAATGTTGAAATTTATGGTTTATTTTATATCATGACTTTGCTAAAGTTGCTAATTATTTCTAGTAGTTTTTTAGATGGTTTTTTGGGGGGGGATTCTCTAGGTATACCATCATGTCATCTGCAAGGAATGAGAGTTTTGTCTCTTCCTTCCCAATTCTAATTCCTTCAATTTCTTTTTCTTTTCTTATTGCTGAAGCTAACATTTCTAATACAATATTGAATAGTAGTGGTGATAGTGGGCATCCTTGTTTCACCCCTGATCTTACTGGGAATGCCTGTAGCCTATCCCCATTGCATATAATTCTTGTTGATGGTTTCAGATAGATACTGCTTATTATTCTAAGGAACAATCTATTCCTACATTCTCTAGTGGTTTTAGTAGGAATGGGTGCTGTATTTTGTCAAAAGCTTTTTCAGCATCTATTGATATGATCTTATGATTCTGATAGTATAGTTTTCCTAATATTGAACCTGCAACTATTGAACCAACCCTGCAAACTTCTTGGATTCTTCAAATTTGGTCAACATTATTTTAGCTTATATAATACAAACACACAAAGATATCACAACATATCTATGTCAAGCGAAAATTTTATTGTTTTTTGGCTAAATTCACTCTTTCAGACTTGTAGCATACATGATCTTCAGACTAAAGTTATTGCATTAGAATGAGTTTCTAAATATGTAAGTACCAATTCAGAAGAAATTTCATTTATAAAAATACATTAAACCAATAAAGCATCATGCTGATTTAACTTTACTAAAAATAGCTTAGATTTTGAAGCAACCAGAGCAAAAATAGAGGTTCTGAACATTACAGATACATAGCATACCTTTCCCCCCATCATTTTTTTGTAAATACTAAGAAACCTCTTTGTGTGTGTGTGTGTGTGTGTGTGTGTGTGTGTGTGTGTGTGTGTGTGTGTGTGTGTGTATGGAATAAATAATATGGAAAATTCTTTGTCTCAGGAACTTTTGCAAAATATAGATTTGGGAAGGCTAGAGTAGACCTTGTTTTTGATACGGTGTCAGGCATGATCTAGAAACAGTTATAAAGGCTTTTTAAACTTAAGATCAACTCGTTATCTGTAATAAGTTCTAATTATCTAGTAGCACCCACAGAATTTTGTGTCTAATCTGTCCAGCCTATTGCACATACTGTTTTAAGATCTAATCATGAGTGCTTGATTTTGAAATTATCTCCAAGTCCTCAGTAATGGATTAAGTTTGAAACAGATATAAACCCAGCTCTTATTTAATTCTAGAGTTGGCATTTTGATAAGAGAGTTCTCAAATCACTAACTGAACATCTTATGATTGCTCTCTCATATTCTTTGCTTGATTTTATCACACGGTCCCTTTATCACACACAAAGCATATATACAGCTTTGTGTACTGTGTACAACTTTGCCCCCACTAACTTGAGAAACAACTGCATTTTATCTGCCTTTATGTAACCAACAACCTAGCATCCCAATGCTGAGCTATTTATTGAACTGTTGGAATTAACAAATTCTGCCAATATAGATGGCAGAAAAATAAAAGGGAAACAAGGTTTTTTTTTTAACGAAATGTATTTTTATGGCTTCTTTTTTCATTCTAAATGGTGTTTAAGGCTTAGATCACTGTACCCAAAAGAATTTGAGCTGAACAGGCATCAGTTATTATCCTCCAACCATAATATTTGTTATTGCCAGATCCTGAGGTTACTTGGGATGAAGAATGATGAAGAGGTTAAACTTTCCACCTGTGAGACAGGACCTTCACCACTGTAAGAAACTCTGTTAGCCAGTTCAGAGGTGTTCTTGGGAAGCATATTAACCTCTAGCAAGATATTGAATCTCTCTAGAAGATATAGCCTATACCAAAGGCTTTAAAAAATTAAAGTAACAAAATTTTAGAGCTAGAAAGGAACTTAATGAAATTTGAATTACAATTCTGAACATTACTAGCAAGTTATACAATCTTTTTTGAGGATGAGTTTGTTCATCTGTAAAACAGGGATAATTTTGTACTTTTTTACCTCAACAGAGCAGTTGCGAGCAAAGTACTCTATAAAGTATAACACATTGTATTAAGTTTGAGCTATTAGATTTTCAAAATGTTTTCAGTTATCCTCTTCTCCAGAGGTAGTGAATTTCCTCCTTACCAAAGCTAATTCCTAAATTGCTTCTCTCAATCACATCATTTTGTACGTTCCCAGGATCCTACTTCATGAAATGATCATCTCTTGCATCACCCTTAATTGCTCCTTCACTGCCTGTCCCACCCTCCAATAGGCTCATCTCTCCTCTAAACCTTTCCTAGACTCTTTGCCTCAAAACTGCTTTCCACTCTCCACTGCCCAAATTTTTTTTTAATTTTATTTAAGGCAATGGGGTTGGTTGGGATTTGTCCACGGTCACATAGCAAGGCAATTGTTGAGTGTCTGAAGTCATATTTGAACTCAGGTCCTCCTGACTCCAAGGCCAGTCCTCTATCCACTGCCCAAACTTCTTACAAAATGTTCTACAGTTTCCACTTCTACCTCAATATCCATTCATTCTTTTTAATACCTTGCAATGTGGCATCTGCCCTCAACACAGTAGTAAAACTGTTCCTAAAGTGCACCATTGACCCAGTTACCAAATCCCTAAAACATCCTGGACCTCCCAGCAGCATTTGAGATCAGTGATTACCCCTTCCTTCCTTTCTAGAAATTTTTTTATCCTTTGACTTTCTTAACACTATATTCTCCTGGTTCTATCTCTCTGGCCATTCCTGTTATCTCTTGGCTCTGCCTTTTTTTGGGGGAGCTCCTTTATCTTTTCTAAGATTCTTTTTCTTCAGCTTTTTTGTGACCCCATTCTTTTTTAATCTCATTCACCCCCAGGAATTCAACTACCTGCTCTCTGCTAGTGTCTCTCACACATCAGTTGTTTCTAGCTCTTCCTTCCTGAATTAGAAGCATTATTTCCCAATGACTTCTAAATATCTACCTGCATAAAATCTGAAATCTTAATTCTAAGACCCATTTCTCTTCAAGATTTCCATGTGTTGGAATGGTATCAATATCCTATCTTCTTTGTCACTTAAGCTTGAAATCTGTGTCATTTTTTTAGCTCCTAGATCCTTAAGATTGAAAATTTCTATCCCCCCCTTCTGTATCATTCTTGCTGTTTCAATCTTATGATCTACTGCATTTAACACTCCTGTCCTCCATTTTGATAGTATCAAATTTATCTTTCATGATCTTAAGTTCCTTTACTAATTCACTATCATCCAACTTCTCTAAATGTGGGTTCACCAAAATATTGTCAAGTCCAATTTGTTATCTTTCCTTGGCAAGCACATCTACTTCCACTGTTTCAGTTACCCCCTACATGTAAGATGACTCCTCTTCAGAGCTCATTCCAAATCTCTAATTTCTTGACAAATGGCTCTGGCTGGAGTATAGTGCTGACATCTCAAATTCATCGTGTCCCAAACTGAAATCCTTATATTCCTCCCCAAATTCTCTGTTCCTGCTCCTGATATTTTTAATCATCTTGGTTCAAAACTTGAGTCTTCATTTATTCCTCCTTGATTTTCCCCATTTCTCCCACATCTGGTAATTTCCAAAGACCTGCCATTTTGCCTCTTCAAGATCTCAGTTATCTGTAGTCACTGGAACTAGACTACTATTGTCAGCTCAGTAAACAATGGAATGGAAAGGAGAAGCAGATTATCAGGCTAATCCAGCAGTCTAGTTCCAGTGAATACAGATATCAAAAGAGATTCTTGGGGTGGCTAGGTGGTGCAGTGGATAGAGCACCAGCCCTGGAGTCAGGAGTACCTGAGTTCAAATCCAGCCTCATACATAAATTTTTTTGTAATTCTGTATATTCAGTATATTGCGATTTAAAATGTTGATTGCCCAAGGGGTCCATCATACACACACACACACACACACACACACATACATACAAACAAACACGTTGAGAGTTCCTGGACTAAGCATTTATTAAGTACCTGCTAAGCACTGTGTGACTTATTGATTCAGCTCCTATCTGTGTCCCAAATCCATCTGTAATTGTCTGTTTTTTGCATCAGAGTAGATATAAACTATCTCATTGCCTCTGGTCCAGAAAGGCCCACCTGTCTTCCCAACCACATGCATTCCCCCCCAACTGATCAGCCCGAAAGTCAGAATTATTTAGATGCTTCTAACTGCCCCTTCCCTCCCCTCCCCCCTCCAGAAGTGTTTCTGCAAAGTCATCCAGATTTAGGGAAGTTCTCCTACCTGGTTGGATGGGATATTGTCATGCAGATATCCAATTGCTGATATTCCATTTTTTGAAGGTAGCTTGTTCAAAGTGTACTATAGTTTAAAATTATGTTTGCTAATTAATTTTGATGCTATAGGTTAAGATTTGTTAGTTACCTGAGATAGTTTATTTCTCCTTATAAATATTCAATTTCTATCATGCAGGAAGAGCCTTTCTGTAACTAAGCTAAGTAAACAAGATTAGCCTAAATTGGTGACTAAAATCAGGGAAATGTTTAAATATCCCTAAAAGACAACATATTCTTGCCTAAAAAAATGAGATACAATTCAAATGCCAATTACTTTAAGACTGAGCCTCTATCTTCATCTTCATATTCCTAGCACCTAGAATAGTGCTATGTACATAATAAACATTTATTAGATATTGTTCATTATTAAGTAAGCATTTCATTTCATTGGGAGTTGTTCTTCATTCATTGTAGCCCTGTCCAACTCTTCTGTACCCCATTTGGAGTTTTCTTGGGAAAGCTAATATTTTGCCATTTCCTTCTCCAGCTCATTTTATAGATGAGGAAACCAAGGAAAACAGGGTGAAGTGACTTGCCCGGGGTCATACAGCTAGAAAGTGTTTGAGGCCAGAACTGAACTCAGGTTTTCTTGACTTCAGTCTCTATCTACTGCACCACAAAGCTGTCCCTTCATCTGAGATACATTGAGGTGAAATGTTTGTCAAAACTTTCTGACTATAAGTCCAAATGGAACCCCTTCCCCCCAAAATTTGGCTGAATTGAGGTACCATTGTATATAATTTAGAGATCTTTACCTAGGCATATAAAAATTTGGATTTAATTTCCTGACAGGATAAAATGGTTTCCACTCCTACTCAGGAAAGTCTTTTATTTTTCATTTGAGAGGAGACTTGTAAGATAAACATTGAGATAAGATTCAATTCAATATAATAAGAAAGAGCTTTCTAGCAATTCAAACTATCAAAATTGTAGTGGACAGCTTTTTTTTTTTGAGGCATTGGATATTCACTATTAAAAGCTGAATGGCCATGTGTCAAAGGTAGAGGGAGTCTGTAATTTCAATATTGATAGATGGCTACTTTACAAAATCCCCTTCCTGGGATAGCATTTGGGACTTCGTGCCAGAATGTATGGTAGACTTTTATCTCTTACACAGACAATATGAATATAGTATGCATCCCAGACACAAATCAGAGAGATCACTCATCTTTATTGAACATTGATAAAATTTTCAGTGCCCACAAGGGACATTCAGTAGTTACAATACTCACAGGAGACTGGACTAGAATTCTAAGGTCCCTTTTCCACTTCTTCTGAGCCTAAGAGATACAATGAGGTTCACACACACAAATATACACAAAAGTGGGTAAGCATAAGAAGCATAAGCTCAGCTTGATGCAGAGATGATAAAATGAGTAAATGAAGAGGTAGGTGGGTTAGAGATTTAAATGGTCACAGGCAGGGTATTAGGAAATGATAAAAGACATGATCAGGGCATCTGAGCAAATCTTTAGAAAATATTAAACCATGAAATCCTCAGTAAATTAACATTATTCATTACTGTCACACTATACACAAAAAAACCCTTAAATATTGTCAATAATTTGGGCTCATTTTGTATATCTTCTAGGACATTCTTTAAATCACTTGAAAACCTGGAAGAAACCAGCACTGTGTTTTATGTTTTTATCAAATGTGGTCCTAGCCCTCTACACTGGTTTGATTCATCAACGTGGTTCTCTTGATGTCATGACTCATATTCAAGAACTCTGTGACAACAATTCCCCTAATCGGTCTTTAGTCTCCGTCTTTGTAATGATGCCTTGCCACTCTACTCCTTATTACAGGTAACTAAATTAGTCCAGTTAATGGCACTGCTTTAAAATGTAGCGTTTTTTGAAAAGTCCCTGGATATAAATTGATTGATGACCAAATGATTTTAAAAATCTATTTAAATTTATTCAACTATATTAGTATTGAACCATACCATAAAAATAATTCAAACTCTGTCAAAGAATAAAGCATTCTAATGAAATTTAATAGCATTTAAGATCTTATATTTTTAACTTGTTTTAAAATAATTTTTCTCAAAACTCAATGTAATTTAACCATGGATTAATAAACACCTCTAGGAAGTGATGTAAAATGCCAAAAATAAAGTAACTCATCCATTCAAGAAGTTTAAAATAGATCCACATAGTCCAGTACCTATCTGCCTAAGAGAGCAAGACAGCCATAAATTATTGTTGAGAAGTCATCTTTCTTTGTGGTTAGCTCTCTAATTAGAAGTACTGAAGCCTGAATTTTTTCTAGTTTGAAAAGTTAACCACCTGCTGAAGTCCAAACCCAACTTAACAGAAACTTTCCTTCAAAAGCCCAATTTTAGAGTACCATATAGGTCTGTATCTATGCTGCTTTGTTGTAACTCCCTTGCCTTGCTATCTTAGGGGACCCCCTTGGAGGATATCTTAGACTTCATCATCTTTTGAAAAATACCCTCCCTTTAAAATTTAGAATAATGAATTTATTCTCTCAGGTTCTAATCTCCTATTCCTTCCAACTATCTTCCATCTAGATCCTGACCTTTGTCCTCATCTTGACTTCCATTTCTTTGGTCTCTCCCTCATCTCCCAGTTCATTAGCCCTGTTCCAGCTTTGTTATTTTCCCTTTTTATTCCTTACCATAATTGAGCCATTTCACTATGACAATGTTCAAAATATTTGCCCTCTTGTCCTTCCATTTTCCGACCATGGAATCCCTAACATCATGCCACCAATTAAGCACAAATAACATCATCATCATTATTATGAATAATAGCTAAGATTTACATATCTATGGAGGACTTTACATATATTATACCTCAATTGATCCTCACAATGCCTTTGTGAAGTGAGTGCTATTTTTAGTTCCATAGGTTAAATGATTTGGTGACTGGCTCCATTAAAATTAATGCAGTCTAAGCTCACCTAGGCCATTACTTCTGGATAGCACTCCAAGCATCTTTTAATGACTCCATACTACACTCCTCACAGTGTAATGCCGAACTATCTCTTCAATCTACCACTCACCAGTTTTCAACAGACAAGACTATACACTCCTCCCCACAACACCTCAACATTTCTCATTTCACACTCTTCCCTTGGATTGAAAAGGAAATGATTTCTTTTTGCTAAGACCTCTTCATTGGTATCATTGATCCCATCCCTTCACATCTCATCTTAAATCTCTCCCTCTACAGGATCCTTCCCAACTGGACACTTGCTCAGGTCTCCTTCTGTGGAAGAAAAAGAAAAACCCAAATAACAGAACAAAACCTCTTACTTTTCTATTTGTTTGTTAATCTAAAGTTTAAGGAATATGGCCTCTGTTCCCACCACTCTATAGAAACTTTGCTTTGCTACAGGATGACTTTAATTGCCTATTCTGACTTTTATCCAGTCTTCATTCTTCTTAATCTTTGTCCTTTCCTAATCTTTCAACCTTCTCTTGTTCAACCTCTTCTTCTTATCCTCTAGATATGGGTTTATTCTTCTAGGCTTTGTCCTTAGCCCTCTCCTATCCTATTTACTCTCCCTTTAGCAATTTGATTCATTCCTACATCCTCAAGTATACTTTATGTTGATATGACTTTATTCTCATTTTCTCACATGGTTTTTCAAATGTTTTTTAAATTGTTTCCCCTTTCTTTCCAGGAGATAGGAATTATGGTAGTACTAGGAAAAGTTATTTAGTATTACAGAAATTTTCAAGCAATTAAAAAAAGTTGTAGTTTTATATAATATGAAGTATACCTGTGTTATGAAATTTCTGCATTATAATCACTAGTAGTGAGGCATCTTAGCTCAATGAAAAACTAAAATTTAACTTTTTACTTTCAAATTTAAGAAATACAGATTGGTTAAATCTATCTTAGATTGCATGGCAGAATTTTTATATGCTGAAGAATTTTTTGTTGATACAAAACTGCTATCAGCTCAAATTTCATTTTAGTTTTCATTAAATTCAATCTAATGTTTGTTGAAATGAAACAAAGGGGAGTAAAAGGGGGAGTGGGGGGAGAAGAACCTTGTCATTTATTACTACTAATTTAGGATTATATTGTTTTATTTATAATAAACAAAACAATATAAGACTTATTCTGAGTTTTCTTTTCCCAAGCTTAAACAAAGCCCTAGTTTGATTAGGCCATATATACTATGAAATAAGCTTAACTTTTGTGCAATTTCAATAGTCTCCACATTTCTTTTTTATACTTTTGAAAATTGTTTTTCCCCCCCCTTTAGCCATATACACTGTCCACTTCCAATGAGATTTCTTCAGTGTCCCCCAGACTTGATTGGAAAGGAGAATTATCTTGATGAAGCAGATAAATTTTACTTAAATCCATTAAGTTGGCTAAATCAAGAATTTTCCAGTAATATATTATTGCCTACTCACTTAATCATCTTCAGCGTTTTAGAAGAGGTGAGTAAAGATGAGGGAACTTTGGGAAACTGCTATGGTATGTTAAATTTCAAACTCCCACTCACATACATTGTGTTTAAGTGTACATTCATACCTCAATCAAGTTGTTTTAATTTGGCTTGTTTTACTCCAAACAAAAGTCAATTCAAATTCTCTTAAGTTCATTTTTTTTATCAAATAAACTGATTATCTAAGTTGGTATTATAATTTAGAAGTTGTTGAAAAAAGATTAATATACTTAAGCAGCTAATATAAGTTTCTTTAAAAATCCTCACTTCAAATGTGATCCCATACTTCAAGTAACTTTTTTTTTATGTTTCACATTTTAGGAAATAAAGACCTTTCTAATTTCAAATGGGTACGAGAGAACTGCTGTTATCTTCCACACTCACCTGCCTGAGGGCCGAACTGGAAGCCATATATATATTTATGAAAGGAAGTAAAAATTAAAAGCCAGCCGAAGATGAAATTTCAAACAATTTCTTGGAGAAATTGTAATTACTTCCGAAAATATTAAAACTTTTGGGTTTTTTAAAAAATGGAAATAGTGAACAATGCCTACTATGAGCCACTCTTACCTAATGGCATTATATAATCTTCCTTTAGATGAGGGAATAATCAAAAACATTTTCTTAGAACAGCAAACCACATACTGTAACAGTCCTACATTGTCAATAAAGACCTTTTTTCCCCATGGTGTAGTTTAATTTTCCTTCCAAAACATTCAGATGTGCAAGAAATTTCACAAATGAACAAGTCAGCAAGCTCATTAAGGCAGCAAATTCCTCACAAGTCACTGGGCTTTTGAACCCAAAGAAAAGACAAGAAGCAAGTTTATAAAACATTAATAAAGATGAAATTCCATCACAATGTATTTTTTCCCAAGGCAGCTCAACACCAAATTTAACATATCAGTGTTAATTACACTTGCCAAATATAACTTGAGCTTGTCTTACCCTTAAAACGAAAGGAAACATTTCATGCATAAAACCAATTGCATGCCTGGCTTCCCTAATGGTAAAACTACAACCAAACTTATTTCCATTGCCAAAAAGTATTCAGCAGAGAGCTAAACTACAAAGAAAATGCAAGTTAGTAAGCTTTGATGGATGCTTTTTAGTAACAGTGTAAAATTCACCAAACTGATAATTAGAGATGAGAGACATTGACTTCTTGGTAACTTCTGATTTAGTTTTCAATACTGAACAGAGTAGAGAACATCCACAATTCTCTTAAAGTTATCTAATTTACTTAATCATGTTCAATATTTTGGGTCAAAAGGTAACTGACCCAATTCTATTTCAAGATTTGCCGTGTGTCTTCCATTACTTCGACCATGTTTATGCCATTTACCTTCCCTCTTATAATGCTGTGGCTGAGGGTACTTCTGCTCTTGTTTTCGATGCCTGGAGTTTTCAATATTAATCATACGATGCTTTTTATCAGGGCGACTGAAAGCAGTAAACA
This sequence comes from Macrotis lagotis, assembly GCF_037893015.1. Taxonomy (NCBI): domain Eukaryota; kingdom Metazoa; phylum Chordata; class Mammalia; order Peramelemorphia; family Peramelidae; genus Macrotis; species Macrotis lagotis. Next base: position 168,166,480 of record NC_133661.1, on the reverse strand, counting down.
CATTTTTTTTCTATGTTAGAAAAAAATTTCTTTAAAATTAGGGAAAGAAAATAAAGATTTTTCTCCATTAAATTTTAAACAACCCTCTGAAAAAAAATACTAAAGTCCATCAGTGATTTAACTCTCTCTAAAAAAAAAATTTCCCTAAGATACCCAGTTTTACAGTCTAGTAAGAATATTTTTTCCAGTACTATTAACTCTCCTGTGTCCCCTTCCTACATAAACTCATCAGAATCTCCACAGCATGAATTCTGTATATACATACATACATATATATATATATATTATATATATATATATATTATGAATGATTAAAAAATAGAAAAGCCACCTAAGTGATTTTTTAATTGAATCTTTTCAGTTTAAATGAGGATTTCATGGAAAAAATAAAAGGAGAAAAACTTCAACAAATGACCATACTTGGTCCCAGAAAAAGATGGGGAAAATACAGCTCCCTCTCTTACTAAATGAGGTGAGAAACCATAGGAGCAGAATATCTTACACAAGTTAGGTTGATATGTAAGTTTTGCTCAAATGCTTCCTATTTCCCTGCTTTATAATCTTTGTTAAAAGGAGCTATACTGGGAAATGATATATTGAAGGGTTACAGTAATATAAAAAAGCTAAAATATAAAAAGGATACATTAAAATTTAGTAAGATCTTACTAATTCTTTAAAGAATTATAATTTTATCAGTTGGAAGAATATTTGGGGCCTGGATTTCAATGATAACCTAAAAACTCTTCTACCTGCCTCACCTACTGACAGTCTTTCTTCCCGACAGTTAAGACTAAACTTTCCTTAAACAACTCTCTTCCCCAAGAATCTGCTCCTTAGTGGACCAAGTCCAAAGTTTCTATCATTTGCCTAGGCTCTTCACTTGACTGATACTTACCTAATCAACTTCTCTCCCACCACTTCTCCATTACAAACCTTCACATAAAATAAAGAACCCACTTTTATGTATCATGCTCACACTTCTACTACTGAACTTTTGGGTTTTTTGTTTTATCCCCAACTTCGTCTTTTCTCTCCTACTCTGTTCTCCTTTCTCTACAAAGCCTTTCTTAAATTCTGGTCCACACTAATTTCTCCTTCATCTGAGTATTTCTGTAGTACACATACTAGAGGATCTAATAAGAAACCAAAATAAATCATATTTATATATGTCATTTATTCTCCCAATTAGATTAACAGTTGGATGGCACAGAGGATAAAGCACTGGGCCTGAAGGCAACAAGATTCAAGTTTAAATCTTGTCACTTACTAGGTGTGTTCCCCTGAGCAAGGCACTTAACTTTTTTCTGCCTTAGTTTTTTCAATTGTAAAATGTGCAAAATAATCAAGCCTACTTTCTAAATCCAATTAGATTGAGAGCTAGATGGTACAGCAGACAGACTGCTGGGTTTAGAGTCAGAAATACCTAAGTTCAAATCCAGCTTCACATCTATAAGCTCTAAGACCCTTTGGCAAAACACTTTCCTCTGTTATAAAATGGAGATAATAAATAGCACCTACCTTCTTCCCAAGGCTGTTGTGAGGCTCATATGAGATAATATTTGTAAAGAATTTAGCACAGTGCCTGGCACATTAAGGCAGTTAATAAATACATATTTCTTCCCCCAAAAGCTCCATGTGTATGGAACCATATGTATGGTATAATCTACGGTGCTAGGCATACAAAAGGTATTTATAAAGATTGGAAGAAGGCAAAGTGTTGTCTTTAAGAGTTCCTTAGGGAAATTTTTTTAATAGATTAGAATGACATAATTAGTATATCAGCTGTTTAAATCTAATCATTTGCTTTTAAAGTACTCAAGGCAGCTCTAAAAGTTGAAGGTCTCCATTAAATATTCATTGAAATTTCCTTTACATAATTATTATATCTAGAAAATCCTATATTCATTGGTAAGTTATATGACCAGGACTACTGTAATTATGCTCAATGTTTTACTGTATGTGTGTGTAGCCTTGAACAATAGTTAAATCACTGAAAATGACTTGAAGCATATGAACTGAAATTGAGATTAGTCATTTTGTTGGAATAGGAGATATGCCTTGAAATTCCTATTTTAAAAATATATCATACAGGAATTATGGTTAAGAAATGGAAAATAATCATCATATGATGCTAAAACTTCAATATTCTTAATTACAAAGTCAAATAAAAAATACTGGACTACTTAGAAGAAACTAGTTCCAAAAAGAAGCCACACTGCAGGAAATACACACAGAAAAGAAAAGATCTCTATTATTAAGGACCTCATCTAGAGGTCTAGGTCTCAAATCTTTCCGTTTTTCATTTCCCAAATACTTATAAATGTGCAACAGAGAAGATACTGTCAAAAACCTGTCTAGCAGCTTCTCCTTTGGGGATGAGAAACTTGAACCATCTGTATCCTCTCATTTAGTTGTCATTCTATTAAATGTATCCAAAATCAAGGGTTTTCCATGAAGAATGTTTTTACTAGTGGAAATGAAAAGCAGAAAAATGTTGCTACTTTGACAAAAGACAAGGGAGGGATTTTAGTATATACAGTATGACTAAAAGCCAAGGGGCATATTTCCATAAGCCATATTTTTATACTTGGGAATCATTTTGTTCAAAATACCATTTTTATGTAAAAAATTTAAGTTTCTGTGTGGTTTTAAAAGACTAAAAAAATATGCTAATAAAATTTCACATATTAGAGAATAGGAGAGAAATAAAATTTAAGATTCTATATTTTTGGGAAATTTTTTTCTACAGTTTTTTTTTGGTGTCCATAATTCAACCTAGAACTACCTGGGAAAATTCCCCTCTAGTATTAAAAAAAACACTCAATTCATTTCAATTTTTCAATGGCATCAAAAAAATTTCTTCTATAATCTGTAGCTATCTATATTTAAAATCTATTCCAATCATATGGTACTGTAAAAACCAACCTGGGTCCATACTGAGGGGAAAATGTGTCACCAAAGAAATGTCTATATATATAGTCATCCAAATCCTCAAACACTCCATGATTATCTACTTGATATTCCTTCATGTCTTCAAGATAATCTTTTACATCATTAACAAAGTCAGTGAACAACATCTGATCATGAATAAAGACACTGTTATGGAAAAACTTATTGATGAATTGCTGAAGTTCTCCCCAATGATGGAAGTCATTTACTTCTTCCTGAACATATCTTTGCATTAACTGATTAAATTCATCTATTCTTACAGGGTCTAATACTCTGTTGAAAAGACTAATAGATTCCTGATGAGCACATTCAAAAACACCAGAACAGCCTTTTGTTAGACGGTGATTATTTTTCACACAATCTTTATCAGTAGTGCTTTTCTGGAAGTTTGTGCTTTTACCACATGTTTCAAACTGAACTGGTGGCTTTTCTTGACGACCACATTCAAACACATGAGAAGGGTTTTTTAAAAAGTCTTGGCTCATACTACATTTCTGTGAATTTGTGTTCTCAAATGTTTCAAATTGAACTGACTTTTGTTTTCTTCCTGATCTTGCCATGCTGGGGTTTTTATGATGTGTGTTTTTAGAAGATGGTCTAGGTTGAGGATGCAAATATTCACGATACACGGTTTTTGCTTTTTTAGTTGCTTCATCTCTTTTATCTCCAAATTTTTTATTTCCTTTTTCATCAAAGATATTTTTGGTAGTATCTTTAAAATGGCTGAAGGTAGACTTGACAGAATCTGAAAATTTTTTCAAGTTTTCCTTAACAGCTTCTTTAGCCTGTTTAATCTTTTCTTTATGGTGTCTTACAAACTCCTTTGTTGAATTCTTCATAGCATCAAATGTTTCCTTAACCGAACCAAACAAAGTATCTTTAGACTTCTTAGCCTTGTTAGTACCCTTGCTACCTTTATTTTTTTCACTGTTTTCTTGTTTTCTACTCTGATCTTTTGCTTCAACATATAATCTTTCCCACAAATCAGATCGTTGTTGTTCAAAGTTTAGCTTCCATTCCAACTCCGTTAGTCTTCCTCGTAAACTTTCTATTTCTTTATTTTCAGTCAATGTATTGGGAGAGTCTGCATCACCAGATGACTGCTTACTGCTTAGAAGATCCAGTTCTTCTCTTAAGGCAATGGCAGTTTGTCGTTCTTTTTCTAGTTCCTTCCTTAGCATCTGTGCTTCTGCCAAGAGAGTCTCCTTCTGACTGAAAAAATTATTAGTCTTTTGCTTTTCCTCTTCTAAATGCTGTTTAAGTTTTTGATTTTCAGAAACTATCAATTCAGTGCTTGTTTCTTTATCTTCCAAATTCCGAATCTGTTCCCTTAGTTTCCTTAACTCATCCTGTAAAGAGGAAAGAGCTTTTTCTTCTTTCTCCAGAGACTTTCTTAAATGCTGATTTTCTGTAGCAAGGCTTTTTTTCTGTGTTTCGAAGGCTATCTTCTCTACCTCTGTAAGCCTCAAACATGATGCAAGATTTTCTCTCAGTGACTAATAATGTTAAAAAGAAAAAAAAAGGTTTTTAAGAAAGGCTTGAATATTTTTTAATCTAATGATAATATAAAAACACTGTTATCTTTATTATCTACGTAGGCACAGCAAGTATTTATTATACAGAAAAGTATCTCCAAGCAATATTTACATTTGTCATACATTATGTAAGGTATAAGAATTCTATAATATACACCTAGAAACACTTAATAAAATATTCTTCTAATGGTTATTATTCAAAAGACATTTATTGGTTTATTAAGGAAAGTTCTTCAAAACTGTCATAGTTACCTCCCTAAACAAAATCTCCTGGTTGGACATATTCTAACTCCTAATAATTTAAAGTACTATATTAATAGAGAAACCCTTTCACTATTAACTTTCTCACTTAATTTTAATTGTCTTTAATTTTGAGGGTGTATGTGTGTGTGTGCAGAAAATGAAGGGGGAAAGGTAGGTCACATGCCAATAATGAGCCCTGCCTTTTTGTGGTTGTTACAACAACAAATAAACTTTATGTAAACAAAGTCAATTTCACACACTCATCCAGATGTTTGCTGTCACTTGCCTGGTTCTGCTCCTTTAACATTAAATGACAAAGGAAGAAATTCCCAAGTGCTTACTGGACAGCATAAGCACAGTAGGTTACTGTATCTGTCTAATATGCAACTACTGCTATCTCTTGAAGCACAATGCTTTCAGTCAAGCAAAGTGCTTATAGTCAATTAACTCCCCTTTGGGAGGAAAAAGAAAATGTTTCTGCTTAAGAAGACCACAAGAAATTTGCCACATAACCAAGAGAAGCTTTCCAAGGCTAGAATGAGCTATGGATCTTTGATGTGACAACTTAGAAGAACCAACCATTTATCTTGGCCCTCAAGAAGGCCTAACTGAAGGAGAATTTGGGGGAGTACCTAAAACAAGTTGTACTTTCAAAGGTTCTATCTAATGACAACTAACTATAGACAAAATAGGTACAAGATACTATGTATAAAAATACTAGCAAATTTCCCTTAGATAAAGTGCATTTTGATGAAGACATGAATTCATAAACTTCATGAGGTGTGGCAGTATATATCTAATTTATCCAGCTATCATATCCACATCACTTCAGAAATATCTTTAAAGTTATCTCCCTATTTTTTCATTTTATATGAATATGGAATAATTCGGGCTTAAAATGCTCTCTCTTTTCATCTATGCCAATCTGAAATCTTTTGTGTCTTTAAGGTCCTCTGCTGGCATAGCCTTCAGGAATCTTAGGTCCCCTTTATAATGAAGAGGCATTAAAAAGTAAGACTTTAAAGGAGAGTTTATTAGTTAAACCATGGTTTAACTGAATACCTATACTTTAAGTCAATGAATAATGCCAAGGGGAAGGAAATACTACAAATTATCAGGTATTCAGTAGTATTAAGAAACTGAAAAGATAATTAGTCCTAGACCCAACTGAGTCAATAGTTTTAATAATGTAACAAGAGTTATACTAGTTTTATGTAGAAAATTGTGGCATGTAGCATTTCCACTATGTAAAAAACTGTGACATTTGATGGCAATGTTTGCTATGTTAGTCAACAAAGTTCTTATCTAACTGGGTAATGATATCAAAAAATTATTTTATAAACTACTTTATGTCAGCTTTATACTATCTGTAAATGTTCTATCTTCAAAAGTTTTTGTATATGTAGCATATTCATTTAAAAAAATTTAGAGGAACATTAATACCTACCTCATCACCAGAAGATCCTTGTTCTTGCTGACACTGATAAAGATAATCCTTCATACCATTCAATTCTTCTGCATGTATCTTTCTGACTAATTCCTGACGTTTTTGAATCTGAATGGTACCTAAAACAATATTTATTAAATTCTTCTTTATAAATAAGTCAAAAACTTTACAATTTGTACCTGAATTTTTCATTTTAAAAATTTTACCCAAAGGATGGTAAAATCTCATTTATCTAGACTGTTGGAGGAAAATTTGGTATCCCAGTAAACTAAATGTTATTGTCTCCTGTAATTCACAATTTTCAAAAAATTTATAATACAATAATTATTAAAAGTAATATTTTATTAATAATATATTAGAGGATCTTATAGAGCATAGTAACATGTGGACATGAACAATGTATTTTTTCTGATTTTGCTAGACTTTTAATTGCTTCAAGAGAGCTATTTATAGTTGCCTTCTTACACAATATTTTTCATAAGTTTTGAATTTGTTGAAATGTTTACCTGTTTAAGTTCCTCATAAAGAACTTTTTAAAATGTTTATGTCAATAGAATGTACTTGAAAACTTCTAGTTAACCTGAGGTTTTGGTGGTTTCACATTGGGATAAATGAGGTTACTGAATGATTAAATGATTCAAGCTAATGACAAAATAGAATAAGCTAAGTTAAATGTGATTAACTTTTCATGTTCTCTATCATAAGAGAGTACGGTTTAATTTTTTATGAAAACAAAACTACAAAACTCACAGGATTTCATTTTGGAGTGTTTGAAAACCTCCATGAGAAAGAAACTAGTGTTGCTTTTCTTTTACAGAGGCAGAAAATGAGGCCTACAAAGTTCAGTCTTGAATAGACATACCTTGTTTTATTGTACTTTGCTTAAATAAATTGAAGGTTTGTGACAATTCTGTGTCAATTAAGTCTATCCAACATATTCCACCAATTTATGCTCACATTATGTCTCTGAGTCATAATTTGTTAATTTTTTTCAATATTTCAAATGTTTTCCTTAATATATTTGGTGATCTGTGATCAATACATTTTAAAGGATTATTGTAATTATTTTGAAGCACCTACAGGCAAACTTAATCAATAAATGTTGTGCGTGTGTGTGTGTGTGTGTGTGTATGTGTGTGTGTATTGTTCTGACTGCTCCACTGATCAACCATTCCCCTGTCTCTATTTCTCTCCTCCAGTCTCCCTACTTCCTGAGACAGAGAAATATAGAAATTAGGCCAGATAATAATCCTACAATGGCCTCAAAGTGTTCAAGTAAAAGGAAGAGTAAGTAGATGTGGCAAACCTCATTGATGTCTTATTTTAAGAAACTGCCAGATATCCCAACTTTATTTAATTATCACAGTGATCAGTCAGCAACTATCAGTATTGAGGCAAGTGCATCCACTAACAAAAAGATTATGATTTACAGAAGGCTCAGATGATGGTTAGCATTTTTTAGTAATAAATATTTTTCGATTGAGGTGTGCATAATTTTTTTTAGATATAATGCTATTGTGTAGCTTAGTGTAAACATTACTTTTATATGCACTGGAAAACAAAAAATTCATGTGATTTGCTTTATTGCGGTGGCCTAGAACCAAAATCTGCAATATCTCTTGAGATATGCCTATTATCTGTTTTCAATATGAGCCATGAATAGAAATATAACTTAATTTTCCATTCTATTTTTTCACATATATATCTATATATATATATCTATATATCTATATATCTATATATATATATCTATATATCTATATATCTATATATCTATATATATATATATATATATATATATATATATATAATGGATACAGCCCAAAATAGAGAAGGGGGAGGAAAAACACTACCAAACCTTATTACAATTCTGCTTTTAAAGTTAATTTTGGCAGGACCCCATGCAAGCAGAGCTCTAGGAGACTCTCAGGAAAACCACAAGATCTACTGGTTCTCAGAAGTAAAAAAAGAGCTTAAACTAATTAAAACTTGGAATATTTATCTACTTTAAACATACATGCTGCACACATGCTGCTACATGCTTCATGCATACCAAAAAAATCATAATTCAATAGAGTAAAAAATGCATTTGGTAAATAACTCATTTTTAATCTAAAATTTACATGATGCAATTATCACCAAACAGGTGCTTCTGTAGGAAGAAACAAAATGTTGCATCAGTAACTGACTCCTATTTTCATTCATATTTTTCCTTTAAGTGATAGAGAATAATAAAATGGAGAAAAGCAAAAAAATTCTGATATATCTTAGTAAGGAACCTAAACAAAGATGTCAGAAGACAGACATTAATGTGTCATGTAAAGAATGTAATTTTATGGGGCGGCTAGGTGGTGTAGTGGATAAAGCACCGGCCCTGGAGCCAAGAGTACCTGGGTTCAAATCCGGTCTCAGACACTTAATAATTACCTAGCTGTGTGGCCTTGGGCAAGCCACTTAACCCTGTTTGCCTTGCAAAAAAAAAAAGACTTTAATTTTATTCAAGTGTAACTTAAGTGTACCTTTTTCATTTACCTTTTCCAGCACAGGAACATCTAATATGTTCATTTATCTATTACCATTCTTTTACTTCTGAGACCCTTCTGACATCTTTTTTAAACCCCTTAAATCTATCAAATTTGATTAGAAAAGAAACCACTCTTTTAACATTTTGTCCCATATTAAAAGGGAATTCTCATCTTTTATATTGTAACAATACATATTTACTTTTAGAGATTATCCAGTCTAAACAGCCCCTTCATTTGAGATGTGAGAACACCGAGCACCCAGAGAAATAAAATTATATATGCTCTATATAGAGAACACATTTTATACTTCAGAGTCATAAAACCTACATATATTGTTCTGTAGTCAAGTATCCTTTCAATTTCATCATGCCAACTCCCAGTCAATAATAATAGGTTATTTTTCATTACTTTTTATTTCAATTTTTAAAGGACTTGAGTAGGGAGAGGCAGCATGTTACACCAAAAAACAAAGTAAACAACCTGCCTCTGGAATCTGAGGAACAATATTTGGCTTTGCTATTTAATGCCTGTTTAATCTTGGACCAGTCTCTGTGGGTCTCAGCTTTCTTATCTAAAATGCTGGGGAGGGGGATGACTTCCCAGGACACCTCCAATTACAAATCCCATAATTTCATTGAAATCAGGGACTATCTTTTTTTTTTTTTGGTCTCTTAACTGAGATGTTTGTAAAGCATTTACTACTGTTCTACTGATACTTAACAAAATGTCTTCCATGTATATAGATATAATCTATTCCCATGACTTTCATTATTACTTCTGTGTATCTTCAATTTAATCTATCATCAAGTTTCAAATTTGTATGTACTATGCATTTTTATTGGGCTATCTCACAACCACCTCCAACTCAAAATATCCCAACTTGATCTCAGTCATCCTATAAAAAAAGTTTTAGTTCCCTTCCCCACCACTACCACCAATATCTCCATCTCTATCTATAAAATATCCACTCATCCTGTGTCAAAATTTGAAAATCAGCTTTAATCTTTCCTGTCATTCCCCACCCCTTCTAATTATCAGTCAGTTGTTAAAACTGATATTTTTATTTTTAAAGTATATTTAATATATAACCCATTCTTCTCCATTTCTACTGTTACTACCACAGATGAAGCTTTCCTCATTTTATTATTTATTTTGTTACTATAATAGTAACCTATATGGAAATCTTCCTAATACTAGGTTCTTCCTCATTCATTTCCAAATCTATGAGACAGATTAATAGTTTAAAACAACAATAATGCTATTATTTCCCTGCGCAAAAAAATTTAAATTCTCCCCATTTCCTATTAATTCAGGTTTAAATTTTCTCTCTTAAACTCTATCTGGCCCAATCTCACTAATTAGCCTTACCTCTCACTACATGTCCTTTCTGTCCCAGCTTGGATTGTCTCCTCACAATCCATACAAACATGAAATGGTCACCTCCATACTTCTGCTCACATTCCCTAGAATGATGTCAACTGATTCCTCTATCCAAAATGTATTTATCCTTCAAGAGTCATGTTCACTCCTACCCTCTTTCAAGAATTTTTCCCCAAATATTCTAGACTTTTTTTCAGAACTTCAATAATAAATACATACTGACTGCAAGACAATTCAAAACATAAGCATCTTGTATTATTTACTGTTTCATAAATAAGTTGTATTTCTCCAAATATACAGTGGAGAAAGAGTATGTCTTTACCTCAGTGTTACCAAGAATAGTACTGAGCACACAACTGACAATAAAAATTGCTATTTGGAAAATAAAGGTCTGTGGTAAGACAAGCTGATTAATAAAAATACCATAAACAAACTTGACCTTTACTACTGATTTTTTAGAATATATAAGTTCATTCAAAAAGTGAAGACAAAATAAGAAAGGGAGACTATTTCATAAACTTTTTCTAAATCTCTAATGAGAATTCCCCTGGTTTTATTTTAAACTTTAGCCTCCAATAAAATGAAAAATTTGCTTAACTAGCACTCTTTCAGTCTTAACATTAACAAAGCAATGCTGTGCTGTTTGTATAAAGATATTTGTTATTATGACCCTGAAGTATTATAAGGCTTTGAAATGCCTTCTGAAACACTAAAGATCCAACTGTCAAATATTAGTCTTAAATTCATTTTAGCTTATCTTAAATATACTAATAGCCACACATAATTTAATTACACAAATATTCATTAAACACAATGTATAGAATATCTTAGGAGGCATTAAAACTGAGAAGAGATCTGAAATAGACCTCAAAGAAGCTTACAAACTAATCATGACAAAACACATAGTCACAAGTAACTGTGATACAAAGAACATGATAACTGTAAAGGTCAAAGAATTGCAAGTTAAGGACAAAATGTTAGAAGAAATTTTGAGAAGGAAGAAATTGCTTTCGAGCAGAAAGAGAATGGGGAAGGAAGGCTTGAACATGAAGTTGCACCTGAACTGGGTCTTAAAAAAAGGGAAATATTCCAACAAATGGAGATTGAAGAGAATCCATTTCAAGAATTTCAAGAAAAGCAGAAAAATGTATGAAAAACAAAGAGAAGGCAGAATGGGAATGATGAACATGACAAAAGTTCAGATAGCTGGACTATCAAACATCAAGGGAATTAATATGTGAGCTATGAAAATGGAATAGAGCAAACTTCTGAAGTGCTCTAAATGCCAAGATCAGAAGGGTATACAGAATCATAAGCAGTAAAAAGTTTTAGGAGAGACAACTTGATCAAAGCAGGGAATTAGGAAGATGATTTGGTCAGTAATGAGAAAGATGAATTAGAAAGGAGATAAATAGGAGACTGGGAGCTCAGTAAGCAAGTATGATAGTGTGAGATGAAATGAGAGAAAGAACTATAGTGGTTTCATTGGAAATGGAAGGAAAAAGGGATTCAAGATAGGTTTTAGAATAGAATCTCTAGACATGAAAGATAAGGACAGGGGAAAAGCCAAAAGTGAAAAACAGTGGCATCATCAACAAAAATAATACAATTAGGGGCAAAAGGAGGCAGTAATGGTTTCAGTATTTGTTAGGGAGAGAAGAAGTGTTATGTATTATGTCAATGATCTTTTATTTACTCTCAAATCTGCATTTTCATTTCTGAGCTAAAGATTCACAGCTCTATTCTATAGAGCATCTCTTCCTAGAAGGAACTGCCACTAGTAATTTAAACAGAACATTTCCAAAGTCAAGTTTATGATTTTTTGCCCTAAATGCATTCCCTCATTATTACCTAGTTTTATCAATGCCAATAATTTAGTAACCCATATTAGAAACACAATGTTATATTTGACATAAGAAAGAGATTGGGAACTGAACCTGTGATTTAATTTTGCAAGGAATTCCTAGTTAAGGAAACACTCTCTACCAATGCTGGTCAGAAGTTTCTCTGCAACTTATAAGTTATCAGTGCCCAGATGATTAGGAAGTTAAGTGACTTGTCTAAGGTCTCATAGGAATTTGGATCAGAGACTTTTCCTCCCCCTGATTTTCCTGGTCCATTAAGCCATGGTGGCTCTAAATCTCTGACATGTCATAGTTACTTTTAAGGGCAAAAGAGTGTGGCCCAGGTCTTTTCTCTAGTCCCAAATATACAATTTTTTACCAAGTTCTATCAATTATATCTCTCTAATATCACTTGTCTCTGCCTCTTCATCCATAATCCATTAACGTCCCTTCCAGCCCTAAAGTTATGATCCTGTGATTCCCACCCCATTTTCCCATGAAACTATTAATTTTGTTCCTTAAATGTGCCATAAACATTTTTAGATTTTTGTGCATTTAATCAAAAAGTGCCCTAACCCTAGAAAGTCCTTTCTTCCCCTTTTAAATTTCTAATGTATAAAGTTCAAACCACATAATATTTCCCTATAATGTCTTTCCTGGTGACTTTCTTCCCATACTCTAATGAGTAATGACAATGCCAGTCTTTATCAGGCCCCTCTAATACATATCTTCATTAGAATAATCTATGTATGTTTTATTTTATCACTAAGACAGGACAACAATATCCAAAGAATCAAAAATTACTATCACTCAGAGGGTAATGGGCCTAAATCTAATGGGCCTGAATAGAAGAACTTTGAAAACAAGAGCTCAATGAGTTATCAGGAAAATAAATGATAGAAAAAGATTAGCTATTCATGTAGAGAGGATGACAAATGGTTAGCCAAAGTACTCACTAGTATCTGTGAAGAAAAAGTAAAGAAAACTTCTTAATGCCCTGGGTAGACTACGCTATGGAAAATTTAAAGGACAACATGAACAAAAGTAACACATGATGGGCAGGCAAGAATGGGTTATAAATTGTATCTTAGGAGAGAGTATCCAAATTGCTACAAACATAGAACCTTGTATTTAAGTATAAATCTTTTATAACTGTATTAGACTATAAGCTTTGAGATACTGGAGACCTTTTCTTATCTATATTTTTATCTTTGCATGAAACTAGTACTGTACTCAAATGCAATGCCATTTTATGGAATTGTGAAATTTTGCTCTGGTAGGATATTTTGAATTGAGATGCTGATAAAGTATCTATTTGAAGCCAACTAGTAGCATTAAAAATATGGAATTAGTTCTGGAAATAGTTGGAGACAGAAATATAGATGTTTAAAGTAATGGCTAAGGTCAGAGTATCAGCATCAACAAAGGTTAAAGTATAAGAAAAAGAGGACCAAGCAGAGGACATTGAAGAACACAAGTCAAGACAAAAAAGATGACAACTTGTAATTACAAATGTTTCTTCTAACTACAGTCAAGGAAGATAAGATCTCCTCACTGGAAGTCTGTGAGGACTGAGAGAAAAAGAAACTAGAAATTTAAATATCGAATAATTCCATCTATGATTGTACTAAATTTACAAGATGTGAATGAAATATAGGTTAGGAACACAAGCCACCAATGTGGTTTTTATTCTTTTCAAATGTTTTCAGATTACACCTGTACTTTTTTAAAATTTTCATTTCAAAGACTTCATTTTAGGGATGTATCCTTTATTCAGACTAATAAAATTGTATCAGAGAATTTGAGTGTGTTGGATTATGCATTTGTATGCCTAAATAGGACATCTAGTTGACGCAGTAGATAGAGCACTGGCCTTGGAGTCAGAAGGACAGGAGTTCGAATCAAGCCTCAGACACTTGAAACTTACTAGCTGTGTGACCTTGAGCAAGTCACTTAACCCTGATTGCCCCACATCCAGGGCCATATCTGGCCAGATGGCTCTGGAGGAGAAATGATCACCTGCCTGATGTTGTGATCTTCTTCAAAAGTGAAGGACAAACATTATTACTGTATGCCTAAATACATCAGAACTTTGTACATTCAAATATGTGTTTTCTTCAAAGTAATCCTTGAGAGTACATTATCTATTCCAATGACATTGACATTGGAGCTCCTTTTTTGGAACATAAACAGAACTTTTCTAAGAGATATTCAAATATTTGCCCTTTCGAGTGTGAATTTGATTTGTGAATAGAGCCAAATGTCAGAGATAATCTATCTTGCTAATTGGTCTTAATGATTAAACTACAAGTAATACATTTGTTTTCTGAATTCTTTTTTGAGTTTTCTGTTTGTTTTTCTAAATGCTCAAATTGTCTCTAAAGATAACCTCAATGAACAATGGCAACAGCACTGGAATACATATATAGTCTCCCATAGGTAATTATTTTGAAGAGAAATACTTAATTGGCTATAAAAGTTCTGTATATTTTTAAGACACCTTTTTACTTTACACTATATTCATACCACATTATAGTCATCCTCAAATATTCATCACCAGAAAGAAATTTAGGGGCATAGGACATAATTATAGAAAAATATATATTGCTACATCTTATAGTTATTCTGAATAGTTTAATGTAGAAAATACAAAGACAAATGTGAATGCTTTGATTCTAAGCACTGAAATACCATTTTCCAAATATTTTTAAACAATAGGTAAAATAGTTCTCAATGAACAGATACCTTTTCTTTCTAAGTATTTTTAATTTTTTACCAAATGCTCAAAGATCATGCAATGTTGTGGGTATTTAAAGTCACTTGGGTTAATCATTAATTTTGATATTTTCTGCATTAATTTTTTCTTTAAGCAAGAGAATAAAAGGTATTTCTTATTACCTGCAGGTTTACCTGTGAAAAGACAACATTTTTATTCAAATAAACATCAAAAAGTCCAACTGTTAACTATTAAAACAAATTTAGATATATAAGTACACATAAAAAAAATGCAATGTATGAGGGAGGATACCTTCAGAGGATTGAAGAGATGGGAACTGCCAGCAATGAATTGGGGAGGAAGAGAGAAAGAGGGAGAAGAACTACAGAAGGCTTTCTGTAGGAATAATTAAGTGAGCTGGATTTTATTTATTTAAGGCAATGGGTTAAGTGACTTGCCCAAAAATCACACAGCGAGGTAATTATTAAGTGTCTGAGGCCAGATTTGAATTCAGGTACTCCTGATTCTAAGGCCGTTGCCCTATCCACTGCACCACGTAGCTGCCCCAAGTGAGCTGGATTTTAAAGGAAGAACAGGAAATAAAGAAAGGAAAGAGGTACTATGCATAAGGTCAAAAAAAAAAAAAAGAATTCTAGTGGAATTTCCTCCAACACAAATCCCAATCAAGCTATGTCTCTGAGGCACATAAAAGTTAAATAATAGGAAATTGTGGAATGGAGGTAGGAGGCATAAAACTTGTGTGAAAGATGGGATGTGAACCCAAGTATTCTGGTATACATTTCACCAGTCTATACTCTCTACATATATATGTGTGTGTGTGTGTGTGTGTGTGTGTGTGTGTGTGTGTGTGTGTGTGTGTGTATTGCTCTGCAAACATTAAAGAACTATGAAAATGATAGCTATTATTAATTTGACCTATATTAGTGATATCTCATTATAAAAATGTCAATTATGTATTCAAACTATAATTATCATTGCACTAAAGTTTTGATAGGTTGAAATGCTCAAGATAAATCATTCTTTATATTGGAAATATTTATTACACAATAATTTTAATAGTAGGGTATGATTTTTAAGTTTTTGCAAGGCAAATGGGGTTAAGTGGCTTGCCCAAGGCCACACAGCTAGGTAATTATTAAGTGTCTGAGGCCGAATTTGAACCCAGGTACACCTGACTCCAGGACCGGTGCTCTATCCACTGCGCCACCTAGCCGCCCCTAGGGTATTATTTTAAAGCTAAATATTGGAAGGATGAGAATATTTGACTCCAGCTTTACAGAAAAATATATAAAAATTTTGGTTTTTAATATAGTGTTATATAGTATAGTGCAACACTATATAGTGTTGAATATATATATATATATATATGATATCCAGGAAAAAAATTAACCTTTACCCTCCCTACTGAAAAGTGCTATATGAAGTCTATTTCTCTATGTCACTGAAAATTCACAATAGGTAGACATGATGGCTTCAATTTACTGAGAGTTATCTATAAGAAAGGAAACCTTGGAGATATGTAGAGATCTGTAAATACACTGAGGAATTAAGAATATAATCATTTTTCTTATTAGCACTACACAAAATTTTTCTGATGATAATCCAAATAGAATCTGTTTATTTTCTAACTTTAATGCAACTGCAAATTACTTTGGCTACCACAGAAGTGAGCAGGCAGCATTTTCTTGATTTTTATCTTAGGAAATGTTTCTTGCTAAGTGCATTGAAAAGTTACCTAATAGGTATGTTTAAATGAAAGGCAAACTCACTTTGGTTCACTCCTTGGATAGAAATAGAGCTAATCTGCTATTCTATCTGTTCATCTATATTATGAAATCTATTATAATCTTGAAGCCACAAGTTCTAAAAATCAGATGACACAATATAAAGACTTAACACCTGTAAAGTAATTAAAACTGGATCTAGGGGCAGCTAGGTGGCATAGTGGATAGAGCACCGGCCCTGGAGTCAGGAGTACCTGGGTTCAAATCCGGTCTCAGACACTTAATAATTACCTAGCTGTGTGGCCTTGGGCAAGCCACTTAACCCCATTTGCCTTGCAAAAACCTAAAAAAAAAAAAAAACCAAAACCTGGATCTGCCAAAAATGTCGTTCTATAGCTTGTTCACAGACACTTTTGTCAAGATGGCAGAATAAAAATGAAAAAAATGCTAAACCAACTACAAAGGAAGCAGACCGATCTTCCCCAACCTCCTATAAAAAGTGCTTAAGTTCTGATTATTAAAGCAAAATTTTAGATTATCTGGTAAATGATCCAGAATTACGTACAGATTGCATATAATCAATAGTAAAATTAATAATAATTTACTTTCCAAAAGAACTCTTCTTAGAAGTTCAGTCGCCTTCTGCCAATACTATCTTCTCGAAATTTCCCCACTTTTCTTTAAGAATCTTTAAGATTCTAATAACAACAGAATTCTTTGCCAAAGTCTCCAAATGTAAGAGGAGACAGTGTGCACCTTGAACCTTTATGTTCTTTGTCTGGGAAAGGCAACATGATGCAATAAAATTAAATTTTGTTTGAATTTTATCTCTATTATTGGCTATGTAACCTTGAGGAAGGTCACTTACCTTTTCTAAATCTCTATATCTCTATACTGTACTTTTTTTTTGCTGTAAATGAAGTTTAATACTCATTCTACCTACACTTCATATGATGAGTGAAGGAGGTATTTGTAAATTTTAAGCTGCCACAAGAAAATTACAGATGCTATGCATTTTATGAACAATTTGATTCACAGATACACCCATGACATGTTAAAATATCAGGAAGTCATGAGGAAAAATTCTAAATTTTACTAAATCATGGCAACAGCGACAGTCAAAATGACACATCTATATCTGAACAGTAAGTAATCAGTAATAATATGAGATATGAAAAAAATTTCAGTTAAATACAAACAGTTCGTGATTTTCACACTATTCCCAAGAACATAATGCTAGGATGCCTAATTTAATGCCTTAAATTAATTCATTTAATTTACTATAATAACTGATTTGCTAATAAAATATAATTAGTATTACAGTAACAATTGGTTATTTTTAAACCTACCTTAAAAAGGAAAAATATCTTATAATAAAATACATTGAAAATACTACTTTTCAAGGCACATCTATCATTTAGGCCATTCTATCACAATACATATACAGATATTATAACAGGTATTATCCTATTTTTAGGGTAAAAAACTCAAGGAACTTAAGTATCATAACCACATTAACTTGTCTAATTAATCACAGAATCACTAATAAGTAGGATACAGACTTGATCTTAGTACATTGATATCTTTACTGCATCATCAGCCTGCCCATAATATCAGACTAATTCTTAATTCTTACCATAGAAATGTCCAAAACCCATGCTGATTGCAATCACCAAAGCTAGTATAATACATTTGTTGAGGCCACTACCGAAGTGGCGCTGGTGCACCTGTTCCTTGGGAGAATCAGATTCATGTTCATTAGGTGGTCTATCTTCAGATTCTGAACAAGAAACTGTCTTCTTTCTAGCACGTCGTCTTCTCATTGTGAGACTGGGCTGATGACTTGTTTCATCACTACTTGATTCATCATCAGTAGGCCGAGATGGATATACTAGTAAAATTTAAAAAATAATTTTATAAGATATGAAAAATACTTTAAAAATTTTCCAACAACATATAGCACTGAAAAGTACTATATGATGCTTGATTTTTGATATGTTTTCTCACAATTTAGGGGAAGAGGTATCTCTAAATACACCAATTCATTAATCCCAGGCATGTTCTTCATTCCATTTCCTACCTGTGGAAATCATTCTATTTTAGTCTACTCTTAGTCCCCAATTGGAATAAAGTTTATAAAATGTGTTAATTCAGATTAAAACTGAAAACACTTTTTCAATTTGATCTCAAGGAGAAACAAACTTAAGAGACAACTTAAAATGGAGGGAAAATATACAACTAGACTCCTACCCAACAAATTTACAAAGGTGTAGACGGTGCACACTTTACTTTTCATCACTCCATTGTTAAGGCCAGGACATTTATGTTTAACAATAAAAACCCTTTCTTTAATTTCCTTCTTTTATTACAGAAATGTATGATTTTATCCATTGGGAGATATCAGCAAAAGAAAGGAAAAGCAGAATTTCCATAACAAAATGGCTCTTCTGATATGTAGCAGCATATGACAATTATAAATCAAAAATGGGAATAAAGTAATCTAGATTTTCAAAGGAAAGCTTCATGAACTCTAAGTTCTCGCTATTTAATTGAGTTTGACATTTCTTTTCTAGACACTTCACCAGCATATTATCACACCTTCTTTCCAGCTGAGTTTCAGTTCGATGAATCAATACTTCAGTGTGATCAGTAGTAGTAGACTGGTATAAACTTAAGATAAAACTATACGAAAAATGGTGTCCATAGTCCAATAAAGAGGAAGATCAATTGGGGAAGAACAAATTATGAAATTAAATTTGAGCTCCAAAAATGAGCTCCAAAGCAAAATATTCATGCATTACATATTTAAGGTGTATATGCAAATAAGAGTAAAAGTCATGCCACAGCCAATCTGTTAAGTTTTCTAGGCAATGCTCTTCCAAAGTAGATCATATAGAGTCAATTAATTCTCAAAATTATTGAAAGTAACACAGAGATAAAAATTCCTAATTTTTCATGACCATGTAAAAGTGAGTGAAATGAGGATACAAAGGTCAAGTCAGTTTTCTAATGGGAACTTAACATATTATCTCCAAGCTTATATTCCTCAGGTGAGTTCCTATTTTATTGAACAAAGAATTGAATGGAGCATGTAAAGTCAAACTCCTGAAATTATTGTTAGTCAAAACAATATTAAAGAATTGTTTTCTAACTATAATTGGACAGATGCAAAATAATGCTAGCTAAAAGATCAATTTAAACCACTTCAAACACAGGTCACACACTTCATCATTCAAAACCTCTTTTATCTAATATAGCTTTGCTCTACAACCCAAACAATATGACAGCTAAAACAATCAACTGATAAAATGGAATTTAAACTTTAACTTAGATCAATTCATAAAATTTAAGCAACACAATGACATGCAAGAAGCTTAAGCCACACTATGGAAGTTTTTTAAAAGAGGGATAATTTTGAACACTTATTTTAGTATCAGAGCACAATCAAGTCTTTAAAGCACTCAGAAATGTGACTAGTTACAATCAGCTCTATTATAAAAGCTGAGCAGATTTAGTCACACCACCTTCAAAGAGTTGTCTTGGAACATGGTGTTTCAGTTGATCATCCCATCCCCTTATGTACTCTGGAATCTTCCACAGCTTCTCCCACCACCATTCTTTTGTAATAAACAAGAAAAAAGATACTTTTAAAGCTTTGTTATAAAAATAAAAAGGAAAGATTTGGATTTACTTTGGAAAAGTGTCACAACATTAAAATTTAATCTATTTGTACTATAATATTTCACTAAGTCCTTATTCATTCTCCTACTCCTTTATTTTATGTATGACCACAAAGATACTAAATAACTAACTTCTATAACTATACCATAGATGCAAGAACATCACTGAGTATTTATTTCTTAATTTTTAATCTACTTAATTTCTTATTCTACTAATTCTGATTCTCTTTCAAAAATTTAGAGGCAGATAGGTGGCACAGTAAATAGAGCACCAACCCTGGAGTCGGCAGGACCTAAGTTCAAATCTGGCCTCACACACTTAATAACTGCCTAACTATGTGACCCTGGGCAAGTCACATAACCCCAATGCCTTAAATAAATAAATTTTAAAAAAATTACCAAAAAACTAGAGAGGCTGTTAACTGACACCATGATATTTTCAAAATAAAAATTATGATATTTTGTAAAAGGGTAACAAAGAAAGAAGATTATATTCCTGGTGTCAATAGGGTATTACTGACAGGGAAAAAGAACTTATCTGTACAAAATCATAGCATCATTATTCATGATAGAAAAACTGAAAAAAAAAACCAATATATATCCAACAATGGGGAAGAACTGATCACTGTTGTGTCTACATGATGCAGTGGAAAGAACACTATTTAGAAACCAAAGAGACTTGGGTTCAAAACCAATCTTGTATTTCTTAGCTATTCTCTGTAACCAGTGGCAAAATTTCCTTAACTTCTGAACTTCAATTTCTTAACTCTAAATAAAATGAGGGAAGATACTATCCTTCTTTGATATAAGGATCAAATGACATACTATAAATGATTTGCAAATTTTAAAACTCCATTATATATTAATATATGTTATGTCATAGGAAATGATAAATATACTTATAATATAAATAATTAAAAGAATAAGACTTTGAGGAAGAAATGGAAGATTTAAAAAAGAACAATATATATATATATACAATGATAACTATGTAAAAATAAACAAAGGAATAAAAGCATGAAAAATTTAGAAAAGGAAATGAAAAAGAGGATAATTGTGTTACTACCCTATTAAAAATGACATACATTTTCAAAACAAGTTCCATAGATAATCACTTTTTCTTGTGTCCAAAGTCGTGTTTTCCTGTTTTGTGTTAAATGCATAATAAACCCTCAAATAACATTGTTCCACTACACACAGGATACCACAAATCAATCGGGTACAACTGTATAGTCATGGTTCCCTAATGAGAAAAATAATCATAACAAGCTACTATCTTTTATCCACAGGTAATATTAGTGAATTACTAGATTTTCTGGATTTCAAACTGTTATCTTAAATTCTCCCTTTCATCTTTAGGCTTAAATTTGAAAAATGTTACACTTTTTTGAAGTATCTGGTATATATATCTACTACAAGTCGTACCTGATGTCATTTGAAATACATGTTAGTAAAATAAAACTCTATGGTTCTACTATTTTTTTTTTAAGAATAGGTCATATGCCACATAAGTATATAGAACTCCCAAAGAGAAACTCTCTTTCCTTTACAGATTATCACTTGCCCAGGACACTGAGACATTAAGTGATTGATTGGAATCATACAATCAGAAGCAGGACTTAAAAGGTTCATTTTTCAACAGTCAAGGACCTGAAAATTTGGAATAGAAAGTCACATCGGGTTTGGGAAAATATCTAAAGGCTCACAGATCTTTGTGAAGTTCTTACCAGTGTCTGGCTGACAAAATGTATACTGGCTACTAGAAGAAGAGCCCAAGTTAAAATCTTCAGGACCCTGAATATCCTTAACAATTATAACTTCTTCTTGTGCTCCAATTTCTTCCAACTTAGGTGGTTCAAGGGTAACGATGTCAGAATCATCACTGATAGCCCCAAAGCAGACACTGTCATCAGGTGATTTTTCTTTCTCTGTCTGAGGAAAAAAATCACAAATTGTAAAATACTTCACACAGTACTGCATACATATTAAATAACTTATCATTCCCCAGGGGAGAGTGATAAAAAATTAGTAGGAATAGTGAGGGAAAAGGCTACTTTACATTCCTGCCACAGAAACTTGAGAAAGTTTTGATGTACCTTACTCATAATTTAGAATACCTACAATAAAAGGTGTCAAAATAAAATATCTTATTCATAAAAATCTTTGGATAGAAAATTCAATTTTGTTTAAAAAGTGAGGATACATTTCAGAGGGAAGGGTATGTTTACTTTTACAGTATGGCTATTGTGATAATGTTTTTCATGACTACAGATTTTTAATCTATATCAAGTAACTTGCTTTTTTCAATGATGGGGAGTAGATTGGAGGAAGAGAATTTGGAACTCAAGATTGTGGAAGTGAATGTTGAAATTTGTTTTTTCCATGTATCTGGAGGGGAAAATAAAATAAAATAAATAGAAAAGAGAAAAAACAAGTTAGGATACCCTCAACAGACTGAATTGCATTTTGTCCTGTATTTTAGTTTAAATTTTTATTCTGATTTTTTTTAAAACAAAACTATGGCTTCACTATTATAGAGTTTGCCTGAATCACTGAGCATTATTAAGGGAAATGCCTAGGATCACATTTTAGAATATATCAGACATGGAACTTGAACAAGGACTTTCCAACTCTAAGGCCAGCTCTTTATCCACTATACAATGTGACTCTCATTTGATTTATGTATATAGTTCACAACAGCTAAAAAGTTAAATTACTATTAAACCTCTTCAGGATAATTAAAGAAGCCTGGCTATTTTCAGGAAAATTACATTTAAAGTAAGGAAAGTGTTACTAAATTAGGGCTTTTTAAAATATATCTGTTTCATCTGAACTAAAAAATCTTTTAAGATTTTAATTCAGTCAAAATAGAATATGGAATATTTCTATATTCAATCTATATATAAAATGAATTAATCCTTAAAATATATAATGAAATTTCTTAAACTTCAAATAGAAACAAAAACCTATGATATTGTATATACTCTTTGATCTTGTACTACTACTGCTACTACTACTACTACCACTACTACTATATCCCAGAGATTTTTTAAAAAGGGGCAAGGACCTTTTTGATAAGGATATTTGTAGCAGCTCGTTTTGAGGTAGACAAGAATTTGAAAATATCCATCAACTGCAGAAACAGATTAACACAAGCTGTGGTATATGATTCCCAATGAAATGAGGAGCAGGTAATTTCAGAAAAATCTGGAAAGACTTATAGGAACTGATGCAGAGAACACTGTATACAAAATCAGAAGAACATTGTATACAAAAAAAGCAATATTAATGAACAAATGTAAATGACTTAGCTATTCACAACAATACAATGACCTAAGATAATTTCAAGGGACCCACGATGAAAAATGCTATCCAATTCCAGAAAAAAGAAATGATGGCCTGAAGCCAATTATTTTTTACTCTCTTTTTTGGAAGGAGTTATCTTTCACAACTTGACTAATGTGGAAATCAAGGAGGGCAGGAAAAAGAGAGGAACAGAATTTGGAATTCATTTTTTTTTAAAGAATGCTAAAAAGTATTTTTATGTATAATTGAGGAAAAATTTTTTTTTTAAATTTTATTCAGCATTCAACAAAGGAAATGGAAATCACTGAAATTTACCTCAAGAACTGAGTTAGCATCTTTCAAAGCTAGATAAGAAGTTTCTCCCATTACCACTGTACCACTTTCACTATTTCCTAAAATGGAACAAAAGATAAATTACATTATTACTTTATTTTAAAATGTCTTGTTCAATTTCTTGTAGAGTAGCTACAATTATACCAATAAAGGCATAGTTCTAATACAGACCAATTGCAAATATAGACCATATAAAACAAAATGAAATATCTTTTAAAGAAAAAAATGTGTATAGAGTAATTCAAATATCACATTTTTAAAAATGTTACTATGAATGTTTTTAACATTTATTTCAATTCAAATACAGTGTAGGAGTGACAAAGACTATTAGATTTGAAGTTTACCTGTTCTGAACTTCTATTTCTTCAACTGGAAATCAAGTGTTCATCATAAAGATCTCTTGTGAAAATTTTACTACTCTATACTTTTCTGCCCCTGACTCTAGCACAGTTAGGCAAAGGGCTAACTAAAATGTGCTGTTTCTTGGTTTTGTTTCAAAATTCTATTTTTTTTCTTTTTGGAACATTTGTGCCCCCCCACTCCCCTGTTTTTTAAACTTGAAAAAGTCATGAGATTTAAAGATAAATAAGAATACAATACAATTTTACTGCAAGATCACTTTTTAGAAACAAGCTGTAATATATCTATTTTTTACTGGTAGAGAAAAATAAGCTTATTTTTTTTTAATTACCAATGCTTGGCACACTATTTTCCCCCTTCTCTCACTTTATTTTCCTTGAAGTGTTTCTATCTTTGTGGGGGAAGGGGGAATTATGTTTTTACCTTTACAACAAGACTATTTGTAGTAATGTGAAAAAAAATAATAAAATTACCAATGCTTTGCTCATTTTTTTCTTTTGTTCTTTCTTAAAAAAAAATTATTTTATGAGATTGCCCTCTATGAGATGTTAAGAGGAGGAATATAGTTGAAAATTTGGGTGATACAAAAACAAAAGATTCTAATAAAAATTATTTTTAAAAATTACCACTGTAGCCATTCCATTTTGTGAACATGAATGCTGACATATTCAAAAAATATAAAACTTCAATACAAAATAACACTGGTCATATTTTCCTACTTCCTATCAGTCTACTGGAGAATAATATATAATAGTTGGAAAAGTGTTCATTGAATACAACTCTTTTGATTAATGTCATATATCTCTAGCTTCTAAATCATCAGTATCAATATGTTCAATAGTTAAAACAATATAGTATTTGATTTACATGTAATATGATATGACAAGACACCTAAAAGTTCCAGAAAGTTCCAACAATACGATATCAGAACCACCACCTTTCACCCCTTATTTGTAGGTTCTGTATCTAGAAAATACTTGTGATATTCCCAATGATTGAGGTACAGGGTTAGTGTCTGAGTAAATGTCAAAGAGAATATATACCAATTATTACAGAAGAGGGTATAAATTTAATTTTTTTAGCTTTCTTTAGAAAATTTTTTTCTGTCTTACCATCTTGATCTAAAAGCTGTTCCTGATGTTCCTCTTGAACTAAAGCTGGATATTCTTCTAATGCAAACTCAGGGCTTTCATTTGCTAGACCATTTTCAGAATTCACTGTCTCTATATCAGATCCCTAGAAAAAGTGATAATAATGAAATGTTAATAGTTCCTTATCATTTTAAAACTGGATTTAGCTACTTTGCAACTCAGCTCTCCATTCTAAAAAGAGCTTACATTCTGATGGGAAAAAACAAGATGATATTTAGATGTACACTAGAAATAACTATAAGTAAAAAAGTAGTTCAATACAAGAAAGTTTAAGAGAGAGGTCACTAGCAGTTGGGGAGCAAAAGAAAGCAGTATGTAAAAATGGATTGGAGTGAAGAGAGATTTAATTGAAGGAGACTATAGGAGGCTTACTGCAATAATCTGCATTTCTCTAATCAGTAATGCTTTGGAGTATTTTTTCATATGATTATAAATAGCTTTAATTTCTTCTTTTGAAAAACTGCCTGTTCATATCTTTTGATCATTTATCAATTGGGGAATGACTTATAATCTTATAAATGTGATTCAATTCTCTATATATATTTTAGAAATGAGAACTTTATCAGAACCCAGAGCTGTGAAAATTGTTTCCTAGATTTCTGTAGAAATAGATAAGTTTTGGAAAAAAGATTAAGTTTGTTAGGAAAATAAAATTCTTTGGATGAATACAATAACCAAATACAACTCCAGAGGAATGATAATAAAGAATGCTACTCACTCCTAACAGAAAGATTATTGATACTAATATATACTTTCCAACATAGCCAAGGTGTGACTTTGCTTTATTTGACTATGCTTATTTATCTCAATGGAGATGGGTTTATTTTGTTTTAACTGGGATGAAGGGAGGGAGGAGAGAATTAAATTATAAAGTGAATGCAAAAAATAAAAGGAACACTGAAACACTTTTTAAGACACAAAATAGAAGGACTTTAGTACACAGACAAGCAAGATAGCCTTAAAACTAAAGTTTTACTAAAATTTAATATATCAAATTTATATTTTTAAAACAAACTATAATAGAAATATCAGCATAGCATGAAGTAGCAAAGTAGAGTGAAGTTAAAAAAAAAAAGAGAAAGCTTAACAATGAACCAAGAAGAAAGAAGAATGTTAAAAAGTGGACTTCATTAGTCAACGTCATTCTTGCCAAAGTCCATAGATCCAAAAGTCTAAAAGGTGTGTGGCTGATGAGGGCTGAGATTCTACTGGAAAAGTTTCAAATAAGTTTCAATCAATTACATGTGGAAGTCGAATCATATGGAGGGGAAAAACTTCACCTACTACGTCATATAACCTTAATTATGGATATAGAAATTGTATTAAAACTAAACAAAGTCATAACTATCATTAATACAACAATTTATTTAATTATAACATTTAAGATTTAAAAACCTACCTCATGATTGATGACAGTCCAACCACAAGATGAATCACTGTCACTGGAGTTTTCAGACATTTTTCAGGTATCTAGAAATATTTATTTGTAAGATACAGTCAAAAAAAAAAAAGTTGGACATTCAAGTCCCTATATCCTAACACAAAACTGTTGTCTTCAAAGGAACATAACCTTTGAAACTAAGTATTTGGGTAAATTTGAGTAGGCAAGAAGCACAAAATAAATACAAAGGATGTGGTAATTACAGAAGACTGCAATTCTCTAGCAAATTTTCTGAGAGAAAATGGATATGTACTGATCCCCAAAGCATAAAGAGACATTGGAAAGCAACTTGGCATCATATAAAAATCATTTTCCCATGCTCTGCCACTTCTAAGATAGTTAAAACACATGGCAATCCATGTGTTTTCAGTTTCCACATCTATAAAATGGGCATTAGACTACAGAAACATAGAAAAACAGAATTCAAAATTTAGATCAGTCACCTTATTTTACAAATGAAGAGTGGAAGTCCAAGAGCTTAGTTAAATAACTTGCCCAAAATCACTCATATATAGAAAATAATAAAGTAAGAATTTGAACAAAGATTCTCTCACAACTCTTTCCATTGCACATCTCTGAGTGAAGTCCTTTATAAAATGAACTTAATGATGATGATCATTAGGCTGGGCAGATGGTATACTTAGACTGTGGGATGAAAAAAATCAAGCTAAAGTGAACAATTCTTGTTGGGCAATAGTGAAAGAAAGACTGAACAGCAATTAAAGTTTAAAATGGCACTAAGGTAAAGTTACTCTAAAAAAACTTGTACTTGATATTTTAGGCAATCCAATCCAAAAAATATTACCTGCTATATACGAGGCATTATACTAGTCCCTGAGAATAGAAGATGATCCTGACTTCTCTTCTGATATCTCTATATACCATCTTTGGCTAATTTTCTCAGCTCCCACAGGTCGAACTGTCCCTAAACAGATAACTCTCAAATCTAGAAATCCAATCCAAATCTCTCTTCTGTGCTTCAGCATAGCATTACTAACTGCTTGTGAACATCTTTTATCTGGATAAAACCAGGTAAAACAAAATCCAACCACCCCAAATTAAATACCTTATCTTCTATTCCTTCCTGCTCCCCCTCGAAAACAATACAAAATCCTTGTTTTTCCTCCAAATGTTCCTATTTTTGTAGAGGCTATCATCAAACTCCAGTTATCCAGATTCAAAACTTTGGAGTCACCCCAGATTTTTCAACCTTTCTCACATCCCCCATTCCACTCAGATAGTCCACTGTACTACTACAATATCTCTCTTATTCTTTTCCTTTATTTACATGGCAACCTCTTTATTTCCAGTCTATATCACGTCTCACCTGAATATATAAGATATAACTTCCTGCTTCCATTTTCTAAAGCTTCCTACACATAAATACCACTTTAATACGCTTAAAACATCCCACCCCCAAGTTCAAGCAACTAGTGATTTCCTATTGCTTCTAGGATAAAATACAAACCCTTCTGCTTTGTGTTTAAATACTTTAAGTCTACAGCACTTTAACAAAGATCCTGGTTTAAACAATGCTTTGTTGATGATGATAACATTTATTTTGTATGTAGTAATAAATGTACATGTAATTTCCACAGCAAGACTGTAAACTTCTTGAGAGCAGTAAGTTTTTGTTGTCTTTGTACACCCAGAACCTGGCACATAGTAAACATTTAACAAATAATTATTGATTAACTCCCTTCAGCATTATATAACATGGAGAATAAACTAGATGACTTCTGAGGGCCCTTACAACTATAATCTTTTAATAAAGTAAAATCTTACAATTAGACATTTAAACAGTTGTCTTAAGGACAACTTCTTTTTTACCCTGGACAAAATGGTATAAATACCAGAGAGAAAAACCAAGTGATAGAAATAGTATACCACACAGGCAGTTCTGGATACAAGAAAGTCATATAAAATATATACAGACAATACAAGAAAAAAAATTTAAAGTTATTAAATAAGATCTAATATTTATGTAGTCCTTTAATATTTATATTATAAATATAAATTCAAGGCATTCCTTACAGTCACTATTTCAGGGAAAACTGAGGCTCTGATGGATTAAGTGACTTCTTGGGAGTGTACCTTCAGTCATTTTTTACTCTCTTGTCCCCAGCCCAGAGCTTTGGAGAACTTAACAGTAATGACTTAATAAATGGAGTCACTAGGCAAGGATTTTAAACACTATCTCTTTTTTCATCACTTAAAATCATTTAATTACCTTAGCTTATGTCAAATGATAGGGCCTCTGTGAATATGTTGAACTTTGGGGTCATTATGATCAATAAGGTAAAGGATTAGAGACTTTCTCCAATTCTCAGGACCTTTCAAACCTCTCTAAAATAAAAATCATGCACAAGAGATAAAAACAATTTCAGCTGTCTCCATGGCCTAAAGCACTAAGAACTAATAACTACTAGCAGACACTAATCCCTATTTCCTAACTCTCCCAAAGAGCACAACCTCCCCACCAGCAGCCACCACAGGTGATGGTGGAGTTGTGAATGGATCCAATCATTCTGGAGAGCAATATGGACTATGCCCAAAGAGCAAAAATAAAATGTTCATTCCTTTTGACCCAGCAATTCCAATTCTAAGGCTATATCCAGAAATCATTAAAAATAGGAAAAGTCCCACCATGTTACAAAATATTCATAGCAACTCTTTTTGTAGTGGCAAAGAAGTGGAAACTAAGGAGATGCCTATCAATTGGGGAATGGCTAAACAAGTTAGGTACATGAATACTATGGAATATTATTGTTCTATAAGAAACCATAAATGGTGGGTCTCCAGAGAAGCATAGAATAAGTTACAAAATCTGATACTGAGTGAAGGAAGCAGAACCAAGAGAACAATGTATATATTAACAACAACACTGTGAGATGATCAACCTTGAAGGAAGCAGCTCCTCTCAGCAGTTCAGAGAGCTAGGACAACCGCATTATATTGGTTATGGACAATGTTATCCCCATCCAGAGGAAGAAAAACGGAAGAAAAACAAAACAAAACAAAAACAAAACAACCCTTCAGAATCTGGTGAACACTTTGTAAAAATTATCTTCTTATGTATCTCTTTCCCTTAATCCTAATTCCTCATACAGAAAATGACTAATCTGTAAACATGTTTATCAAAAACACACACACACACACACACACACACACACACACTGCTAACCTGACTGTTCGCTGCTGAGGGGAAGTGGGTGGGAGGGGAGGGTGGAAGGAAGTAAATTTTGTAACTTAAAAATATACATGTGAATATGGATGAAAAAGAAAGAAAAAGAAATAAAACTTTAAAAAATAAATAATAGGGGCAGCTAGACGGCACAGTGGATAGAGTACCAGCCCTGGAGTCAGGAGAATCCGAGTTCAAATCTTACCTCAGACACTTAATTGCCTAGCTGTTAAACTGGGCAACTCACTTAACCCCACTGCCTTAAATAAATCAAATTTTAAAAACAAATAATAAAAAGAAAATCCACAGTAGTAAATCCCACCCCCCAAAAAAAGAGAAATTAGGAACGAAAATACATAGAAATGAAAGGCATTCTAGAAAAAGAAAAGCAAAAAGGAATAACATTAAAAGAAAATGATTTCTAAACAAGGCAAAACATTTTAATCTAGAAAACAAGGATACAAAAAGACAATTTAAGATTTATTAGTCTTGGGGAAGCTATGTGGCAAGATAGCTAATAATCTTGGAGTCCAGACGATCTGAGTTCAAATTTGGACTTGAACATTTACTAGTTTTATGATCCTGAACAACTATCAACTGACTCAAAAAGAAAAGAAAAAAATTTATAAATCTCCCAAAAGAATATGACAAAAGTAAAAAAAATAAACAAAACTCAAAACACCATAAAGAGTTACATCAGTTGAGATCATTCTCATATCCTTACTAATGCACCAACAAAAAAATTTAAGAGACTTAAGAGTTACTTGAGAGTTGATTTCAATTCTCCTAATTCAATCAATGTAGGGATGGGAGGGGGGCAGAGATGAGAAAAGGAAAAGCACAACCTATGTTGGAAAAGGTCATCGGGGAAGCTGTATTATCAGAAAGGAGCCAGGTTTTGAAAGCCAGAATTTGAAAGGAGTGGGAAAGGCAAAGATTTAAGATGAAAAGAAGTTTGTTGTCAATAGAAAAGGTATTCCAGAAGAGGGGTAACTTTTTGTTAAGATCTGGAGAGGGAGAAAGGGTATGGGAATGGGAATAAGGAATAGAGGATTGTGGAGATAGAGAATGAAGTCTGGATAATTACATAGGGGATTTCAGAATCACTAGAATGAAGGGATATAACTAGGTAGAGTTTGTTCATCAAGTAAAAAAAATAGCTTTGCAAAGTCAATAGTATTATGATCTGGGGGTTGGGGTGGCATGAGGAAGAATCCATTCAAAGTCTTGGGCAGTTCAAGCAAAGGAGGAAGAACTTAGAGCATATGGAGTGGTGATAATTCTCCATCCTCCAAGGCAAGAGCCCAGGTTAAAAGGCCTTCTCTCATTTCAGTGGCAGAAGACTATTACAATGGAATGGTACCTCTCCTCTTCCCCTGGAGGCTGGAGTCATACAAGAAAACAATGGTATGGTGTCCATTAAAATATAGTTAAATATAAGAAGTTTGAGGGGAGAACACTAGCATTTGAGGAGAATCAAGAATGGCTTTATGCAAAAGATATCTGAGCTACATCTTAAAGGAAGTGAGAAATTCTACGAGGTAGAAGGTAAGGAAGCAGTGCATACAGGCATGGAGAACATCCAGTACAAAGGCACAGAGGTAGACGAAGAAATGTCATGAATGATGCACATAGAGAAGGTCAGTGGATCACAGAGCTGCCGAAGAGACAGTGACATCTAATGAGGTCAGGCTATGCAGGCTTATATTTTATTCTAGAAGCAAAAAGAAGAGTAGAGACCATATGGTCATCTGTGATTAAGAAAAATACTTTGACAGCAGGGTGTAAAATGGACTGGATTGGTCAGACTGAAAGGCAGAGACACAATGTCAATCTAGGAGAGAGAGATGATTTGGTGCTATGTGACTGAAAGTTAGTGGTGGGAGATATTGTGAAGGATTAAAAACAGCAAGATTTGAAAACCGATTAGTTATGTGGGAGTCCAAGATAAATTTTAGATTACAAACCTAGGAGGTTAGAAAGTTGTCTTCCAACAGAAATAGGGAAGTTTAGAAGAGAGGAGTGTTTAGTGAAAAAACTAAATTCAATTTTAAACATTTTGAGCTAAGATGTCTCAGAAACCACTTGGGGAAGAAACTAAGGCTGGCTATGTAGATCTGGGAGTGATCAACATAAACATGATGGTTAAATCGTAAGACTGATGAGGTTCCAGCTTCGGGGGCCGCGGTGGCGGTGGCGGTGCCTGCAGTGCAGTGTGGAGGGCCTTGGGCAGTTGCTGGTGGCCGCCGACATGGAGACACTCTACTGGGTGCCCTTCGTGGTCCTCAAGTGCCCCAACCTGAATCTGAAGAAGCCGCCCTGGGCCAACATGCCATCCACAATGAAGGTATATGCCCTGGTGGTGGTGTCTTACTTCCTCATCACCAGAGGAATAATTTATAATGTCATTGTGGAACCACCTGGTGTTGGATCTATGACAGATGAACATAGACATTCGAGACCAGTTGCTTTCCTGGCATATAGAGTGAATAGACAATATATTATGGAAGGACTTGCATCCAGTTTCCTGTTTACAATGGGAGGTTTAGGTTTCATAATCCTAGACCGATCTAATGCACCAGATATTCCCAAACTCAATAGATTTCTTCTTCTATTCATTGGTTTCGTCAGTGTCCTCCTGAGTTTCTTCATGGCACCAGTGCTCATGAGAATGAAGTTGCCAGGCTTTTCGTGAAGACGTAACAATAATTGGATTTGTTCCTTTTAATGACTTTTCAAAGGCCAATCTGCTCCAGGACAAGACTTGGAACATGGATTGTCTGTGACTCAGAATGACAAAAAGGGAAGGTCTGGTGTAAAAATGCAAAAGGTTTAGTCCCTAAAAAAAACTCTTGGTTCTCACTGTTGAAATAATTATAATAATTATAGTAATTGACACCACTGTTTTTCTATACTGACTTATGTCGAGTAATCATATCTTCCCCTCTGTTTTTTTCTCCCTATTTTAGAGAGAAGTTTTTTTTCTGTATAATGAAAATACCAAATAAAATATTTCATTATGTCCTACAAGCCCACTTGTAAATTCCACCTTTTCAGGAAAGGACACCTCTGATGATGTGCACAAGTCACTTCAGGGAGCTGGAGCCTCCAGGCTGATAATTTTATCCAGGGAATCAGCTTTGCCTTGACCCTTCATTATTTTAAGTGAAGTTTTTTAAATGAGTGACTTTCTGTGATTTTTATGTGAGACTGTGTTCCCTAAACAAACAATAAGATGTGTGAAAAAAGCCAAAATAAATCATTTTTCTATTTAAAAAAAAAAAGACTGATGAGGTTCCAAGAGAGAAGAGAAGAAGACCCAAGTCAAAATCTTGGGAGACAGTTAAGAAATATGATATGGAAAATAAATCAGCAAAAGAAACAGAGAAGGGACAGTCAGAGAGGTAAAAGGTGAAACTGGAGAACAGTTTCAGGAAAACTCAAAAAAGAAAAAGGAGATTGGACTTCCTCACTAAAGAGGAGAGGGAGGTTAATATGGCAAATGCAGCAGAAAGGTTGAGAAAGATTAGGGCTGTGGAATGATTATCAGATCCAGCAATTAAAATATCACTGTTAAGTTTGGATAGAGCAGTTTCCAGCTGAGTGATTTCATGGATAACCAGATTGCAGAGACATGAGGAATCAGAAGAGAACAAGTACAGACAGTAAAGTGGACAAATTTTTCAAGAAACTTGGTTGAGAAGGAGAAGATATAGAATGATAGAGAGGGATGGTGGAGTGGGTTTTTTTGGTTTGGTCAGTTTTTTAAGGATGGGGTAGACTTGGGCATGTTTCAAGGCATAAGGAAGGAATCAGTTCATAGGAAGAGATTGGAGATTTGAAAGAGGGAGAATGACAGAGGATATAGCCCTCCTGAAGTCAGGAGTAGAATCAAAGGCACATCTAGAGGGTTTGCCCTTGACATGGAGAATGGGAGAAAAAAAGGAGACTAGCCTGAGAAAAGGGTAGAAAATTAGAGGTCTTCATGAGGAACGAAATCAGTAAGGAAAAGGTGAGGTGTATAGAGAAGCAGAGTAAGAAGAGTTTGTGGTCACTTATGTAAGAGAATATCAGTTTCTACTTCAGGGAAGTGGTGTGCTTGTGGGTGATGTTGAGAGCTAGTGTGTGTGTCCATTCCTATATATGTGGCTGAGGCCAAGTAATAAGAGAAAAAAGCAGTGGGTCTTGCAGCTTAAGGAGTTTGAAGAAATGAGAAATCAGGGAATTATGGAAAGATAAAAATCTCAGTATCTTGTTTACCTGAGGGCTCAGCTAGTACCAAGGATAAAAGTTAGAGGGGAAACAAATTTCCACTTAACTGACCAACAATTTAGGCTTTCTAAAAATGAAAAAAAGCTACCTTTATGGATTGAAAGATCCAGAAGTCATTAGAAGTGATTAAAAAAACTAAAAACAGACCATTCCTCTACCATATAACTGAAAAATTACTCTTGCCTTAGATGTAAGAATGTACTGATGTGTTATTCATAAGTCCCTTTTAACTGATGAGTTAAATTTTTCACACTTGTTATATTTAATACAAAAAGTACTCTCTCTCCACTTTTGACAATATAAGATTTAATAGCATTTTTCGAGAATAAATACACTCAGGGCAGAGCCAAAGATGGCGACAGGAGAAGAACCTCTCTCACAAAACTCATAAAATAATGACTCTAAATTTTCAAGAGACAGAACCCACAGAGGGATGCAGTGAGGCAATTCTCCAGACCAAGGTAACCTGGAAAACAGCAGAAAGGCTCACCTCCACAGGCTGGAGGGGCCACCAGCCAGCATGAAGGAACTTCAGCCTCCCAGGAGCAGCCCCAGGGCACTTGGAGCCTTGGCTCACAGCAGCCGGGACAGTTTCCTGACCTACACCCCGGGGAGCACCAAGCACAACTTGGAATATCTGGGGGGGGGGGGGGGCGGGACCTCTGCCAGAGCAAGCCCTTAAAGCCGGCCCCAGGGCACTCAGCTAGCAGCAAGGCCCAGGCAGCCCAGATCCAGGAAGGAGCAGGCCACAGTCAGTAGCAGGTGGAGCCAGTAAGCAGGAACCCCCAGGCAATGGAGCCTTGAGTACTCAGCCTAGGTAGGGAAGTGGAAAGAGACTTCCAAGGTCTGTCCTCTGTACCTGGATCCTCTGTACCTGGAACAGGACTCTGGGGTTCTAACCACATTCAGATCCTGATCACAGTCTAGGCCCCCCATAGAAAAGCAGCCCCCCCCACCTCAGCCCCGTGGCAGAAGGATCTCCTTGTGGTCATTCACAAACCAGGAGGGAAGACAGAGCTTCATACAATGAGACCCTTGGGGGGGGGGGGTCCCAATAATACTCAAAAGCTCAGGAAGCACCCCAAGACCAGGCACAGGATGGGGAAATGAGTAAACAGAGAAAAAAGAGGAACACCATTGAGAAATACATTGCCTATGATCCCAAGAAGGATCAAAATATTCAGTCTGAAGATGAGAAAGTCCAAGTTCCTGCTTCCAAAGACTGCCAAAAAAATGGAAATTGGGCTCAGGCTATGACAGAACTCAAAAAAGATTTTGAAAATCAAGTGAGGGGGCGGCTAGGTGGCATAGTGGATAGAGCACCAGCCTTGGAGTCAGGAATACCTGGGTTCAAATCCCACCTCAGACACTTAATAATTACCTAGCCGTGTGGCCTTAGGCAAGCCACTTAACCCCATTGCCTTGAAAAAATCTAAAAAAAAAAAAATCAAGTGAGGGAGATAGAAGAAAAATTGGGAAAAGAAATGAGAGATGCAGGAAAACCATGAAAAAGGAGTCAGCAGCTTAGTCAAGGAGATCCCCCCCCAAAAAAAATGCTGAAGAAAATAACATGTTAAAAACCAGCTTAGGTCAAATGGATAAAACAGCTCAAAAAGTTATTGAGGAGGGGCGGCTCTAGGTGGCACAGTGGATAAAGCACCAGCCCTGTAGTCAGAAGTACCTGGGTTCAAATCCGGTCTCAGACACTTAATAATTACCTAGTTGTGTGGCCTTGGGCAAGCTGCTTAACCCCATTTACCTTGCAAAAACCTAAAAAAAAAAAGTTATTGAGAAAAATGCTTTAAAAAGAAGAACTGGCCAGATGGAAAAAGAGATAAGAAAGCTCTCTGAAGAAAAAAAAAATCCTTCAGCTCTAGAATGGAGCTGAAGGAAGCTTCTGACTTTACGAGAAGTCAGGACACAATACTTCAAAACCAAAAGAATGAAAAATTAGAAGAAAATGTGAAACATCTCATTGAACAAAAAACGACTGATCTGGAAAACCGATTCAGGAAAGATAATTTTTTTCAGGAAAAATAATTTAAAAATTATTGGGATACCTGAAAGTCATGATCAGGAAAAGGACATCATTTTTAAAGAATTCCTACAGGAAAATTGTCCAGATAACCCTAGAAGCAGAAGGCAAAACAGAAAGTGAGAGAATCCACCAATTTCCCCCAAAAAAAGATCCAAAGAAAACCCCCAGGAATATTACAGCCAAGTTCCAGAACTCCCAAGTCAAAGAG
The DNA here is from genome assembly GCF_037893015.1 of Macrotis lagotis. Taxonomy (NCBI): domain Eukaryota; kingdom Metazoa; phylum Chordata; class Mammalia; order Peramelemorphia; family Peramelidae; genus Macrotis; species Macrotis lagotis. Next base: position 168,130,123 of record NC_133661.1, on the reverse strand, counting down.
AAAATATTACAAGCAGCCAGAAGGACACAATTCAAATATTGTGGAGCTGCAGTCAGGATCACACAGGACTTAGGAGCAACTACAGCAACTGCATTAAAGGCTCGTAGGGCTTAGAATGCAACCGAGAATCAACTACCCAGCAAAACTGAAGGTCCTCTTCCAGGGAAAAAGATGGACTTTCAATGAACCAAGGGAATTTCAAATGTTCCTGTTAAAAAGACCAGAGCTGAACAGAAAGTTTGATCTTCAAATACAGGACTCAGGCGAAGCATAGAGAGTGGAGGAGAAGGGGAAAATATGAGGGACTTAATGATGATGAACTGCATGTATTCCTACATAGAAAAATGATACTAATAATACTCATAAGAAACTTCTCATTTAATAGAGCAGGTAGAAGGAGCTTTTATAGATGAAGTACAGGAGAGAACTGAATTTGAAAATATAATATAGTGCAAAAATGGAGTCAATGGCTTAAAGGGAAATGTACTGGGAATAAGAGAAAGGAGAGGTGGAATAGGCTAAGATATTTCATATAAGATGGGTTTTTTATTACAATGAGCTATTGGAAGGGGGGAAGGCGAGGGGGAATGAGGGAACCTTTGCTCTCATCAGATGTGGTTCAGGGAGGAAACAGCATATATACTCAATGGGGGTACAGGCATCTAGAATAAGAAGGAGAGAAGGGGATGGGGGAAGGGGGAGATGTGAGTGATGGGGGAGAGGGTGGACCATGGGGGAGAGTGGTCAGATATGACACATTTTCTTTTTTACTTCTTGCAAGGGGCTGGGATTAGATGGCCAGTCCGGGACCACTGGGCCAGGTGGTTGCTGGGCCTTAGAGGTGGTATGTGGGCTCAGGGCCTCTTGGCCCCAGGGTCAGTGATCAGTCTGCTGCGCCATTCAGCTACCCTACAGTACATTTAAGAAGTGGGACAGAGTGAAAGGAGAGAGAAAATATATAGTGCATGGTAGTGGGGTAGTATGAATGGAGGGAGCTGTGATCAGCAATGGCAATAGTGGAAAAATATGAAAGAAGCTTCTATGATGGACTTATCCTAAAGAATGTGACCCACCCATGACAGAGCTGGCAGTGTTAGGACACAGACTGAAGCACATTCATTATTATTATTAGAGGGGGTTGTGGGGCAGATGGGGTTGGGTGGCTTGCCCAGGGCTGCACAGCTGGGTGACTGTTGGGTGTCTGAGGCCGGATTTGGACCCGGGTGCTCCTGACTCTGGGGCCGGTGCTCTGTCCACTGTATCACCTGGCCGCCCCTATTATTAGTATTATTATTTTTTAATTTTAATTTTTTCCTCTTTCTTGCTCATGAGGGGCTAAATTTTGGGGGGGATGGGGTATTACATTTACTCTTAAACAAGAATATTTTAGTAATATATAAAAAATCATTTGTACAAAAATAAACATAATTAAAATTAAAAAAAAATTTTAAATGGTTAAAAAAAGAATAAGTACACTCTTAGAAATTAACCTTGTATAGAAAAGGAGCCTCCTAAAAAATTCTTTTTTCCTATACCTTAGTAATCAAGACCTCTAAGTTATCTCCTAATATACTGAAAAATCTAGAATATTTACTTATAAATGTTCCTTGATGAACTAATTTTATTTTAATGTAAAAAGAAATTATAAATTCAGAAACCAATGTGGAGGCAATTAATGAATTAAAGGGACTAAAAATTACTATCACTATAAACAAACACATACACATAATGATCCTAATCTCAATAAATTAGAGATGGATTAATTCATTGTTACCTGATATGATGGTACCGTCATCATTCCTGAATAACTACATTTTATTATGAAAAAGAACAGGTTTCCATAACCTCATCTTCTAGAATACAGGGATGATGGAGAAGAATAGGAGCATTATTGTCCAACATGGCTAAAATTCTGTTCTAAAGTAAACAATAGATTGTCAGTAGAGGCTCCAGAAATACTCAGAAAGAAAATGTAAATATGCTAACATTCTATTAAGTGATTCAATGAACAATGTCACTTGACATTTTCAACCCTTAAATTTCCCTGCCCACAGTATTCTATCTAAAGCTCAGTTTAAAAAAAAAAATGTTTTTCAGAGACTGCTCAAAAATGAAATAAAAATGTTTCCTTGAAAAATGACTTCCTGGGGCAGCTAGGTGGCATAGTGGATAAAGCACCAGCCCTGGACTCAGGAGTACCTGGGTTCAAATCCAGCCTCAGACACTTAATAATTACCTAGCTGTGTGGCCTTGGGCAAGCCACTTAACCCCGTTTACCTTGCAAAAAACCTTAAAGAGAGAGAGAGAGAGAGAGAGAGAGAGAGAGAGAGAGAGAGAGAGAGAGAAATGACTTCTTAGACTTGTATAAAATGATGTGGAATGAAGTGAGCAGAAACAGGAGAACATTGTACATGTTAATAGCAATATTATGTGATGATCAACCATGACGGACTTTAGCTCCTCTCAGTGATTAAGAACAATTCTAAGACTTATGATGGAAAATGCCTTCCACGTCTAGAGAAAAAACGTTGGAGTCTGAATGCAAACCAAAGCATATTTTCATTTTTTAAAACTTGTTTTATGTGTTTTTTCTTCCTCATGGTTTTTTCCCCCTTTAGTTCTTATTATTTGTTCACAATGACTAATATGGAAATATGTTAACATGATTGCACATATGTAACTATATCAGATTTCTCATTATCATGGGGGGAGGGAGGAGACAGAAAAAAGGTGAAAGTGTTTTGAAAATCATAAATCAGTATATGAACCTCAATAATTATTAACATCAAGTTCACCATTCATAAAAGCAATTAGGCAATGTAGATCTGAAAGGGATCTTTAGAGCCTAGTCCATCTAGACATAATCAACTCTTCTAATTTTACAGTTAAGAGAACTGAGGTCCAGAGTAAGAAAAAATACACAAAGTGTACCTAATAGGAGTAAGGAATAGAGTTGGGATTCCTGTCTAGGTTCCCCAAACTCCAAATTCAGTATTCTTTTCAATATTGTACCTATCTCTCATCGAGAGGCAACAAAGCATAGAGAAAAGAGAATGGTAATTAGTTTCAAGATACCTGAGTCCAGGTTGTCATAATTAGTACTTCTGTATTCACACAGATGACTCATTAAAAACCATATAAACTTTAAAACTTATCAAATGTTAAGTCTGCAAAAGACCTCAGAAATCAAAAAATCCAACCCATTCATTTTATAGTTGAGAAAACTAAGGTCTTGAGGTCAAAAGACTTGTTCCAAGCTCACACAGCTAGTAAGTACAATTGTCTATCTAAACCAAATCTTATGATTTCTATTACATATTAAACTTTTAAAGCTTATTTTCCCTAGAAGAGTGGATTATTGCTTGTCTTTTCACCCTGCCATATCTCAATCTTGAGATTGAGACAAAGTGCTAAAGAAATTGAAAAAAAGTGGTGGCAATGAAAATGAAGGGACCAAACAGACTACAACAACACTAAAATAAACAGAAATCTGTCTAATTATAACTATGACTCCTAAGAGATTAACAAATGCACCTCCATCATCCAACCTTTCTAGACAACAATTGGGAATTATGCCCGAAGGGCAATAAAAACGTGCATACTCTTTGATGCAGCAATACCATAGAGATTATGAAAAAGGGTAAAAACAACACTTGTACAAAAATAATCATAGCAGCCCTGTTTGTGGTGGGAAAGAATTGGAAATTAAGTGAATGTCCTTCAATTGGGGAATGCCTTAACAAACTGTGGTATAAGTATGTGATGGAATACTATTGTTCTATTAGAAACCAGGAGGGATGGGAATTCAGGGAAGCTTGGAAGGATTTGCATGAACTGATGTTGAGCGAGATGAGAAGAACCAGAAAAACATTGTACACCCTAAGAGCAATATGGATTCAATGATCAATCTTTTTTTAAGAAAGATTTTATTTGAATTTTACAATTCCCCCCCATTCTTGCTTCCCTCCCCCCACCCCCTACAGAAGGCAGTCTATTGGTCTTTACATTGTTTCCATGGTATACATTGACCTCAGTTGAATGTGATGAGAGAGAAAACATATCCTTAAGGAAGAAAAATAAAGTATAAGAGAGAGCATAATTACATAATAAGATAACAGGGTTATTTTTTCCTAAATTGAAGGTAACAGTCTTTGGTCTTTGTTCAAAGCTGTGATTCACATTTTAGTAATGCAGAGAAAAAAATCTCTAGCAACAATGCCATTCAACAGATTCACTCTTTTTAATCCATTTTTAATCCATTTTTTTCCCTTTTTGCTAAAGAGAATTGAGTCAATACCACAATTCTTTCTTTGGATAGTATTCTCCATCTCAGACAGCCCCAAATTGTCCTTGATTGTTGCACTGATGGAATGAGCAAGTCCATCAAGGTTGATCATCCCCCCCCCCATGTTGCTGTTAGGGTGTACAGTGTTTTTCTGGTTCTTCTCATCTCACTCAGCATCAGTTCATGCAGATCCCTCCAGGCTTCCCTGAATTCCAATCCCTCTTGGTTTCTAATGAAACAATAGTGTTCCATCACACATATACCACAGTTTCTTAGGGCATTCCCAATCGAAGGATATTCACTTAATTTCCAATTCTTTACCACCACAAACAGGGTTGCTATGAATATTTTTTGTACAAGTGTTGCTTTTACCCTTTTGCATACCTCTTCAAAATGTTGTTGTACTCTTAACAAATGGCATTGCTGGATCAAAGAGTATGCACATTTTAAAAAATGCACCTCCAGACTTTAAAAAGTGGAGGTCTAAGGGTGTGGAACCTGATATTTTCCTTCAGACTAGATCAATCTGTTGATTGGTTTTGCTGATTTTCTTTATAAATTTCTGGTAATAAGGCTGGAGGAACAGTATTATCCAGGCATCAATTAAACTTAAAAAAAAAATTTAAGGGGCTATAGAGGACATCAATCACTATCAAAAACTGAAGTCAGAACACAGAGAAAAGAAAGTAGAGAGGCTGGCTTCTGAGAAGATAAGGATATAAGGCTATTAAAAGTAAGAAACTAAGAGAGTGCTCTGAAGTTCTAAATACTGTCCCCTGTTTCATCTGAGCATTCCCTTACTGTTAGTTTTCTCAAACCCCAATGTATTTATTTTTCTTCTTTTTTTATTTATGGCTTTTTACAAGGCAATAGGGTTAAGTAACTTGCCCAGGGTCACACAGCTAGATTAAATATTAAGACTGAATTTGAACTCAGATCCTCCTGACTTCCAGAGCTGCCCCGCCATGTATAATTTTAACAAGTCAGTCCTCTCTTAGTTTCTAAAGAGAGATCTTAAGATAAGCATAGCTATAATTGTAACAGAAACAATGAAATCATCTTGTACAAAAAGTGGATAAATTATTTCAGCACTCTGGTATGACTAGATCATCTTGTAAAGATTAATAATAGTTCATCCTAGTAATAAAGACTTACATTTTTAAAATGGCAACTCCCTCAAGAGAAGTAAAATTTGAATGCATAAAATAATTTTAGAGAAATAACGACTTATTTGGGGGAATTTTGTTTTTCAGAGACCAAAGAATCATGTCATTATCCTGAACTTTGGCTTCCAAACAAATATCATGAGAATAGCTGCAGAGAAAATTTAACCCTACCAGAAATGTAATGGGAAAGGACTCCCACTTAAAGCATTATCTAGAGTTATATTTAAACTATTAAAAGTGTGCCCTGAGGTAAACTAGAACCCTAAGTCATTTTTTTTTATTTTTAAAATTGGAGCTGGAAGCTGTGATTCACATTTTAGTAATGCAGAGAAAGAAATCTCTAGCAACAATGCCATTCAACAGATTCACTCTTTTTAATCCATTTTTTTCCTTTTTGCTAAAGAGAATTGAGTCAATACCCAATTACTCTACAAACATCTGAGGTAGTGAAGAAAGGCACTCTGAGTTTGTTTTCTTCTATGGTGTAACATCCTTAAAATTGAGAAACAGAAGCAACCATTGCTATATTCGAAGATAAAGTGATCCTTTCTGTTTTTTCTGATCTAAAAGACAATTCATAAGAATGTGTACTCAGACTAAGTGACAACAATGAACCCAATATACTCAACTTAAAATTTGGAGGATAAGTGCAGTGTTTATTTATCCCCCAATGCCAACTACAAAGGAGTCAAAAGAATTGTGAAATGTCTTTTCTTTTGAAAAAAAAAATGCATATGTATGTATATAGAACACAATAAAGAATGTCAAGTATTCTTACTAAAATTCATTTCACTTTGCAGAAGATGAAATGATCTCTCATATGGAAAACCTCTTTAAAATTATCAGATAATAATATAAACCTGATCACTGTAAAACCATAAAACACCTCAAGATTGTCTATTTTTATAAAGTATGGTCTTTATTTGTAACTTTTGTTTTACATAATTTTTGTAATTATATATATATGTATATGTATATGTGTATATATATATATATATATATATATATATATACATATTAGGTTTTTGTAAGGTAAATGGGGTTAAGTGGCTTGCCCAAGGCCACACAGCTAGGTAATTATTAAGTGTCTGAGACCGGATTTGAACCCAGATACTCCTGACTCCAGGGCCGGTGCTTTAACCACTGCGCCACCTAGCCATCCCTTGTAATTAAATTTGTAAGGTGTCAAATGCTGAAATAAGAGCCACTAGGAATGGACAAAGGCTAATATGTCTCCCAAGAGGGAGAAAATCCATAATCTAACTGTTCCTTGGCTCAAAAACTTACTTATCTACTATATATATTTCAGATATAGTAGAATGTAATTAATGTAAAAGTTTCATTTCAAAAATATAAAAACCAAGTAACACCCTAAACTTATTAATTGCATTTATTTGATCTCATCAGACTTGAGAGTCAAAAATAAACCCAAAAGAATTACACTGCAATTTCAAGACTTTTCTATTCAGAAGTATTGAAAATCAAGTCATTTTGTCAAGATGAAGTTATATTTCTTTCTATTTGGGAGAGGCAAGCTAAACTGTTTCAAGAAATTAAATAGATCTTAATTTGTTTTCAAGGAAATTTCTTGGCTAAAAGCTTTGATAGTGTAGTATGTGGCAAAATTTCACTGGATTAGATAAAGAATCTAGATTCCAACACAGGCTCTAACTCTTGCTATCTGACTTCCACAAATCCTTTAGCCTCCTTTCAGGTTTACTCATCTTGAAAAGGTACAATAATATCACTTTGCCTTATAGGATTGTAGTGATAAATGAAAAAATTAAAAAGCTTAAAATACTAAACTTTAGCTAATAAATAAATAAAATAAGAATTTTTAACCTAAGATCCATGACTTCTTTCAGGAATATTTTTATTGCTGAATTTTAAGTTTAATTTTTTTATTCAGAAAAATCTGCTATCTTCCTCTCAACTATCACACCCCGCCAAGAGAATGAAAGAAAAACAAAATCTCTGTTACAAAGATGTATAGTAAAGTATAGTCAAGCAAAACAAATCTCCACACCAGAAATTATATAATAGTTCACTCAAGTCTTCCCAGGTTTCTCTAACACCATCATTTGTTAAGAGTACAACAACATTTCAATCACATTTATATATGTAACTTGTTTGGTCATTCATTGCTCAATGGATGAGCACCCCCTCAAAATTCAATTCTTTTGCAAGGCAAAAGAAAAGGGCTATAAATATTTTTATACATCCTTAAGAGTTTTGTTTTGCTTAGGTATAAATCTTTCCTTAATCTATCTTCTAATTCCTTAGCTTCTCTCTCCCATTTCTCTCCTATTTCCCAGTTGAATAAAATGTATGGCTCTACTCAACTGTGTGAACTTTGACCACTTCATATAAGAATGAAGTTGAAGTGTCAGCTGCCTTTTTGTTTGAAACCATGTCTTGGGAGATAATTTCCCCAAACTTCCTTTTCCTGCTCCCACCTCATTTTTCCCCTCCCTTTCTATTCTTCTTTTAAGATTATTAACAAATAAGAGAACCACTCCCTTTACTATTTCAGATAATGTTAGAATAGCTGCATTTCATTACAATTAGTTTCCTATGTAATCCAATATATTTTACTTTGCCCACAGCCTTTACTTGATAGAGGTCTGAAGCCTTAAAATGAAAAAAAGGTTAAGAACTTCTCCCATTGTGTGTATGTGGGATATGGTGAAATAAACCTGGAAAAATAGATTAGAGACAAATTGTGTCTAAATGCCAGGATAAGGTGTTTTATCCCATAAATGAGGAGCCACTGAGTTAAGAACAATGTTAATGACCTGATATATTAAGAAGATCATTCTGGCAGCTATTAAGTGAATATCTCATGTGAGATACACTAGAAAGTGGAAGAGAGGATAGGAGACTATTCTAATGGTGAAGAAAGAAATAAATGAGGTCCAAAATTAGGATAGGAGTACCAAAGGAAAGCACTAGATTTAGAAACATCTCCAAGAGATATTTCCTCAAAATAAAGTGGGAGGATTAAATTAAATGATCCCTGAAGTCAGTTCCAATTTGACATTGGAAAAGATATTATTCAGGTAAACTCAACATGTCTTGGCAAATAACTGTACTAAGGTGAGAAAGAAAAGGAAGAGAATTTGTCCTTAATTTCCTGACAGCAGATAGGTGCCATCCACAGTACTAAGGAAGTTAAAAGGAGGGGGGAAAGTGTAGAAAATTAATTAGTTTAATTTAAACATAGAGTTTGAGGTACTGGTGAGAGATCTAAGTTGAGATGGCTAGCAAGTAGTGGGAAATAGAGTTTAATGAGAAAACTGTGGTTATGTGTATATATGTACAAGTGAAAGAAATAGATGAGAATGCTGAGATTGTAAAGAATGGAAAGAAAAAGAGAACTCAAGGTGCCACTAGGTGGTGCAGTGAATAAAATATTGGTCCTGGAGTCAGGAGGACCTGAGTTCAAATCCAGCCTCACACAAACTTAATAATTACCTAGATGTGTGACCTTGGGCAAATCACTTAACCCCATTGTCTTGCAAAGAAACAGGAAAAAAAAAAAAGAACCCAAGACAGAATATCTGTATACACATATCTGGAGAATGAGAAGATGAAAATTAGTTCACATAGATAATGTTAGGAGCATGATTTCATCCTGACTCTAGTCACTGCTCTATCATTCCAGAATGCCTGCTTCTTTCCTTCACCCATCTTTCCTAGGCAGTCTTTTTTTTTTTTTGCAAGGCAGTGGGGTTAAGTGACTTGAAAAAAGTCACACAGCTAGGTAATTTTTTAAGTGTCTGAGGTCGGATTTGAACTCAGGTCCTCCTGACTTCAGGGCTGGTGCTCTATCCACCATGCCACCTAGCTTCCCCTGCCCCAGGCAGTCCTTTCTCTCAACTAATACAGCATGCAGTATTCTCATTACTTCTTTCCTAGACTATCACTAGTGAAAAGAACACTAAAGGAACTGGGTTCCAATCTCCAGCTTTCTTAATTACTGTCTGTGACCCTGGGCAAGTCATTCAACTTCCCAGGGTCTTAGTGTGTGAAATAATATTGGACTAGACAAACTGTAAGATCCTTCTAGCTTTGAATTATTGAGATATGAAAACTTTTTGGGGGGGGCAAGGACAGAAGATAAGGCTGAGACCAAGGAAGATATGAGGGATAGAGGAACAAATGCTCAATGATATGTGATCAATGAGAAAGGGACCAAGAGACAAATGAAGACTTGCCTTGGCCAAGATGGGGTAACTCATCAGCTGTCAAAGTGATAATCCCAAAGTGAAGCCTTAATCAGGTCACTCACTCACCTATTCAAAAAAAGCTCCATTGGCTCCCAAGTACCTCTAAGTCAAAATATACACTACTCTGACGTATAGAGTTTCAGATTTATTTTATGTTATTTTCCTTTCTACAAACTACATTCCACCCAGAATGAACCACTTGCTGTCAATCATATATGCCATTCCATCTTCTATCCTCATGCCTTTGAACATAGTGTCTCCCACCACATCCCCTCCAATACATTTCCACCATACTTCAGCCTCTTAGAATCCCTAAACCAGCTTCAAAGCTCAGATAAATATAACATACTTTTGAATTCTGCAGGGCTCTGATCCCCTTCTCCCCAACCTCAGCTGCTAATACCATCCCCTCTCCCCCAACCAAAAATACCTTAAATTTATTTTGAATCCATAAGTGGTTTACCTCAAAAGAAAATAAACTCCTAGGGTGAATGGATTGTTTCCTTTTGCTATTATACCCCAGGGATACAAGTAAAATGCCAAGAGGAAGGAAAATTGAGGTACTTAAAATTGTTGAAGAGGTAGCCAAAGAGATTCAGAGTAGGACCAACTCTAAGCAAATTTTGGAGGAAAGAACTATGCCCCAGACTTCAATCCACTAAGTCATTCCTCCCCACTGTTCAATCTAACCCTCTTCTCAAATATAAATTCACTAAGATAATAGAAAGCAACTCAGCCCCTTCCCCCCATCCCTTCTCCACCTGTCTGGCTCTTACCCTTCTAAGGTATATAATTCCAGTCACATCCAGGTAGGTTACCCTTTTACCATCTTCCCCGACTCCTCCCTGCACAGAAGGTAGGCTTGGCTCTCTATTACATCTCTCTTCTCCATGCTACTGGATCCAGATGATCCTAAGCCCAGCTACCTATCTCCTGACTGTTTCCTTCCCCTCCTCTTTATTCCTTTCTTAACTTCTTTGATGTTCTCGCCAGCCCAGCTTGTAGCTGTTTCTTCTCTGCTTAAACTTACTATCTTCTTAAAAATTCACTTTATCTTGCTAAAGAACTTAATTTGTGAACTTTCTGCAGTAACTTGTGAACTGTTGCAGCAATCTGTGAATTAAAATTTAAGCCATTTCTTACCCTCCTGAGTCAGTCTTTTGTGATTTCTTCACCCAAAATGAACCCACATCAATCCTTTATGCCCCCCTCTCCCAGCCATTTTTTCCTAGCTTCATAAGAAGACTTCATTGTGTGCCAGGCTAAAAGGATAATAAACAGTGCTGTCCTCAAGTAACTTGCTTCCAAATGGGAAGACAATATGCAAACAATTATATACAAGTAAGACATTCAGGAAAAATTGGGGTTGACTCAAAGTGAACCAGAAAAGATTTTAGACTGAAAATGGGAGATGGAGTGTCACTACTTTACATAGAATAAGGAGAAAATGCTAAAACCAAAATAAGGAAGATTGAGTTTAAAGGTTAAACAGTGGATTTTACCTTTGATCCCCAAAACAAGAGGAAACCTTTGGAATTTATTGGATGGTTAATGACATGGTAGACCTGATATTGAAGAAAACCAATTTCACAGATGAATGTAGAATGGAATAGAGGAGAGAATTGAGAAAGGTTGCCCACCTAGCTTTATGAGTTTATGAAAGTTTATAAGTTTATGAAAGATTGCACCTGAGTAGTACTATTGTCTAAAGCAAGAAAGGACATTTATGAGAGATCTTGTGAAGGTAGAAAAAGAGGATAGGATTCAGATTGGATTGGGCGGGGGGGAGAGAGAAAAGAGAGGAGAAAAGTTAACAGTGTAAACCTGAGTGACTGGAATAAGAGGGTAAATATAAAAGACCTAAAAGCTTAAAGTAATACCACTCCTAGGATCTTTGGTAAGAAGCTTGAGTTAAACTTACATAATAGCTAACACTTACATAAAAAGTTTTCCTCACAAACTAACACTTAAAAGACTTTTGGGGGCCAGATGTAGCTTTCTCTCCAAATCTCCTCAATCTGTAGTATATACATACATATACACATACACACACATATGCGTTTGTGTGGAGTGGGTCAAAGACTATTTTGTTTGGTTCTTATTAGTCTATCCTTTATGACTTTCTTCTATTTGACAAAGTATATTTACTCATTCAACAAATATTCAGTGCTTCCTGTGTGCTAGAGGAAAAGGTGAATATATAAAAGATGAAGAATATAGGGGCGGCTAGGTGGTGCAGTGGATAGAGCACCGGCCCTAGAGTCAGGAGTACCTGAGTTCAAATCCTGCCTCAGACACTTCATAATTGCCTAGCTGTGTGACCTTAGGTGAGTCACTTAACCCGGTTTGCCTTGCAAAAACCTAATATATAAATATATATATATATATATATATATACATATACATATAGTACTCAACCTACATGTACACACACACACACATATATATATACATATACATATATGTAGTACTCAACCTCAAAGGGAACTAAGTTTAGTGGAAGATATATGATGAGTACATATTTCTGATAAAAAAAGTATTTTTGTCTAAGTGCAATAGGCAAGTTATGCGAATAGGTGCCATTGATGAACCCCCATCTAAACCCAAGTAGTACTTCCAATTCTGATTATGGCAACTCACTTAACCACTTGCCCCTGATCAGTTTTCTCAAATGTAAAGTAAAAGGAATGTTCTAGAAGGCCTTTGAAAATTTGTCCCAGTTCTACATCTAAAGGATAGAAAAGAAAATCAATCATTTGAAAAATATTTATTAAGCACCTAGTATATACTAGGCGACTGCTAAAACCTTAAATACAAAAACAAGCAGGCTATCCCTGACCTCAAGGAGCTCACAATTCAGCGAAGGGCAGAACAAGCAAACAAATAGTTACAAACAGGCTTCTATGGAGGATAAAAAGAAAAATAATCGACAGAGAGAAGGCACTGGAATTACAGAGGCTGGAAGCTGGGAGGCAGAGGAGCAATTAGTACTGGCTAGAGGATGCTAGGTGAGCCATAAACAAAACATTATAGCAGATCTAGATCAGGAGGCCCCAAACCGGGCTTGCCCAAGGTCACCTGACCAGTAAGCAACATCCTCTTTCTTCCTTTCACAGCCAAACCGCAAGGATAAAGCCGTTTCCACCGAGTTTGCCCTTTTTCCCCCTTCCTCTGACTAGAAGCTAGTCGACTTCGCCACTAGGAAGATGGGGCAGGGTTCTCCGTTGGCGGCACTCTGCGGACTGTGTGGTCGCGGCTGGCGCTGTGCCGACGCCTGGCGTCCCAGACTTGGCAGACTTGGCATCCCCCACCAGAAGCTGCGGGGTCTTCTGCCCCCTCCCGCTCCAACTTCCGGATTTCTGACGGGACGGTCACCTCACTGCCCGGCCCCTCCCCCGCGGCAGGTGCCGCCTCCGGGACCCCCGAGAGGTCTGGGGCGCGGGGGCTGGCTCCGCGCTCCTCTGGGCTCTGCCCGGTGCCGGGGCCCGTCGGGGCGCTGACACTTGGCGGCCGCGGCCCCCCGCCGGCACTCGGGGGTCCCCGCTCCCCCCGGGAGGCGAGGAGCCTCGGGGCAGGACAAGCTGCCGCCCCCCCGGGGCCAGGCCGGTCGCTGCCAGGGGGCCGAGCCCCACCGAGCCGCTTCCATCTGCGGGACCGCGGGGCCCTATGGCGGCCCCGGCCGGGGGGAGGGAGCCGAGCCGAAGCCCTTCCTCCCTCCCTGAGCCCGAGCCGCGGGCCCCCGAGGGGGCTGGCACACGCCGAGGCGCACAGCCCCGGGAGGACCCGAAGCCGCCGGGCGAGCCGCAGCCGGACCTGGCCCCGCCGGGCTCCGGGAGAACCAGGCGCGACGCGACTAGTACCTGAAGGCGGCCGGAGCCGGCTCCCGAAGCCGATCCGAGGCTCGAGTCCCCGGTGACGCCTCTCATAAAAACAACAACCTGCTTCTCGGGCTGCCGCGGCTGAGGTGACGAGGCGACCGGCGGCGGCGCCCCAGGGCACGCCGGGACGTGTAGTCGCCCTCCGCCTCGTCCTGGAGGGAAGGAGGGGTCGAGGAACTACTGTTCCCACAGAGCCATGCGGCCCCACCGTTGGGAGCCATGAGGAAGCCGCGGCTCGGCCGAGGTGTCAGCTGTGCGATCACAACATCCGGGCCTTGGCGCGGCTAGGCGAGCACGAGTTCGTTGTCGTGGAAACGGGCTCGGGACTTCCCCGGCGGACCGCGCACCTCTGGCTGTCGGGGGCGGGGCCCGGCCGGTCTCTCTTCCGCTCCAGGAGGCTCGGCTGGAAGCGGGGCGGCGCGGCGGCGCGGGCCGGGCCCTCGGGGCGGCCTCCAGCCCGCCCACAGCTGTGCCGGCTGCACCCGGTGTAGCGGGAGCTGCCATTGCCGAAGAGCCGGACGGAAATGGTGAGACTTTCCCCGAGCAGGGGCCGGGCGACGTGGGGAGCCTGAGGCGGGGGAACGGGGAGCTGGCCTCCCGAGCCCGAGCTGCCCCGCGGGGCCGGGGCCGGGGCCCGGAAAGCTAGACTGTGTCTGAGCGCAGGGGCCGCGGACTAGCAGGTGAAGGGGAACCGGGGCGTCTCCTGTGGAGAGCCAAGGCGGAGGGGCAGTAGGGTGTTCGCAAATTACTTAGTAAATTTAAATGTTGCTAAATTAAAAAACAACCTAAATGTCCGTAATTTAAAAACATTGTCGCTTCCAAAAGTTGTAATGCTCAAGATGTGATTTCAAAGAGTCTCGTCCTCCCTCTGGGCATCCTGAAAGGGGCCCTGGGTCCATTGTCCCCTTCCAGCGCTAACATTCCATCATACCACTACTCTTTTCTGATACCACAAATTTGATGATACAGTAGAAATTACCAGTAATTAAATTGTAATTTGAAAAAACAAAGTTTAAATGTTAAGGGTCAAATATGTTCAACATTTAAATACTGCGTTAACAATGTAAACAAATAAAAATAAAAACTTTAAAATAATTCTTTGGTCTAAATTTTATTGAAGCTTCCTGTCTTGAAGGAATCATGTCTTCCCAAGTCTAAAGTCGACATAGTAAGTATAACTGATCAAACAAATTTTTACTAAGCACCTACTGTGGGGATAGGCCCTGAAGATACAAAGATAAATCGGTTCAGTTTAATGATACTTATTAAGTTTTAGGTTCAGCAGTTCTTGTGGCACTCAAAGAGCTTACAGTTTTATAGGTACATATATGCAAAACATGTAGCAGCATGCATATATTTTTATGCCCACTGCTATTCTTCAGGAGTTAGAAACTTAGTCTTATATGCCATGGGAAAAACATCATAGCTAAGTAACCACAACTGTCTCCTTTCCCTCTTCCAGGACAAGGGGATGACTGTTAATCCTCGCCTAGTAAAGATCAGGCAACTTGGGGATGTGGGACACTTCTTAACTGGAAAAAATTCCCTTTCCTAGAACCTGTTTGGGAAGTTTAGTGGAGCAGTTATCCAGGAACATTATATAGCAAATTAAGGGAAAAAGCACAAATCTAAAACGAGGAGACCTGAACTCTCCAGGCCTATTAGACAGCAGAGTGACTTTAGGCAAATAACAGAGCTGTTCTGGGAAGGTTCCCTTCTGCTATAAAATAAGCATAATTTTGCTAATTTTTTTTTTGGTTTCAGGGAGATAAAATAGTAGATTTCAAGTGCTTTGAAGAAGTTAAACATGTTCTAAAAATATAAGCTTGTATTATGTTTAATATACAGTGAGGCATTTGTGAAGTAGACCGTGCCTCTTGTTATTTGGGTCATACAAAGAGTAAATGTGAGACTATATTCTCCACATGCTTATTGAGTTGAACTAAGGGTCTCCTAAGAATCTCTTACTTTACTTATTTCAGTTATTCAAACTCTCTTTTTATTGGAGTGTAATATGAATCAATTCTATTAATCAGACAATAGCTATAGCTGAATTGCCCTTTCTCCCATCAAATCTGTACATTCTTGTTGCAGATTTTCAGTATTTCAACAGAATTTCAAAAAAATTTTTTAGAGATGCCTTTAAGGATGCATAAAAGCAATATATAAATAAGTAATTAATGTATCATTTGATGTAGACAGCATTTATGTCTTGTGTAAAGTCCTCTGGAGCCAATGGTCTTCTGTTCACAAACTCCCTTCATCTTAAATTGCTTTCTCTGATATTCTTTCCATCTCCTGATACTCAAATCTAGGTTAGTCAAAGAAGATATCTCATGCCTTCCCACTCTCTTGAAAAATCCTCTCTGGAGGCCTAAATGAATCAAAAAGATAGGATTTACAGGGAGTCTTCCACTTTAATTGGTCACAAGAATTACTGAGGTCCAAGGATCTTATTTCATATAATTATGGAGGGGCCAGAAGAATTTTATGATGAGCTAGAGTATGCCATGTTTGTCTTTCTGTCATTGGCAAGTTAACTGCTACCTAAATTCAAAGTGTAGGCTGATCTTCTTTCTATAAAAGAAGTCCAAGAATGTTTTTCTAAATTATCCCTGAATCCTTGGAAAATACTAAAGACACAAGGTAAAGAAATCTTAAAAGTCAGAAAGGAATTATGACCCATATCAGAGCAGTGCTGGATCAGAGGGAAAAAAGACTAGTGTTTAAATGAGTAGTGTTTGCTTTTGAGGGGTCTTCAGTGCTTTGACAAACCACTGGATGTTATAGTGGAGTTTTTTTTGTATGTGAGGTTTCTTTAAATTCTGAAGTTGTGTAATTATATTAACATGGTAAGGAGTACTGAAGCAACTATTTCTCTGTCTAACATTAATAGAAAGACTTGCTATGTTCCTTAAGCATATATCCAAGAAATAACAGACTACCAAAACTTGACTTAATTGCTATTCTATGGATTCACATGGGAACAAATAATATGGGCAGAAAGAACACAGAAAGCAATTCTAGGGATGATGAGGTCTTAAATAAGAAAATGAAACCCTTAAGGACACTGAAGTGATTTTCATCACGGCTAAAAAATGGAAAGAGCTAGAGAGAAAAGCAGAAATAGGAAAGAACAATATGATCAATGATGTGACCAACTATAATTTCAGAAGGCTCATGATACAACATTCTACCAACTTCAGGTAGAAAGATAATGAACTTAGAATACAGAATGAAGCGTTTTGTGTGTGTGTGTGTGTGTGTGTGAGTGTGTGTATAAACATATCTATATTTAAACAGTTATGGAAATTTGTTTTGCTTGATATTTTTAAGGGATTGTGTTTTTCAGTGAGAGGAGAGGAAAAGAATTCAAAACAAAAATTAAATTAAAAAAGAAAGAAAAAGATGCTATCTTAGATACCTTTACCAAAACAAAAGTTGGAGAGAGCACTGGAGCAGGAGTCAGGAAAACCAGAATTCAAATCCAGTCTCACATTAGTTATATGACCTTGAACAAGTCATTTAACCTCTATTTTTATCTTCTAAATTGTAAAATGGGGATAATAACACATAGGGTTTTGTAAGGATCAAATTAAATATTTTAAAATTGGCACAATTCCTACGACTTAGAAGACAAAATAAATGCTTTTTTAAAAAAAATTTTTAAAAGAAATGATGGACTCTTAATGTGGAATAGAGCTTATGAGAGCTGGTAAAAAATGAATTTGCCTAGAATCTTACAAATCTAATAAAAAAATTTTAAAAGGAAAAAAAGGAGGAAGATGATGAAAAAGGTAATTTTTACAATTTAATAAGAGTAACAGAAGTTAAGAAACCCAGTAATTTAGAGAGGCTTCAAATGTCCATATACAAATGAACAAAGTTTGGGTAACAAGCAAAATCAACTAAAAATCCTAATTCAGGAATACAGATTTAACCTCAAACTGGAGTAATTGGGAGAGGTAGCAATGTAAATTTAGAAAATAGATTCATATGAAGAAATCCAGGAAGCATGATAGATACCATTTTGATAAAGATCAGTAAAGGAAGAAGCAAAAGTCATATTGACCTTGGTTTATACAAAACACTTAAATTTATTTAATTTTTTTTTTAGTTTTTTGCAAGGCAAACTGGGTTAAGTGGCTTGCCCAAGGCCACACAGCTAGGTAATTATTAAGTGTTTGAGACCGGATTTGAACCCAGGTACTCCTGACTCCAGGGCCAGTGCTTTATCCACTAAGCCACCTAGCTGCCCCAAAACACTTAAATTTTGAGAAAGATCACAAACCTGGAATGAAGAAATGGTAAGTATAGTAGTAATGCAGGACTGCAGTTATCCAAGTATCTTCTCAAACTTTTTTCCAAAATCAGTGTAAATAATAACTTCTTGATTTATCTTCATAACAATTTCATCTTTTAAAGGGTAAAAAACAGCAAAGGGGAGCTGCTATTCTACACCTGATTTTTCATCACCAAAGAAGAAGTGGTTCTTCCAACAAAAATAACATAGGCCTTGGAAGGATATAAACTTTTTATGATAAATTTCAAAAGATATAGGGAAGGTACAAATAGAATTTCATGAATTAAACTTCTAAGGGTAAATTATCCTAGAATGAATAGGAAGGTATAAAGATTTTAAAGGGAAAAAAAAATTGAGATGAAAGAGTTTTCTAAAACTGAAGAGAGAGAAGTAAAGCAAAATCAGTCAATACTGGATAAATACAGAGCAAAATACTATTCTGTAAGAGGAGTGTCAAGAATGCTAAAGTTCACAATGAGCTAAGGCTGACAAACACTAAGGATGTCAAAAATAAGGGAAAAGAAGCTCAAAGAAGGAACATGATCATCTGTCAAGAGAGAAAAATAATAGAAGACAGAAGACACAATTCCACTCTTATTTTACTTCCGTTTCTACCAAAAAATAATGTTTATATTAAAAATAAACAAAATAGTTAATGAAAAGGTAAAATTCATCAAAATAAAAGATACAACTAGATGCATTTTAAAAATACAATTCACAAAGCCTAAATGAACTTGATTCCATTCCACACTTCTGAAAGAACTGATGAATGTGAACTGAGCCACTGCCAATTCTCTTATAAAATAATGGAGAACAGGATTGGGGAATGGCAAATGTCCTGGCTTTTTTTAAAAAAGAAAGTGGAAACTATAGATTGTGTTTGCTCGAATTCCTAGCAAAATTTTAAGACATTGTTAAAAGAATGATGTGTGGACATCTATAAAGGAAAAACTATTATCAAAAAGAACCAGTGTGACTTCTTCAAGTATAGTTTATCTTATACTTACCTTTTTCTAAGCCAGTAGATCAGAGAAGTGTTACTTTGTGTGTGTGTTGTGTGTGTGTGTGTGTGTGTGTGTGTGTGTGTGTGTGTGTAATTGTAGCAAAATGTTTTGGTATTGAGAAGTATCCCCAGTGTTCACTTATCTTTCTCTTTTTCTGTTCTTTTATCTTTTATTTTTTCCTTAGATTATCAGCCCTGATTGAGGTTTTCCTTCTTTCCTGATAGGCAATAATTTCAATAAGGTACTGCCTTGCATCTTTGAATCATTTTTCTTAAGTCATTTAGACCCTGTTGCATTTCTACCATCTCTCATGAGGTCCTCCCTTTCTCTACATCTCAATTCCATATTGTCCCCCATTCTCTTCTCCTTTTTTTACTTTAGTCTCTGATGAAGTGGTAGCTCTTCTCACCAAGGTCAACCCTTCTGTATGTTCTTTAATCCCAACCACTTGCCCTGATGATCTCTCTCTCTCTCTCTCTCTCTCTCTCTCTCTCTCTCTCTCTCTCTCTCTCTCCTCTCTCCCCTCCCCTCCCCTCCCCCCCCTCCCCCTCCCCCTCCCTCTCTCTTTTCTCTCGCTCTCTTGCTCTCATCATGTAAAACCCAAATAGCAACAGGGGCCACTCAACCATAAGGCCATAAGGATCCTGCTGTCTGTATATAGACTTATAAAAAAAAACACAAATTAACATCATCTATGTTTTATTGTATTTTCATATATTTTGTTAAATATTTTCTGGTTAACTTTTAATCTGATTCAGGCCCCATTTGGATGTCTACAGATTAATATTTGACATCCTTAGTTTATACCAAGACTTTGTCTTGGATGTTTTCTTCTTTTTCTTCACTTTTCCACTTTGTGACCTCCATGGGTATAGTTATCCTACATAACAGATGATTCCCAGATAATGTACATACTCCCCCTAGTCTCTTTCTTGACCTTCAGTTTCACGTCACCAATTGCCTATAGGATATGTCGTACTGGATTCCAAACTTAACCTGTCTACAAAAGAACTCATTCTCTTTTCCCCAAAATATGCCCCTCTTCTGAACTTCTCTTTTTCTGTCAAGGGTACCACTATTATTCTACTAAACAAGGTTCACTTGTTCAGATTTTTGGTCATGCCTGATTCAAAGTCTGTGGGTTTTCCTGGCAAAAATACTGGAATGGTTTGTCATTTCCTTCTCCAGTGTGTCCCCATTTTACAGAAAAAGCAAATGGGTTTAAGTGGATTCTCCAGGTTAACATAGCTAGTAAGTGTCTGAGATAAGATTTGAACTCAGATCTTCCTAACTCCAGGCGCAGTTCTATCCACTGCACCATCTAGCTTTGAGTCCTCACTATCACTCATTCATATATTCAGTCAATTGCCAAATACTGCCATTCCTACCTTTACAACCTCATTTGCATATATTCCCTTTTCTCTACTCACATGACTGCAATTCTAGTTTAGGTCCTTATCACCTCTTACCTGGACTACTATAATAACTGCTTAATTGATCTCCCTCCAGTTCATGCTTCACACATGAACCAGTGATTTTCCTTAAGCACAAATTTGACCAGGTAACTCCCCTTGGAGTCTGATCGACCATAGCAAGGCACACTATTTTATGTTTTTCTTGGAGGCTATGGATACAGAAGTTTTGACTTTGTTACCTTCCAAGTGTGTGTTTTAATCCTCCAAAGGACCAAAGTAATTGTCTATGGTTGATTTTTTTTTCTTCTGTTGTTTGCTCTTTTCCCCAGCCTGTGACTTGACTTTAACTCTTTGATAAGGTGGGACTCTGTTTCTAGGGTGTCCAAAGCTTTTGAAGATTTTTGAGGCTGTTTTCAGGGACACCCCCCACTCACAGGTACCCACAAGTTCTCAATTCCTTCAAGGCCTTGTAAGAGGCTATGACTGCTCTCCTGGCCTGTACTCTCATCTGTGGATGACAAGACAACCTCCTTTCTTCCCTGGAACCATGAGGAGAGTCCCTACTGTGCTGCGCAGTGAGTTCTGCGTGCTTCTGTTCCTTTTCTGAGACTGGGGACCCAGATTGTACAGATCTGAGTATGGATGAAGCAAGAGAGGCCTATTTCAGGGATAAAACAGGGACCTCTGCAATCTTCCTTGACCCCTTTAACAGTTTGTGGGCTGAGCACTCTAGAAGCAGCTGTGGGGTGACTCCCCAGGTCTACTTGTCCCCTGGGCCAGATCTGTCCTGAGGCCTGCCCTGGCCTGGGCTCTATTCTCACTCTGGTGACATGAACCCAAGTGCCCCCAGGGACCTAAGCACCCCAGCACCCTACATCCTCCTGGAGTCATTTTGCTCTGTTGCTGCCAGTGTGCACTGTGGGTCCTTTCTAACCTTGGTGCAACAGACCCTTCCCACTGATCTTCCAAGACGTCTTAAGCTGGAAAATTGTTTCAATCTTTTTGTGGGTTCTGTCATTCTAGAATTTGATTAGAGTCATTATTTAAAGGTATTTGGAGTGGTTTGGAGGAGAGCTCACTGGAGTCCCTGCCTTTACTCCACCATCTTGACCAACTATTTCCTTTTTGATCTATATCCCCAGCATTACCTCTCTCAAAGGAAATGACTTTCACTTTTGTAAATATATATACTCAAAAAATTTCACATGTGCTCCCTACCTCTTCCTCACCATGCATTTCATTACTCTCCATTACTCTCCCACATAATATAGCTTTACATCCACAACAATAAAATTGCTCTCTCAAACCTTGGTCTAATACTTACACATAACCCTAAGATATTCTTTCCTCCTGTAACTTCCATGATTCAGTTTTCATCTGACTCTTCTTTCTGGACTAATCCTTTCCAACTCTCCTTTGCTGAAGTTTTCTTCTGTATCTCATGAATAAATGTCTACTATAGCCAATCTATATTAGAACACTTTTCTATTTTTACCCTTTTTCATCTGCTCCTGAACTCTGATCTGTATTGTCAGTTGCCTGCTGTAGACCTCTTATGCCCTCTTACTAGCATCTAAAATTCACATTTAAATTCATTGTCCTGATTGAACTACCCTTCCTCCAAAATTCTTTGTTCAAAGAAGGTACTACCAACTTCCAGTCACACAAATTCATAATCTTAAAATTAGTCTTGACCCTTCTTTCTCTGGATTCAGTTGATTGTTTCCAGTTGATAGAAGAATATGAATAAACAGTTTTCAGAGGAAGAAATTAAAGCTATTAATAGCAATATGAAAAATGCTCCAAATCACTAATAATTAGAGAAATGAATATCAAAGTAATGGGCAGCTGGGTTGCACAATGGTTAGCAAGACTCACCATCTTCCCAAGTTCAAATTTGTCCTCAAACACTTAATATCTGTGTGACCCTGAGCAAGTCACCTAATCCTATTTGCCTCCATTTTCTTATCTAGAAAATGGACCCCAATATTTTGCCAAAAAACCCAAAACCCCAGTAACTCCAAATGGGGTCACAAAGAATCAAACATAACTGAAACAACAAAAATTAACACTTGTTTTGGCAAAGTTGAATAAAAAAAGGTAAAATGACAAATATTGGAAAAGCTGTGGAAAAACAAGCACTTTAATGTACTATTGGTAGAGCTGTGAATTGGTGCAGCCATTCTAAAAAGCAATTTGAATAGGATGGAGCAAAAGCAACTGGAAAAAATATTTAAGAAGTTTCTCCGATATACTTATAATAAAGAATGTTCTCCATCCCAAAGACAGAGCTAATGGTGTCTAAATACAGACTGAAGCAAGCTTTTTTTTTTTTCATTTTAAGTTTCTCTTTGTGTGTATGTGTGTGGAGGGGGGGGGATATGTTTACTTTTACAACGTGTCTATTGTAATAACTTTAAAAAATAAGAAGCAATTTGGAACTATGCCCCAAGAGTCATTAAACTCTACATGTATGCCCTTTTAACCCAATGCTAAGTACTACTGAACCTATAGCTCCCCAAGAGATCAAAGAAACAGAAAAGGACCCATACATATTCTGATAATATTTAAAGAAGTTCTTTTCATGTAGTAAAAAGCAGAAAACTAAGGGGGTATTGAGTAGTTGGAGAATGAATGAGCAAATTATAATTATATGAATAGAATAGATTATTATTGTGATCTAAGAAATGGTGAAGAGTTTCAGTGAAATCTGGGAAATTTATATGAGCTGATGCAGAATAAATTGATTAGAAGAGAGAGAATAATTTGTACAATAACAGCAATACTGTAAAAGCAAATAACTTTTTAAGCCTTAAGAATTCTTATCAAGCAGTGACCAGTTGTGAGTCTAGAGGACCACAGTGATGAAACATTCTTCCCACCTCTTGACAAAGGAGATGGACTCAAGAGTGAAGGGTGATAGATATACATACACACATAAACCCTCAGCCAATGCAATAACTAATAACTAATTTTACTTGATTATGCATATTTATCAACTTGTATTTTTATTGACAAAAATAAAATTTAAAAATCTAGTCAGTTGTCAAATCCCATCAAAACCTCCACAATATTTTTTCTCTCTCCTTGCATGCCTATCACTCTACTTCTGTATTTTATCAGTTCTCACCTGGACTAACTCCCCCCCACCTTCATATATGTGTCCAATTCCCTAATGCACAGTAAGTTAGCTTACTCTCTTGCTGTAAAACCCTCAGTGGCTCCCTGTTGCTTCACAGATAAAAATACAGGTCCTCAACAACCTGTCTTCAAACTACCATTCTGTTCCTGTTTCATATTACTCCCCAAAATCATGTACATCCCTATATTCCAGCCAAACAAGATTAGCTATTTTTTAATTTAATATATCTTCCACCTATGTCCATACATACATATTGTGCTCCAAGCCTAAAAATTAACTTTATCTTCCCCTTTCAGAATCCTTAATCTTCGTTTAAAATTTAGCTCAGGTGATCCTTGTAGATTGTAGCAGTCCCTAATCATCCCTCCCTGCACTCTTAGTGCTCTTTCTTTACCCCCTAAAATATTCCAGAAACACTCGATTCCCTCTTCCTTTTCAATCCTATCCTATGTTGATGTGTTCATGTTACATTACTTAATTAGGACATAATCTCTTTGGGAGCAGGAACTATTTTCATATTCTCCACTCAAAGTGCCTTAAATAAGGTAGAGACTTAATACTTATTGAGTAGAGTAGTCCTTTTTATCAGACTTTCTAGGAATAATATGATGTATTTATCTTTTAGAAAAAGAAAAGTATTTCTACTAAGAAGAAATTGCCTCCAGTGAAAGAACCAAAGCCTATCAGTCTTCCTCCCTGTATAAATCCAGGCAATCCTGTATTTTCCTGTATGTTGGATCCACCTGCCCTCCAAACGTCTACTACACTGTCAAAACCTCAGATGATCATATTTAAAACAACTTCAAAGGATTATGGTGAAATGACACCTGTAGCACCATTTCTTCCCTGTAACTTTTTCCCAAAGAATGATACATTTACAAATCACCTTAGACTGACAGGAATGTTTCAGAATCATTATCTGAACACTGTTCTTGACAGAGGCAAAGTCATTGACTTTCCAAATTTACAACACACCTTATGAAAGTGCTATTTGCATTTGTGGGGAAATTTTTGTTTTGGAAAAATGTTCACTTAGAATAAGAATTAAAAGTCATTCATGTAACAAAACTATTTG
The DNA here is from genome assembly GCF_037893015.1 of Macrotis lagotis. NCBI lineage: Eukaryota > Metazoa > Chordata > Mammalia > Peramelemorphia > Peramelidae > Macrotis > Macrotis lagotis. Next base: position 168,105,626 of record NC_133661.1, on the reverse strand, counting down.
GAGCAAGTTGAAGATACTTAAAATGAGTAATCCAAGTGACTAAGGTAATGGCCTTCTTACCTGAATGACAGCTCTTTTAATGTATCTAACCCCATCCTGGTGGAAAATTATAAATAGCAGTTACCTCTTAAGGTAAACTATTCAGAATAGGTGAAGTAAATAAATATAATAAAAGAAATGAAATAGAATATATCCTCTAAGCTATTTCTTTTTACTTTGAATTTTACCTTCAAAAGAACTTCAAAGTGTTTTTGTTATCTCATTTGTATACAAAATATCCTTGGATAAGTTTCTCAAGTTAAAAAATGAAGTGGAAAAAGAATTTGCATGTATTCATTTTTTAACCTTTATTTAAAAAAGGAAAAATAGCAAACCAAACAAAAACTATAAGGTATTTGTATGTCAGTACTTGCATTTCTAAAAATACTTATGTTATTGTCTTTAATACCTAAAGAAAGAATTTTACATTAACATGTAATTATATAATTCTCAAGTAGTAACTTATGGGTAGATGAAAAAAAGTTACTAGGATGATAAACTTTTGAATGACCATAGGAAGAAATTCAGGGTAAGGGAGGAAGTATTCAGAATAGATGAGCACCTTTCAGGCAAAGTTTTAAAAGTTAAAGTACATAAGTACATAAGCCAAGAATAGAATTGTTGCAGAAAGAAAAATGAAAGCAAAATAGTTGAATTTGACGACCAGTTATATATAACTCACCAAACCAAATAGCATCCAAAAAGTATCTGGCTGAAATGTGTAAACTGTCATTATACACAGTCATTGTACCACATACCAAAACAACCTTGGATTGCCACTATGGTTTCCATTCTTAAAGATCTCACACAGTAACTATAAATTGGTAAGTCTCATTTCTAAGTGGTAGTAGATTTCTAGGTAGATAGTAGAAACTAAACTAATGCTACTATCCTGGTATAATAATATCTTCAAAATATTTGTATTTGATCCTCATAACTCTGTGAGGTAGGTAGAAGAAATGCTTTCATTTAGCAAATAGAAAAACTAAAGTATAAAGAGGTTATCCAAGGCAAATGTAGAAAGTGGAAGAACCAGGATTTAGGTAGGCTCTAAAAGGTCTATAAGATTATCAAGAAAAACCCCAAAGAAGATCTTCAATGTAAAGACAGACTGAAAAAGTAAGATTCTTTGCTTGTAAAGATGAAAGCCAAAAATTTAGCATTATAATCAAAGTCTCAAAATTATTTCTTCTATATAAGTAATATAGAAGAAATAAGTTCATATATACCTTAACTGTTGAAAATTTCGAACAATGATTTAACCCTTGAAGCTTTAGAGCTAGTTTTTAGATAAAAGTGCTTTAATACTTATAGCAAATATATCCCAAAAGGTAGAAATTGTTGTATTTAGATAATTTGGACAAATTACTGATGCATTTCCAGCATTTTGACACTGACAATATGGGAGGCCACCATCTCCTCCCACAAAATTACCACAATGGACAGACTGGGACATATACTTGCTAGCCTCCCTAATCTCTTTACCCGTCATAATATTGGATAGAATTCATGACTCATCTGACCTGAAAGATGGCATTTTCAGTAACTATCTTCCAAAACCTAGTTAGGTGTCACAGTGGACAAAACACTGGACCTGGAGTCAGGAGTCAGGAATATTGGAGTTCAGACTTTCTGGCTGTGTGACCCTGTCCACTTGACAATAGTACCTGCTTCCAAGGTGATTGAGGCTCAACTGAATTATTTTTGTAAAGCACCTTGTTTTTTTTCCCATAGTGTGTTACTTTTTGGGAGACAGAATAGGAAGAAGGTGGTCACCTAAAGGCTGGGAAGAATGAGAGATAAATTTGGATTTTTTTTTTAGACTTTTTTTCCAAGGCAAGGGGGTTAAGTGTCTTGCCCAAGGCCACACAGCTAGGTAATTATTAAGTGTCTGAGGTTGGATTTGAACCCAGGTACTCCTGACTCCAAAGCCGGTGCTCTATCCACTGCACCACCTAGCCATCCCTGAGAGATAAATTTGGGAGAGGGAGCTGGAGCTGTGTGAAATGTGTTAATGAAATAGATATAACTCTCCCTCTTCTCTTCCATCACATATCTATAAACTGTTTTCCGAAGTCTAAAGGCAAAAGATATAGCAAGATCTTATCCAAATTCAGAGTGATGAGGGCAGCTTCTTCCCAATGTTTCCATATTGAGGTTGTCTCTAGCAATAAAGTCACCAGTCTTGAACACTTGCCCATCTTTCTTTAATCTCAGTATTGGTTCCTTTAAACTAGCATCAGTCTCTATATCTTTCTAAAGGAAACTTCTACCACAAACACTGAAAAACAATATTTCTGAGAAAGGGTTAACTGCTAACTCTTTGCTTTTGCCCAAATTAGTCTTGCTGGCAGATTGAAATTTATCCAGTTTATCTATCTGTTGTAGATTAAGAGATTTCCAAATCCTCTCATGGATGCATTTCTATTCTAAATAAGGAGCTTTCTCAGGATCTAAAGGTATTCATTCTTTCATCATCAAATGTTACTGCTGTTTTTTTCCACTTTTCTTTTAGCTTTCTAAAGCCTTACAACTTTTAGAATGGCTTTCTCACTATTAGATACAAAACAAAAGTGTATATTTAAGAAATGTAATTTTAGAAGAACAAAGAGTACATGTAATGTTAAGATTAAGAAAAAATTTGTTGATCTTGTTGAAATCAGTATTTACTTCAATCAGAAGCAAGGTTTATTTGAAGTATGATTATTTAATATACCCAAATAAGTTCCAGAAATGCCTTAAAAGAAGAAAGAACATTTTCTCCAAGACCATGGAAAGCTTCAATGAGGATACTAAGGATAGATTAATAAATTATTTAGGTGTTACTTTTAGAATACTAGTAAGAGTATACTTGGGTATTTTACTTAAGACTGTATTTACATGTCTAGAATGTTGACCAGAAGGGTTTTCTCAGGATAAATATTTAACTCTAGTTAGTATCAAAAGATATGTGATTTTGTCATTTTGTCAGCTTCAAGACCCCAGTTAGAGACAGGCTTCTGACAAAAGCCAGAAGTACTGAAAAAGTACTCTCTTCTCTAGGCATATTTTCCTCCCTTAAAGCAGTTGCTTCCTCCCAGCTGTATTCCCAATAAATAAAATCTTAACTAGAAATTACCAGTTATTACTATTGTTTATAAAAACAAAACATTTTAAACAAAAGTAAATTCTACTCTCCTCTTCCCTCACTTCTCTTTTTTTTTTTAGATTTTTTTGCAAGGCAAATGGGGTTAAGTGGCTTGCCCAAGGCCACACGGCTAGGTAATTAATTATTAAGTGTCTGAGACCTGATTGAACCCAGGTACTCCTGACTCCAGGGCCGGTGCTTTATCTACTGTGCCACCTAGCCACCCCATTGCCTCACTTCTTAAACAAACAACAACAAAAGTCTTAGATTCAGGCTACAGAGTCAAAAGGAAAGGAAATAAAGGTTACCATTTTTGTCAGTTCTTTATAGGGGGAAGGAGGGAGAGGCAATTTCCACACCACATTTCTGTCCTAAGACACCTTCGAGGTGTCTTCATATGCCCAAGCAGTCTCCCTCCAAATCCCTTTGTGGCTCTAGTTCCATGTCTTTTCCTAGTTTTCCTTTCTCCAGCTTTAAGCTTCTGCTCCTCCCTGAGGGAGCTGGCTCTCCTTGAATTTGTCACTCTCCTTGGATCTGTCTTCAAATTCACTATTAAAAAATCACCCTGGGGGTGTCTAGGTGGCGCAGTGGATAGAGCACCAGTCCTGGAGTCAGGAGTACCTGAGTTCAAATTCGGGCTCAGACACTTGATAATTACCTAGCCGTGTGGCCTTGGGCAAGCCACTTAATCCCATTGCCTTGCAAAAAAAAAAAAAACCTTTAAAAAAAATCACCCTGATGTTCAATTTTGATCATTGTATAGCATGGAAATGATGTAAAGACTATCAGACTGCCTCCTGAGTGGGGGAGAGTTTAGGGAAGCAAGACTGGGAGGAAAAATTGTAAAATTCAAAAAAAATACGCTGAGGCATAGTTTATTATTCTTAATCCTCTAATACTGATTCCTTTTTGATTCACTCAGGGCACTAACTACACCTCAGGAAGAGATAAGAGAGTTCCCATTTTACAGTCAGTTTAGCAACTCTTACTGGCTTTTTTTTTTCCTGTGATTTGGTGAAAATTTTCAGGGACCACTACGTTGTGGGAATAAAGCGCTAATATATTTGCATTTATTTAAAAGTAGTGCTCTCACTTTGGAAACCTGAACTCCCTTTTTTTATTAGGTTGAGAGAAAGCATGACAAAGTATAATATTGGATTGACCTTGGAATTAGGAAAATGATTCAAATTCTGCCTGTGACAGAATACTGGCTAAATGACTGCTGACAAACAGGGCCTCAAGAAAATTTCTAATACTATAAATTATAGATGAATTCTCAACCTACATGGGTAGAAGTCTCTATACTAGGATTTCTATGGACAAATGAAATCACAAGACATAGACTAGAAAAAAATTTTTAGCTTTAGGATGTCAATTTGGAATTTTTAAATTGGTGACATTCAATTGGTGCTTTAAAATATTCACAGGACAGCTACAAAAGGATTCTCTTCCCTTTAAATTAGATATTTAAAAGTTAGTAATAATTAGGGAATCAATGTTTTTCATACCATCAATGAAATGAATTTCTCCTTACTATTTAATTATCAATACTTCAAACCAGGTGCACACATTTCTTTTCCAAGCTACAACACATTTATGAAACATGACAAGTACTGTTTACTTGGTTAATACCAAGTGGTATTTGGAACAAAGTGAATAATATAGGTGGCCTTATAAAAGACACAAAAAGTGGAGTTATAAAGGCTTCATGAAAATTAAAGAAGCTGCTTACCAAAAAGGGATTTTCAAGCACTCACAGAATACAATTATGAAATGTTTCATTGTCTGAGGATGTATTATGAAGTTCCTGAAGCACAAGTTTTTTATTGTCTGTATTTAGAAATCTGAGCAGTTTCCTGCATTATGGTATTCAAGGTTTGGGATTTTTTCCCCCATATTCTTCTGAGAGATTTAGGATCATAAATTATTTCTGTGTATCCTGTCTTCAAGGTCAGTCATTTTGGAATTTATATATTCTTTTAATACTTTTGTTCTATTTTGCCAGATATTTTTCCACTTCAGTATTTTTGTGTTCCAAATCTGTTAATCTCTTTTATTTCTTTAGTGATAATCTCAATCATGGATTTAATTTTTTTCTGAGCTGCCAAGTGATTTTTAAAAATTCTACCTTGAACACTCAAGGTTAGAGCTTTGGATGTTCAATGTAGAATTTAAAACCTTTCTCTTAATGGATTCTTTTTTTTATAAATAAGCATTGTAGTTTCTTGTTCTAGTCTTGTCTATAGTATTCTATAATTTATCAAGCATTGATTCACTTTGTTTTATAATACTTGTTGAGAGTTTAGATTCTCTTTGAGAATTTAATACTCATCCTTTTTTTTTTCATTCAGCCTTTTAAAAAATTCCCATCACTCATTTCTTGTCTCCATTGCCTTTGCTGGTGGGCACAACTCCAGTGCTGGGCTACAAAGTTGTCTCGGCTTCCAGTAAAGAAACTATCATTTTCCAACCTGGATCTTTGCTATATTAGTATCTTCTGGGGTAAAAAGACTGGCTCTATGTGGGTTTTTTGGACCCTTTTTTTCAACCTGGATACAGTTGCTTATGCTTGTAGCCTGCCCCATTGCTTCATTGGGTTGCCTCCTTTCCTTCTTCAGATTGGGAGTATGTTACTTTTATGGAATTAGGGTGTTCCAGGCATTCTTTTCAGTCTTGGATTTGCTCACCTAGTATTGGATCCCAGGCAAAAGGCAACTTTATTTTAGCTCCTTTTATTACTTCCTTCTCTGATTCAGCTACAAATGGTTAGGAGCAAGGAGTGTCCAACACTACTTCAGGAGGCAAGTGTGGAGCATGTAGAATCTACAGCAAGAAAGTCAAGAATTCCAAGATGAGCCCTATGAATTAGTTTATCCTCCTCTGAGCTCTTTAAAGTCTAGATTTCTCCCATGTTAAACATTTAACACTGTAAATGTTCTTTCTTTGTCCTGTGGATCTGAAATATAATTGTAATAAATAAATATTGATTCTACATGTGGAACATAATTCCCTTTTTCTGAGGGTTCCAGAGTTGGAAGAGTTTTGGAGAAAGTGTTGGCCATGGGGGCAGCTAGGTGGCACAGTGGATAGAGCACCAGCCCTGGAGTCAGGAGTACCTGAGTTCAAATCCAGCCTCAGACACTTAATTACCTAGCTGTGTAACTTTGGGCAAGTCGCTTAAACCCACTGACTTATAAAAAGTAAAAAAAAAAAAAAATAGTTCTGGCTATATGACCTAGACTTCATCCTATGATCCCTTTGAATGTGTCAAGTGGTTTAATGATAAATTTTAATTTTAATACAAAAAAATCTTAAAAAACACTCATGAATTGTGACAGCTGTCATATTGAAAAGATAAGTTTTGATAAAAATTTGTACACCACACAGAGGCATAATACATATTGATGCAATTTGATAGACAACACAATATTCTGACATCTCTCATATAATATGAAATCTTATCATTTCAATTCTCTTGAGCATGCCAGGCAGATTTCAGTGTTTTTGATCATTTTATTTTTACTTTTTCAGTGATATGAAGTATGGTTAGTTTTCTTGCTACCCTTGTCTAAAACTAGATCTATAGGCAAGTTTTGTTCAATCAGTTGCTTCTCCAGGTTGAGCCAACATAATTTGTCACAGTGATGATAAGAGAATATTAGGAAAAAGCTAAGGGATATTCTATGTATTAAGATAAATAAATTAAATTATATATATTACATGCAAAAATAACTGCTATATCTGACTCAATAACTCAATTTTATTGGTAAAACACAATTTAAATGAAAATATAAACTTTTTTAAAACAGATATCTCATCAAAATTAAATCAATACCTTAATATTAAACACCAAACACATATTTAGTCACTTGGGGAACCTCATACAATAAGGAAAAATGGTAAACTTATAATTTTAAAGTAAAGGGTTAAAATGTATTATTTTTTTCTTTGATTTATTTACTCAAAACTTGTTCAACTTGGATAGCTTGTTTCCTACAACATTATACTATTTTTGCCTTCTACAGAAATTGTAGAAACAATAAACATGAAGTTCTTTGACAGTATGAACTAGAATACAGAAAAAGGATATGAATGCCTTCACCTCTTGTTATCAACATAAGACACAATATCTAGCTGCTTTTGGTATTTATTATTGTTCAAATTCAGTTCCTTGGATTATATTCCGAATCTTCTCAGCATCATTTTGAACAATTTTGTTGGATGGGTCAATCTTAAGTGCCATTTCATAATCTTGTAAACCTGTATTCAATCAGCAAAGGACAACAAAATGTATATCTTATAGAATACAGAATATTATTTACACATATACACAAACATATATAACTTAAGAGTTCTCCAAAGAGAAATGACTAGAATACTGAAATATAAGTCTTTGCAGGCATTAATTCTTACCAGTTTTCTGCCTCTCTCATCTATTATTGAAATCTCTAGGAATTCTTGTATTTCATAATATTTCACCGATCTAGCACTCTTATTTTTAGCCAATACCAGACAGTTTTGATGATTGATGCTTTATAATTTTAGATCTAACTGGTATATATTACTTGGTATCTAAATTGTTTCTTTCTGGCTGCTTGCAGAATTTTTCTTTTATTTGATAGTTATGTAATTTGGCCACAATATTCCTTGGTGTTTTCATTTTGAGATCCCTTTTCAGAGGGTATCAATGTATTCTTTCAAAAACTATTTTTCCCCTCTAGTTCCATGATATTAGGGCAATTTTCCATCACTAAATCCTATAATATTGAGTCCAGGCTTTTTTTCTCCACAATGTTTTCAAGAAGCCCAATGATTCTTTTTGTTGTTTTTTGTTTTGCAAGGCAGTGGGGTTAAGTGGCTTGCCCAAGGCCACACAGCTAGGTAATTATTAAGTGTGTGAGGCCGGATTTTAACTCAGGTCCTCCTGACTCCAGGGCTGGTGCTTTATCCACTGCACCGCCTAGCCACCCCCAAGCCCAACGATTCTTAAGTTGTCTCTTCTGGATCTGTGCTCAAGGTCAGTGGTTTTGCCAGTAAGGTATTTTTACATTTTCTTCTATTTTTTTTCGATTTTTTGGTTTTGTTTAACAGATACTTGTTGTCTCATGAAGTCATTAGTTTCCACAGATCCCGATTTTTTTTAAGAGAAGAATTTTCTTCATTTACCTTTTGCAACTCCTTTTCCAATTGCTTAGTTTTATTTTTGAAAGAGTTTTCCATTTGCCAATTGTGATTTTGAGAGAATTATTTTCTTGTTGTGAGATGTTAATTTTCTCTTGCAAAATGTTAATTTTCTCTTGAGTTTTCTTCCCAGTTTTTCCAATTGATTTTTAAACTCTTTCCTGATTTCTTCAAGGAAGTCTTTCTGGGCTTGAGACCAATTCATATTCTCTTCAGAAGTTCTAGAACTCTCTAGGATCTTTGCTTTCAAGGTAGTTTTCTATGGATCCCCCCTTTCACTGCTTTTATTCATTTTTCCTAAGATCTTGTGTTGGAGGGGGCTGGTTCACAGACTTTTGTGTTGAAATTTCTAGAGGCTTTGCTCAGTGAGTTTAGTAACTCCCAAGTGGGCCAGAGAGTAGGGGAGGGGGTGCTGGTTGCTTCTTATGTGAGGAAGTATCTGTGTTTTTCACCTAACTTCTTTTTCTGGGTTTAGTTGAATCTCTGTTAATAGGCAGGATTCATATGAGTTCTGAGGGAAAAACAGGAGACCTTAGCACAGTGCCTGGCTTCTCTCTGCCATTTTGGTCAGAATTCCCCATTACATCTTTTTTTAAATTTTCCTCTTTAGTTTAAGGCATTGGGGTTAAGTAACTTGCCCAAGGTCACACAGCTAGGCAATTATTAAGTGTCTGAGACCGGATCTGAACTCAGATACTCCTGACACCAGGGCTGGTACTCTATCCAATGCATCACCTAGTTGCCCCCACCCCATTACCTCTTAACAGGACTAATGTAATATTGTCTTTTAATTTATTTTTTTATCTTTAGCCTCTCCCCTCTCAAACTTACCTTCTTGATACATGTCAAATTTCTGCTTAAAAACCTTCGATGGCTCTCTACTTACCCTACTAGAGAAAATTGAAATTGTTTAGGCTGGAATTTAATACCTTTGACTAATTAATTTTATTCTTTTAGTTTTTATTCTTCCCCATCCTACTTCCATACTTTCATGCAGGCCATCTTACATCCCTGCAATATACTTCCTCTTCATCTCAATCTATTGAAATCCTTTTCCTGCAGAACCTAGATAAAATCTCACCTTCTTCATGAAGTCTCTCCAAGTATATCTGTTGAAAGTGATCTCTACCATCCCCTTATCATAGTCTGCCATTTATGATACCTACTTGCATGTTGGATTCATTCCCTCTTTGCAATAAGATTATAAATTCTTTGAAAGCAAGGGCCAACTCCATTTTAATCTTAGTATTCTCAGAAATTACCATTGTCCTGTATATATTATATGCTTAATCAGTCTTTATTGAACAGATAAATTTCAACTGGATAACATGAAAGTAGGAAACGGTATGAGAGTAGGATTTGAATGACAGCATACCTGAGTTGGTAACCTCCAGGGGAGTAAGAACATATTAATAGTAACTTTTTTTAAAAAATCACTTCATAGTTTATAAAGTGCTTCTTTTACAACATCACTCTGAGGGATGCACTACAAATATAAGTTGAATGACTAAAGGTCACAGTAGAACTCAGATCTAAGTACAATCAAGTACTTTTTCCACTGTGTCACATCCCAACTAGGAAAAGGGCTACTGGATACTAGGATTATAGCTCTAGAACCAGAAGAGATTTGAGACGAGACTAATCTTGAGAACTGGAGGATACTAGTTCCCTTATTTTGGATCTGTAGAAATTGAGGTCAAGTAATTTTATGACTTACCCAAGGTCATATTGTAAATCATGTCTTTCTGAGACCAAGTTTTGATCACATTTCACTGAACCACACCACATCAAGGACGAAGGACATTCTCAAAGAGAAACTTTGTTTCTTGCATAATTTTGTCTTGGTTTGGCTATACCTGAGGCTGCTGGCCTTGAAGTCACAAAAATTTGGTTTCAAATCATACCTCTGATGGTTGGCTTTGTGACCATTTGCAAATTTCTGATCCTCAATTTACTTTTTGATAAAATGGGATACTAATACCTGTAGTTTCTTCCCTTAAAGAATTTTTATGAGACTCTTATTAGTGGAGTATATAAAGCATTTGTAAATCATAAAGTGCTATATAAACTGGTGTTTACCAGTTGTTATTACCTGAGTTTCTGTGAATTTATAACTTAATTGCTTCACAATGATTATATGTAGGATTAAATTGTAGATGTGATTGTCTCAAATCAAGCATTCCAAAAGCAGGAACCATGTGACAAATCAAAAAAGTGAAATTTTTCCATTGTAGAAAAATGCTAAACAACTATGGGTTATAGTCTATATTTTTATTATCTATATTTCTCTATAATTATTTTTGCTCACTTGGATTTGTTAAAAACCTAAGTAGAACAGAAATGTATTTGACTAAAAGTTGACAACTACAAAAAAGCAATTGAATGATCATGATTCTAAAATCAATGTGTACATAATTCAAGATTTACTTTGAGAATAAGACCAGCTCTATTAAATCAAATGCCTACCTTCTACATATAATTCTAGTTGGCAGAATGCCGTTCCACGCCGTACATGAGCTTTCATTCTTGCATTAGCATTGTCTACAACATGTGGTGTAAGTAATTCCAGGGCCTTAAGGGGGAAAAAAAAGTATTTATATATGTACACACACACACACACACACACACACACACACACACACACACAAAGAATTTAAGGACCAAGGAATTCCTATCTAAAATTGAACAAAATCCTGGTTATTCAAAACTAACTTCAAATTCTTATGCTGTCTTTGACCATATCATCTCCATTTATTCTGCTGGCAAACAAAAAAAAATTAACTTTGTTAAATAAATTAACAACCTCATTCTATAGCTAGGTTAAAATTACCTTTTATAATCTTTTGTGTTATTCTGTGCTGCTCAATTGATAGAATAAGTTCCATCACAGGATCATAGGACTTATAGTTCGAAGAAGCTACAGAAATCTTTAGTCCAACCCTTTATTTTGTAAATAAGGAAACTAAAGCTTGCAAAGAGAAATAATTTGGCCAATGTTAACACAGCTAAAAAAATGGTGGAGTTTGGATTTTTAATTCTTGTCATTAAACTCCAAATCAATTGTTATTTGAATCTTCAGTAGACTATATTAAAATCTGTGGGCTCTTACGAAGTTGCTTGGATTTGTTGATTTTCTAGTTTTTAAAAACAAATCATATTCAAAATGAAATATAATATTCAACTTATTAATCTTTTTTATTTTGTTAATGGTTGTTTTTGGGAAAAGATATCAATATCAAACTCTTTTACACAGTTCCTGCTTCTACAATTATTTGTTTGTTTGTTGGTTTTTAGGTTTTTGCAAGGCAAATGGGGTTAAGTGGCTTGCCTGAGGCCACACAGCTAGGTAGGCTAGGTAATTATTAAGTGTCTGAGACTGGATTTGAACCTAAGTACTCCTGACTCTAAGGCCAGTGTTTTATCCACTACGCCACCTAGCTGCCCTTGCTTCAACAATGTATTCTTTGACCTCATTATTTAGAATGTCATTTAAGTTTTTATCTTTTGCTTTTGTTCTATATATTTATTAGTTTCTGCTTTTATACATTTAATTTTCTATACCCTAACATTTTAGAATAGTTTTATTACAGTAACAAGTGGGGTTGAAAAATATGCATTAAATTCTTTAGTGATCCCATTTGACAGTCACTATAATTATTTTTAGCTCTAAATTCTCCAATAGTTTAATTCTACACTTTTTCATTCTCTTAGTTTTGTTTAATTCTAGAGAGGAACATTAAAGTTTCTGAGTGTTATTTACTATGCAATTGAATTAAATTTTAATTTAAGAATTTAGATGCTATGCCATTTGATACACATATATTCAGTCTATACTGAACATATATACATATATGTGTATGTATGTATGTATATATATATATGTATATATATTATCTATGGTTCCCTAAAAAATAATGTTGTTTTCCCTGTTTATTTGTCTTGAAATCAATAATTTTTATTTTTTTTCTTTTCTTGGTAGTTTGAGTGCACCTCTCAACTCCTAGGAAAAGTGCTTTTTTTTCAGTACATTATACTGTAAGATTTTTATCACCTGCAGGAATTAAAGCTAGGGTTGCCACCAAGAAAAGTTCCTTGTTCCATTCCACAGAAGGTTGGTACTCTCACCATGTCACTTCCTATTCAATTTACTTCTCAAATGAGATAAATCATTGGGATGGAAATCACTGGTTCCCTCATGTGATGTGATTCAAGAAGAATGAAATGGCAACTGGTTGTTCACCAAATTTTGTTAACTCAAGATACATTCTGAATGTTTTCCTTGTCTAAGAGTTCTATAAATGTTACCTAAACTCTTGGAGCAGAGAATCCTGTCACAGAGCATGGAAAAATTACATATAGTTATATCATGTTTAAATATTTTTCTCCCCAAGTTAAAAGACATTAATGGATTAATGTTAAATTTGTTTACAGTATCAGTATAAATATTCAACAAGGGTATATTTTGTTGCAGACTCACATTTCCATTCTGTAAGGTTTTTATTCCAGTATCTCAACTGGTTAATTTAAGAAGTCTAACTAGCAATGAAATGGTTGCTCTGAACATAGTCCCTGACGGACAGTAAGATATCTGACAGACTGTAACCAGAGAAAAGGAAAACTAATAATTTATCCTAGCAGTTTCTATTCTGTATACATCCTGTTGAACTCAGGAAAAATAGGAAAAGTGAATCACATTATTTCTATATGTAATTGTAATTTTCCAACAACTGATGCATAGATTGAGATAAAAATAATAAAGTTATTTATAGCTTCACATATTATACAGATGCATAAATACTGTGGAACTTTTGTCACTAATACATATGGTAAAAACTTGATGTTATCCTATGGTTAGTTGTAATACAATAATTTTAAATTAATAGTAATAAAAATTTACGATGTTGAAAATATGACTAAATCCATAATTATAATTTTAATGCTACATATATTGCTTATATTGTCATGTTTGAGTATTGCAAGGAGTTAGCTCCTAACCAAATGACTATGAGCTACTGGGTCATTTTCAGGTAACTCAGAGATGGAACATGAACCAATTTCTTTTGGAATATAGGCTAGCTCTTCTAGAAGTGAAATGAATATGGCTAGTAGATTTTCTTGTAGCCTGTTAGGAAGTAGCATACCCTTCCCCTAACAAAGAACCACTTCTCCCAGATGTGCCCCCCACGACAAAGAATATTATTCCACATGAATTGTTTTTAGCTGCTTTCCAGTGGCCAGATTGGATTAGGTGAATCCTAATAGTGGTGCAAATAAAATAATTTCTATTTTACATTAATTTCTCTAAAACTTCTTGTTGTTGTTCAGTCATTTCAGGTGTGCCCAACACTTTGTGACTCCATTTGGAGTTATGTTCTACAATTCGGCATCCCAAATAAGTTTGTAAAATTTACAAAAAATATGTCTTTTTATAATGAATGTTAAGTATCTAAAGTGCTTAATCTCTCTCTCTCTCTCTCTCTCTCTCTCTCTCTCTCTCTCTCTCTCTCTCTCTCTCTCCTCTGCTCTCTCTTACACACACACACACACACACACACACACACACACACACACACACACAAATGAAAGTATGTATAACAAAAATACATACTTTCAGCATTGTAGCAGAGGGGTGGCCTTTTAGTCCAGAAAACCCAGGCTAAACCTGGATTCATATCCCAGCTCTGTGATTCACTACCTGTGTAATCATAGCAAATACTTTCTTCTGTAAAATAAAAACTATTTATCCTTAAAATCTCTAAAAAATTTTATATATACTAGCTATTTGATCATGAGCAAATCACTTAACCTTTTAAAGCCCCCCAAATTCCCAAAGGCCATAAGTTACAGACATCACAGATCAGTACCAAAAATACATGTTACTTTTATATTTATGGCTTTCAGAGATCATCAAATTTTTAACAAGTGTGATGCCTCCAAAACACATCAGTTTGTGCTCTGTTTTTTAAATTATATTAATGAGTTCTAGCAAAGAAAATATCCTTAAAATCTCAATTATCAAAATTATCATAAATATAATTATTAAAAACTACAAATAAATAGAAAATTAACAACATAAACTATTAAAGGAATCTACCTTGGAAGAATCTTCGATTGTCTTGTGTAGGTTTTTAAGTTTGAGATGACAAGCAGCACGATTCAGATACAAGGACGGAATCTTATTGTTTAATCGAATTGCCAAGTTATAAGCATTAATGGCTGCCAGGTAGTTTTCTGTTCCAAATAATTTGCTAATGAAATGACAATTAAAAAGAACAAATCATTTAGATTAATTAGGAATACAAAGATAGTCATAATAAATATTTAATTTTAAGATGATCAATGCTCCTAAAATTTTCTTTAAATTTATATATATATATATATATATATATATATATATATATATATATGCAGGGTATTCCAAAAGCCCTATACATAGCTAGGATAAAATATGAATTGTAACAATTTATTGTACTGTCTTTAAAAGTATTAGAATGAGATATTTGTGAATACAATTCAAAATGAACATATGAATGATTGATATATGTAAAGAATTTTGCTAGTTAATGAAGAAATGAAAAGGAAAATATTTTGCCAAAGGTAAAAGTGCTATCTGAATGTATACCGTTAATAGTATTGATCAATGAGAATTTATTACAGACCCCATCCCATGAAATATATTATGTGTGCAATGCACTGATATCTTTCCAATATGTTTCAATAATGGAATGTAGCAAATACTGACCTTTTGATTCTAAATTTCCTCATTTGAAGAATGTAGTACCTTTCTCACAAGGTTATTGCAAGAACTTCACTGAAGGAGTGATTTCACAAATTTTTATTATACAACAATCTATGTCTTTAAACCTGAGTCAGCCTCTTACAAACCATTACAAGCGATTTGGGGAGATAAATAATCATTTGTTCTTAGTCTCACAGATGCTGGGAATTAGCTATTGGATCCCCTACATAGTACGTTTAAATGGGAACATGGTACCTTGTCTTGCTGAGAAATGACATTCTAAAGTTTAGATGTATATAGCATAGTGAGTTATTTTAGCTTTGGTAAACAATATAAGAAACTGAAACCAATTATATTGAAATTTAGCTAATAAAAATAATCAAGTTCATAGATCCTAAATCAAGAACCCTGGTCTTAACAAGGAAATAAGAAAATTCCATTAAGTTCTGATTCTGTATCTATAGGAATATTTCTGTGGAAGCAGACAGGTCTTCATGTATTTTAAGCTTGAAAACCAAAATGATTGTGATCTTCTGAATATGATGATTTAAAGACTGGTTTTGAGGTTTTTAAGGTTTCAGATTAGTTGTAAAAGGTGACAAGGATTTTTAAAATATAGCTGAATAAGAACTTAAATATTTGAATAACGTCCCTCCATAAAACATATTTAAAGATATTTGAGTACTATTCCCATCCTCCAACACCAGCACATAATGTGGGGATGCTAATTATATAACTATTGAGGGTTGAATAGATTAACATCAATTCATTTATATCTTCTGGCCTCTAAGGTTTCTTCTAACTCTAAATTATTTATGATCCTATGATTCTAATAATTTTTTTGCTATAATAAGCAGACAGTGCCACCTTAGAGACAACCTAAACTAGAACACAGGAAAACAAAGAGTTTATCTTAAAAATAGTTAGGTTCATAAGAAATATAAATATTTGGAACACAATCAAAATGTGAAACATATTGTCTATAACAGGTTTTCTTAACCTTTTTTCTCTCTCTGTCCATCTAGTAAAGCTGTAAACACCTTTTAAGAATAATTTTTAAGGGGTGGCTAGGTGGCACAGTGGATAAAGCACTGGCCCTGGAGTCAGGAGTACCTGGGTTCAAATCCCCCCTCAGACACTTAATCATTACCTAGCTGTGTGGCCTTGGGAAAGCCACTTAACCCCGTTTGCCTTGCAAAAAAAAAAAAAAAACCCTAAAAAAAAGAATAATTTTTATTTCTAAGGTACAACCTATTGGATTGCCTAATAGGACAAAAGGAGAAAAATGGCAAATGTTGGAAGGGATGTAGGAAAATTGAGACATTGATGCACTATGAAATGATATAACAATTCTGTTGAGCAATTTGAAACCATGTCTACCCTTTGACCTAGAGGTGCCACTGCTAGGTCTACATTCCAGAGGAGATGAAATCCCAGAAGAAAAGAATCTATATGTATAGGGATATGTATAGCAGTTCTCTTCTGGTGGTGGGGAACTGGAGATTGAGGGGCTGCCCAGTGGTTGAGGAATGGCTGCACAAACTGTGGCATGTGATTGAGATGAAATGCTATTCTGTTATGGGAAAGGATGAACAGGATACTCAGTAAAAAACTTACATAAATGCAATAGCAATTGTACCTTATACAAAGTAATAGCAAAATTGCAGGATGATCAAATGTGAATGACCTATCTTTTCTCAGGTGTTGTGACCCAAGAGAATTCTGAAGGACTTATGATAAAGAAGGCAGAGTTGAAGCAAACTTTATTTCCACTTTATTTTTCTTGAGGTTTCTCTTGTGTGTGTGTGTGTGGGGGGGGATGGTTATGTTTGCTTTTACAACATGACTTTTAGTGATGTTTAAAAAAAGAATAATTTTAAATATAAATAAAAATGCATAGGAACACAATTTCATTTTTAAAAAGTTCAAAGACCATAAATTAAGAGCCCTGGTCTCTATAAAGTATTTAAATGATTAATTTTGTGATATCCAGTGTCGTTTCTGTAATTGTTCATCTTGATAACTGATAAATTAGTTTGGAATGTATAACAAAAGGTATCTGGTATGGGATATCTAAATGAATGAGATCTGGACAATTAGAAAGATAAGAGAACAGATGAAGTTTAATTGATATAAAAGGTGAATATATTGAATCAATATCATATATAATAACTATAAACAATACGAATACCTGCTAATATTGATATAACCTAAAGATGACTTTATCCAGCTTTTATTGTAACTATTGGAATTTGCTGTATTAAAAAAAAACTATCCTCAGTCAGTAAATTTGGCTTGTTTATTGCTATGACCCTCTTTTAATCCTGGAAAAAATGTTTATGTTGACATTTTCCCCACGTAAGGGGGAAATGCCAAAAGACTTCCAACTAGAAGTTCTAAGTATATTCATATTTTTAAACAAGTTTCAGATGAATACAGATTGCTAAAAAGTTTGAGGGGACAGCCCTAATAGATTCTTGGCAAAAACTCCCTATTTCTTCATTTTAAATAAGAAAGCTTCCACTCCAGTTTCACCCAGTCCTTGGCTTTTGCAACCTTTGAAAATTTTGAGGTTATAATGCACAAATTGACTCTTCCAAAAGTCAATTTTACCCAGATCAAACAATATGCCAATGAAAATTCAGTCTATAACTCTGATTTAGACCTGAAAGAATAATTCAATATTACAATAATCCTTTGAGTATCACAAGAAACAATGGAATACCTTATGAGAATTTAATATCACTATGCATCTCTGAAGCCACTAGGATAAGGGTATAGAGGTTGTGTGAAGTCAGGTTTCTAGTCTTATTTTGCACTGCTAGCACTTAGTTATAACTGTACAGGATTATATATAGATAAAACACTGAAGAACTATGGGAAACTGTCTTTCCCTAGAAAACCTTCCCATCTATGTTATAATAATGGAAAGTTCCTACTCATAACCATATCCTATTAATATATTACTTATTCCCTACTATTCCCATAGTACTCTATTCTGTTCTACCCTTATTTATTTCTTCTTCTTTTCAAACCAGTGTGAAAGAGCATAAAATTAGGACTTCTACTTAACCCAGAGAAAAGATGGCTATGGCAGTCATTAGCATATTTATGGTATGGTTATTTCTTTTGTAGCTGCAAGATTAAAAAATATCTTACTAAATCAGGAAAATAAAAGATTATGCTATTAGAAATTAGAAAAGCATAAGATCAGATACTTCACAACTAAAACTAGTGAGAGAATGTTTAACTATATGATCAATCAGTCAATCAACCAACAAGCATTTATTATCTACTAAATGGCAGTCACTTAATATATACATAAGAATAATATATACATAAACATAAACAAATATACCCTACTCTCAAGCAATTAATGTATATAAGAAATCACAAAAGGTAAAACAAAATTTTGATAACTTGACTTTTAAAAGTTTCTGCATTAGCAAAATCAATGCATGGATAAGAAAAGAAGCTACTCAATGGAAAAATATCTTAGTAATAAATGTCTCTGATAAGGGCTTGAAAACCAAAATCTATAGGGATCAGATATAAACATATATTAAAACCAAAAGTCATTCTTCAACTGATAAGTTGCGACAGGATATGAAATACAAAAAAAAATACAACCAAGTACAACCAAATGAAAAATAATTGTGATGGGATCAACATCTACTCGGTTTGCTTCCACATCATGGGGTAGCCAAGAAGTTCCTTAAAAGGCAACAAAGCTTGAGTTCATTTAGCCAAGGGTATGGCAAGACTGGAGCTGTGCTTACTTGGTTTCCTGGTCACTAAGGCACCTAAGGTCCACCCACTCACATTGTACTGGTGCTTATCAGAGTAGGTGAATGACCATCACCATATCTTGCCCTGCTGAACAGACACATCTCTATGTGAAGATGAGAGGGACTTGCTATGGAAGCCAAGTGCAACTATGTCTTTATTGCATACTCTTGTTCTGTTATAGTTAAATAAGCTTCCTTTTGGTATCTGTTCAGTGCTCTATGAATTTCTTATTTCATCACAAAATTTAACATACTCACAGAATGATAGTGTCAAGTCTACCCCTAAGAATAAAAAGAAAATTACAAAGCAAAACAACCCTGAGCTTCTACCTCACATTAGCAAATTGCCAAAGATGATAAAAGGGTTAGAAATAGTAGAAATATTAGTAAAATAGTAGAAAGACACATACTCTAATGAAGTATTGGTAGAGCAATCTGGAAAGCAATTCAGAATTATGCTAGAAAAATTTAAAATATCCATACATTTTGACTCAAGAGGTCCATCTCTTGGCATATCCATCAAGGAGGGTAATAATGGAAAGAAAGATCCAATATATACCAAAATCATTACAGCAACACATTTTCTAGTATCAAAAAATTGAATGCAACAGTAGATGTTCATTATCTGAGGAATGGTTATTCAAATTATGGTTCATAATTGTAATAACATTGTCATGTCATAAAAAGTGATTAATATGAAGAATGCAGGGAGTCATGGGAAGACTTACTCCCAAGTGAAGCAAGCAGAACCAGGAAAACAATATAAATGAAAAGAACAATAACAAATAACATCATTGACCTTGTATAATTATAATGATCATGTGTAGTACTAAATAAAAGATATAAGAATAAACCATATTTCTTTTCAGAATGGAAGGCCTATGGATGTTGAAACTGAATATGCCCTCAGATTTAATTGGTGTGTTAGTTAATTTTCTAAACTGCTTTTTTTCATTCCTTTTTTGTTCTTTTTTTTATAATTAATGGTTCTCTGGGTAGGGATGGGATATAGGAAAAGGAATGATAAAGAAACAAAAATATAAATTTTAAAATATAATAAAATACCATGAACTCAATTAATTCTTCAACACTTATAGAAAGTGGTCATTTTCTAACTAGTGTAGGTACAAAGTTTTAAGTAACTCGTATGCTCAAGAATGGTGATATGTTATAAAGTCCATTAAAGGGAGATAGCAGATGAACATTTTGTTCATGAACTAACTCAGAGGATCCTGTAGTGATTCCAGAAACAATTTCACGCAGATTAAAACATCTAGAAAGATGTTTGCTTTAAACTTCTTTCTATGGCTCAAGATGAGTACTTCTATTTGCCAACCTTATAAAGTGAGAAAGTCTATTAAGGTTACAGAATACTTTAAACCCTTCATGGGGACATTTTGCAAATATAAAGTCTAATTTTAAGATGTCAAAATGTTCTTTTGAATGTTTACTAGTTGTATATATTCAGACTGGGTGGAAAATTTCTCACTATTAAAAAAATTGAATATTCTCAGTTATTAATAAGACTCTTGAAATAATTCATTCTTAGATTTGTTATTAGAAATCTTTGAAGCATTGTAGATGTAGAAAAATTTCATTGCACTGAATCTACTGTCTACTGGGTCAGTAGAATGATAGACATAGGCATGCATATATGTACATACATATATATAAGTATAATGTTTCTTAAAAATAAAATACTTGAAATTTGTGCTGAAATTAAATTCAAATAGCTAGTTATTATGCTTTTAGAATAAAAAAGTAAGAGGTTTAAAATCAATTTAAAAACTTCACTTAATGTACATGAAGTTTTAATGGACAAGCCCATTAGACTTCTCACATCAGTTCTATTCATTGTTCAGTCAACGGTTATGTCTGACTCTTCCTGACCCCATTTAGGATTTTCTTGACAAAGATACTTAAGGGGTTTGCCATTTTCTTTTCTATCTCCTGTTGATGAAGAACTAAGGCAAACAGGGTTAAGTGACTTGCTCAGAGTCACATAACTAGTGTCTGAAGCTGGATTTGAACTCAAGTCTTCCTGATTCCTGAGTGCCTGCACTCTATCCACTCTTGACATCACTTCTATGTTCACCTAATTTTCTGACCTGCAATTTGTTGATGATGTTGCTTTGAGTATTAAAAGGCACAACTGAAATGTGTCAAAGCTTTTGATACACAGATATAGGTTTCCTTGTCTAGAGACCAGAAGGAATCTTAATATCCCATGCAATTTAGTGAATGGATGCATACACCAAATGGAAATCCTCTCTGGACCTTCCCTGCCAGGGCCTACAAGTTCTACCCATCATTAATACTATTGTAAATTATCTAGGGTTTACAAATTACAAGAAGACATTAGCTCAAGTGGCAGCTAGGTGGCACAGAGGATAGAGCACTGGTCCTAGAGTCAAGAGAACCTGAGTTCAAAGCCAGCCTCAAAATAGTTGACATCTACTGTGTGGCTTTGGGCAAGTCACTTAACCCTGAATGCTTCAGGCAAAAAAAGAAGAAAAAAATAGAAAAAAAGACAACTTTAAAAAAGTAAAACAACCATCTCTGATTCACTGGAAAAAATTCAGCAAACTGATGATGATTCTAGTACTGACCAACAGCAAAAGTCCATCCGTTGGTGAGCCAACTACCCATTTTTGAGGAGTAATGACTCTCCAGAGTAAAGATGACATACCACAATTATTCTATTATGACATCAAGGCAACAAACAAGTTCTCTATCTGAACATAAATACAGTTGGTCATCTTTTGTTTATTTTTCATAGAACTGATTTTTGACTATCCTATTCTGGCTGAATGAATAATATAGAAAGGTTAGTATTTTCAGAATGTGACCCACATGCTACTTCAAGATATAAAATTATTATATCCTAATATGAGTATAATATCAAAAATTTAAATATCTCAAAATTCTGGGTTTGTTCTTAGGTTCCTTATAATTCACAAAGTAGTATCTCATAACAGCCACAGCCTTTACAAGTATAATGATTCACCACCAAGAGCCAGTATTGCTTATAATATTAGAAAAGACCTTCCTGGTCAAAAGCAGAGAATCTGATACTACCTTTTCTTTATGAACTGTCACTGCTGATGGCCTGCTGTTGTAAAAGGGGCTCTAAGAAAATTGACAAGGGCACTCCCAATGTGCCTTTATGTTATTACAAAAAAAATCAATCTTCTAGATTAAAATGAAGATAACCAAGGGGATTTACGATCTCAGTTTGGATCTTTGGGTCCACTATTATACATGGAGTCAATATTGATCATGCTATTCTTTGGAATTTGCATGCATATTACTATTAATTCAACATGTGGTATATGCAACTTATGATATACATATACAAGAGGATTTAACAGTTATATACACATATACACATATACACACATATACATAAATATATAGTTGGAAATAGAAAATATGAGGCATATGAAATCTCACATTAAAATTTAGACCTCATGATGCTGATTAGGCACACAGAAAGGAACTAGAGAATCAGTGAAATTAACTTCAAGTTAAATCCATGTCCCACTGTATGTTACATGATGATAATATTTGTCCTTTCTCAAAGAAAACCATGACATCAGGGAGGTAATACCATGACTTCTATAAGAGGGGTGCTGTTCCAAGTCACCAGCCTCACTTTCTCCTCCAGAGCCATCTGGATCCAGTGGTCAGATATGAATCAGGATGATTAGAGATGGCCCTCAATATGAGGCAGAGTTAAGTGACCTGCCAAAGATCACACAGCTAGTAAAGTGTCAAGTGTCTGAGGACGGATTAAAACTCTGGGCCTCCTGACTCCAAAACAAGTTCTCAATCCAAAGTACCACCTAGCTGCTATTATGTTACATACAGGGAAAGAGGGAGAAAGAGTGATAAACATGAATTAGAAGCCATTTGTTCTGAGAATGTAACAAGAAACTAAAGCTGTTTGCTTAGAAATCTGTAACTGTGAAGGTCAGTCTCAAATCCAGGGGTCCTTGAAACTACATGTTATGTCTGGTCTTGCTAAAAATACAAAAGGGTTGAGTATTACTTCCTTGGGGTAAAAAAATCCAAAAAACTCTTTAACTGCAACATTATATACCTAGACACTAAAACAGAAATTTCTCTTGAGAAGGTCTGGATCATGTCTATTACTCAGAGCTCTTTGACTACATGATTTAGAATAGTATCAAAATGTGTCATTGAAAAGAATCCACCAATCACCTCCTGAAAGAGATCCCAAAATGAAAACTTCCAGGAATATTGTAACCAAATTTTAGAACTCCCAAGGCAAGGAGAAAATATTACAAGGAGTCAGAAAGAAAATTCAAATATCATGGAGCTACAGTCAGGATACCACAAGATTTAGTAGCTTCTACATTAAGTGTTTGTAGGGCTTGGAATATGATATTCCTAAAGGCAAAAGCACTTGAACAACTGAGAATCAATTACACAGCAAAACTGAACATACTCTTTCAGGGGAAAAGATGGACATTCAATGAAAACAGGACTTTCAAATTATCCCGATAAAATGACGAGAGCTGAAGAGAAAGTTTGATTTTCAAGTACAGGACTCAGGAGAAACATAGAGGGGAAGGAGGGGAAGGACTAATTATGAAAGAGTTAATGAAGTTCTGGATTAAAATGAAGATAACTAAAGGGATTTAGTATCTCAGTTTGGATCTTTGGATCTTTTATAATGGAATCAATATTGATCATGCTATTCCTTGGAATTTTCATGCATATTAATATTAATTGAACATGTGGTCTATGCAACTTATGAAACAGGAATGGGAGGATGATACTGATAAATCATATGAACCTCATTAGGGAAGTTAGAAGGAGCATATAAAGACAAGATATAAGAGGGAGTTGAATTTGAAGTTATAGTTTATTTAAAAAGATGGAGTTAATGGAGAAGAAAGGAATGTATTGGAAGGAAAGGAAAGGGAGAGATATAATGGGGTAAGTTATTTCACATAAAGAGGCACGAAAAAACTTTTGCAATAGAGTGGAAGAGGGAAAAAGTGAGGGGGAGTGATGAACCTTACTCTCATTGGAAGTAGCTCAGAGAGGGAATAATATACACACTCAGCTGGATATAGAAATATATCTTATCCTAGAGGAAAACAGAAGAGGAAAGGGATAAGAAAAAGGGGACAGAGGAAGGGGGGGCAGAGTATAGGTGATAGAAGAGAGGGAAGATCATAGGAGAGGGTAGTTGGATGCAATTCACTTTTGTGGAGAACAGGGTAAAAGGAGAGAGAGAATAGAATAAATGGAAATGTGAGGGAATAAGATGGAGGAAAATACAATTAGCAATAGAAACTGAGAAAAAATACTAAAACAATTTCTCTGATAAAGACCTCATTTCTCAAACATAGAGAACTGAGTCAAATTTATAAAATTAAGAGCCATTCCCCAGTTGACAAATGATCATTTGATATAAACAGCTTTCAAATGAGATTATCAATGCAATCTTTATATATATATATATATATATAAATTTTTTATTTAAGGCAATGGGTTTCAGTGACTTACCCAAGGTCACACAGCTAGACAATTATCAAGTGTCTGAGGTCAAATTTGAACTATAGAGATAGAGCCGGTGCTCTATCCACTGCCACCTAGCTGCCCTAAATGTACATTTTTAAAAAATGTCCTACCTCACTACTGAAGGAGAAATGCATGAGAAACAATTCTGAGGTACTACCTTATACCCATTGTATTGGCTAATAGGACAGAAAAAGAAAAATGCTAAGTGTTGGAATGGATATAGGGAAATTGAGACATTGTTGCACTGATGGGGGAGTGGTGAAATGATTCAATGAACAATTTGGAACTCTGCCCCAAAGGCTATAAAACCATGCCTACCCTTTGACCTAGGTCTATATTCCAGAAGAGATGAATTACAGTATGAAAAGAATATATATGTGGGGAGCTGGAGACTGATGGGATGCCCAGCGATTGGGGAATGACTGAAAATTGGGATATGTGATTGAGGCAAAATACTGTTTTGTTATAGGAAATGATATACAGGATAGTCTCAGTTAAAAAAACTTACATAAGCAGATGCAATAGGAAATGTACCTTTTACAAAATAACAGCGAAATTGCAGGATGATCAGCTGTGAATGACTTACTTTTTCTCAACAATGCTGTGACCCAAGAGAACTCTGAAGGACTTATGATAAAGCATGCTATCCATCCCAAAGATAGAATTGATAATGTCTGAATACAGACTGAAGCATACTTTATTTTTTTCACTTTACTTTCTTGAGGTTTCTCTTTCTTTGTATGGGGGGGGTGGAACTTACCTTTACTTTTACAGCATGACTTTTGTAGTAAAGTTTCATGTGTATACATTTTTAACCTAGAGGAATAAGGGGGAGTGGGGTGGAGAAAGGGAGAAAATTTGGAACTCGAGGTTTTTGGAGGTAAATATTAAAACTTGTTTTTACATGTAGTCGAGGGAAAATATTTTAAAATAAACAAAAATTAAAATTACAGAGAGAGAGAGAGAGAGAGAGAGAGAGAGAGAGAGTTCAAACTTACTTTCCTTTGTCCTTCAACCATTCTGGATTCTTTTCCTCTTCTTTTAAGTCATGGAGTTCAGGAATATCTTCATTCATTACTCTGCGTGCCTCTGCCTGTTTATGTAACCACTGTAAGAAGAAATAAATCTTATGAGCAATACTCACATTTTAGCTTTGGTAGCAATTCCTTTCAGATTTTCCCTTGTCTTTCTGATAAATATTATCTGACAGTGATGATGTTAACATTTTATCCTTTTATCCTCCCAAAACTTTTTTACATATATTATTGAGACTTAGAAATGTTAACATAATTGAGTCTAGTTTTAAACTTTATTAAAAATCTAAAATTGTTCCTAATCAAATTACATAAATATCTACTTTAAAAACAAAATTTTTTTTAAATGTAAACCTTTCTGCTTGTATAATAACAGATCAGATATCTTAAATCAAGGGTTTTCTGAGAAAGTAAAATTATATTATTTCTGAGATGATAAAAAATTGAAATATTCATCATTAGCAACTTTAACCTACCTACCAAAAGTGATGACTACACAAAGGCTACACATAGTAAAATAAGTACTAAGCATAACCTAACCAATTTGCCTTTTCAAATAACATGAATTTAGTAGAGATAGAATATTATCTCACTAGCAATCTGTTGCCAAAAATCTACAAATTATATTTACTATAATTCTTAGCGATCATTAATAAATAGTAATTTCTTTGGGTTAGTGAAGACATAAGAAATTCAATACCAGTAGAGTTCTGATAAATTTTTGAAATAAGTTATTCATGAAACATTTTCTTTGATAGTAATGATCAACGCATATAATGACAGTTATCTCTACCTCTTCTTCTTCTGCTACTTGAGATTCTCTGAGAGCAGTTGGGAAAACTCGAGGTGTAAACTGGATTTTAATATTGCCAGTGGATCGAGGAGCAGGAACATAGTCATTTTTTAATGTTTCAGAAAATATAGCTTTTGTACTGTTTCCTTCAAGAAGAATATTAACAAATATGACATTTAAACTTTTTATTACATTTTATAATCAAACTGATAAACACAGTGTTTTGAAGATATTAAAGAGAAAGAATTCCCAATGTAACCAGCATAAATAAGTCCAGCATTCTTTATATTTTAGGAAATGTAATTGTGTATATCATACATATGTTTTCCAATCAAATCAACAACCATTTATTAAGCATCTATTCCAATTCAGAAACAGAGTTAATTACCTGGGATACTAAGACAAAAATGAGTCTTCTTATCTAATGCCTCGCTAATATCTTGTGTAATGTCTTCACATACTTGAAAACTTTTACTATGTCTCTTTTCTTTTTTTTGTTTTTGTAAGACAATGGGGTTAAATGATGCTAGATAATTATTTTGTGTCCTGAGCAGGATTTGAACTCAGGTCCTCCTAAATCCAGGGCTGGTACTCTATTGACTGGGCCACCTAGTTGCCCTGTCTCCTTTCATTTGGTTCTTAAGGCAAAATATCTGAATTCCTTTCCAGTGATCACCACATTGTACATATTTAAGCCATTCTTATTAAGGGCCTTCTTAAAATTTGGTACACAAAACTGAAAACACCACTTCAGATATAGTCTGACCAGGGCAGAGTCTGAGAGAAATTCCATTGTCCTCAACACCACAACTTCCTCAATGTAGCAAGAGAATAAATTAACTTTCTTGACTGCCAAAGCAAATAGGTCATTTTAAACTTGAAATAGATCTTTTGTTAAAATTATTTTTTTAGTCTGTACTTGAAAAACACAAACAGAATAGTATTATATATGAAATCTTGACTCTATAAAACGGCTTGCTTTTTTCAATTATTTAATAGTTTTAAAGCTCCTGTTCTGTTTCCCTCCAGTCTTCCTTATTTTCTATTTTTAAAAAATATTTTTTATAAATTCCTTAATGACCCTAGGTTGTTTTTTTTCTTCTGAATTACTATCAGGCCCAATCTCCTCCTCACACCCACTTCTTCAAAATTTAAAACAACAAAGAAAACATCCTTGTGACAAATAAGCAAATTTCTCCAGGTAAGTAGTGGAGCAGTCTAATAGAGCCTCTAGCTGGGAGTCAGAAGACCTGAACTTACATCTGGGCCCATTCAGTCACTGACTGTGTGACACTCTACCCTCAAGTAAGTCATGTAATCTTTGTCTCAATTTCTTCAAAGGTAAAATAAAAAAAAAAAATAGCACCTACCTCTCAGGGGTTGTAGCTGGTACCAAATGAGTTAAAGTTTGTAAAGCACTTAGCATAGAGCTTAGCATAAGACCAGCACTTAATAGATTGTTGTTTCCTTCTCTCCTTCAAGTAAAAATGTGATTTAACAGGTTTGATTTTTGTTGCTATTACTTCCATAGATGTGTTTGTATATAAATATAATCAAAAAGAGAGTTCCTGCTCTAAAGGGGTAAAAAGAGTCAGATAGGTGATGCTATGGAGAGAGGGCTGGGCTGGCCCTGGAGTCAAGAAAACCTGCCTCCAGTCTCAGGCTTCTCAAAGATACTCTTTAACATTTTCTATTTTCTTCTTCAGCTCATTTTCCTGAGGTTACATCACTTAAATTACAGCTAGGGGTATCTGAGACCAAATTTGAATTCAGGTCTTCTTGACTCCAGGTCCTGCACTCCCTCTTCTGTAGCACCTGGCTTCCCCTGGCACATTGTAGGTCCTTAATATTTGTTTCCTTTATTCTTTCCAGAGAGCCATGTCCAACAATACAGCTTCTACCTCTGTTTCCTTCTGTCTCTCAAGTCCATCATTTCTCTATCAGGAAGTGAAGACAGTCTTCTGGACATTTGGTTAGTCATTGTGATGCAGGGAGTTATGGAGATAGAAGTGATTAGAAACAAATTTTTATAGAAGAAAAAATATTGTCTGGGCCTGTCTGGCAACTTCCTGTTGTTCAAAGTGACTCCATTGTTAAATATGAATTTGTCAAGATGGGAGTGGCAGGGGCAGCTAGGTGATGTAGTGGATAAAGCACCGGCCCTGGAGTCAGGAGTACCTGGGTTCAAATCCAGTCTCAGACACTTAATAATTACCTAGCTGTGTGGCCTTGGGCAAGCCACTTAACCCCATTTGCCTTGCAAAAAAAAAAACTAAAATAAAAAGATGGGAGTGGCCTCAGCTCTTCCTCCTCCTCCAGCTTTTGGTCTCCAGTCTACCTGACTATACCCATTGATGGGTCAAGCTTGTGCTGACCTGACAATCATCTTCCACAGGAAATGATGTATCGGACTTAGAGGTCATGCAACTTGGGAAAGACCAGCATGTAGCTTGCCTATTGGAGAATGCCTGGAGACAGGTGGTAGACCTCTCCCCAAGTGCCACCCTTGTCCAACCCATTACAGAAGTGCATTTAAATCAAGAGAAGCCTCCTATATTCATCCTAACTTCACCCTGCAAGAATGGGGATCTCTCTCTCTTTCTCCCTAAGGAAGTGCCACATACTCCCAGATTAGGCCTGCTAGAGAATTATGGGTCTCTATACCATGTGGCCAGACTAAGCCAGTCTCTCCTTTCCCCCTCAATTAAGCTCAGCCAGGTCTCCTTTTTCCATTTCACTTTCTTTTCCCCTATACCAGGCCTGGTCCTTTACTATTTAATCTGTCCTCAAGCTATTAACTGATTCTCCAGAAGGAGAAAAGGTTTTAACATATCAATTTTGCAGGTATGTATAATAAATCCTGAGCAGTTTTAAAACTCCAGGGATATATGTGAATTCTTTCACCTTCAAGACCTTTTCATCTTAACTTGACGACACCAATCCCTGGAAAAATTTGTGTTTGATTAGACCTTAAATTAAATCTTAAATAAGATCTTAAAAGACCTTAAATCTTTTCAGTTTTTTTCTTTACAATGTTGAATTCATTATTTGAATTGTTCTCCTGGTTCTGTTCATTTCACTCAGCCTCCATTCATTCAAGTTTTTTCATATTTATCTGAATCCTTCCCTTTTGTCATTTTTTATTATGAAATACTATTCCATTATTTTCATATAACATATTTCTAGTCATTCCCAAATTGATGGGGCACTCTCTTATTTTCAAGTTTTCTGTAACAAATATGACAGGCATAAATCCTTTTGCACATAGATTATCTTTCCTCTCATTAAGGTTAAGCCTAGTAAAGATATCACTGGGTCAAAGGGTATATATACTTCTTAGTGACTTTGGGGACACAGTTTCAAGTTTAGTGACTTGGGGGATATAGAGTGTCTGGACTGTTTTATAGCTCCAACCACAATGTATTAGTAGATCTCTTCTTTTACATGCCCTTCATTTTTGTCATGTTTCTCAATCTAATGTTTATGACAGGGGACTCTAAGACTTTTATATACAATTCTTTTATTATATGTGATCTGGTGTATATTTTCATATTGTTGATAGTGAGCTTTCTTCTCCTGAGAACTATCTAGTCATATCCTTTGATCATTTATCTACTGGGGAATAGCTCTTGCTATTATTATATTTTAGAATTAGTTCCCTTTATATCTTTTAAAGTAGTCCTTTATCACAGAAATCTGCTGCAAAGATTTTTTCCCAGTTAACTGTTTCCCTTCTGATTTTACCTGCATTGATTTTGTTTGCGCAGAAATATTTAAATTAAGACAACTATTTTATGATCCCTCCTGAGTTTCCTGCTATATTTCATTTTCTCCTTCCACTTTCCTTTACTGGATCTTCATCCATACCCACTAACTCTGAGTTGAGTATCCTGTAGAGATCTGTCCTGGGTATTCTTTACTTTCTCTATACCAAGGGTTTGTAACCCAAATCTCATAGATCCCTTAGACATCTATGGATAGATTCCAGGTTATACATGAATTGTTTTATAAATTATTTTGATGAACTTAATTTTAATATGAATTTTCTTTGTAATTCTCTGTATTTTATATTATATACTTTAAAATATTATTCTGAGAATTGGTCCATAAGTTTCTCCAGACCCCTGAAGGAGTCGCTGATACAAGATTAAGAACTCATACTCAAAGGTGGAACCAAGATGGCAGATTAGTGACAATCACCCAACTGAAATCTCTTAATATTTCCCTCTAAACAACTTTAAAACAATGCCTCAAATGAAATTTTGGAGCAACAGAATCAAGAAAGTTGAGTTATTTTTTCTAGCCTAAGAAAATTTAAGAAGTAGACAAAAGAAGTGTAATATCAGGGTGAAGGTCAAGTGACAGTCTGTCTTAGTGTACAGAGGCTGTGGCTTTAGGAACTCTCAGATCAGAGAACCCTCAAAAGGAGTCAGACACTTCTTAGAAAGAGATTATACATGATCATTTCCTGTCCCTGGGTACAGCTGGTGCTGATTGGCAACTCTTGCCCATATGCAGTTTTGAGTGGCAGTTCCAGGATGCAGAGGAGTACTGGTGATTGGGTACAAGGAAGCAGGGAAGCTAGTTTGTAGTACCAAAGCATAAAAGAGCACTAGGGTCTGTAGCTGGAGGGGAGAAGGGAATCCCTCCTTGGTAAAGACCAGGGCATAGACCAGGAAAGTAGTGACCACATATCCCCCAAGATTACAACACTCTGTAGTACCAAAAATCTGTAGATTCCCAGAACTAGCTTTGAAAATAGCAGAATGAAGAAGTCTAAAGCTTTACCTAGTACCTCCCTATTCCCAGGTAAGTAAAGTCCAGCGTTAATATTAAATTCAAAGTCAAGAAACTGACTGGAAAAATGAACAAATAAGCAAAAGATGTTAATCATAAAAAGCTACTACAGTTGTAGGGAAGAAAATGTGAAAACAGCTATACTTCCCCCTCCCTCCCACCCCCCCAAAGGCTCAAAGAAAATGTTAATTGGATGCAAACCCACAAGAATTCCTGGAAGAGTTAAAGAGATGAGAGATGGAAGAAAAAGTGGAAAAGAATTGAGAGTGATACAAGAAAATTATATAGAGAAAATTAACAGCTTGCACAGCTATGTGATAAAGGGAATAGACTTCCAGGCCTGGAATCAGTAAGACTTCACTGAGTCGAAATCTTGTCACAGATAGCTTACTTTGTGACCCTAGGCAAATCACTTAATCCTGTTCACCTCAGTTCTTCATGTGTAAAATGAGCTGGATCAGCAACTGGCAAACCACTTGAGTATTTTTAAGAAGAAAATCCCAAATGGAATCACAAAGAGTCAGGCTGAATGTCTGAACAATAATAATGAAAGTACAAAAAATACTGAAGAAAATGGTTCCTTAAAAAACAGAGTTGGGAAGATGGCAACAAGAAGGGATCGAGTCTTAGGAGATCTCTGATAAAATTCATCAGCTAAGGACTCTAACTAAACTTTTGAGAGACAGAACCCACAAAGGGACCCAGGGAGGCAGTTCTCCTACTCAAGGTAACCTGGAAAAGAGCAGAAAGGCTCTGCTCCCCGGGGTAGGAGGGGGGGGGGGCGCCAGAACGAAAGAACTTCAGCCTCCCGGAGGCAGCCCCAGGATGCTGGGAGTCTCAGCTCACAGCAGCGGGGGAGTCTCCTGAGCTGCACCCCGAGGAGCACCGGGCAAAAAGTGGGGGAACAGCAGGGGACCTCTGCCAGAGCGAGCACGTGGAGCCCAGCCCTCAGAGCACACAGCAAGCAGCATGGTCTTTCCCCAACCCTGATCCAGGAAACAGAAGCAGGAGGAGAGAGTAAGCAGGAGCCCCCAGGGCATGAGCCCATTGAGCTGAGGGAGGGGAGTGAAGAGACACTGCAGAGCTCTGTCCTCTGCCCCTGAAAAGGACTCTGGGGCTCTGACCACATTCAGATCCTGATCGCAGTCTAGGCCCCCCCCAATAGAACAGCAGGGACCCCCCACCTCAGCCCTGTGGCAGAGGGAGGTGCTTATGGTCATTCACAGACCAGGAGGGAGGACAGAGCCTCACACACTGAGACCCTTGTGGGAGTGTCCCAAAAGCTCAGGAAGCACCCCCAAAACAGGCCCAGGCTGGGAAAATGAGCAAGCAAAGAAACAAAAGGAAGACTATTGAGAAATATTTTGCAAATGAGCCCAAGAAGGATCAAAATACTCAGTCTGAAGATGAGGAAGCACAAGCTCCTGCATCTAAAGACTCCAAGAAAAACAGAAATTGGGCTCAGGCTATGACAGAGCTCAAAAAAGACTTTGAAAATCAAATGAGGGAGTTAGAAGAAAAACTGGGAAAAGAAAGGAGAGAGATGCAGGAAAAACATGAAAATGAAGTCAGTAGCTTAGTCAAGGAAATCCAAAAAAATGCTGAAGAAAATAGCATGCTAAAAACCAGCTTAGGTCAAATGGATAAAACAGTTCAAAAAAAGTTATTGAGGAGAAGAATGCTTTAAAAAGCAAAATTGGCCAGATGGAAAAAGAGATAAGAAAACTCTCTGAGGAGAACAAATCCTTCAGACAAAGAATAGAATTCAGGGAGATTGATGAATTTAACAGAAATCAGGAATCAATACTTCAAAACAAAAAAAAATGAAAAATTAGAAGAAAATGTGAAATATCTCATTGAAAAAACAACTGATATGGAAAACAGACTTAGGAAAGATAATTTGAAAATTATTGGAATACCTCAAAGTCATGATCAGGAAAAGAGCCTTGACATCATTTTCAAAGAATTACTACAGGAAAATTGCCCTGATATTCTAGAAGCAGAGGGCAAAACAGAAATGGAGAGAATCCACTGATCCCCCAGAGAAAGAGATCCCAAAAAACCAACCCCTAGGAATATTATAGCCAAGTTCCAGAACTCCCAAGTCAAAGAGAAAGTATTACAAGCAGCCAGAAGGACACAGTTCAAATATCATGGAGCTGCAGTCAGGATCACACAGGACTTAGCAGCAGCTACATTGGAAGCTCGTAGGGCTTGGAATACAATATACTGGAAGGCAAAAGAGCTTAGAATACAGCCAAGGATGAATTACCCAGCAAGGCTGAATGTCCTCTTCCAGGGAAAAAGATGGACTTTCAATGAACCAGGGGAATTTCAAATGTTCCTTTTGGAATGGCCAGAGCTGAACAGAAGGTTTGATCTTCAGATACAGGACTCAGGTGAAGCATGGAGATTGGAGGAGAGGGGGGAAATATGAGGGACTTAATGAGGATGAACTGCATGTATTCCTGCCTAGAAAAATGACACTGATAATACTCATATGAACCTTCTCAGTTAATAGAGCAGGTAGAGAGAGCTTTTATAGTTGAAGCACAGGAGAAAGCTGAATTCGAAGATAAAATATGGTGTAAAAATGGAGTCAATAGGAAAAAAGGGAAGTGGAGTGGGAGAAAGAAAAAGGAGAGGGGGAATAGTTCAAGATATTTCACATAAGATTTTTTTTATTACAATGAGCTATTGCAATGATATGAAAGTGGGGAGGCAAGGGGGAATGAGGGAAGCTTTGCTCTCATCAGAGATGGCTAAGAGAGGAAACAGCATATATACTCAATGGGGTATAGACATCTGGAGTAAGGAGGAGCAGGGAGCAGGGGCAAGGGGTGGGGATGTGAATAAAGGAGGAGAGGATGGACTATGGGGAAGAGTGGCCAGATATAACACATTTTCTTTCTTACTTCTTGCAAAGGGCTGGGATTGGAAGGCCTGCCCAGGACCACAGGGCCAGGTGGATTCTGGGTCTAAGGGGTGGTATGGGGGCTCAGGGCCTCTTGGCCCCAGGACCAGGAATCTGTCTGCTGTGCCACTCAGCAACCCTACAGCAGAGTCAGAGTGAAAGGAGAGAGAAAATAAGAGTACATGGTAGCGGAGAAATAAGAAAGGAGGGAGTTGTGATCAGCAATGGCAATGGTGGAAAAATATGGAAATAACTTTTGTGATGGACTTATCATAAAGAATGAGATCCACCCATGACAGAGTTGTTGGTGTTGGAACAAAGACTCAAGCACATTTTTTGTTATTATTATTTGGGGGAGGGTGCAGGGCAAGTGGGGCTGGATGGCCTGCCTGGGGCCACATAACGGGGTGATCTTTGGGTGTCTGGGGCCAGATTTGGACCCAGGTGCTCCTGGCTCAAGGGCCAATGCTCTGTCTGCCACCCAGCCACCCCTACTATTATTACTATTTTATTTTATTTTGGGTCTTTTTTTTTCTTTCTTTTTTTTGGTTTTTGCAGGGCAGTGGGGATCGGGTGGCTTGCATGTCACACGGCTGGGTGATTGTTGGGTTTACGAGGCTGGATATAGACTCTGGTGCTCGTGGCTCCAGGGCTGGTGCCTCATCCATTGTGCCACCTGGCTATACCTATAATTATTACTATTACTATTATTTTTTTTATTTTAATTTTTTTCTCTCCCCTTTACTTTTTTCGCCCAAGCAAGTCTATCTATATTCATGGGGGAGGAGGGGTATTTTGTTTACTTGTAAACAAGAATATTTTATTAATGTAAAAAAATCTGTACAAAATTAGAAAAATAAATTTAAAAAAAGAGTTGGACTAATGATAAAAGAGGCACAGAAATTCACTGAAGCAAAGACCTTCTTTAAAAAGTAGAACTGGCTAAGAGGGGAAAAAAAGAGGTACAAAAAAGCTCACAAAGATAATTACTTAAAAATTAGAATTGATCAAATGGAAGCTAATGACTCTATGAGATACCAAGAAATAATAAAACAAAATAAAGAATTTAAAAAAAAAGAAAAAATGTGAAATAGCTCATTGGAAAAACAACTGATCTGGGGAATAAATCTGGAAGAGATAATTTAAATAGTATTGGACTACTTGAACTCAGGTCCTCCTGGACCCTCCTGGACCTGAGGGCTGGTGCTCTCCACTGTGCCACCTAGCTACCCCAGTTTGGGACTACTTGAAAAAAGATCCTAGACATAGTATTTCAAGAAATTATCAAGGAAAATTGCCCTGCTACCTTAGATCCAGAGATAAATAAATAAAAATTTAAAGAAAAATAAGGTAAAGTCACGATGGTGGTGAAAAAAGGCAGGAACTCGCCTGATCTCTCCCACGAATGCCTCCAAATATGTTTAAATAATAACTCAAAACAAATTTTAGAGCAACAGAACTTACAAGAAGATGGAATAAAACCATTTTCCAGCCTAACTTAGAAGATTGACAGGAAAGATCTGCACCAGGGGATATCTCCAAAACCTCAAAGAAAAGTATTAATTGGTCTCATGTTTTGGAAAAGTTCAAAAATATTTTAAAAATAAAATGAGAGAGGTAAAGGAAAAATTAGAAAGAAAACTAGAGTGATGCAAGAAAATTATGAAAAAAAATAAAGTTTCATAAAACTGGTAAGTCATATTGGTTGACTTCTATTAGAATTTTTCTATGAATTCAAAGTAACACCCATATTTCTACTTCTGTCATTCAAATATACTGTCTCTGATAAGCCATGAAAATATATGATGAAAATGTTTTCATGCTATTCTTCTAAGCCCAATTCATATGTTTAGCTTATCTAGTAGCAAACTTGGACAAAATGATTTAAGATTTCAAAAATCAAACTATTTTCTATTTCTGAATTTTGCCCTATAATTCTTTGTTAACAACATATGATGCAGGTCTTTAGCAATGACTCCAAAGACTTCATTAAATATACAATCAGATATGAATATGTAATCAGGTGGAGAGAAGAATTTTTTTCTTTCTTGGTCCCATTTCAGTACCTTGGCTTGTACAGAATCAGTGATGAGATGCTAGTTCATTTTAATATTCAACTTAAATTGAACCTAAGTCTCGTAATTCCTCCAGATCTGTGACTATATATATAATATCTTCCCCAAGGGTAGTTGGCATGACCCTACAGTGCATGCCATCTGAGCCACACTGCTAGAACCTTCTTGCTCTGTGATGTCCCACTTTTTTTCTTTTTTTAAAGAAATATTTTATTTTGAGTTTTACAATTTTCCCCCTGTTCTTGCTTCCCTCCCCCCCCCCCCACAGAAGGCAGTCTGCTAGTATTTACATTGTTTCCATGGTATACATTGATCTAAGTTGAATATGATGAGAGAGAAATTATATCCTTAAGGGAGAAACAAAGTATAAGAGATAACAAGATCAGACGATATCAGTTTTTTTTTCTAAATTAAAGGGAATAGTCCTTGAACTTTGTTCAAACTCCATGGTTCTTTATCTGGATACAGATGGTATTCTCCATTGCAGACAGCCTAAAATTGTCTCCCTGATTGTTGCACTGATAGAATGAGCAAGTCCATCAAGATTGATCATCACCCCCATGTTGCTGTTAGGGTTTACAGTGTTTTATGGTTCTGTTAATCTCTCTCAGCATCAGTTCATGCAAATCCCTCCAAGCTTCCCTGAATTCCCACCCCTCCTGGTTTCTAATAGAACAACAGTGTTCCATGACATACATATACCACAGTATGCTAAGCCATTCCCCAATTGAAGGATATTTACTTGATTTCCATTTCTTTGCCACCACAAACAGGGCTGCTATGAATATTTTTGTACAAATGATGTTTTTACCCCTTTTGATCATCTCTTCAGGGTATAGACCCTGAAATAGTATTGCTGGATCAAAGAGTATGCACATTTTTGTTGCCCTTTGGGCATAGTTCCAAATTACTCTCCAGAAATGTTGGATGAGTTCACAGCTCCACCAACAATGTAATTAATGTCCCAGATTTCCCACATCCCTTCCAACATTGATCATTGTCCTTTCTGGTCATATTGGTCAGTCTGAGAAGTGGGAGGTGGTACCTCAGAGATGATTTGATTTGCATTTCCCTAAGAAGTAATGATTTAGAGCAATTTTTCATATGACTATGGATCACTTTGATTTCCTCAACTGTAAATTGCTTTTGCATATCCTTTAACCATTTTTCAATTGGGGAATGACTTGTTATTTTGAAAATTTAACTCAGTTCTCTGTATATTTTAGAAATGAGTCCTTTGTCAGAAATAGCAGTTGTAAAAATTGTTTCCCAATTTAATACATTTCTTTTGATCTTACAGTGGTTTTGTCTGTGCAAAAGTTTTTTTTAATGTAATCAAAATTATCTAGTTTGTTTTTAATGATAACCATCTCTGCCTTGGTCATAAACTGCTTCTCTTTCCAGAGATCTGACAGGTAAACTATTCCTTGATCTTCTAGTTTGCTTATATTTTTTTTTACCCTAAATACTGTATCCATTTTGATCTTATCTTGGTATAGGGTGTGAGATATATAATCTAAGTTTCTTCCATAATAACTTCCAATTTTCCCAACAGTTTTTATTGAAGAGAGAGTTTTTATCCCAATAGCTTGACTCTTTGGGTTTATCAAACAGCAGACTACTATAATCATTTTGTGCAATAGCATTTTGTGCAATACCAGATAGTTTTGATGACTGATGCTTTATAATTTTAGATCTGGTAAGGCTAAACAATGTCCCATTTTTCTAGCAACTACAAAACTACATAGCACCTCCTCAAACATCCTTCATAGCTTCCCCTGCTATGGCTCTCCAGATGACCAGGCTGAGGCTGGACTCACACCCTACCAAAATTTGTACTTTTGAGAATGGATATGGCCAGGGGAATTAGGATGGAGGGAATGATTATACCATTACTGTAAAAAAAGATTTTTACAGCAAGTTTCTCTGATGAAAGACCTCATTTCTCAATTATATAGAAAATTGAATCAAATTTATAGAAATAAGAGCGATTCCTCAATTGACAAGTGGCCAGAACAAGCAATTATTGGACAAAATAATCAAAGCTAGCTGTAGTCATATAAAAATACTTTCAATAATTTATTGATTAGAGAAATGCAAATTAAATCAATTCTTCCCTACCACCACATAGTCATAAAATTGATTAATATGAAAGAAAAAGTAAATGATAAATGTTGGAAGGGATGTAGGAAAATTAAAACACTTATGCACTGTTGGTGAAGTTGTATACTGATTGAACCACATTTGAGAGAAATTTGGAACTAAACACAAAGGATTATAAAATTATACGTTCTCTTTGATCCAGCAATATCACATCACTACCAGGCTTATTTATTTCAAAGTGATAAAAATAAAGGGAAAAAGATCTAAATGTATAAAAATATTTATAGCAGCTCTTTTTAGTGGGGCAAAGAATTGGAAATTGAGAGGCTGTCCATCATTTGGGGAATGTTTGAACAAGTATAAGATTGTGATAAAACACTATTGTGCTTTAATAAATGAGCAAAGACTGATATGAACTGTTGCAAAGTGAAATGAGCAGAACCAGAACATTGTACACAATAGTAGCAATATTGTATGATAATCTACTATGAATAACAGCTATTCTCAGCAATACAATGATCTAAAACAATTCTGAAGAACTTATGATGAAAGGTGCTGTCCATCTCCAGAAAAAAAGAACTGATGGAACCTGAATAAAAATTAAAGATGCTTTTTTTCCTGGGGTCTTTTTCTGTGTTTTCTCTCACAGCATGACACATGGAAATGTGCTTTGCATGACTACACATGTATAACATGTCAATTGCTTGCCTTCTCAATGAGGAGGAGAGCGAAGGGAGGGAGAAAATTTGCAACTCAAAATGTTTAACAAGACTGTTTAAATTGTTTTTACATGTAATTGGGAAAAATAAAATATTAAATTAAAAATTATAAATAATGGTAATTTTAGGGGAAAAAGAAAAGAAATAACAATCACCTCCTAAAAGAGATCCTCAAATGAAAACTCTCAGGAATATTATAGTCAAACTTCAGAAGTCAAAAATCAGGTCAAAGAGAAAATATTGCAAGCAGCCAAAAGCAAACCATGCAAATGTCTTAGAGCTACAGTCAAGATCACATAGGAATTAGTGGCTTCCATGATAAAGGAGCTTGGAACATGATATTCCAGAAGACAAAGAAGCTAGGATAACAACCAAAAATCACCTACCCAAAAAAACCAAGCATAATCCTATGGTGCGGGAAGTGGAATGTATTTAATAAAACAAAGGACTTTCAAATATTTCTAATAAAGAACAGAGCTGAACAGAAAATCTGACATTCAAACAGAAGAGAACAGAGACATTCAAATATTCAAGAGAAACATAAGAAAGTAATCATGAAAGAATAATCATAAGAGATTCAATAAAACTAAACTGTTTAGATTCCTATATGGGAAGAAAAACTTTATCATTATTTGAGCAGTTAAAAGGAGTTTCTATAGGCAGGTGTTAGTAAACCATATTGGAATGATCTTCAAAAAAATTAAAGGTGTGAAAGAGGTGCGCTGGGGAAAAGGAGAAAGAGAATTTTCTGATATAAAAGAGGCACATAAGAGCTTTTACAATACAGAGGGGAATGGGAGTTGCCAGGCATGCTTGAACCTTGGAATTGATTTTTAAAAAGAAGAACATATACACATTCAGTTGGGTATAGAAATGTAACTAATCCAATAGGAAATAGGAGGAGAAGTGGATAAGAGAAAAAGGAGAGAATGAAAAGGGTAGAACAGATTAAGGGAGACAGCGGTTAGAAGCACAATAGATTTGAGGAATGACAGGATAAAAAGAAAGAGAAAGAAACAGAACAATGGAATGGAGAGAAATATAGTTGGTAATCATAACTGACTGTGAATGGGATGAGCTCACCCATAAAACAGAAGTAGATTTTAAAAAGGATTGAAATCAGAATCTAATAATAATTATTTACAACAGACACACTTGAAACAAAAAAATATACATAGAATTAAAATAAAGGACTGAGCAGACTTTGCTACCCTTGCATTGTTTTTTAAACTTTAGCTATCATGACCTTAGATAAAGT
Source organism: Macrotis lagotis (assembly GCF_037893015.1). Lineage (NCBI taxonomy): Eukaryota > Metazoa > Chordata > Mammalia > Peramelemorphia > Peramelidae > Macrotis > Macrotis lagotis. Next base: position 168,065,503 of record NC_133661.1, on the reverse strand, counting down.
AAAAGCAAAAATAGACAAATAAAAGGGAAACTACATTTTGCTAAAAAGGTATCATAAACTATGAAGTAATATCAAAAAATTTCATAGCTCATTTCTCTGATAAAGATCTCATGTCTCAAATATATACTTGTTGAGTACATTACTTAGTTAAATTTATAAAAATAAAAGCCAAGTCCCATTCAATAAATTGTCAAGGGATATGAACAGGCAGTTTTCAAAAGAAAAAAATCAAAGCTTCAAAACTGGTATAAATCACCTCTGATTAGAAAACTATAAATTAAAGCAATTTTGAAGAACTATCTCACACTTATTAGAAATGACAGATGCTGAAGGAGAAAAATTGGTGTACTAATAAACTGTTGGTAAGAGTTGTGAAGTAATACAGTCATTCTGGAAAACAAAACATTCTACAAAACAGTCCAAAGGACTATGCATACTCCTTCACAAAGCAATATCATTGTTAGGACTGTATCCCAAAGAGATAAAAGGAAAAGGAAAAAAAAGGACTTAGGTGTGCAAAAATATTTGTAGCAGCTCTTTTGTGGTGGCAAAGAATTAGAAATTAAGGTGATACTCATCAATTGGGGAATTGCTGAATAAATTGTGGCTTACACAATAAAGGATGAAGGAGGTGGATCCAGAAAAACATGGCAAAACTAATATGAAATGATGCAAAGTGAAGTGAGAACTGGGAGATCATTGGGGATTAATAATAATAATATTGTAAAGATAATCAACTGGGAAAGACTTGGCTATTTTTTTAATATGTAAATTTATTAACAAGCAAAGATAGTTTTCTACATTTGTGTTTTGATAAGATTTTGATTTCCACAGTTTCCATCCCTCCCCTCCTGACAGCAAGCAATCTGATATAGACGGGGGGAAAAGGAAAGGAAAAACCCATGAAAGGGAAAATACCATTTAGCATAAAACAAAATTTTAAAATGGAAAATAGTAAGCTTTGGGCTGCATTCAGACTCCACAGTTCTTTCTATGATCATTGATGGGACTTTCCATTACCATTCCTTTAGAATTGTCTTTGATCATTGTACTGCTGAGGAGAGCTACTTCTCTCAAAGCTGATTATCACATAAGGTTGATGCTAATGTGTACAATGTACTCCTGGTTCTGCTCATTTCATTCAATGTCAGTTCATGTATATCTTTCCAGGCTTTTCTGAAATCCACCTGCTCAAGATTCTTCCAGAAAAATAATACTCCATCACATTCATGTATCACAAAATGTTCAATCATTCCCAGTTGATGGGTATCCCCTTAATTTCCGATTCTTTGCCACTAAAAAAAGAACTGCTATAAATATTTTTGTACATGTGGAAGATTTTGCTATTCTGATCAATACAATGATCCAACACAATTCCAAAGGACTCATGATGAAAAAATGCTTGTTACTTCTCCAGAAAGAGAAAAGGTTTTAATATGTTCACTTTGAAGGGTTCTATAATAAATCCTGAGCAGTTTTAAATCCCATGGCTTAATGTATGCGAATTCTTTCATTATTCAAAAGAAAACCTCTCAATCTTAAATTTGGTGACAGCCAACCCTGGCAACAAAATCTTTAGGATTCTCTACAAAAAGCAATAGTTTTACATTCTTTTTGTGTATCCCTTTAATATCTTTTCTTTTGTTAACAAATAATACTGGTAATAATGGCTATTTTTGCTTCATAATTGATCTTAATGAAAAGGCCTCTAGATTTTCTCCATTACATATAATGCTATCCTTTGGGGCGCTTTATATTTTTTTGGGGGGGAGGAATTTTAGCAAAGCATTTATTTGACAATAATAATATAATTATATTAACAAGCTTTCCTTATTATGCTAATAAACAAAAAGAAGAGGTTTGGGCTAGATGAAAATAGAATTAAGTGAATTAAGAATTGGTTGAATGACTAAAGCTAAAGAATAGCCATTAATGGATTAATGTTACTCTCTGGGTGGGGGAGTGGTCTCCAGTTAGCCCTTCATTTTAAATAGTATTTTCCATATTAAAAAGCAAAGATCAATTTTTGTTTTTAACAAAAATAGGTGCTATATTTTGTCAAAAGCCTTTTTTGTTTCCATTGATATAATCATATGATTTTTAAAATTCAATTTTGTCAAAATATTTTGGAGACCCTCTCTTTCCCAGAACTAAGGCCCAGCTAGCAAGCCATGGCCCTGAATTTGGCATAACAACAATTCTTTGCACTCTGGATGATCTCACCTCCTGGCAAAGTTTATTGCATTGACCAGCACCAGGTGTTCACTGAAGGATTTATGCCCACCGTTTCCCAAGGACCTGAAAGACAATGTGCTGAAGTCTAAAGTCATTCATGATTTCTTCTAACATGCTCACAATCCTTGTAACTGCTAAGGAAGCTGAACCAGGTACTGCATTCCTGTTCCCACTGGTTCTGTATCCCATGGTGAGACAATCAACTTGGAGGCTGTTCCCACAGAACCCAGTAACACCTGCATTGTCCATACATGAACGTGCCATGGGAACTGCAGCTCAAGACCTAAAAATGTCATGTTCTGACCTCTTTATGATTTGTATGTTTATAAACTCTGCCTTTCCCTCTTAGGAAGACTTCCACTTGCAAGCATTTTTTTCCTTGGTTTGAACTTGTTTGATCCCTGATTCTCTGTTATCTAGCCTGCTCTGTTCAGCTCCAGCTATTCACAGGTTAAAGGCCAGTTCTGTTCTGTTTGACATTATTTGTTTTTAATATGGTCAATTATGTTAAGTTTTCTTTATAGTGAAAGAACCCTGCATTCCATGCGAAAAGACACTCTGAGGGAGAAATAGAAGACAAGATGTAACAGGTCAGTCAATCAACATTTCAACTGTTACCTCTGGTGAACACGGGTTCCTTAGTGCTTGTACTAAGCAATTAAATATGCCAGAGTTCCCCTTCTTATAAGGAAATCAGGCAATGGAGTAGCACAGCTTGCTAATTAGGAGGACTTCTGATGCCCAGGGCTACATGACATACCAGTGATCCTTTTCAAAGTAAACTTTAGCTGAACTCCAATATGCCTGCAACTGCTGAAACCAGTCTTGACCAGCTCAGAGAAAAAAGCAAACATCTTTGTTTCTGATTTATCTAAAGAGCATATCTTCTCCAAGGACCCCCATTACTCCCTACTTCCTAATTTAGTGTGTTTCTCCCTTAAAGCTCAGGGACTTAGCCATTAAAACCTCAAATATATATCAATACCTCACCCTTTCCCACTCCTTTTTAAGTAGATGAGAATACCATCTCACTGTTCCAGCTTGCAAGCTGCTTCTTCTCAGAAAATAAATGAAGTTATAATCTTTGTAAACTGTGATCAGATTCTGGTTCATTCTGAAGAAGAGGAATTCTAGGCAGAGAGAGAAATATTGTAACTTTTTTCCCTTTTTGTATTAGAGATAAATATTGGAATCCAGACAAATATTAGAATATTTCTCTATATTGTTATAATTCTTTCTTTTCGTTATTGGCCTCATACTAACAAGATAAACCCCCATTAGCTAGGAATATACTTAACACTCCGCCCAATTTCCCTTCACCCCCCCCTGACTTCCATCCCTAAATGCCCGTCCTCCCTAATCCATCCTGGTTGCCATGGTAACCTCTTCTTTTCCTTTTTCCTTTGTTGCTTTCTTAAGGAACTCTAACCTTACATTGGAAATTTTATTCATGATACTTGTAATCATTTGCAGTAACATATGAAATCAAATTCATACTCTTATACTTCTCAGTCATAGAACTATATGAAATCATTCTGTTTTTAGGAATCTGTGGGGTCTTTTAAAAGCTCCCAGTCAACCTTCAGCTGGCTACAATTCCAGTACCCCTTTTTGGACCTGGGTTTCTTCCATGTTAGTAGTTCACAGTAGTTTTTATTTTCACACATCTCAAGAGACCATGTTGGAGACAACTAAGGACCTTCAACCCAAGAGCCCTAGAAATATCAGTGCCTTCCAGGCCCCATAGAAAATAAACCTTGTGAAGATGCTATCTGGCAACTGCTTGTAGGCTTTGCTTCCTCATATGCTACAGTGTTCAAAAACCTGAAAAAGATGCTTAGCAGCAAGTGGCATTATCAAATGGTTCACGCATCAGAAAGAGATATGATTTTATCAATGGAAATAAAGAAGACATATTTTACCAAATTCTCTATTATACCCTACATAAAATGAGTCTTTTCTATCTACTTGGTTGCTGAAACTTTGCATATGTGCCATATTCTTCACTGGAATGTGAGTTTCTTGAGAATAAAAACTGTTGAGGCAGCTAGGTGGCATAGTGGATAAAGCACTGGCCTTGGAGCCTGGGTTCAAATGCGGTCTCAGACACTTAATAATTACCTAGCTGTGTGGCCTTGGACAAGCCACTTAGCCCCATTTGCCTTGCAAAAAAAAAAAAACCTAAAAAAAAAAAAAGACATAAGGAGGGGCTAGAGAAGAGAAAGCAAGATAAAAGAACAGCCAAGCAGCCTTGGTTGGGCCAGTGTCAGAGAAAACTGAGATGGCCCTGAACTGGAAAATAAAAACTGTTGCCATTTTTTCCTTTTGTATGCCTGGTGCTTACGTCTATTCTTTGCACCTAGCAATAAATACTTTTGCCTTCATTTATTTATTCTTGGTAGAAATATAAACTGGCCTTAACATATATGCTTTTTAATATATTCTTGAAACCTCTTTCCTACTATTTTATTTAATATTTTTGCAGCAATATTCAGTAGGGATATTAGTTAAGAGTTTGCTTTCTCTCTCCCTGATGTTCAATATTTATTTTATAAAAGGAATTTGGCAAGATCCTCTTTTTTCCTATTTTTCAGTTTATATAAGAATTAATTTGTTTTTGAACATATGATAGAAATCACAAGTAAATCTATTTGGTCCTGAGCTATTTTTCTCTTTTGTGAATTTATTTATGTCAAAATATTTCTTTTTTTCAAGAACTAGCTTAAGTGATCAGTTTTCTATATTTCAATGTTTCTAACAGGAATCCACTAATAGTTTTTAATTATTCCCTCATTTCATCTAAGTATAGATGAACAATTTTTCTAAGATGCCTTGCCCAAGTGAGAAAAATATATAAATCCTTTCTGTTCCTTTTCAAAAGTTATCAGAGAGCTCTAAAATTTTATATAAATCCTTACTTTTTCTTGTTTATCTTTTTTCTTCGATTTGTTTAGATCTGAAAGGAATGCACTGAAGTTTACCAATATTATAGTTTAATTCTGTTTCTCTTTATAATTTGATTACTTTTCCCTTGAAGTATTTAGATGATATTCCATTAATATTGATATTAATTCATAGGCTATTAGGATCCTGGATTTGAAACTGATAGGAAGGGCAGCTAGGTGGTGCAGTGGATAGAGCACCAGCCCTGGAGTCAAGAGGACCTGAGTTCAAATCTGGCCCCAGACACTTAATAGTTACCTAGTTGTGTGACCTTGGGCAAGTCACTTACCCCCTTGCCTTACCCCCAAAAAAAGGCAAAAATAAAGTGATAGAGATAAAGACCAATCCAGTCCAACTCCATAATTTTACTTCTAAAGAAGCTGAGGTACAGAGCAAAGGATAAAAGTTGATCAGAGACACAATTGTTAGTAAGTTTGTGAGATCTAAACCTGATTCTTTCTGATTCCAAGTCCAATGATCTAGCCACAATATTTATACCTCTTAGCATCTATTTAACCATATACATAATTTAAGCATAATGTAACTTTCCTGTTTTATCCCTTTTAATCAAGTTTATTTTTACTGTCACCTTGATGAAGTCATAATTGCTTACTCCTTGGTTTTTTTTTTTTGAGTTCACTTAAAACATAAAAGATTTTGGTAGTACCTTTCAATATTCTTTTTTATTATGTGGATCTTGACTTCCCCATTACTATCAAAAGAAAAACTATTAACAAGTTTATTGAAACTTTTCCTATGCTCCCTCTTCTTAGGAAAATTCTTCTCTTCTTTTAAGGCTCAGCTCAGGTATCACACATCATTCAAGGAGCCTTCCTTTATCTCTTTAATCGAAGGCCTTCTATCTTTTTCCCATCTTGTACTTTGTCTAAATCTCTCCTTTGTTGTCATCATAACTCCCTATTTCATATTTACTTAGCTTTGTATATATCCATTCCTTCTAGTAGACCAAAAGCTTTTGGAACAAACTGTTCTTTTGTTTTTTAATTCCTAAAGTCTAATATACTTTGTGCATAGCAGATATACAATACATGCTCTTTATGTGAATAGAATTTAATAATTTATAGAAATTTCAAAGAAAAGTAATTAATATTTATCCAGGTCAGGTCAATTATTGTCAATAATACCTTCATATTCTTAAATTTTTTGATAGCTGTAAAAGTCAGAAGCAGTAAGGTAGCATAGTAGATAGAATTCTGAATCTGAAGACAAAGAAAATGAGTTCAAATGTGGCATAAAAATATTAATAAATAAAAAACAGGAGGATTTTGTGATCCTTTTTTCCATAGAAAAAGAAGGAACAACTTCTGGCATATATAGAAAGTGAAAGAAAAGGAAGTTTAAAAGACCTGTCTTCCTGTAACAGGGCACAAAAAACACAAAAATATCACCAGTCATGATGATAAATGTCTGAAAACTGAGATAATTTTGTTATGCTACTAATATATGATCACTTGTGGTAATACCCTTGAGGAAGAAATAACAATCTTTTAAAAAAAATCAGTGACCAAGATAGAACAGGGCATTGATTCAACAACAGAGCAGCAATGTATCAGAGAGGCTTTTTTAGTTGCAGAATTGAACTCTTATACTATAAGGTAATCAATCATCATTATGTAGTTCAGGCTACAGAAACATCTTTCACTGACAATGAATTCTCCAGTGTTTCTCTGAATAATCAATGTTACATTTTTATTTCTTCCCCCCCCAAAAAAAGCATTTGAACAGGCAATTAAAATATTTATTAATTACAGATTATATGTTTATTAATCACTATAAAAAAGTCTGTTTCAAGTGATATGAAAGGGAAGAAAGGTAAAATCAGCGCAGGGTCCCAGAGAATAGTCAAAGAGTTCTTTAAAATTCTAATGAGTTGGGTTATTATTTGTTATCATGGTACTAAGCCATATTCTGACTCTCAATTTGTGAAAGCAATAATAAAAACATGTGACATTTATGTAACACTTTTGACTAGGTAAAAAAGCTCATACTTTGCTTCATTTTTTTCTTACCTAGCCTAATGGCTGAATGGGTGTTGCCTCAAATTGAGACCTCTTAAAGACCTTGACTTAAAAAGGCCAAGATCTCCCACTACATTCTGGGCCATTTCCAGTTGTCTGGATCTGTCAGGACACTGAACCCAGAAGACTCCAAAGGAAAAAGTGAGGCTGGTGACTGCATGGCCTTCCCTCACTTAAATCTAATTTATTTGTATGTCATAGCATCGCATCCCTGATGTCGTGGTCCTCTTCAAGAATGAAGGACAAAATGAAGCCTCCTTCTAAGGGGCATTAGCAACTGAAGACGACCAGGAAAGGAGTCGTGTAGAAGGGAGCTATGGAGATGAGTGCAGAAGAAACCAGGGAGGTGAGAAGAAAGTGTATTCCAGGAAGGGGAAAAGTCAATACAAAAATACAGATATAGGAAACAAAGAAACAGCATGCAAGTCTGATTAGACCTTAAGAGTGTGGAAAGGAGAGTACTGTATAATAAGTTCTCAGTTATTATTATTAAAAGCCAGTACCACACTGTCCACAAAAACATACAAAATCTATGGGAAAGTAGGTTTAAGCTTAGAAAACACTTGCTGCAAGGGGTAACATACTTATATTAGGTATCTTATGGCTGGTTTTGGTTCCTTTTCTATTTGTGGGGTGCTTTAGAAGATGCCTTAAACATAGTTTATCTGCATCTGTCTGACCTTTATTCTCAATAAGATGCTGCTGATAACTAATAAGAAATTCTAGTAAGATATCAGTGGAAAATTAGGAAGTCCAAAATCTTTGCCATCATTTGAAGGTCACAGATACAACTCTAGTTAAAGTGGGTAGAGGAAAGAAATAGCCAAGACAGAACTTCTTACTCAGGTGTTCATTCTCACACTTGTTCTCACACATTCTGGGATGAATCTCTTCTCAATCTACTTGATAAATTTTTTTTTATTTGACCTCTGGGAGTGCCCAATTTTTCTTGGTTTTCCTATACTTCAAACTCAGCAATCTTCTTACCCAGGAAGAAGCCTCTGTCACTGTAGTCTTCTCCTGGAAGTTCATTCTCCATGTGGCATTGTAGAGTTCCTCTTGGGGCCTCTTATTGAGTAAATACCTAGGGCCAATCATTCTCACTTCATGCTCCTGATTCTTCGAGCATCTTCATCATGCCTTCCCCCCCCTTTCCTTTTCAGCTCCTTTTAAAATATAGTCTTCTTCCAGTAGAGACTTGTATCTTTCTTTTTGCCTATATTTGTGTCCTCAGTTATATATAGCACAAAGTCTGGTACAAAGCAAGTGATTAAATGCTGTTGATTATCTGAATAAAATTCTTTTGCAAGTACTCCAATGCAAAGGCTTTTTCCTACTTAGTGTAATGCCAATGAATTGATCAGGTATCTTATCACATGTTAAGAGGGGTGAGTTGAGCAAATCAATTCACCCTTACAACTGATGCTAAGGTACTGTTATTCTTGAGGCCTTTCAGTGCTCTCAATGGAGTGGTTTCCCATTTCCTTCTCTGGCTCATTTTACAGATGAGAAACTGAGGCAAACAGGGTTAAGTAACTTGCCCAGGTTCACACAGCTTATAAATGTCAGAGGTCAAATTAGAACTCAGATTCTTGACTCCAGGTCTGGTGTTCTATCCACTGTATCACCGAGCTGCCCTTTTATTCCAGGGTATTGTGTTTGAAAAACCACTTTTTCCACAACAAAATAATTAGGATGTATTCGTTCCTATATTTTAAAAGTTGATCTCATCATGTACTAAGGGAGTAGGGGGTGGAGAACAAACAGATTAGTGACCAGTTTTACATTGAAAAACATAAAACTATAGTATGCAAAAATTTAGCAGTGAAATTTCCTTAAAAGTAATGGTTAAACAACCATCTAGTCCTGCAGGTTTTGGGTCCCATGACTGCTTTCATCATAAAATAATATAAATGGAACTAAAACAAAGTTTAAAATTCCAAATTTGTGAAATTTAAACTCAATTGTTATGAAAAAATTTTTTCCAGCTATTGTTTAGATCCCAAACCTAAAGAAAAAAGAAATGTTAATGCCTAACACTTTAGCTTTACTTGTTTTCCTCTTAGTCTTGCATTTTTATGCAGAGTAATAAATTCTACATTTATAAACTTTATAGGATTAAATGTTTGCTAAGATCAACTTTATGTTTTGAAACCTAGTCAGGAAATATTTTTCATCTCTACTTGGAAAAGATTTCTATTTTTTAGGGAAAAAATACTCATGATTTTTTTCTGTAAATTTTCTGAGGCTTCATAGTATTATATGGAGTAAGGCTCTGATTAAGAAAAGAATGGGAAGGGGGGACACCTGGTTAATTCAAGTTAATAAACTGTTTCAACCCTGAATGAAAAAAAATTGCTTTGTTTTGTTTTAATATACATCTTCTTTAAGTACAATGAATTTTGAATAATCAAAGATTTTGTAGTACACCTAATGGTCACGGTTATAAAATTCACTTACAGACTATATAGGAAACCAGGCTGAATGTTCACCAGCCCCAGATCATATTTTATAATTTCTCCTAAAAATATACAAATGAATAAAAAACTGTGATCTATTTTGTAGTGTTTTGCTTTTTAAACTTCAAAATAGAATATACCCATGGGGGGACAATTTTTAGTTAAGTAAAGCTTCTGGATGGTTGCATCCAAGTTAATTTAAAATTTTATTCTATTAGGGAAGAATCTTAACATGGAAAGGAACAAAATCAAGTTTTAATTTTTTAATTAAAAAAAACAAAAAGAACTTTCAAAATATAAGATTCATAAAGAATATTGGCAAAAATAAATTTCCCCAAAAAAATCTATATTCTAATTTGATAATTATGAGAAACCCTCTCTTAATTCCACTAATTTTACCGAGAGAAACCACTTTTCCAGAAAATATTAAAAAGTAATCTACAGTACCTTTTGTAGCAGTCTTAGACTTCATATGTTTTATTTGGCTAATTGTCTTTTTATCTTTTGATTTCTCTCTCTCTTTTTCTATTTGTTCCTTTTGTTGACACATTTTTACTTCTCTTTGCAGCATTTCTTCTTCAGTAGTAGCATTTTTTTGCTGTTCCTTCCAAATTTCCAATTCCTTATTTGCTTTTTTCCTCTCATTTTCTTTTATATCTTCAATTTTTTTCCTCTCATTTTCTTCAATCTATAGGAATTGAAATTATAAGACTCTTAAAAACATATAAAGGACAACATTTCCTGGGAATGAAAGAAAAAAGAAAAGAAAGGATAAAAAAAGAAAGGATAGATATAGATATAGATATAATCATTCAGATCTCTCAAACTCTTGCCATCATAGATAAAGTATTTATAGGTTTCCAAAAAGCAAGCAATTCTTCCACCAACAATTATCCAAATCCTGGGCCTAAGACTTCAAGAACACTGGCCCAACTAGAAGGTAGATGTGTAAATTAATTTGGGGGAAAGAATTTCTTTTGTCTAACTGGAAAAGGTTTCAATTGGTGGGGTTCCAAAAATTTTTTCCTATAGAGTCAAATCTCAGGTATAAAATCAACACCTTGCACAATGGTTCATGTTCTCTGTGCCCCAAAATTTCCCCTCACTATACAGTTGTGCAAAATAGGTTGGAAAAGAACCATAGGTTTATAGAATCATAAAGTGGCAAAGGATTTTGGAGGCCTTCAAAATTGGTACAATTTAGTTCTTCCAATAGAGTGTACTCTTACTGATCAGTGGACATGTATCTCACATTTAGAATACTATTATAAATTGAGTAAATGTAATCTTGGTTAAATTATCTAAATACCATGTCATTCTTAGCACTCTGCCTCCTCCCAAGTCCAATTCTTGCCCCATCCCTTTTCTGCCCCATTGCCACTAAAGAAGCACAATGAAGTGAGGACTATTTTGTATTTTCCTTTATTTCATGAGTTACCATGACCTAAATTCCTTACTATTTGACTAGTCTATTAATAATGAATCACTACATACTTATTTAATTTGTTCCTCAGAAGAAGTCAGAACAATCCATTTTCCGGGACTATACTCAGTCTTTCCATCATTGTAGAATCTGCCAGAACTTGGGCTGTTATAGTTTTCAAGAAAACAAGGTTACCTCCATACAATAATTCATTAGAGTTGGACTTTGTAGAGGGAAAATAAAATCTCTATTAAGATAAAGTACAATAATTACTGGACTATAAAGAAGATAAATCAATTAAAAGTATGATAGAGAGGTAGAACATCTACATATTTTCGATGAGTTCAACTCTCTAGACCTAAATGAGCATGATATCCTAGGAAATTCAATGAACCGGCAGATGTTGTTTCTAAGTCAAATCAGTGACCTCTGAAATTTGGTAGAGAATAGAAAGGGTCCTATAGGACTAGAGAAAAGTAAATGTTATAATTTTTCAAATAAGGAAATTAAGAGAAGTTTGAAAATGATAAGTCAATGAACTTTACTTTTACTCATTTCATAATTGTAGAATTTAGGGATGGTAACTCCAAGAAAAGAAAGCAGTGTTCACAGAGAGCCAACACTGGACCCATTAAGAACAGGTCATATTAAACTGACTCTGTTCCCTTTTTTAACATGACTCTTTACTGATATAACAGAGGAATTGAGTAGCAAAGCATTTGACAGAATTTCTCATACTATTGTGATGGATAAGATGAAGTATTAGTTATATAGATACTGTATTCAAAACTGTTGAATAATCAACCCCCAAACTTTTTATTAAAGAAATGATGTCAACATGGTAGGAGGTATCTAATTTAGTATTCTAAAGGTTGTGCTTGACCTATATCTCTAGCTTATCCAATTTTCAAAAAATACAGAGCTAGGGAAGGAAACATGAATGACAGGTCCAAAATGATAGCTATATTGGATAAAATCCCCCAAAAAAGAAATTTAAGAAGGATTAATGAAGGGAAAATATTAAATATTAAATTTTTTAAAAAATTTAAACCAACACAAGATGAAAGACATGAGTTTAAATAGCAATTTTTATGAAAATAATCTAGGCTTTCAGGGATGACTTCAAGCTCAATATGAAAGATATCTGAAAGCCACAATCAGGAAAAGAGCCTAGACTTCATTTGTCAAGAAATAATGCAGCAAAATTGCCCTGAAATCCTAGAAGTAAGAGGTTAAAATAGAAATTGAGGGAATTCACCTCCTGAAAGAGATTCAAAAAGAAAAGCTTCCAGGAATATTATAGCCAAATTTCAAAACTCCCAAATCAAAGAGAAAATTCTAAAAGCTGCCAGAAACAAACATTTCAACTACAGAGGCTCCATAGTCAGGATTACACAGGGTCTGGCAGAATCTACATTAAGGGCTCATAGGGATTGGAATATGACATTCCAGAAAACAAAAGATCTTGGTTTACAACCAAGAAGCAACTATTCCCTTATTCAGGGGAAAAGATGGACTTTCAATGAAACAGGGGACTTTCAAACTTTCCTATTGAAACAACCAAAGCTGAACAAAAAGTCTGATCTCCCAAGTACAAGACTGTAGTGAACCATAGGGGTGTTGGATGACCTTACTAGCTGTATGACCTTGGGCAAGCCACTTAACGCTTATTGCCTCACATCCAGATCCATCTCTGGTTATTCTAATTCCTATCTGGACACTGGACTCAGAAGAGTCTGAAGGAGAAAATAAGCTGGTGACAGCACAGCAGACTTTCACTCAAATCCAATTCACGTGTTTGTATGGCATCACCGTCCTGACATCATGGTCTTCTTTGAAAATGGATAGAGCACCGGCCCTGGAGTCAGAAGGTCCTGAATTCAAATTTGACCTCAGACACTTAAAAATTACCTGTGTGACCTTGGACAAGTCATTTAACCCCACTGCTTTGCAAAACAAAACAAAACATGAAGAGACAAATATCATCACAGCAGAAAAGAAAGTTCTTGCCACCAAAGTCCTTGGTCTCATCAAATGATTGGACATCAGAAACTGATACTTTTATCAGTAGGTATGACATTAAAGAAGAAGCATTACTATCTGCTTTTCTACCTTTCCATCTCACTTTATTTCTTGTGTGTTACCTCACCCTCTCAAATGTTAGTTCCTTGAGAGCAGGATTGTCTGACTTGTCTGTTTATTCTTAGCATCTGTCCGCTGTTTTACACTTGGCTGAATAAGCCCGTAATAAAGGTCTTTTCATGTATTTGTTTATCAGAACAAAAATGTAAATGACATCACTGTCATGACATCACTGCCTTTGAGGGAGAAAGCCATTTGTAATAAAATTTTGACCAATCAAAAAAAAAAAGTCTAACAAGGTCATAGAAAATTTGAACAACTTTTAGGATTCATACTATTTTTTAGAATTTTATTTATTTAAGGCAGTGGAGTTAAGTGACTTGCCCAAGATCACATAACTAGGTAATTATCAAGTATCTGAGGTCATATTTGCACTCAGGTCCTCCTGACTCCAGGGAGTGCTCTATCCACTGCATCACCTAGCTGCCCTAGATTCATACCTTTTCTGCAAATCTCAGCAATCCTGAAAAGGTTTTCACGAAAGAGTACCTAGTTTAATACCATGTACAATTAACCATAGTTATCTAGTTACTGTGTTTCCAATTCTTTGATATCACAAGTGAAGTTATAATTATTTTAGTGTATGTGGGGGTCTTCCTTTTAGTCACTGACCTCTTTAAGTATGCTTAGCAATGGAATTTTGACTCAAAGGGTATAATCACTTTATTATGTGATTATTATGATTATGATTATGATGATTATGATGATCTAAATTGTTTTCCAGAATGGTTGTACCAATTTGCATGTTCATCAACAATGCATCTATGGAACATTTTTCTAAAAACCCTGACCTTTGCCAAGGTACCTCAAAGTTATTTTGATTTGCATTCTTCATTTTTAACTCAAGTCTTTCCATGTTTTTCTAAAATAAACTTGCTCTTCATTTCTTTTTTTTTTTTTTTGCAAGGAATTTGGGTTAAGTGGCTTGCTCAGGGCCACACAGCTAGGTAATTATTAAGTGTCTGAGTCTGGAATTGAACTCAGGTACTCCTGACTCCAGGGCCAGTGCTCTATCCACTGTGCCATCTAGCCGCCCCCTGCTCTTCATTTCTTAACAGAATGGTAGTAACCCATCACAATCATATACCATGACTTTTGGGGGCATTTCCCAACTGATAGGCAAATCCTCAATACCCAATATTTTGCCACCACAAATTGAGAGTCTATAAATATTTTTGAACATATAAGTTCTTTTCCTTTTTTCCATGATCATCATGGGAAACAGATCTAATGATGGTGTCACTGGGTCAAAGGATAAACAGTTTTTTAACTCTTTGGCATAATTCCAGATTATCCTCCAAAATGGTTGGTATTAATTCAGTTCTTCCAACAATGTATTAGTGGGTGTTGTGAGTGTGTTCAGGGAAGACTAGTATCGCTGATATGAGAGATGCCCCCCAACCAGGTGTCTGAGCACATTGCTCACCTCCTAGAAAAGATGCCCTAAAAACTGTCTGCTTACTCGACTCTGGCCTGATTATTGTGGTAGACAGGGATTCCAACCTACAGGTCAAAAACACAAAAAATTTACAAAAACTTCTGCTAAGATGATTCCACTCACCATCGATGCATGGAATATGCACACACTCATAAACACAAGATCCAATAGACCTGAAAGACAAATAGCTCTTGTTGCAAGAGAACTCAGTAGGTATCATATCCAAGCAGCAGCCTGAATGAAACAAGGCTGGCAAATGAAGGTCAGCTTACTGAAGTTGGAGCTGGACACACTGGAGTAGGCCTTGAAACTGGAATAGGTTTTGAAATCAAAACTAATCTAGTCAATAAGCTTGGATGCATACCAAAAATAGTGAATGACAGGCTTATGACAATGTGATTGTCCCTTGCAGGAAAATACCATACCATCATCAGTGCCTATGCTTCCATCTTGATGAACGCTGATGAAGTAAAAAAAAATTTTTTTATAAAGACCTGGAGACCCTCATCATAAATGTACCAAAAGAGGACAAATTTATAATTCTGTGTGACTTTAATGCCAGAGGAGGCTCAGACTACCAGATATAGCTGGGAGTCCTTGGGAGAAATGGAGTTGGAAACAACATCAACAATGGTCACCTACTACTGATGACTTGTGCATCTCTTGACTTTCTCAGCACAAACACTGTCTTCTGTTTACCTTAACACGATAAAACTTCCTGGATGCACTCTAACAACAAACATAGACATCTAATAAACTATGTGATTGTAAGAAGAAGAGGCATATCATCTGTGAGAGTGATGAAGGCAATATGTGTTGCAGAGTACAGGACTGTCCAAGCTGAATATTCACATTCAACAAAAGCTACAACTCCAAGACAAAATGACTACAGAAAGAATTAATATCAGCAACTGAACTACAGGGAAACAGAAAAGGAATGGGTCACAATCAGAGATTTGATGAATGGCACTGAATTTTCCCCTCTGGGTCAGAACACTCCCAAAAATCAATACTGGCTTTATGAAAATGATGGAGAAATAAAGAAATTGTTAAATGAAAAATTGAGAACTCCATAGAGTTTACCAGGAGGATAATTCATCCATCTAAGAGGGTAGCATTTAATACCTTCATAAGTAAAATACAAGTGAAGCTTAGAGAGATGCAGGATTATTGGTTCATTCTTCATTCATTCTTAAAGAATGAAGAAGAAATTCATATTTATGCTGATAGTAATAACCCAAAGTGCTTCTATGTTGCCCTGAAGGCTATCTATGGGCCAAAGACTTATGGTGCATCTCAAACTACTCATTGCTGATGGGGCCACATTATTAGTGATAAGGATGTGATCCTAGAGACCATCATTAATCAATGCTGAAATCATTGACTATTTATCTCAGTTTGAAGTTCCAACCGAAGAGGTGGTTTTGAATGCCATTACACTCCTCTCCTGTGGCAAAGGACCTGGTGTTAAT
Organism: Macrotis lagotis; assembly: GCF_037893015.1. Classification (NCBI taxonomy): domain Eukaryota; kingdom Metazoa; phylum Chordata; class Mammalia; order Peramelemorphia; family Peramelidae; genus Macrotis; species Macrotis lagotis. The sequence continues at coordinate 168,049,352 of NC_133661.1, read as the reverse complement.
TCTGTTCCAGTCGAGATTTACAATGTGAGGGATCCATTGCTCATATAAAACTTGACTGAAATTTTCTGGATTATATGACAAAAATATTATTCTTCTGAAGTTCAAAGACACCTCCATTGTCCATTTCTATAAAAGTAAAGGAAATTGTCCTGTGACAATCACAAGGAAATCTTTCATATTCATTGCTGACAGGATTCTTGCCAGAGCTGAAAGATGGTTATCCACCTGAGAGTCAGTTCAGAAAAGACTGACAAGATTTGATATAGTGTTTGCTGTCTGACAACTCCAGGAAAAATGCCAGGAGCAGAACAGAGGAACAGAAAAAAGATTTGTACACATTTATAGATCACCTTTGATATTGTCAGTCATAAGGGCTTATGGAAAATTATATCAAAATTTGGCTACCCAGAGAAGTTCATCAGCATTGTACATCAATTTCATGACAGCATGTTTGCCCAGATTCTGTAATGGATGATTCTCTAAATCTTTCCTGGTCACTAATGGAGTGAAACAAAGGTATTTCCTTGTTCTCATGCTTTTTAAGCATGATGCTTACAGCCATGTTATTTAATGCCTTCATTGAAGTTGAACATGGCATCAAGGTCAGTCACCAGCAATAATAGTAAATTCTTTAACTTGCCTAAGTTACAAGCCAAGACCAAAGTGGAAGGAGTGTTAGTGTATGATCTTCTGTTTACAGATGACTGTGAACTCAATGCAGCCTCTAAAGCCGAGATGCAACAAAGTATGAATTGGTTACCTGCTACTTGTGCTAATTTTGTCTTAACAATTAACACCAAGAAAACACAAGTGCTCCATCAACCAGCACCACACCATCCACATGTGGAACTGTAGATTACAACAAATGGAGAAATGTTGGATAATGTGGAAAAGTTCATTTATCTTGGCAGTGTACTTTCCAGGGAAGTATACATTGAAAATGAGGTTAATACTCACATTGTCAGAACTAGCTCAGGATTTGAGAAACTCCAACATAAAAATGTGGAGCAGAAGAGGTATTAGACTGACTAACAAACTGAAAGTCTACAAAACCATTATGCTCTGTAACAAGCACTTTGCTATATGCCTTTGAAAGCTGGATAGGCTACCAGTGCCATGCCAAGAAACTGAATTGCTTCCATTTGAATTGTCTTAGGAAGATTATGAAGATCAGCTGGCAGGAGAAGATACCAGCTACTGTGGTTTGCTGAACTAAATTGCCAAGCATTCAAACTACTGCTGAGAATGTAATTCATGTTGTTCTAAAGCCAAATGTATGCTTACCAAAAAGTCTGTTTTATGGAGAATTTACACAGGTGACCATGGTGATCATAAAAATGATACACGAACATTCTCAAGGTGTCTCTTAAGAACTTTGGAATTGATTGTGTGACAGGGTGACACTGGCACAGGACTGCTTAGAATAGCACAAACTCATTAGAGAAGGTGCTGTACTGTAGAAGAGAACTGAAGTAGCTCAACAGAAACACGAAAAGCACAAATTTAGAGAATCTATCCTAAATGTCCACATGTAATATTTGTGCCCAACCTATGGTCTGAGCTCATATTGGTCTGATCAGTCACAGTTGGACACACTGTAATTTGACTCTAACATAGAACAACCAACCATTGTCCCAATTTCCCATTTAACAGTTGTAATTTTTCCCTACAAGTGTGAGATGATATCTCACTAATTTCTAAATCTCACTAAATCTGTAATCAAGAGATTTAGAGCATTTTATATGAATATATATATATATATATATATATATATATATATTACTTTGATTTCTTCTTCCAAAAACTGCCTGTTCATATCCTTTGACCAGTTATCAATTGGAAAATGACTCATGTTCTTATAAATCTGATAGTTCTCAATATATTTCAGATATGTAACCTTTATCAGAGAAACTATTTAAAAAATTTTCCCCAATTTTCTGCTTTCTTTCTAATCTGGGCTGCATTGTTTTGTTTATACAGTCCTTTTTTAATTTAATAAAATCAAAAGTATTCATTTTCTTCTACTCTCACTCATTCTTTGCAAGATATCTTCCAAAGTTAGCAAGCTTCTCACAAATGCTAAATTTGATAGCTTCTTCTTAATCTTCATCCCTTTTTGCCCTCTGTAGCATTATATAGTACTAAACAACTTCTCCTCCTGGATATTCTTTATTTAGAATTCTGTGACATTTCTTTTGGTTCTTTTAATTGATACTCCTTTTCAATTTCATTTGATGAATCCATATTACCAATCTAATTGTAGATACACCTCAAGGCTGTTTTCTCTTCTATTTCTACAGCTCTCTTGCTTATAGATTAGTACCCAAGAATTTAATATTTCTATGCAGGTTAGTCCTAAATGTGTATATGATCACAATCTTTTTTCCCAATCCAATATCACCATTATCATTAATAATTTATTACATATTTTAAAATGAGTGTTCAACAGACACTTCAAATTCACTATGTCTAAAAGAGAAGTTATTATATTCTTCCCCCAAACCCATCCCCTTTCTGAACTTTCCTTTTTCTATAAGCACATCACCATACTTCTGTTAATACAAGTTTGCTCTCTCACTGACACTAGATAATCAACTGTTATCAATCTTGTTTCTACTTCTACAATGTTTCTCAGATCTGTCCCCTTCTCTACATACATATAACTTCGACTCAGTCCAGGGCCTCAACTCTTACCTGGAGTATTGCAATAGGCTCCTAAATGCTGCCCCTAACCACTGACCTTGTCATTCTCCACTCTAATCCTCCCAGATCTAATCTAAATCCCCCTCCTAATCTGATCTTCCATTCAGCAATCAAAGCAATTTTCCTAAAGCATAGGTATGGACATGCCACTCTCCTCAAAAAACTCTAATGGCTCCTCATCATCTCAAAAATTAATTATTTTGGGGCAGCTAAGTGGTACAATGGATAGAGTAGCTGGTCCTGGAGTCAGGAGGATATGAGTTCAAATCTGACCTCAGATGCACTAGCTGTGTGACCTTGGGCAAGTCACTTAACCCCATTGCCTTAAATAAATAAGAAATATTTTAAAAGAAAAAATCAATTATTTCTTGTGTTTGGGATTTAAAGTCCTTCACTAGGTCTAGTCTATGAAATCAGGTCTTGTTCATGATAATCATTTTTGGAAATAAAACAAAATTTCATGAAAATAATTGCATCTGAAATTTGTTTTAGAGAATGAGGGAGTAGAGAATTTCTGCTAAAAACTTAATTAGGCCAAGATGGGGGGAGAGAAGCTAAGAAACTCCCAGAGATTTTCCCAGTTTTCCTCTGGGAACAACTTTAAATGGAGTCTCTAAACAGACTCTAAAGCAAGAGAATCCCCTAATACACAGAGTAAAACAACTTTTCAGCTCAAGATCTCTTGGAAAGATGTGAGGTAAGGTCTGTCTTATTTGGGCAAAAGGGGAGTATAGCCCAACATAGGTGGGGAACAAGGAATCCAGTGGAAGGCTCAGTCACAGGGCAGATAAAAAACCAAGGCCCCTGGGTCCCTACTCAGCCTGCCAACATCCCTGGCATAGAAGGTATACTTTGAGCCCTGGAACATTGCTAGGTTAGATGACCCTAATGCAGGGAATAAGCCACCAGCACTTGAGGCCCCAGTGTGGAAAGCCAGTGACCAAATCCCTGGCCCCCACCCAGCACAAAGAGCTTGGGATTGTGCCCCCATTCCCCAGAAGCAGAGCTCAACTTTTAAAATGAGCAACAATATAAAAAAGAGCCCTAACCATAGAAAACCACTATGACAACTATCTCACCATCTCAGAAGAGGAAAGCATCAACAAAATGCCTACATGTTAAGCTTCCAAGGGGATTATGACTTGGTCTCAAATCCAAAAAAGTTCTCTTGGAAGAGCTCAAAAAGATTTTGAAAACCAAATAAGAGAGGAAGAAGAAAAATTGAGAGTCATGCAGGAGAATTATGAAAAAAAAGAAAAAGGAAGCACTAAAATTGACTGAAGCAAAAAATACTTTTAAAAGTCAAATTGGCCAAATGAAAAAGAAAACATTTCCTTTAGAAGGATATTTGGTTAAATGGAAAAGGTGATACAAAAGTTAACTTAAGAAAATAAGTCCTTAAAAATTAGAATTGGACAACTGGAAGTTAATAACTCTATAATACATCAATAATTCATCAAACAAAATAAAAAGACTAGAAAAATAAAAGAAAACAAAGTATCGCTTTGGAAAAATTACTGACTGAAAAATAGATCCAGGAGAGATAATTTACAAATTATTGCTTTCCTGAAAGTCATGATCAAAAAAAGTGCCTGAACAATATCTTTCAGGAAATGATCAAGGAAAAGTGCTCTAATATCCTAGAACAAGAGGAAAAAATAGTTCTTGAAAGAAATCACTGATTCACCTCCTGAAAGGGATCCCAAAATAAAAACACCAAAGAATATTGTGCCAAAATTTGAAAATTATCAGCTATAAGCAGCCAAAATTATCAGCTATAAGCAGCTAAAAAAGAAGTTCAAATAACAAGGATTCACAGCAAGGATTATACAGGCCTAAGCAACTTCAGTATTAAAGAGGGCCTGGAAAATGATATTTTTGGAGGGCAAAGGAGCTTGGATAATAACCAAGAATCAACTATCCTGCAAAATTCAGCCTATTCTTTAAGAGGGTGGCTTTTCAATGAAATAGAGGACTTTCAAATTTCCCTGATAAAAAGACCAGAACAGAACAGAAAATTTGTTCTTCAAATATAGGACTCAAGTGATGCATAAAAAGGTAAGTGAAAAGGAAAAAAAAAGTTAGTCAATAAGACTAAACTGTTTCTACATCACTACATAGGAAGATAATACTTGTAACTCTTGAGAACTGTATTTCTATCAGTACAGTTGAAAGGAGCACATTAAAAAAACAAGATATTTAAAAAAAGGATTATACTGGGAGAAAGGGGAGGCAAAGAAGGCAAATCACATCACATGAAGAAGTAAAAAGGACCTATTATAGTAGAACAAAATAAAAGAGGGTGTGAGCATTGAGTGAATCTTATGCTCAACAGATTTGGCTTAAAGAAGGAATAACATGGACTCCCTAATGGGTTTAGAAATTTACTCTGCCAAGATAGCAGAGTAAAGGCAGGAATTCCAACAAGCGCTCCTCCAGACCACTCCGAATACCTTTAAATAATGACACCAGCCAAATTCTAGAGAGGCAGAACTCACTAAAAGACAGTGAAACAATTTTCCATCCCAAGTCCACTTGGAAGATCCATGAGAAAAGTTGTTACACCCTGATTAGAAAGGGCCACACCAGATTGAACCAGCTCCAGTCATTCAAGGGCAGCCCCTTAGGATCTGAGTCCCTAGAGGGCGCCTGGGTCTGTGGAAGTGGTGGTGACTTCCAGACTTCTCAGTCCAGGGATTGTCAAGGACAATTGGGAAGGTCAGCAGGAAAACTTCATCATGTCAGGGTGAGAGTGGAGCCCAGGCAAGCACAGGCCTCATCACAGATCTTGTCCCCAGGGACCAAAAGCAAGCCTGGGGAGCCACCTGCAGCTGCATCCAGAGAGCTCAGATCACCCAAGCCCTTTGTTTAGGGTTGAGGAAGACTGTACCTCTCTACCTCTCCCTGAAGCAGGGAAATCCAGCTTGCAATCTGGGGTCACAGTCTCAGGAAAAGGAGCTTTCCTGCCACAACAAAGAAGGGACCCTCCTCATGGCTCCAGGGCTGAGGGGAGGGCTTGTGGTCATCCACAGACCAGAGTACAGGCCAGGAGAGCCATCGGAGCCTCTCATAAGACCTTGGAGGTCTCTGGGGGTATCCCTGAAAACAGCTGCAAAAGCCCTCAAAAGCTTGGGAGTGTGTCCTCCATCCTGGGAGCAGAGCCCACCTTAACATAGAGCTAAAATCAAGTAATAAGCTGAGGAAAGAGAAGAAAAAATATCAAATCATAGACAATTGCTTTGGTCCTATGGAAGATCAAAATGCACATTCAGAAGATAACAGGGTCAAAGCTTCTGTGTCCAAAGCCTCCAAGAAAAATATAAATTGATCTCAGATTATGGAAAAGATCAAAAAAAGATTTTAAACGTCAAATAAGTGAGATTGAGGAAAAATTTGGAAGAGAAATGAGAGCAATGTGGGAAAATTATGAAAACTAAGTCAGGAGTTTGGTGAAGGAATTACAAAAAATTACTGAAGACAATAACATTTTAAAAACCAGTTTGAGTCAAATGGAAAAAGCAGTGCAAAAAGCCAATGAGGAGAAGAAAGTCTTTAAAAAAAGCAGAATTGGCCAGATGGAAAAAGGAAATTCAAAAGTTCTCTATATTTCATAAAACATAGAATGGATCTAAGAGAAGCTTATGACTTTATGAGTAATCAAGAAACAATAAAACAAAACTAAAAAATGAAAAGCTAGAAGAAAATGTGAAATATCACATTGGAAAAACAAAATGACCTAGAAAACAGATGTAGAAGAAACAATTTAAAAATTATTGGGCTACCTGAAAGTCAAAAAAAAATCCTAGACTTCATTTTTTCAAAAAATCCTCCAGGAAAATTATCCTGATATCCTAGAAGCAGAAGGTAAAATAGAAATTGATCACTTCCTGAAAGAAATCACAAAATGAAAACTGCCATGAATATCATAGCCAAATTCCAAAACTCCCAAGTCAAAAGAGAAAATATTATAAGAACCAGAAACAAACAATTCTTTGGAGCTACTGTAAAGACAACACAAGATTTAGTAGCTTCTACATTAAGGGCTTGTAAGGCTTGGAATACGATATTCCTAAAGGCAAATGATCTTGGATTATAATTGAGAATCAGCTACTCAGAAAAACTGAACTTATTCTTTCAGAAGAAAAGAGGGACATTCAATGAAATAGGGGAATTTCAAACTTGCAATGGAGTGGAAGGGGGGGAAGATGAGGGGGAGTGAGTGAGCATTTACTCTCACTGGAAGTAGGTCAGAAAGGGAATAAAATACACATTCAATCTATCTTACCCTAGAGGAAAATAGGAGAGGAAAGGGATGGAAGAAAGGGGACAGGACTTCTGGAGCAAATGGGAAGTGCAGGTAACAGGAGAGAGGGAAGATCATGGGAGAGGATAGCCAAATACAAGTCACTTTTGAGAAGGGACAGGGCAAAAGAGAAAGAAAATAGAATAAATGGAGGTCTGTGGGGGGGAGGGTTATAGAATGGAAGAAAATACAGCAACTATGGGAAAAATATTGAAGTGATTTCTCTGATGACTTATGGTAAAGAAAGAGCTGATGAATATAGATTGAAACACACTTTTTTCTCACTTTACTTTTCTTGAGGCTTCACTTCCTTTGTGGGGGGAATTATGTCTACTTTTATAATATGACTATTATAGTAATGTGTTTCATGGCTATACATGGTTTAACCTACACCAAGTAACCTGATTTCTCAATGGGGGGAGTAGAGCGGGAGAGAGAGAATTTGAAACTCAAGGTTTTGGAAGTAAATATTGAAACTTGCTTTTGTATGTAACTGGAGTAAAAATTTAAAAATTAAAAATAAAGATATTTATCTTATCCTACAGCAGGAGAGGGGAACCTCCAGTCTGAGTAGACTATATTGGTCTGGTGTTACCAAGGCAACTGCAAGCAGGACTCAAAATTCAATAAATCTAGTACCTTTTTAGGGGTGGAATTAATCAAATATTTGACTAATTATCACCTTCAAATGATGTTATATTCAAATGGTTCTTGGAAGAAGAAAGTTTCCCCATGCCTGCCCTACAGGGAAGTAAAAGGGGAAAGGCAGAAAGGAGGGCAGATATAGAAGGGGAAAGAGGAAAGAAAATTGGGAGGAGTGATAGAAGGGAAGGCAGATTGAGGGAGTTGTTGGTCAAAAGCAAAATATTGGTGAGAAGAGATAAGGTGAATGGAAAGAAAAAATATAAATAGGGAAAAATAGGATGGAGGTGAAATACAGAGTTAGTAATCATAACTATGAATGAATGTGAAGGTGCTAAACTTTCCATAAAATGGAAGCAGACAGAAGAGTGGATAAAAAAAACAGAACTCTACAATATGTTGTTTACAAGAAGTACATTTGAAACACAGAGATACACACAGAGTAAAGGTAAAAGGCTTTAGCAAAATATATTAAGTTTTGACTGAAATAAAAAAAGCAGGAGAAGCAATCCTGATCAGACAAAGCAAAAGCACTACTGGCCTATATCCCAAAGAGATCACTGAAAAAAAGGAAAAAGATCCATATTTAAAAGAATATTCATAGCAGCTCTTTTTGTAGTGACAAAGAAATAGAAATTGAGGGGATGCCCTTCAATTGGGGAATGGCTGCGCTATTGTGGTATATGAATATAATGGAATATTACTACTGCTCTATAATAATGAGAAAACAGATTTCAGAAAAACCTGGACTTATATGTGCTGATCCTGCAGGAATTAAGCAGAACCAGAAGAACATTATATATCTTAAAAGCAAATTGTGTGATGATTAACCATGATGGATTTAGCTCTTCTCAGCCACACAATCAAAGACAATTCTAAAAGATCTGAGATAGAAAAATGCCATTCACATCCAGGGGGAAAAAATTGTGGAATCTGATCAAAACATCAAAACATACTATTTTCACCTTCTTAAATTTGTTTTTTACTTTTTTCCTTCTCATGGTTTTTAAGGGTTTCTTTCCTGATTATTCTTTCAGTGTGACTAATATGAAAATATGTGCAACATGATTATACATACATAATAGATTACTTACTATCCTAAGGAAGGAAGGCGAGGGAAAACTTCACAAAAATGAATGTTGAAAATAATCTTTACATATAATTGGAAAACAAATAATTTAAAAAAATAATAAAAACACTAAAAAGTACAAAAGAATTTAATTAGACCCTCCAAATAAATTCAACATATTCTGAGATAATCAGTCTCTCCAATGAATAAGTGAGCATAGGGTAATAGCATAAAATATGTTGGAAAACATGGTTCAGAAGAAATAATGAGAGAGATAAAAGACCAGTAAACCATATAAAAATTCAAGTCTATCTACCATTGATAGCTTTTTTCAAGAAGAATCAGGAGACAATAATGCAAGCCACTAAAAAGAAAACCACACACAAAAAATGAAATGGATTTACATTCTGACAAGAAATAAAAGATGGCTGATATAATGGTCATTTCCAAATCTACTCTCAGTGAACAATTCTACCATTGATTTATTAGAGGAAAAGACAAAATAAATAGCAAATTAGAGGAAACAATAAAAATGAGAAGACAAGATATACATATAAGATCACATCAATATGATCTAAAGAAACTACTGATGCCAAAAAAGTGGAGAAATAGATAACAGACATTACAAAAGGTATAATTTATGAGTAAGTTTAACCAAAATAAATTCTCATAACAAGGAAAACAAGAGGTTAAAAATTGTTGATATTGCTATATATATATATGTGTGTGTGTGTGTGTGTGTATGTATGTATATGCCATGTTTTCTCATTTTTATTGTTTATTTGCTATTGATTCTGTTCTTTGGTGTAAAAAGTCATAGACTGCTAAATCAAAAATGACTCCCATTTCAGTACATTTTTATCTTGTCAGAACATAATCCATTTCAGTTTTCATGATGTAACACTTAAAAGGGAGAGATAAGGCAGCCAAGGCAAATGCTAATGTAAAATACAACTCCTTGGTAAAATTTTACAAGGGAGGGGGTGGCTAGGTGGCGCAGTAGATAAAGCACTGGCCCTGGAGTCAGGAGTACCTGGGTTCAAATCCAGTCTCAGTCACCTAATAATTACCTAGCTGTGTGGCCTTGGGCAAGCCACTTAACCCCATTTGCCTTGCAAAAAGAAATCCTAAAAAAAAAATTTTACAAGGGAGATTATAGATATTAAGCAACAGCATCTCAAAATAGTAACAAGTGGAGAGACAAATTTACCAAAAAACTTAGTGAAAGACTCAAAACAATTATCCTGAGAATATTTAAGGATAAAATCAATAAAGTAAAAAGCAGAGTAAACACATAAAAAATCTGTAAAAATGACTATAAGAAATTATTTTCTTCATTATTAACTGTGAAACTATCATGTTTGAATTCAGTCTTCAATGAGAAAGAAAATAAAAGTGAATACCAGAAACTGAATACCAAGTATACACAGATTAGATCTATGTAGGAGGTGATAATGCATCAATAATGGTGATGATGCATCAATTTTTCAAGGTATCTGAAAAAATGAGCATATAAATTATTGAGGAAAAAGTTATTATTGAAAGAGAATATTAACTACAAGCTCTATGTCTACTTTCATATATATATATATATATATATATATATATATATATGATTATCTACAAATATGTTGAAAAGGAAAAAGCAAGCTTTTGCAGATGATACACTGCAAATTAGAATAACTATGGTGGGGGCGGCTAGGTGGCACAGCAGAAAGAGCACCGGCCCTGGAGTCAGGAGTACCTGAGTTCAAATATAGCCTCAGACACTTAATAATTACCTAGCTGTGTGGCCTTGGGCAAGCCACTTAACCCCATTTGCCTTGCAAAAAACCTATAAAAAATTTAAAAGATTTAAAAAAATTAAAAAAAAGAATAACTATGGTACAGATGGCATTGTCCCAAGATCTGTTTCCTTCACCCCTGCAGCTCCAGTACAGGTTAACTCCCTGCATCGTGGCTCTGTATCCTATCCCTCTCTTTTCCTCAGGTAAACCAATTCCTAATTATTGATTATTCCTAATTAGCAATCTTTTTAAAAGATGTAAAGAATATTCAATTCCACTGTGACCACTTTATTGATGGTTTTAAAAACTTTAATTCAGTATAGTGATACATAACATTTTTCTAAAAACTATCTCTAAAGTATTAAACTCATTTATAACTTCTGAAAAATTTAATAATAGATAACTTAGATTGATGAACTTCTGAGTATTAATATCAAGCAAGGCATACACTAAGGAGATGAATGCTCCTCAAATGTGTTTGCCATCATCATGGAGGTTGTACAGAACTGAGCCTGACTTGAAAAGGGGTTCTCTATAGACAGATTGTTTTATCAATTTGAAAATTTCAAATTTGAAAATTTTCAATTGAAATTTTATTTTATCTTATTTTTCCAATTATATGAATAGGGAGTTTTTAACATTCATCCATTTATAAATGTATGAATTCCACCACCCTCCCTTTCCTCTCCACTCCCCAAAGTAGTAAACAATTTGCTAAAAGTTATACATGTACAATTGTGTTTAACATATTTCCATGTTAGTCATGTTGTGAAAGAGGAATTGGAGCTAATTGGAAAGAAAAAAAACTATGAGAAGAAAGGAAAAACATAAGTTTTTAAAAAGTGAACATAGTATGCTTTGCTCTGTATTGAAACTCCATAGTTTTTTTTTCCTTTGGATATGGAGAGCACTGTCCGTAGCAGTTCTCTCAAAATTGTCCTTGATCTCTGAACTGTTGAGAGATGCTCTGTCCATCATAGTTAGAGATCCACTTTTTTGTAAATGAGATTATACAAACTATGTCTACCCAGAACACATTCAACTAAAAATATATCATGTATACATTTCCCCCCTAGAAAGCCAGTTGTTAAACTGCCTATTACTCAATTTCTTGGAATCTGGCTGAATGTCCTACAATTCCATTGAATCTGCTCGCTCAAAAGTTAACTAGAACACTTAGCTATAAATCTAATGAACTTTTTTTCCCCCTTCCTCTACTTGACCTCTCTGAAGCTTTTGACACCATCAACCATCCCTTCCTCCTGGATACTCTGTCTCCTTGGTTTTCATGACACTGCTCTCTTCTAGTTTTCTCATTAAATGTGCTTTTCTCAGTCTCATTTACTGGATTGTTTGGACTTTGCTAGATGTATAGTCTTCTAATTGTAAGTATCACCTAAGGCTCTCAGCTAGGTTCACTTCTCATCTTTCCCAGTCTATACTTTCTCTCAAGTATCAAATGTCTTTAGCAAAATAAAGTTCAGTTACTAAAAATGCTTAAAGGAACTGGATATTACACCTACATAGATCACTGTTGTCAAATCCTCTTTAAATCCTTGTGCAATTTTGCTGGTGTATAGGCTTGTGCCCTATATATAAATTTTAATTTGACATTAAATAATAAACCTAAGTAAAAAAAATTAGAATTCTCCTTGAAGTAGCATAGGATATTCCATAAATCATTTTCCTTTAGGGTTAAGTGTTTGATTATTTTTTAGAACAAAACTGAAGATGGATCTAATTACAGGCTAATTATTACATGGATAGTCAGGTCCCACAAACTTTTTTTTAATTTTTTTTTTTATTTTTTGCAAAGCAATGGGGTTAAGTGACTTGCCAAAAGTCATATGGCTAAATAATTATTAAGTGTCTGAAACCCAACTAGAACTCAGGTCCTCCTGACTCCAGGGTCAGTGCTATATCTACTGTGCCATCTAGCTGCCCCCGCCCACCAACTTTTACATTATAAGACTTTGAAAAAATTTTTAAAACTTTATCTTATAATGAATATTTAACAATAGACAGATGACAAAACCAAGCACAAAAACAAAACAATTGGTTGTTCAGAGTATAGAATCTTAGATTCAAAACAGCTGGAATTGCTAAAGTATTATAAACAACAATAATACAAAGGACTTGTTCTAGTTATAGAGATTTTGTTATGAGAAGGAAAAGTAGATTGGACCACTCTATCAACCTTTGGACTATTTCTAGCTTTTGTGTATCAACTTTTTAAGTGCAGTCTTAACTATGTCATTATTACAATATTTTTAGGCAAACTGCATTTTTATATCATATGACTTTTGTCAGATTCAACCTCAACGTGATAACTTCTGTCTTTATGTTTTTCCATCCTCTCTGAAAAGTAATTAAATGTTTCCAAGTCTACCCCAATATTGAAATATGTAGAAGCAGCCCTAATAGTATGCATAACTGTTTTAAAAATCTCTGATGATTACTCTTACAATTAACTGTGAATGAAAATGTAAAAAAATGCTGCTAAAAGCCTATTGTAAATTTAATTAAATGAAGATGGTTACTGACACTAACTGTCATCACTGCTCTATACACTGGTGGAAATGATTTAAAGGCCATCAAGACATTTCAATTAGGTCAGTAATGCTGTGTGACCTTGTTGTTGCTGACAGCATGGATCAATGCATTTTTCATTGAGGGCCCTGCAATAACTTAAAATCAAGCACATTTAATGTACTGTGTTAAAGGCTGAGGCTCAATTTTTCATATATATGCACACACATACATTCATATATATAGACACACATATACATAGGCAAACATGTGGGTACACACATATACATACATATAAATTACATGTGTTTGTATGCAAAAACTTCTGTTCCTTTTGAAAATTTTGGGGGGCAGCTAGGTAGTGCAGTGGATAGAGCTCCAGCCCTGGAGTAAGGAGACCCGAGTTTGAATCCAACCTCAGACACTCAATAATTGCCTGTGTGATCTTGGGCAAGGCACATTTAACCCCATTGCCTTAAATACATAAAAAAATTTAAAAGCCTCTAAGAAAATTTGGTGGTAGATTTACCACTCTGAGAAATTATGCTGTTATTGTCACATAGATAATGAAAGTGCTGCCAAATCATTTAAATATTTTCATGCTCTAAGAACCTGCCTAATCCAGAATGCCTAGAAGAGGAGTTTTCCAGAACACTAGATGACTGCAGTGGGAGATGTTCTCAGAAACCAGACAGCTACATGAGATATCTGAATTCTAAAATATAATGGAAGGATAAAATAGCCATGGGAGTGAGCTGTCTTTTCCTTTCACTTTTTCACCATGGTCCATTGTTCCATGTAGGGTCTGCTTTTGAAGGAGACCCCCCCCCAAACAACTGCTGTCAATAAGATGGTCACTTCAATGCTTCCCTTGGTCAGTGACTAATGTTGAATGAAACTTACCTTGCCTGGTCCCAGAGCTGGAAATGGTCTGAGGACAATAAAATCCAGAGCTTCCCATAACCTTCTCTGTGGACTTTCAAGTGTAATGCAAAACAACTTACATAGTAGCTTCTTCAAGCTCTGCCTTCCAGGAGACTCCCTCCCTATTACAATTAGCCCTGTCTTGCTCTGCCCTTCTTGGGCACTCCTGCCCCTAGGTGCTATATGGTGGGCCCAAATTGCAAGTCCCTTGCCTCAGCTGAAAGACTGTAGTTTGAACGGTTTGGCAGTTTTATTTCAGGTTGACAATATTCAAAAAATAGAATTCATCATCTTCCACTCTCAATCTACTCTTCTTCCAAATATCACCTTCCTCCCAAGTCACCTAGGTTCCTAACTGCAGTTATTCTTAAATAACTTTATTAAACTTTACTTCATTAAACTTTACACCTAATCACTTAACAAGTCCTATAGATCCTAACTATACATTTCTTAAAACCATTCCCTTCTCTCACATAAATTCAAGTCTTGTATCACTTCCCTCTCAGAGTATTTTAACAGTGTATCAAAATGGCTTTCCTACTTTCAGTATCTCCCCTTTCTTCAATCCCTTGTCCACATAGCTATCAAAATAGTATTCCTAAAGCACAGGTCAGACTAAGTTGTTCATGCTCAAAAACTTTTGGTGGCTCCAGATTTTATACTATTCATAGTATAAAATACAAACTCCTCAGGACAGCATTTGAGATTCTCTATCTGCCTCAAATCTATTTTTCTACATTTACTTTACATTCCAGTCAAACTGGTCTGCTATTCTTTGGTTCAAAAGTCTATCTCTTGCCATCCTCTATTATAATCTTCATTTCCACCCAATTTTTATCTTTAAGGCAAAATTCAGGTACCACTTCCTCTGTGAAGCTTTCCCTGATTATTTGTCACATTTTTAGTACTATTTCCTTCCTCAAATTACATTGTACTAATTTATTTGTATATTGTATATATGTGTTATTTAGTAAAGTGTTAAGTTCATTGTTGGGAAGAAGGATCTCATTTTTATATCTGTAGTCCCAGTGTCTTGCAGTTGCTTTTTATTAGGGATTCCTTCATTCATCTTTAACTTACCTCCATCATTATCCTCAAAGCATATCTTTCATCTTCTCGTTTTGTAACAGCTTTTGCTTCAGTCAGTTCTTTTGCTTTAGCTTGTGCTTGTAAAACAGATTCTTCTCTTATTCTTTGCATCATCTCTTTATCAACTGAAAGTTTAGAAATTTAATTAAAATAAAAACATGAATTTTACTTTTATTGTGAAAAATAGTATTCAATAATACAAATGTATTTTATTTATTATTTTGTAATTATACATAAACATATTTTGCATGTACATATATACTCATACATTTATATAAATAATAAACATTTATTAAATATACATTATGTGCCAGGTACAAATACAATTAAAAACAAAGTCCTAGCCTTCAAAGTGTTTATAATCAAATAAGGGAAGACAACACAAAAAAGGAAAGTGAAAAGGGATTGGGGGTAGGTGGGAAGGGAGCATGACAGAGCATTCTAGAGAAGTCTAAAATCAATGTGGGGCAGCTAGGTGGCACAGTGGATAGAGTACTAGCCTTGGAATCAGGAGGACTGGAGTTCAAATCTGCCCTTGGACACTTGACTCTCAATTGGCAGGTCACTTAATCCTGATTGCCAGGGCCATCTCCAGTCATGTCCGGCCATTGGACTCAGATGGCTCTGGACAAGAAAGTGAGGCAGGTGATTTAGCACAATATCTCCCTCACTCACAAACTCAGTTCATGTCATGACATCTTGTGGTCATGACATGTGCTTGTCATGACATCTATCGTGGTCTTCTTCGAAACAAAGGACAAACATTAAAATCACTGTTGCTTCTGGAAAAGGTTGAGAAAATTTGTGCTGAACCCCCTCCTTAAAATAATAATGAATATTGGAAACGTGTAGGAATGGTCCAAGATAGGAGGGAAAATAAGTAAATAGCAATCTGGAACCCAAAGGGATCAACAAAGAAAGATCTAACTTTTTCCTTAAGATCAATAGTATAACTTTTGGAAGCAAACATCAGAAAAATACAATTATAATTTATTCTATTCATTTGTCTTATTAGGAGGTTTTCTGAAAATTTCCTTTGGAATGTTACTTTGGAAATCCCACTGACCATGTAAATAACAAGAATAAGTTTGGGGGAAATATTATAATATATACAAAAATGTTTTAGAGAAAATTACAAAACCTCAGTTATTGACTTAAGAGATATAGCTCTCCAAAAATGTTTGGTTATATTGAGGTATGATTATGGTGCCTCCAGATTCACCCTTGGTGGCACCTGACACTAAAGTAAGTGGAGTGCCACTGTGCCTATGTTTACATGCACACAAATGTGTGTGTATATACATTATACACATATGTGTAGTTTCCTCATTCTCAGGAGTTTTTTAAATGTCATATTCTTCTTGGTTCCAGTTTTTGATGTAACAAGACCTAGATTTACATACAGAAGAAAGAGAGATTAGTATGGAAGACTCATGTGGAAGCAACAATCCAGTAAGGAAGAGCAGGATATGATGATGACTTGGCATTCAAATTTTGAGAACTAAGATTCTTTTTTACCTCTTCTCCTCCTCCTAGTTTTCTTGATTTCAAGTCACAGCTAAAACGTTCTGTAACCTGCAATAACTCTGCCTCCTTGATATTACCTCTAATTTATTCTTTATATAACAAGTTTGTGCATAGTTTTTTGGATATCTTTCTGATCCATTAAACTATGAGTTTCCTGAGAGAAAGGATTGTCTTTTGCTTTTCTTTGTATTCCCCAGTTCTTTGAAAAGTACCCAGCAGAGAAAAAGTATTCAATAAGTAATAAATTCTACTTGACTAAGACTAAGAAAACTTTTATCCTCCAAAGAGTAGAAGTCTGGTATAAAGGACAGAGGGTCAGCTTTGGAGTCAGGATGACCTGGTTTAAATCCTGTTTCTAACACAGCCAAAACCCTTAATTTCTTTCTACTTCAATTAACTCTCTAGGGCAGCAACAGTAACAATAGCAGTTAAAATTTATGTAGGGTTTTACAAATGTTATCTCATTTGAAAATGTATGTATGTATACATATAAACATGTCTGTGTATATATATATATATATATATATATATTCATATTTTGGAGTAATTTACAGGAGGTGTTGAGCTATTTGGGCATACTACTCATTAAGGTATAATTAGAGAAAAATAAAAAAATAGATGTTTCCCCAAAGATCTATTAAGGGGTCCTCTGAATTTGTTTCTTTGAGTTGCCATATTTTCCATAAACAACAGACTGGGAAGCCCTGAATGAGTCAAGGATTGTAAGGGACTATTGTGTGTGGGAGTACTATAAACTTTCATCACCTGGTGTCCTCGAGTACCAGAGCACTATTTTACTGGTTGATTGAAGAGTGCCACAGGAGTGGGAGTGGACCAGAGACTGGGAAGGATATTTAAGCATTTGTATTTGGTTTAATAAACGGAGATCTTGTAGTACTTTAAAGGCACTTAGTTTGTAATAAACTGGGAACTGTTTATGTAGCTGAGATCCTGTAGAAAATCAGACAATCCTATCCTTATAGTTTAGCAGTTACAAAGGGAAAAGAATTCCACTTTTGCCATTGCCTTTTGGGAGCTTTGTCCTTTTCCCAACCTTTCCCCCTCCCCTTTAGGTGGAGATTTTTGCTATCTCCTTCCTTTGTCTTGCTATTGTAAAAATAGAAATTCTATTTGGATTGTGGGTTCCACCTGCATATTCATTTCTCTTGTAATAAATCTACTCTTCACTAAATTTTGTGATTCTCTTAGTAATATTAATAATCCTACCAAAATATTGATAAGTGTGTGAAAGCAGCACAGGACCAACGCTAACCAAATTTTTGAGGCAAAAGTATGTATATTTAAGGAATACTCTTCCTTTTCTTTCTGGATCTCTTCCTTTCTTCCTCAACAGCATTCAGGAGTAAAAAGAGCACTGGAAAATATCTAGGTTTGAGTCTTAGTTGTGATTCTGGATAGAAGTTATTTCACCTCTAAGGAGACTTGACTTCCTAACTTTAAAACAGGGATGCTAATATCCTACTTATCACTGATTTTTATAAGAAAAAATTTTTAAATTTTGACATGATATATAAATGTTTATAACTATTATTATTGCTGGTATATTTCTCCAAGATTCTTCAGCAGTGCCCTCATATTTCCCATACTGGCACCAAATCAAAGTCTGTCCTCTCTTGGTAATGGCCCATATTTAAAAAAAAATGATTCTTTTTTTTTTTTTTTGCAAGGCAATGGGGTTAAGTGGTCTGCCCAAGGCCACACAGCTAGGTAATTATTAAGTGTCTGAGATTGGATTTGAATTCAGGTATTCCTGACTCCAGGGCCATTGCTCTATCCACTGTGCCACCTAGCCACCCCTTTTATTTTCTCTCCCTACAACCAAAACTCTCAATCCTTTAAGTGTTGTTCAGTTGTTTTCAGTCATGTTTGACTCTGCGACTCCATTTGGGATTTTCTTGGCAAAGATACTGGAATGGTTTGCCACTTCCTTCTTCAGTTCATTTTACAGATGAGGATTGTCTAGGTCATACAGCTAGTGTCTGAGGTCATATTTGAACTCAGGAAAATGAGTCTTCCTAACTCTAGGCCCAGTACTTTGCCACCTGGCTGCCCAATTCGTTTAGTACCCTGATCTTAATTATTAAGCTATTTGGACTACCACTGTAGTTCAATACAGAATCCTATTGTGACCTTCCTCAGCCTAACATATCTTGTTTTGGAAGCAAACATCAGAAAAACACTATTATAATTGTATTCTATTCATCTCTCTTATTAGGAGGTATTCTGTAATTTGATGTAATTTGCATTGGGGTTTCTTCTAATGATTTAAGAAGGTAAAATCATGCCCAGTTTTGATCTTATAGACAGAAGATATATCAATTTATACTCTAGAACTTTCCCCAAACACAAACAACCCCTTAGACTCTAAAACACAAACTAAAACATCTAAGAATTAATATCAACTTACATACAAGAATAAAGACATATCAAGAGCACCACTGGTATAGGAATTTTCTGGCTGGATCCTTGACTCCCAATTTTCTAAGCTTTAAATCTGCTGCTGAGGTAGGTTATACTTATTTGGTTCCCTCAAAACTAATCATTTGTACAGTCCCTTCTCTGAAAGTGACTTGAATAGCCATGTTCTTAATGAGTAGTGCTTGGAAATGGTGATCCTGAGTAGTGGAAGAGAATAGCTGTTCCCTCTGCACATATCCATACTAATTCTGCCCTCTCAGAAGCAGCTATTATAGAAATAGACCTCTTCTGCTTTTACCCATACAACCCTTACTCTTGCTCTCATTTTAGTAAACACTACTCCCTTGGTAACAATTCCCTCTACTCACTGCATTAAACAAGAGATTTCTTGACTATCTCCTGCTTGCTGCAGTTTTCTTCTCCTGGCTGTTTCCACAAGGATCAAAGAGAGCTGATAAATTCTTGCTAATAAACAAGTAATTTAATTTGTTTAACCATTCCCTCCCCTCCATTTACCCCCCATTAACACTTTCATTTCAAAAGAACATGTTTTATTAGTCTGAAGAACTGAAGCAAGGAGGATAGTATTTCATTTTGATAGACTAATAATATATTTTGAGGCAAGGGGGTCCCCCCAAAAAAGCCAAAATGATGAAAGACTGCCTATAGGTAAAGATAGCCCCAAAGAAAGACAAGTGGTTTTCTCAAGACTTTAAAAATTAGGACAGAATTTCTAAACCTCAATCTGTTAATCACTCATTCAACAAAGGGCCATGAGGTCTTTCCCTTAATTCAGGTCAGTTCCATTATAGGTGAAAAGATATATTTAGAAGTCTTTCTCAAGAGAGTCTTTTTAGGAAAGATATCTTAATCGATGATACAAACATCTTAGAAAATTCAAGTTGTGACAAAAACCACTGTCCATGTAGGTTCTTCATAAATGATACCGATTTTTTTTTTTAGCCTCTAGAGAAAGAAATAATCCTAATAGCATGAAAATTTGGACAATGGAGAAGACAGTTGGAAAATTATTCTTCTGATCTGAAAGATCATTATCACCTTTTAAATGACTTTGGATTAAGTCTGTAAATAACAAAATTTAAAAGGTAAACATTTTATAAGTTGACTTCTTAGAATTAAAAAATTTGAAAAACCACATAATATCATGCAGATAATCCTTTGTGGCAATTCTTACTTTGGACATACTGGTTACATGACATTAGTGGAAGTCACTTACCTCTTACTGCCCTAGGAAGCTATCTCTGCACCAAAAATTGCAGACAAGGCACTTAGTATTCTATTCTATGGGGGTGGGGAGGAAGTGCAGATATATGCTCATAGATAAAGAAATTCAAGATGTATACAAAATATAGTGAAACTAGAAGGAATGAAAAAAATTTTGGGGAAAAAACCTTTCATAGACAATCTCTCAGATAGGATGTGATTGAGTTGGGAATACTACTGTAGTGTAAGAAAAGATGAGCTGTTGGTTTAGAAAAACAGTACCACATTGAGAAAGACTTTATGAAAAAAAAGAATTTGTACTGTATTCTAAAGGCAATGGATCTAATCTAGTATCATGACTAAGAACCTAATGCTGATTCCAAGGAAAATTAGGTTTTTTTTGTTTGTTTGTTTTCTTAAATTTAAGGCAATGGGGTTAAGTGACTTGCCCAAGGTCACACAGCTAGGTAATTATTAAGAGTCTGAGACCAGATTTGAACTCAAGTCCTCCTGACTCCAGCTGCCCCAAAATTAGGTTTTTCTTTGCATTGTGCTGAACTAGGAAGATCTTTAAACACTTTACACCTTCAAAACACTATTGCTCTTCCCTGTACTGATTCCAGTCCTGAATCCTGGCTACTTTCCCAATGGGCCAGTTTTGAGTACAGTGATTATTTCTTCCCTCTGTTCAAGAAGGTGGCTTTTTAAAAAAATTCATAAAACTCTCTTGGTATTTCACTATGCTATCATACTTCCATCTCCATAAGTACTATTTTTAAGTCTTCCCTCTTCTTCTGATGCAAAGAAAAGGAAAAAAAACAAAACAGTCCCTGTTCTTAAAGAGCTCATAATCTAGTGAGAGAAATAGCAAACCCATGATTATGTACAAATAAGATCTATATTATATACAATAAATTGTTAGTACATGTATCTATATATGTGTGTGTGTGTATGAGAGAGATAGAATAGTCTCAGAATGCACTAATATTAAAGAGAAGTGATAAAAGTTTCTTTTTGAGGTCAGGATTTAGCTGAGATTTGAAGGAAGCATCTGGTGAAGTATTATAAGATTTAATACTTAATGGGAAACTAGGATTATACGCTTTCCTCCTCTATGGAAGTACTGTGGTTATTTCCTAGAGAAAGTAAGGAAATAAAATGGAAAAGAGTAAATGAGTGTCCATTCTTTTAATCAATGACTTACCATTTGCCAAAGAAAGGGCCTCCCACAATCCAATTTCTTTTTTAAACAATGTAAAAACAATGGCATCATTCCCAATTTTGGCTTTGCTGTTAATATCATCTATGGGAGCATATAGAAATGCTTCAAATAAAAATGGAGGATAGTGGACCTATCCAAAAGGGGGGAAAAAGAGATAAATTAATGTAAATATGTGGTTTAAAACTAATTTTTAAAAGGAAAAATTAACAAGGAAGGGGGGGATAAGGACTGTGATAAAAGATACCTAAAATGATCACAGGCTATAGATGTTTAAGAACAAAGGAGAGAGGGACACACAGCTAGGTAATGATTAATTTGAACCCAGTTCCTCCTGACTCCAGGGCCGGTGCTCTATCCACTGCACCACCCAGCCGCCCCTATATTAAGTATCTTAACCCGGGTCAGGTGGCCGGTTAGTGCCTGAGGCCGTTTGAATAGGGCTCCAGACTCTCTCTAGCCCTCTACCCACCGTGTGCCCCAGCACGACCCAAAGAGCCCTGGATTTCGTGTCAAGAAACTGAATTCAGATCTAGTTTTCCCACACGCGCCACCGGTGAGATCCCGAGCAGGTCACGTATCCTCTCTGGGCATCTGCAAAACGAAGGGAAGGGTTCTCTGGAGCTCTGGACCTGGGAACTTTGGGCAGGTTCTACTTATGCCTGCTTTTCTTTGAAAGCCTTTTAGTCGTGAATTCACTGCTATTTGGTTTCTGAGGTTGGAGGTTTGGGGCTTCTAAGGTATCTAAAAATAGGGACCTGAATCCCCACGTTGCGCGTGTGCGACCGAGGATGCCCGGCCGGCCAGGGAGGGCGAGCTGGCGCAGGAGCGGGCACCCGGGGCTCGAGCCCACCTTGAGGTAATTCTCCGTGCAGAAGATGTCGGCGTTCCGAGGCCGGACGCCTCGGAGTGGCAAAGAGAGGTACACGGCGGACTCGGTCTGTTGCCAGCTGTAGTCGCGCAGTGGCAGCGGCGGCATCTTCAGCTGCCGCCCTCCGGAGAAGGGCAGGGCACCGCGTTGCTAGCCGCGCTTCCCTCAGTTGCTAAGGAAGCCCGACCTTTCCCAAAGCTCTTCCGGAGCAAGTCGGGCCCGCCTCCTCCCCAGATCTCGCGTGAGTCCTGTCTGCCGCGTGAGGCTTAGCTAGCGCGGAGATCATTTTTTTTTTTTTAAGTTGAGAAGGCGCATTGCGCAGCCGCAATCTGTTTTAAATGGGGGTGGGGAGGACAGTCCACGTAATTGGCGAAAGTCTGGTCTGTGAGGCAACCTGCTCGCACTGCGGCTGCGCGGCTCTGGCCCACTGCGAGCCGCTACTTATTACTTGGAGCATCAGGGGGCTGAGGCGGAGCAGAAACCTCTGGGTCTGGCCAGACACGGAAGGTCTTAGGGACCAGCATTTTTCAGAATCATTGATAAATTCTCTAAAGCTCATTTTCCTCAAATGTAAAATGAAAAAAGCCTTAAGGTACTTTTTAGAGCTGTAGAACTGACCGGTTCTGAGGAGTCACGAGTCTAATGTTTCGAGCCTGGGAAATGTATCCCTGGAAGGTCTTCTGTTTACTGCAGTGGATAGCGCAGTAGCCCGGTGTCCCCAAGACCTGAACTCGAATACTAGCCGTGGGAGAAGCTGGGCAAGAAACTAAACTAATGTCTGCCCGGTTCCCATTCTGTAAAAAAATAAAATTCTGTAAAACAGATAAAGTAAGACGTGTGAAATACTGTGCAAACTGTGAAGCACTGTCAAAGATAGCTATTAATTGATGTCCGTGATCTCATTGTGGTCATCTCTTTCTTTGCAGGTGGCAGACCCTCATATTATCCTGTGCTACTCTATGTCCTTCCACAATTTTTCCATAGATGATCCAGGACTTCTAGATCTTTAAATATCCTCAGTATCAAACCCTGAATTCTTTTAAGAACTGTTTTCTTTATTCTTTCATAAAGCAAAAATTCTGCTTTATGTCTTCATGGCAACATGGAAGTGTGGCAGCAGAGCTTAGGAACTGGCTAGTTCTACCAACGCATCATTTTACCATCCCAGCAATAAATAGACTACCTGACAAGAGTACAGGGAGCCTGTGAAATTGAATTGGAAAAAAAAAATTACAACTCTTAACTACTATAAAACTGAAATTAAGCATTTTCTTCCAGTGTGGATGTAGGTAACAAATATTCTGAAAGGGGGTACATGACTTTCAGCAGACTGTCATAGGATCCATAACAAAAAAAATGTTAAGAATCCCTAATCTAGGTGATGAATTCTGTGGCTATGACAACCCATGTTCAATATACAATTTTAGTCCATTTACAAACATTAAGATATCTACTGCAAAGAAGACATCACCAAGGAAATATCAGCAATAGATAGAGAAGCAATGACACTGGAATTTCCAGCCAATCCTGGAGGATTTTGCATGAGGATCTGCTAATTGGTGAAAGAATGCTGACAGCGAACTGAAGGCCTGGCTTCATGGGGAATGGAGTAGATGTGACAGTCTAAGAGAGCAGAAAAAAATTTTTCTTTCTTCTTATCTGGGAGTAGTATCTTTAGGAAAATACCAAGGAGAAGAAAGAAGACATGAGGGGAAGCTAGCTCTTCAACATGTCTCTAATTTACACTTTGCATTTCTACAAATGGGGGAAATTCCCTTTGGATGAAATCAAGACCTCTTTCTGGGTTGAAAAGAGATATCTTGCTTCCAGAAGGAGAGTTTTATTTTTTTAGTATAAGCAAATCTGTAAAGCTTCTCTTTTTTGTTTTTTCTTAAATAACTTACTTGCTATTCACAATTTGTAATGATCATTTGTGTAATCGATATTTGACAGGAAAAAATCAAGCTGATAGATATAAGCTTGGGGTACTTGATGCCTCTTTCCCCTTAAGAGATAGGATCTAGAAAGCTAGAGATTTTCTATTCTTAACCAGTTGTGCCTATAAAACAGCAACATTTAGTGAGACATAGATATAATTCTACTCTGGTAACCATTCTTTCAAAGAACAGAGCAGCCAGCTTCATGGACCCTTCTACTGTACTCTTCAGGGTAAGAACTGCTGCCACTCTCAGAGATGTAGGCAAGATTCCAGGAATATCTTTTTATGCTTCTCAAATCATCTGGCTACATACTTAAGCTTCCAATAGGGACCTACATAACCTACATGAGGAGCACACACACCTTGCACTCTCTAGGTCATTAACATGAATACAAATTTGAGGAGATAAAAGGCAGAGATAGCCCAACAAAATACTAAAGAAAGCATGGTTGAGGAAAGACTATGTAAGGGATCAAGATAGAATTACAAAGCTGGAATAGATCTTAAAAGATCAACTGTCTCAATTGCCTAATCTCACCTATAGGAAACAGTATCAAAAGGTTTGACTTGCTCAAGTTCATGTAGGTTATAAATAGTGGAGCCAGGATTTCTTCACTACAGATTCAGCACTTTCCCCCCCTACCAGACATTGTTTCTCATATAGTGCACTACTATCTCTTCTCTGTAGTGATTCCCTGTAAGATTTTTTTTTTCCTTTAAAAACAGGTTGGTGGATTTCCACAGTAGACTCCAGTTCTTTTCAAATGTCTCCATCCTTACTCCAGATCAACAAGGCTTACAATTTCCCAATGTATTTTTAAAAAATTGTTAATAAATATTTCACTATTAAACTTTATCTTAAAAATAATTCTGGGAAGGCTAAATGGAAACAAAGGATTTTTAACAAGTGTAGATAATAATAGAGCCCATTCCAGACATGGAAGATGACTTGCATACTAAGAGGTGGGAGACAACAAGATGATATCATGAATAGTAGTCCAGTTTGGTAAGAACATAGAGGAACATATAAGGGGGAGTAATGTGAAAGAAGACTAGTAAGGAAGAGGGAAATTAAGTTGTGGAGAAGTTTAAAAGCTAGACTGCATTTTAAAATTTGTCTTACTGGCCAGATAATCTCTAAAATTTTTAGACCAGGTAAATAGACTATTCTTCCATTTGGTAATAAGAATGAAAGAATGGTGCCAAAGGACTAGGGCTAGATGAATAAGCCATTTTTTTTAAAGAAATAATGTAGCATCTTCATTGACTTAACAATTCTAGACAAAATTACAGATTGTGGGGGCAGCTAGGTGGTACAGTGGATAGAGGACTGGCCCTGGAGTCAGGAGAACCTGAATTCAAATTTGATCTCAGCTACTTAATAATTGCCTATCTGTATGACCTTGGGCAAGTCACTTAACCCCATTGCCTTAAATAAATAAAAAAAATTTAAAATTAAAGATTCATTATTAAAGAGATGATTTCTGGGGCAGCTAGGTGCGCAGTGGATAGAATACTGGCCTGGAAGTCAGGAGGACCTGAGTTCAAATCCAGCCTCATAGACTTAATAATTACCTAGCTGTATGGCCTTGGGCAAGCCACTTGACCCCATTGCCTTACAAAGACAAAATTAAAAAAAAAGATAATTTTTGAGAATTCACAAAGGAAAGTTGTGACTACAAAGAACAAGCATGATGTGATCAAGAACAAGTAAAGCAGACTAAGCTCATTTATGTTTTTGATAGAATTCCTTATCTAATATGTCAAGGACTTTGTGAAAAAAGAGTGTTCTCTCTCTCTCTCTCTCAGAGGCCCATAGTAGCTTGCTGGACACCAGGGAAGGAAAAAGGTCTTAAGTTTTCCCTAGGGAGTATTTTGTGTCCAGTGATGGGAATTCACACCACGGTTTGTGGATAACCGAGCCTGGTGAAGAGAGTAGCCCAGACCTGTTTGATCTAGCATAGCAGTAGAAATAAGGTTGCCAAGAAACTATACTGTATATAGAAATAATCTTGATTTGGAAAAATGTTTTGTATAAACCGCTTTAAGTTTATTCTCCCCAAGGAATGTGATAGTATAGGAGAGAGCATGTGGGGACACATTTGTATTTCTGTTCTTGCTACAACTTCTCAGTTAATTTTCCTTTGTCATGGCTAATTGATGTTAATTGGTTAATTGGTTAAATGATACTTAAGTACTAATATTTGGTAATTAGTATTGGGTAGTATAAACTAGAGTGGGGGAATTAAGCTGAGAGTATTAGGAGAGGCACACAACCCTTTAGGGTACCTAAAACTTTGACAGCATGATATAGTCAACTATGCTTTTAGACTCAACCTGTTAGTGTGCATATGGGTTGGGAAAATAAGTCATGTTAAAGATAATGAAGTGGTGAATCGATGACTTTATCCAAAATAGATCATAGCATACTAAGCTCATTTTCTTTTTTGATAGAGTTTCTACAATACTGGATATCAAGCAAATACCATAGACAACGTTTAGCTACATTTTTGCAAAACATTTGAAAAATATCTTATTCTATTCTTAAACCAAGAATAGAGAAATATAGGATAGGTAGTATAATTTGATAGTTTAAAAATGATTGACTGCTCAAACCCAGAGAGCAGGAGGGGATAATTTCAATTTGAAGATCACTTAATGAAATGCCCCAGTAATTTTATTTTTCCTAACATGCTTACCGATGACTTGGATAAAAGTATAAATAGTGTATTTATCACATTTTGCAGTTATCACAAAAAGTAGGAGGCACTGGCAATATACAAGTTGACAATCAGCTTATAAAAATATCTGAAACACAGAAGTGAGTCTAATAAAATGAAATTTAATAGGAATAAAAGTAAATTCTTACATTTTTGCCTAAAATATCAACTTCACTCTTACATTTGTGACTAAAATATGAGCTTCACAAGAAAAATATGAGGGCAGCATGCCTAGACGGCAATTCATCTGAACAAGAATCTAGGTTTTGGTTGACTGCAACCTCAGTGTGAGTGACATAGAACTCAATGTGTGACATAGCATCCAGTATGTTTAATGTAATGTTGGGCTGTATTGAGAGGAAGAGTATTCAGGACTGAAGAAAGCAATAATCCACAATACTGTACCTTGAACAAACCACATCTGAGTAATCTGGGAGCCCTGAACAGAAAGGTTAGAAGATTTGAAGTAAGTTAGGAAATCAGAGAGGAATTAAAAAGATTGTTATTACAACACTAAGGACTCAGTTAACTCATTTAGATAACAAATTATAGATAAATTACTCTTCTCTCTAGGCTTTTATGACACAATCCTCTCCTCATTCTATTTGACTAGTTCTTCTAAATCTTCTTTGCTGTACCATCTTCATCCAAGCCACATCTGTTAACAACGGGTATCTCTAAGAGCTCTGTTCCTATGGGACTTCTATTCTCCATCTGTACTATTTCATATGACGATCTAATCAGCTCCCATGGATTCTACTATCATCTCTATGCTGATCTCTCTCAAATCTACTTGTTCAGTCCTAATCTACTGATTTCCGATTTCATATTTTCACCGTTTTACTATTCATTTCAAACTGCATGTCCCATTGATATCTTAAACTCAATTTGCTCAAAATTGAATTATCTTCCCCCACCAACACTCTCCTATTTCTAACTTCCCTGTTACTACCTAGTGAACTACCACCTCCCAGTCCCCCAAGCTCCCAACTTAAAGCTTATCAGTTTTATGTGTATACCATCTCTTACATACAACTCTTCTCTCCTATGAAATTGCCATAATCCCTAGAGAAGGCTCTTAGTGACCTGTGATTTTATTACCAAGTATAAATTGCCACTAAGTTAATACTACCAATTATTTCATTTTATTCTGTACTGTAAATGTAGTGATGCCTTTCATATTTTCTTTTTCTCTTTACCGGATGCACATTGCTGTAAGCTCCCACAAAGCAAGGTCTAGTTCTCAACTGAACTTTGTTAACTTTCCCAGAGTAGTACTTTTTTTTTTAGGTTTTTGCAAGACAATGGGGTTAAGTGACTTGCCCAAGGCCACATAAGCTAGGTAATTATTGTCTGAGGCTGGATTTGAACTCAGGTACTTCTGACTCCAGAGCTGGTGCTCTATCCACTGCGCCACCTAGCTGCCCAGAGAGTATAGTCCACAGTGGCTTCTTTATACCAAATGATTATTAAATTTAATTTGAACCAAATTAAACTCAAATATTAACAGTTCTTGATCCAATCTAATTTAATAAATCTTTAATTAACATTGATCTCTTTTTATTGAATTTTTATAATTATTCAATTGTTCTGATTGTTGAAATATGTAAATCAGGTTTCCACAAATTATTATGAGATCATCAATTCTTGAGGTTACAGTAACACAGATCCCAGCTTTGTTTTGAATCAGACGCTTTCCTAAAAGTTTATTTCTAAGCCTGCTGTTTCAAATGAGAAATACGTTTTCCATTAAAATGTTATGTTAAGGGCAGCTAGGTAGCCTAGTGGATAAAGCACCGGCCTTGGGAGTCAGGAGTACCTGGGTTCAAATCCGGTCTCAGACACTTAATAATTACCTAGCTGTGTGGCCTTGGGCAAGCCACTTAACCCCATTTGCCTTGCTAAAAAAAAAATGTTATGTTATGTAAATAAATGGTCTCAGATAAATTCCTAGACTAGTGGGCATGCCATAACACATGTGGACTATGTTGCTAAAAACACTTTCAATGATTGATAACTTTATATTAAAACCTTTTCTATGAGAAAATATATCAGAAATTCCAATCAGAAATACATAGTGTCTGTACATGGAGTGTTATGCTGGTGTAGTTACTGCCATTTTCTTGGACACTTGTTAACTTAATACAAATTCAAGAGAAGGCACTTGGGGGAAACATTCTTTAGGGTACAATGAATTGAGGATTTTGACAACTATCTGCCTCTACCCATTCTTACCACAGTTGACTGTAAGCACTTTGCTTGTATCCTCAGCACTAAGCGTGGTTCATAATAAGTTCTTTAATAAATGCTTGTTGACTTGTCTTTAAATTGTCTGTGATACATGATGCACATGGTCTCTGATGTAGCTTCTTTCTGACTTTCTTCTAAGCAAAGTATTCTTAAATCAAACCTATTTTTTCCTCTTCACAGCACAGTCAAAACACATAGCAGACACTGAGATATTTATAGATTAACTGTTTTTTTCCTAGGTGTTTGTAGATCAATGATTCACCTCTTCCAACAACAAAAATGTGATGTGAGAGCCCAGGGTAATTTAATATCGAAATTACAGAAATTACCATGATAACCTGTCCCTAAAAACTTCCAATAGCTGTAGAAACTAAAACTTGAAGTATTTCAAACATGAACATTTTGCATGGATAATTTATATAGATGAAAAACATGTATAGCATAATTAGGCAATAATTTACCATTTAAGGTACCCTTAAAGAATGTTAGTTTGATGCCCTTGAACCATCATTGGGAATCCCTTGGATAGGAAAGATTGCCTTAGACATTGTTTCTCATCTATATTAATATAATTAAATATTATATAAGACATTGATATATTTTAAGATAAAACAAGTATAAATGTATTCTCAATTTCAATAGCCTCAGGTGAAGAATTCAGAGAAATATGAGAAGACTAGTACTGCTACAGAGTGAAGTAAGCAAAACTAGAAATCAATTTATATGGCATCTACAGAAATGTAAGGGAAAATAATATAGAAAGACTTCAAAACTTTAAGGTCTGATGGAGGTTTGCTCCAAGTCCAACATGAGGCATATGTTTCAGGCATGTTCAAAACATGCTTAGTTCAATTCTTCGTTGAGGATGAGGAATAGGGGGAGGGGAAGATTGGGAAGAAAAGTGATATTTTCCATAAAAAGATAATCAGAAAAACTTTTAAAGACATTTCTATTCATGTTTATATATCTGGGCTTTGAATTCCTTTAATCTTATTTTCCCATTTGTATTAATACTCTTGACATTCTCTCTGCACCTTTTAGCCCTGTCCAGATTTACCTGCAAAATTCCTTGTTTTATAAATTCTTTATACATTCAACAAACCATTCCTCAAAAACATTCCATAGCCTATGATCAAGGACATTTTTATAAACCCAATTTTCACATGAAGCTTCAATAACTCATAGTTCATAGCACTTCAAGGTTTACCAAGTGTTGTTTTCACAATATCTCTATGAGCTAAGTATAAGTAGTAAGTTTATCCTCAAAAGAACTATATTATTCTTTTTATCAAAGAGGCTCTCATGTTTTTTTTTTGGGGGGTTGTAAAGGAACCCTTATCCATTATGTTTCCTGCACCAGCAATAGAGTTCTATTTAATGTAGAAAATTCAAATTAAGCCATAATAAAGGAACTCAAAGGCTCAATCATAAAATCTGAAATCCACAGTTCTACAAAAGTTTCACAGATCCAGAAAAGGAAATGCCTGTTCCAAAGCACTGGTCTCCTTAACAAGATATGCTAATGAATTCTGGGGCCATAGTCCTATATACTGCTTACCTGTACCACTATACGAACAAAGATGCTTATTGTTTACTTGCCATAAGACAAGGTCTGATACTTAAATAAACAGGCATTTTCTCTTTAAAAATTAGCTTTATTTAAAAGAATTTACTGCAAAATAACAATATAGGAAAACTTACAATACATATTGGTCAAGAAAGCCTGCCATACATAGTTTCTACTAATAGTAGATGTATTTTTGATAAACAAACACTCCTCTTACTATGCACACATGACATCTGGCATAATCTTTGAAATGAAAGGCCAACAAAAACTCATATTATGAACTGTCTGGATGGCAGTAACTGTAACTTTTCTTACTACTTTTCTATTTGCCACTAAGGCCACAGTAATGTAAAAAAAGCAAAAAATAAGGTGGAAGACAATAAATTATATTCCTTCAGAAGGTCTTATATTTAAGAATGGTGTGTAAGGGGAGAAGAGAAAGGGATAAGACAATTTAAAATTAACTATACAGTGTAGAAAATTTTAAAGTTAAAATAAAATTGGCTTGTCATTATCTAATTAGTATAAGGAAATTGAGAATATTTAGCTTAACTGTCAGAAGCACTTAATATGAATACTTACCATTTAATCAGTGAGCCAATTATATTTCCTTGAAGACAGTATCCTATGTACTGTACAAATAAAAAAACCTAAACCATTCTGAGCAAACAATTCAAGTCATATCATTGTCTTTTCTCATTTTAATTTTTCTGTTTCTTGAGTTAGCAATTCATGAATCATTTAATAATAAACACTTCTTTAAACTCGTACAATCATAAAATTGAATGAAAAGTGAGAATCAGGTTCAAACACAAATATGCTAAAGTACCAGGCAAAAGCAAAGTGCTAAAATTTATCCTAAATATAAATTTTTACACAAAATCAGACCCATAAAGAACACTGTGCATTCAAATCTAAAGTCATGTGCCTAATCAACATAATCAGTCCAAAGTCTGCTAAGAGACTGATGGGTTATTTTTTTTTCCCATATCAAGAATTAAAATCAATTTCTCTTTAATCAATTTGATCATTAATACATGATCAGATGACTAAAAAGACCAGGTCACTGTGTAACTGATACATGTCTGCAGCATATAAATTGTGTCAAAATGAACACAGATTATTAACACAATAAAACACTACTAAGTCAGAAGTTGAAATAAAAAACATGAAAATTAAAACATTTTAAAGAAGTGCAATTTCTATTCTGTTCAAAAGATACATGTTCTTATTTGAATTAGATCAGGTATTGTATAGTAGAGGGACCGATCAAATGATAATGCTTTCTAATATCCTTCCTCATCTATATATTATTTATGTATAAAATAAATAATATGTTTTCAAAGAGCTTAAAAACAAACTTGCTCTTATGATTAACATTATTCTTATAATTTCACGTGAGTTTTCTCGAAAACACCTTCATTTAGAATACAAAAATCCAATTCAGTGCTTTTTTGTTCAAGTTAATGAAGTTTTTATATTATCCTAATGTTTTTTTATTTTAAAAGTTGGTTATTGGGGCGGCTAAGTGGCATAGTGGATAAAGCACAGGCCTTGGAGTCAGGAGTACCTGGGTTCAAATCTGGTCTCAGACACTTAATAATTACCTAGCTATGTGGTCTTGGGCAAGCCACTTAACCCCATCTGCCTTGCAAAAAACCTAAAAAAAAAAAAGTTGTAAAAAAATGTTGGTTATTATTACCTGGAGAGGGGGAAAGGGAAGGGGATGATGGTGGAAATTGGTATAAGAAAGGCATACTTAAAGTATAAATTTTGATGTATTTGAAAGAATACTATTTAATTTCATTTTTTAAAATATAAAGAATTTATTCTAATCCACAAAAGTCTTGTGAAATAATTAGATGACTAAGACTATGTCAAAAATATATTTTAGTCAATTGATGATCACACAGCATAGGATTAAAAACCTGAAGTGTCAATATGAAATTTAAAATAGCATATTAACATTAGTAACCACATTATATAATCTTGCTATATACCATATTTTCTAGCTAATCATTTATTATTAAATTATGCCTGTAAGATTTAATCAAATTTCCTTCCAAGAAGTATTTATTCCACTATGAATATCATGAATTGCTAACATTAAATTTATCCTTCTCTCCCAGTTCAAGGACACCAGGCCAGTCACCAATCCTTAAACAGTGATGTTTCACATACTTCATAGAGTAGCTTAAAACACACCATCATATGAAATAATTAGTATTACATAGTAATTTTCTTTGTCATAAGAATAAATGTTGGACAAAGTCTGGAAACTTTTTTTTTCCAATTTGAATTACAGTAATTTTGCCACAGACCACAGCACTAATGCATGTGTTAATTCAGACATGCTCTAATTTATAATCAGAACAAAACTCAAAAAAATTAGTTTCAAAAATACATGTCACCAATGTGGAACACACTCAGATTTGTATAAAAGTACTGAACTAATATCCCAAAAAGAGGTATATGTAAACAGTACATAAGGAAGGAATAGTTTTAATATGAAACAGTCATTTAAGTCACATACATCATGATAAGAAGCAGGACTTTCTTTTATAAAAGATAACATTTTGACTAGCAGGCAACATCATCTATATAACATGAAAAGTACTGGTAAGTGAAGATGAAGTCCTTTAAATATAACTACATATAGTGTTACTAACAAAAATGAGAAAAAAAAGAGATATACCATTTTTGTAAAACTTCAAAATTAGAGTCCTCAACTTTTGAAATCTTTATGAATGACCTTTACATCAAAAGAGCTTATTCAATCCCCTCCCCTCTACCTTTTGAGAAAGGATCCTCTGTCCAAAAAGTCCCCTCCACATCCAGTAGAAGGAACCATTTATCTATCACTGGACAATCAGATAAGTAAAGCATGCCATTCAGATGACCAGATAATATTGGGTAGGGTTGGAGTACAAGTATAATATAAAGTTGTGAAAAACCTTAGAAATGTAAAAGATCTGTGGGTTTAGAAGAGTGGAAAGAGAAGTTTTAAAAAGCAAGAATAGAGAGAAAAACTAAACCTAGGTTTATCTATTTCCAAACTATCTAACCACCTGCATAATTTTATTTTTCCATTTTAGTCTATAACAGTCTTTGAGATCTCACCAATTAGAAGAAATTCATTTGGATTAACATTCTATACTTTTAGGAGGGTCTTGTTAGCTATTAGCCATTGACACTTTGACACATTAATTAAATGAACCATAGTCATTGATGATCAATTTCTAAAACCAATATGTTGAGTAGGGGGAATGGGGGCAGGGAGAAGAGAGAAGAGGGAGGAAGAGGTCAGTGCTAAGACTGGGGGAAGAGCTCAACAGGTATGTATATGACCAAGATGTCAGCGTCTTGAAATAGTTTTGGGCTCAGCAACCAGTTTGTTTTCTTCCTAACATCTAGTTGAAACAGTTATACTACAGAAATAGGAGTTTTGAATAGATGAGAGATTAGTAATAGAGAATTTTGGGGGAGGGAAGGGCTGAGATATAATGCTATGGGTGAGTATTTAGGGCAGTATGAGGGAACCTGAGGATGCACAGAGAGGGGTAAATGGGTGTGATGGGAATGCAGAAATAAAAATATGAAGGCAGTAAAAGACAAAACTTTATTTACTTAAAATTTCTAACTGAGGCTGACTCTGTACTAGGAAAAAGGTAAGAAGAACCTTGTCTTCCTCTTTCTAATATCCTTCTTCTTCTATAGGCCATGGAGCTCAAACTTAAAGACTCAGAGCTCAGGTCGCACTGAAATTCAGCTAGGATATGAATTAATTAATTAGGCTTTTATGGGTTAACCTAAATATTGTTTCTATGATAAAATGTGTCTTGAATTCCAAACAACTTAGAATTTTTTAAAAACTATACCCCATTTGTAACTTGAGGGACTTTCCCTAGCCTTTAAATTAAAAAAAAAAAACAACTAAAGTTGTATAGATTTATTCATGCCTTTATACACTAGCAAAAAGAAATCCAAAGCCTCTTCAAGCTGCCTTCAAAAAAATCATTGCTTATATATTATTTCAATATTAATTATACAATAGCTAACATAGTGAAGGGTAAAATATATATCAGCCCCTTTAATGTATGCAAGCCAGACAAGTTTAAAATATTATTAGATTAAAACATTATTGATACTTCTTTCACAAGGTTAAAGGACACTGTAAGGAGGTCATTCTATTAGGCAGTACTGGAGGCCTTAAAAAAAATACTGGATTTCTTTATATACTATTTTGTTGTCTATGCAGAATAATCACTAGCCAAGAAAATGTTCAGTTTTATTTACACAGGTATTCTAATTTTGACAATAACTCTTTAGAAATGCTTTTAAATATCAAACAACTTAAGGTAAAAATCAGGACAGATCTAATTCTAAGCACTCTAACTGATAAGCACAATTTATTTTCCTGTACAAACTAAGCTAATTCTATACTAGTGAATCTGCAACATTTATATAACCAGCATAATAGGAACTCTCCAGTGATATATCAAGACAAAACACCTCATGAAAAGTTCTGATAGAGGAATTGCCACTTTGAAAATTTCCATTAAAAACACAGCCATTCTGAAAGGCCTCCTGACATTTTAGCCAGGTGGAACACTGACAAGACTTTCAAGCCTGGAAAAATTCTTAAAATTTTTTCTTGTGACAAAAGAAGCCTTTCAAGAATGCAAAGAGGACTGCAACCAAAGAAAGAACTGGGATGCTGGAGAATTAATATACCTTTGTGCAAGTCCTTTCATTACAAATTCAAATACTTCCAGGGCAGTCTACTACTGTCTTAATAAGATCATATCCATATGTTTAATTAATTCAACTTCCTTTTGGTCAAACTGTGTCAATCAGTATTTGGCAATAGCTTGTTTTCCCCAAGAACAGCTGACTGAGTATTAAGTATAGGAACACTCTTAAAGTACCACTAAACTAAACATACACTTTCAGCTATTAATATACAATTCAGATATAGTAAATATATTATTGGAATGAAGTACATGTGGTTTTCATTTCAATATTTACAAGATAATATTTACTAATGTTGCAAGCCTAAATATTTGAATGAAAACCCTCTTGATTGCAAGTTCCTAACTTCTATTTGAAAATGGAACATGAGAGAAGAATATTACAAACCAAATATCTTTAAATTTGCTTGGGAAAGGCAAATTTATTTCACTTTCATAGAAATAGCTGGCTGCATATTATAAAAAGTAGTATAATTCTTCTAAGTAGAGAGCTAAAGGAAATGCAGGATCAGTTTAAGCCCAGAATACAACTCAAGTACTATTGTGTAGAATGTTAAGAGGACTCCTGAGAACAAACACTGAAATGCTCTATTCACAGTATCTATCCAGCTCTGTACATTATACACAAAAACAGAAATTATGATCTCATTCTAAGAACAGGAATACAGCATTCAATGAAGCATTTTTTAAAATCTTCACACAAAATCAAAAGAAATTGTAGTTGACTAAAATGATTGCTTAAAAGTTTACAGCAATTACATATTTCCAACAAAAATATAATGTAGACAAGCTAGGAATTTTACACATTTACTGACTATCAAGTGGCAGGAAGAAAGAAAAAAACAGATTATATAGTGTAACCTGCTTTATTAGGTGCTAATTTTCACAAAATGCTATCTACCCAGGTTTGGGGTTCATCTATTTTTAAATTTCATAATAATGTGTAGATATAGTATTTACCACAGCTTTTGAAGATTTTTCAATATTTACCTCTAACTAAAGTGAAATAGAAAAAAATCTGACCAGAATTGAGTTCCTACTATGTATGTGTACAGCATCTTTCTACTTACAACATACATACATACATACATACATAGGAATTGACAAGGAATATTTGCAAATTGAAGGTAACTAAAATTGAGATAGATGGAAAAAAATCTGATATTGTTCTCTTAAAAAATTTATAAAACCTTAGTATTTGCCATTTATGTTTCACTTACACATAAAATATTCTTAAAACAAACTAAATGGACCCTTAGAAAAGGGGATACTAAGCTCAGTGTTTCATATGATGCTTTCAAAGTTCAGCACTTTGGTATAGTTTATTAATTAAAAATATACATTTGGATTTGTTAATTCTGGTTTGTTTTTTGTTGTTTTGGTTTTTTATTTTAGTTACAACCTATAAATGACCAATCTAAATTTTAGCTGATTGTTTTGAAGATTAAAGAGGCTTTTATATTTCTGATTAACACAAGAACAAATAAGCAAATACTGTACAAAATTTACAACAGTACTGAAACTAAATAGGGTAAAAACTAAAGGATAAATAACTAGTTTGGTTTTGTTTCTGCAAGGTGAAACTTTAAGATCCTATGTACTAAGGATAAAAAAAAACTACTGATTACCCATCAGAGCCTACTGCAGGTGGCCCAAAGGTTTCTCGAGTGCGCATTAACTGGACGTCTTTTTCAGCCATACAGGTATCACAGCCCCACACTGCGGAGGCTTCTGCAGTCAGGAGGCCATAAGCAGTCTCTGTCATCCCGGTACAGATACGGTGGAACCATTTCTGGCATGAGGCCTCACATAAGATGGCATCCTGATCATCATTCACTTCATTTGTACAAATGCCACAAGGATATACTGGGTCTGAAGATGAATGGCCATGACGACTTGGGAGGAGAGTGGCTTTGTTGCTCTTCTCAGAATTACACCCATCGGCTGTAACTCTGGATTGACGGGGCTTATTCTGAGTTCCATTTGCATGGCTGCTGTTTGCATTATCAGTGCTGTTGGAACGGTTGCTTTCTTGATTTACTGTATTGTTTCGACTAACATTTTTCAAGTCAATGTTACCCTGGTTTACAGTTTCATCCATATTGAGATGAGGAGGATGGGCAGCAGAATTCTGATTAGAGCTTTTAGCTGCTCCTTGACTAAAGTCCTGTTTTTGTGGAGGTGCTTTTGTTTGGCCAAAAGTGTTTGGTGGAGGGATAAATGAATGATTTGATTCTAATTGGGAGGTAAAATTTGGATTATTTCCAGGGACAAAATTAGATGCCAAGTCTGGATTGGATACTTGGCTGGCATTCTGTGGAGGAATCTGATTGAAGTTTTCAGCAGGATTTTGTCTAAAATGTTGATTAGACATATTAACATTCTGACTTAGTGGACTATTATATGCTGGATTTCCAAAACCTGAATTATCATGTGGCCCAAAGTTGAAAGCATGAGGTCGATTAAAACCAATGCCTAAAGGATTTTGAGGAAATGGGTGTGGCTGGTTCCTAAGTGAGTAAGGACCACAGTATGGGGATGACATTCTTGGGGGTACATGAGGTGGCATTCTGAATGAGCCGTAGCCTCCAAATCCAGGGTAACCAGGGCTAAGATATGGATTTGATGAAGGTAGAGGCTTGTAGGAAATGGTATTATAGTTGTCATCAAATGGATTAGCTGCTACTAGATGGTCAGCATTTGGATTCGGTGGTGGGGCATATTCAGACAGTGGAGGAAAAGAAGGCCCCTGAAATGAGAATGAAAAGTAAAATATATATTGTGAACAAAAGACTCTAAGGTAAATTATCCTTTTATCACAGCATCAAATGGCATCTCTTTCTAGTCAGTATTTTTATAATTATATTACAGGGATTAAAATCCCTTCCCTTTTAAAGTGTAATTTTGCATTTCATAACTGTATTTCATATCTATTTTTCCTTTTAAAATATCCAACAAGAAAAAGGTAATAAATTTAAATCAATCTTCATGTTAACTTTATAGCTGTATATATAATTTTCATAAGAGGTCATATAAATTACATTTACTGTTTTACTTAGAAATTTAGGAAATAGTTCACTTAAAATGCAAAATATTTTAAATACAAAAACCGGTTATGTGAATAACCAGAAAATGACAGGATTAGTAGTAGATACAAAATATTTTCTTAGTTTCATTTCAGAAAGGAGTTGCTTAAACAAGGCAATTCAGGGATAGAATCAGTGATTAAATCAGTCACACTGAAAGTTTCATAATTAATAGTGGTTTCAGGAAAAAAATGTATCTCTACGCATCCCGAATTATCACCAGACTTCTATTACAAAAGAATGCTTCAATCTAAAGGGAATAAAATGACATGGAAATCAAGTCTTCAATTATATATCTTCAACAGCATGTTATATAAGCAAAGGATGCCTATTCTATTACTTGGTACATTTTTTGTTTTTTCCCCCACAATACCCATTTATTATAATAGGATACTTGAAAATTACTCCTAATGAAACGTTCCCCATACACATTTTAAAGAATTATTTTAGCTGAACTATAGATATTATTAGGATCATGTTAGACATTTTCAAATTTGAAAAGATTTTCACTACTAAGCAAAGTCTTATTTAATATGTGACATGGGATTTTTCAATGATTTCCAAGGCTTCCTGTCCTCCTGTCTTTATTTCTTTTTATCTAAATTTATATCTGTAGGACACAAAAATAATCCTATGAAAAGTGAAAAATGTAGTCAAGAAAAAAATCATGATAGGATCTGAGAACTGCTGGAAATATTTAAGCACATCTCATTTTCTTTCTAATTGAAAATCCAATCGAACTTGATAAAAAAAAAAGAGTGGGGGCAGGGGATGAGAGTAAAATTTTTTAAAATTGAAATTTACCTGAGTATTTGTTTTCCGCTTTTTCTTATCTGGGCTTCCAAGTTGTACACCTGGTCCTCCTAACCCATCCAGTCCACTGTCACCACCTATAAAGTTTTAATACAAATAAATTTTCCATTTATAAGAGGATCTACTTATTCTAGTAATACCAAAGAAAATCTATTACAAGTATCACTAGCAAGAAAATCTATTACAAGTATCACTATTACAATTATTCTAGCAAGATGAAATCAGCATAGGAAGCAGAACTTAACTTTTGTTATCTTTATATAAAAAGTTCACTTGCTTTACATCAGAATATTCTCAAATTTGATCACATTAACATGAAAAAAACTAATTAAAGTTTCTATGCTTTTTTCCAAGTTTTTTTTTTAAAGAGAATTACTCTAGTTCTATCTACCACAAAATTGTTACCAAGATGAATTTGAATATTTATCAATTCTGGCTTCATCTGGTCTCACTACTCTATGTAAATTTCACTGTAAACTATACTCAAACCATAATCACAAAAACTGAAACTTCTGATTCAAAGTAAGCCTTATGCTTCAGTTCACATATTATGTACTCATTTTCTAAACCTTATCATTGTGATATTGCTATTTTCTCTTCCATCCCTGATTCTAATGGGCAGTTTTTCCTGGAACTCATTTTGGGGAGGATTCCAGACCAGCCATCTTTCATTATTTGTACTTTACCACTTGGCTGCCTTCCCCTTTCATTGTTGGGGCCTCATTTTGAGTTCTTCCCAGCTTTTCTACTTTGGACAAGGGCCCAAATCAGTCATTCCTCATTCTCTGAGCTATGTAGGTAATACTACTCCCTCTTTTCACATCCCTTTTTAATGTGTTGTCTTCTCCCATTAGATTATAAATTCTTTGTAGACAGAAACCATCTTTATTTTTACTTGTATTTGTATAACCAGCAGTTAGCACATAAGTACTTAACAAATATTTATTGACTCACTGAAGCCAGTGAATGTTCATATCTGTAAATAAAGAGTTCCACAGAGATATGGCAGGCTTCCCCTATGAACATAATCTGCATAGTAAGATGATACACTATTAATAAGACTGTTAATAGACACAAAGTGGAAAAACAGCTACAAGTTCTATTGCACAAAGGCAGCTCATTGCAGTACAGTGTCTAGGAGACTGAATGAAATCACCAAGCAGGAGTTCTTAATGTTTCTTGTATCCTAGACTCCTTTGTCTGCTGAGCCTTTCTCAGAATAATGCTTTTAAACAATTAAAGGGAATGCTAAATTTCAGTTAAATGCTGATAAAAACAAAGATGAACTTTTTTCCCATGCTAATTCTCATTTCGGACTACTTGAAATCTATCAAGCTCAGGTTAAGAATTCCCTGCATTAAAATTACAAAGAACAAGGTTGTTGTAAAAGGAGAGATATGAGAAAGACACTTTCACCTCACCCCTTTGCAGAGATATGAGGTCCACATGTGTTTGCATGGCCCATATTTTCAGACTTTTCCAATATTTTTCCCCCTTTTTATTTTTTAAGAATCATATTTGTCATATGAGGTGGCTCTCTGGGAGGGAGAAAGGTAAGGTTACTAGGGAAAGCTACAGTGATGTAAAAAAAGATATAAAAAATCATATTAAAATAAAAAAAAACACTTCCACCAATCCTGATGACTATTTTGCCAATAACATAATAAAGAGAAAACTTGGTCAAGTATGGGTTCTGCTAAATGATCTTTGGGGGTCCTTCACAGGACCCCCTTTGTCTTTTCTCCAGTCACAGAGTACATTAGGGAAAAACCTGAAGATGTACCTGATACTTTTTTACTCAGTTTCATCAGGTTATCCTAAGTAATCTAGACCACTGTATTTTTTATTCAGATATATCTTTTTTATTTACAAAGGGAATTTCACTTATGTTATTTAGCCCTATATAAAATCCTACTCTACTACATCATAGTATAGTGGGATCCTGGCTTCTCAAAGGTTATGTCAGAGGAACAGAAGTGTGGCAAGTTCCACCATGACGAAAAGACTTCAAATGAAGTCCTAGCAATAGACTATATCGACTTTCTAAGAAGTAGCCTAATTGATCAATCAATTCATCTACTGAAAAGCATTATTAAGTACCTACTATATTTTAGACACTGTGCTAACTGTGGAGAAACTCGGCATCAACTGATTGACTACTGAGTCTTGAATTTTTTCACCATGGCAACTCACAAAACAAAATTAAAAACGACCCTCATTCTACTCCAGTGAGAGAGAGAGAGAGAGTGGCAGAAAAAGGGATAGAGGATTCTACAAATGACACTTATTGACATAATTAAAGGAGGAACTAAGTCATATCAACCTGGACAAGCAAAGACTATATATAAAAAGACACCAGAAAACACAAAGAAGGGGCAGATGAATGGAAAGATTCTTCATGGAGAGGTTAGTGGTAGCATAATAGTAGTAGGAACAGTTAACATTTATATGTTACTTTAAATGCTTTTTTCATTAGTATTAATTTTTGTCAAATATAGAAAGAGTTCTCTTTTTTTGGTGAGACAATGGAATTAAGTGACTTGCCCAAGGTCATATAACTAGTAATTATCAAGTGTCTGAGGTCATATTTGAATTCAGGTTCTGTTGACTTCAGGGTTGGTATACCACCCAGCTGCTCCTTAGAAAGAGTTCTTAAATGTAAAAACACATGTATAAGTCAGTCTCTACTTTTCAGACTATCAGTTTGTTCAACCATACGGTGTATTCTTAAAATCACAGATAAATACACTTCAATATAAAATCATAAAAATATTTCATCCAATTTACACATATATATACATTATTGCTAACTGTAGCATCAGATGATACTCTATCAGATAACTGAAAAAAAAATGGAAAAAACCCAAACATGCACAAGGAAATTTTTTGAAAAATGTGTATGTTAATGTTATAATACTTTTCACATTGGGAAGTTGAAAAAAAGACAAATAAATGCTCTGGACAGGGAGATAATACATTATAAAGAGGGCTATATTTCAAGTTAGAGGACATGGGGTTTAATCCTGCCTTTGCTACTTATAAACTGTATGTCCTTAGGTAAGTTATATTACTTCTCCCATTTCTGTTTCCTCATATGTAAAATGAGGTGGGGAGTATTTGACTGGATCACTTCTAGTCATTTTCAGTTCTAAATTTGTAATCTTATGAAAACTCTTTTGTGGCTGCTTTTTTTTCCCCACCAAGAAAATTCTTCTTGCTAACTGTAAGGAACAAAAGGGAGAGGATAATATACTCCCTTAATGGCCACTGTTTAGCATCCTAAATTTAGTACTTAATTATTATAATTAGGCACATATTAAAACTTTGACATTTAGGATCTTTTC
Source organism: Macrotis lagotis (assembly GCF_037893015.1). Taxonomy (NCBI): domain Eukaryota; kingdom Metazoa; phylum Chordata; class Mammalia; order Peramelemorphia; family Peramelidae; genus Macrotis; species Macrotis lagotis. The sequence continues at coordinate 168,006,556 of NC_133661.1, read as the reverse complement.
TTGTAACTTATAAATGACATAAGCTGGTTGTGAGCAAAATTATCTTAAATCCATTTGGGGAACAGTTACATGAATAACAAATCCTATTCAGTAGAGTCTACCAACTTTTTCTAAAGAATTAATCTCTGAGTCCTCAATTTAGAAAACATCTGGGATTCCTCTCCATGCTGAAACCAGTGAGGGATGTCTTAAGGGTTTCTGATCATTATGGCTTAGACACAGCAAAACCTTCCAGGCATTTCTTCCAGTTTCTGGAAATGAGATCCAGGTAGTTGTCTAGTTTTAATTCCTTCTACTACCCACCCCCACCATGTCAGAATGCAGGGGTAGGAAAGGTAGTTCAAACCAAAGCCAGAATGTATGATGTATGTACACCTTGACATGCGCCACAAACACGTTTCATTTGTTTCTAGAACTGAAATATTTATTAAGTATCTATCTACTAAGGCACTGTAGCAGGTGCTTAATCCTAGCAGGAGGTAGGAGTTTTGATATTAGGAGAGAATAAAAAAATAGGTTGCTAGGACAATGGTTGTTGCCTCCTTTTTTGTTTATAATGTAATCTCTGCTTATTTCCCAGGTTCCCCTTGCCTCCTAAAGTGAATCCTTTAAAGTAGAATATACTTAGGAATGGGAGAAAAACAGTGTCGGTACTACATAAGTGAGGCAGAACATTTCTCCATATAATTCTATTATAGTTAATCTGTTCAACCCTAACCCTAAAAAACATAATAACTACATTCATTTGAATTTCACTTTTCAACCTTCACCTACTAAGTGGAAATTCCCTGTTACTTATTCATTTATAAACACAATATAACAATTTAGTTACTAACCATCTAACTATAAACTAAGATGAAGTCAATTGCAAAAAAGATCTACCTACTGATTAATAACTGTCATTTGTTCTCAAAGAAGGCCATGACATCAGGGAAGTGATTTCATGGCATGAATGTGAATTGGATTTGAGTGAGGGGGTGTTGTGCTATGTGCTACCAGCTCACTTTGTCCTCCAGTCATCTGGTCCATGGCCAGGTATGGATCAGTATGATTGAAGATGGCCCTGGATGCAGTGGGAGACCTTGGTCTTTTAAAGACAGGTCCTTCCCAGGTCACAGTTTGACTGAGACACTGCCCATCCAGTGACTGAGGTTAGGTAATACAAGACATGAGGGAAAGAGGCCAAGAAGGACCACTTGTCCCCACCAAAAATAAATAAATAAATCAACCTGACAGTTAAGATCCTTAGGATTTCTGGTCAAAACAGAAACAATGGCTATTTACTAAACTCTGAACCAATCTGGGCCTAAACAATGACCAAGAGAGCTTAGCCTGAGACCCATTGTAGGTCAATCAAGGAGAACCAAGAAAGGTTACCAAAAGATGAAGCTTAAAGATGGAAAAGAACAGGTTTAAAATTTGTCAAAAGCAGCCTGTAACACTGCACTGTCATTTATTGCTGGGCAGACTGGTTGACCAATGAGAAGCTGGAGTACTCTCTACAACAACCTGCTACTGAAAACCTATTATTTACTGCTCTCTATTAAAACCTGCTGCTAAGGATAAGGAGGAGAGAAAATATACTCTATTCTCTAAGCTATATGATACTTTTCTATATCACCACTTGTTATTGCTGAGAGAAGAAGAATCCTACACTTCCTACAAAGGAACTTAGTTGGATCTGTTTTTGCCAGCTTTAGGCTAAAGATCAATGCCTTTTCTGAAAAGAGCAAAACACTACTTCAGCTGAAAGACATTAGTTTAAACCTAAAGCTGAAAATAGCCTGGAAGCAGAGGACAAGCTTAGCAGATAATAGTCCAGTTATGATGTCCTGCCCAGTGAGGAATTAGTGAAGGACATGAGCTCAGCAGTGTATAAATTTGTTCAATATAGAAGCTACATTCATCAAAGAACTTTTAAGGACAGTTCTTAAGACAGCACGTGGGCAAGGAAATCTAGTTCTAGAGCTGCAGGAGCCAGGCCACATAGGTTCCCTATGTGGGTCCTTTACTGCCTTTGGTCTCTAGTTGTGCCCTTCTGGCACACTATGTACTTTGTTGAAAGAGTATAAACAAGGTTGATGGGTGAAATATTATGTAAATAGTTTGTGTTTACTCTGCATTTCCTTTTTTTAAAAAAAACTTATTTATTTATTTATTTAAGGTAATGGGATTAAGTGACATGTCCAAGGGCACACAGCTAGGTAATTATTAAGTGTCTGAGGCCACATTTGAACTCAGGTCCCCTGACTCCAGGGCCAGTGCTCTATCCACTGTGCCAATTAGCTTCCCCTACTTTGCATTTCCAATAGTTTGGTTAAGATTATTTGTGGCTGATTTCTTGATGGGAAATATACTGGGGGGGAGGTTAATTTAGTTACATTATTGTTGAAATAGTTGCTCAAGAGAAAGAGTTAAGAGAGGTATTATGACTCCCGCTCAGGGTAACTACCCCAACCCAAAGAGCTTGGAGAGATTTAAGGCTAATTGATCTAGATGCCCAAGAAAACAAACAAAAATAGTCTCATCAATTGATAAATGGCCAAAGATAGGAAGAGATAGCTTTCAGTCAAAGAAATCAAAGGTATCTATAACCCCAAAATGTTCTAAATCACTATTGATTAGAGAAATGCAAATTAAAACAACTTTGAGGTGTCACTGAAATACCTAAATAGATTGTCTAATGACAGAAAAGGAAAATGATCAATGTTGGAGGGGACTTGGGAAAACCAGGTCACTAACGGACTGTTGAAGGAGTTGTGAAATGATCCAACCAATCTGGAGAGCAATTTGGAACTATGTCCAAAGGACCATAAAACAGTGCATAACTTTTAATCAGCAATATTATTGCTGGTTCTGTACTACAAAGACATCATAAAAAATAAAAAAGGATCTATATGTACAAAAATATTTATAGCAGTTCTTTTTATAGTGGCAAAGAATAGGAAATGGAGGGGATGCCCATCAAAGAGAGAATAGCTGAACAAGCTGTGGTATATGAATGTGTATATAAAGAGAATGTAACAATTTAGTTACTAACCATCAAACCACAAACTAAGATGAAGTCAGTTGTAGAAAAGATCTATCTACTGATTTATTTTTCTGTCCTTTGTTCTCAAAGAAGACCATGACATCAGGGAAGTGATCTCATGGCATTCCTGTGAATTGGATTTGAGTGAGTGGGGGTTGTGCTATATGCTATGTGCTACCAGCTCACTCTGTCCTCCAGTCATCTGGGTCCATGGTCAGGTATGGATCAGTATGATTGGAAATGGCCTTGGATGCAGTGGGAGACCTTGTGCTATAAGGAAAAAATGAGCAGAAAGATTTCAGGAAAACCTAGAAAGACTTGTAAGAACCAATGCAAAGTGAAGTGAGGAGAATCAGGAGAACTGTGAACCACACTGTATATACTAGCAGCAATATTGTGTGAGGTTAACTATGACTGATTTAGGTCTTTTTAGCAATACAATGATCCAAGACAATTTCCAAAATCTCATGATGGAAAATTTTATCCACATCCAGAGAAAAACTTATGTGCAAATTGAAGCATACTATTTTTATTTTTTTCTGTTTTTTCTTTTGTTTCGTTTATTCTCTCACAATATGAGTAATATGGAAATATGTTTTAATGATTGCACATATATAACCTATATAAAATTGCTTATCTTCTTGGGGGGGGGGGGAAGATAGGAAGGAATGGAGACAATTTGAAATCCAAAATTTTATTTTAAAAATGAAGGTTAAAAATTGTCTTAAATGTAATTAGAAAAAATAAAATACTAGAAATTTAAAATAAAGAAATAGATTTTTGTGGTAGCAAATGGGCTTGGGATCATTCAAAGCACAATGCAGTCCCAAAGGTCACCTAGCCCCAGTTCTTTTAATTCCAAATTAATCCAAAGATTCATCTGATATAATTATTCAAGAGGCTTATATGTTGAAGGATCAAGTAGATGGATTGTCCAACCTAGTTACGTCATAATTTCAATGATTTTTGTATTCACTTTGTTTTTTTCCAATTATATTATAGATGGAATAATCTCTTTCACAATATTGAGATTTCATTGAAAAGACTATGTTAAATGTTGCCATAAATACAATGTTGCTTGTGAATGAGCATTGGATAACTTTAGGCATTAAAACGAAATATTTTTTACAGAATCATTGGTTCCTGCAAGTATATATGCATGTATGTATGTATGACTGTAGAAGCTACAGAGTCCATCAAATTCCTCCTATTCCATTTAAGCTAACTAGCAAGCCACTATGCTTTGCTACCTTTATCAAGTGAGAACAAATCTCAGTTGAATCAATTAGAGGTGTAAACTATGTGTTAACAAGGCTAGGACATGCCCAATTCAATCCAGGCATTTCAACTAGGAGCAACAGGAAGTATGTTAAGAATTGGTTGAAGGACTTGGTCATGCCCTTTGGGGCTTGTATAAAACTGGAAACTAGTTTGGAACTGAGGATTCAAGAGTCTAGTAGCTTAATAGTAGCAATTTCAGATCCCAGAATCACTTGGTGGATAAAGAGAGAACATTTTGCTCTCCACTCCAGTTTTCTCTCCCAAACACTTTGGCCATTAGTACCAGGTACAACATAAAGAGGCAAAGACAGAGTAGGAAGACTGGGTAAAAAATGAGGAAAGGCTCTATAAGGAGTTCAACAGAAAAGTTATAGCATGCCTAAGGAGAGAAAAGGACTATCAACAAACAAACTATGGGTTAACTTTTGTCTCATATTCTGTCATATTTCTTTCCAGAATTGAGTCCACATTCCCCTGATTTCTGGTATATATTTTTAGAAGAGTGTGTCATAAATTTTTCGGGAGGGATTTTTAAAAAATCAAGTATTCTTAGTATACTACAATATGACCTTAGTATAAAATACCCACATTCTAAATTAAATCTGGCCTTAACATCCGTAAAATCAAGAGAGAGGAAAATAAACCAGTAAAGGCCAATGAGCTACATCAATAGTTTTGATTGGAGGACTCTTTTATAATCTTAAAAACTATGAAAGATTCCAAAGAGTTTTTGTTTATATGGATTTTATCTGCTGATAATTGCCAAATAAGCAATTAAACATAAAATTTAAAAAATTATAATTCAATTAAAATAGTAATGAAGATATTAAATGCTAACATAAATACTCCATTGTGTGAAAATAAAATGTTTTCCAAAACAAAAAAAAACATAGTGAGAACAATGGCATTGTTAACATATTTTGGCAAATTTCTTTAATATCCAATGTTATAGAATATTGGATTGTCATATCTGCTTTTATAGTCACTCTGTTAATATATTGTTTTATTTGAAGTAAATGAAGAAAAACCTAGCCATACATAGTAGCTAGAAAAAAGAATATTATTTTAATAGGCAAATAATGTTTTAATACTATTGTGAAAATTTTTTTAAACCTGTAGGGGTCCCATGGTCACACTTTGAAAACTGATGAGCTAAATTGCATTAGAAAACTACCACCAATTCCTGAATACTTCTAGAACTATGAGGTGGAATATATCAGCTATAGAGACAGAAACTCTATTGCTAGTGGGGATTGGAGAAATAATTCTCCGTCTCTGTCTCTGTCTCTGTCTCTGTGTCTCTCTCTCACACACACACACACACACACACACACACTTGACTCACTCAGATATTTGTGTTAATACACACACATTATATATATATATATATGTATATATACATATATACATATTTAACAGCTTACTTGATATTAATAATTTAGTAGCAGATCAATGAAAAAAGTTCTCTGCCATTTATGCCTGCTTGTCAGGGAACCTTACATAATTTATATCTACTCATGAGGAAATTCTCACCTCAGTAAGGTCTTTAAGGCTAAATTTTGTTCTACCTAGTCATATGTTTTCTTAAAATCAGCAACACAGAGTGGGGATCTTATTTTTGCTCTCTCAAATGTATGATTCTAAAAATGTGGTTGACTTTAGAAAAAAAGTCTACAAAATTCTTCCTGTGTCCTTTTCAGGTTTTCATTAAAGGTGCCCTCCATATGAATTCCCTTCATAAAGTTTTTTTTTAAGAGATAAGAAAGCAAATACATGGGTTTGGATGTTTCTAATTTTTCTGAAGCTTTTGTGGAGAGGACTCAATGAACCAGCATTTATGATTTTTTTTCAATGGGGTTAAGTGACTTGCCCAAAGTCACACAGCTAGACAATTATTACATGACTAAGACTGAATTTGAACTCAGGTCCACCTGACTCCTGGGCTGGTGCTCTATCCACTATGCCAACTAGATGCCCTATCCTTCACTCTTTTTTTTTTGTTAAGGAACTCAGGTCCTCCTGACTCCAGGGCTGGTGCTCTATCCACTTTGCCACCTACCTGCCACCCCCCCACCCCCCTGTCCTTCATTCTTGAAGAAGACCATGACATCAAGGAAGTGATGCCATGACAAAAACTTTAATTATATTTGAGTGAGGGGGTGCTGTATTAAGTCACCAGCCTCACTTTCCCCTCCAGAGATATCTGAGTCCAGTGCTGAGATAGGATTCAGAGGCAACCAGGGTTAAGTTCCTTGCCCAAGGTCATACAGCTAGTAAGTGTCAGAAACTGGATTCAAACTACTGTCCTCTTGATTCCAAGGCCAGTGCTTTATCTACTGCACCATCTAGCTGCCCTAATGATAAGAACAGATCACTATAAAAGTCAAGTTAACAAGCATTTATTAAGAGTGCCCACAGATTTCTTGCATTTCACATCTATTTGTAATTCTCATAATTTTATCCATAAATACTTTGGGGGGGAATATCTCACTTTCAAGCTAGTTCTCTAAAGGTCTGTTGTTTCCTTAACTCATTTTTACTGTTTTGTGAATACTTTTCTTAACCTTTTTTCATCTTTCTCAGTGGTGTTTTACAAATGAATTTGTATTCTAAATTTGTATTCCATTTGGTAAAGAGAAGCTAAAGTGGTCTCTAGACTTTTTTTGTCCTCTAGAGTGATTATTTGGTGCTAAACTTCTTTAAGAAACAACAATGGGTGGCAGCTAAGTGGCGATAGTGGATAGAACCCCAGCCCTGGAGTCAAGAGGACCTGAGCTCAAATGAGACCTTAAGCACTAGATACTTCCTAGCTATGTGATTTTGGGCAAGTCACCTAATCCCAGTTGCCTTGCCAAAAAAAAGAAAAGAAATAAAAAAACAACAACAATGGACAGTTAATGTCTTCATTTTTATCCATTTCTGATTTTCATATAGGAAACAAGAACCTTTTGAAATAAAGTTTGTTGGATTTTCTTTAATACCAAGTAGTCTTCTCAACTTTATTTTTTTCTACCTTAATGTTTATTTTGAACAAATTTAAAGTCAAAGTATATCCAATCTTTTTTTTAATGACAGGAGGGCCTTTAGTACATAGGAAGGATATGAAGGATTTATGGAAATACCTGTGAACTGCATGGCATGTAAAAGGAGGTAAGATTTATATAACTAACAGTTCAATTGAAGTATTTAACTATGACTTTAACCTTTGCTCTGAACAGCACATAAAATAGCTGACTACACAAAGACAGTTAATTTTGGAATTCCTGCTATCTCTGGTCTATTAAAAGACTGAGTTAAGATTCTCATCTTATTCATTGCCACTGCTTGAATTTTGGTATTTCTACTTGATTCCCTTGGCTTTGGATAAGTCACTTAATCTCTTCAATCTCTGTTTCTTCATTTATAAAAATAAGGTAGTTGAACCAGATGGTTCCTCTAGCTGGATCTTCCAGCTTCTTGGAAAATAAGTATAATAATCATGTGATACAAAATCTTAGCTCCAGCAATAACAAGTTTTGGGGAAGGGGGGGGGGGGAGCAATGGATCATCCAATTAACTTAGAGGCAGTTTTCTGTTGTTAACAGAAAAGAAATTTTATTTCCCTCGATCCAAATGTAGTATCCTAGGCTGTACCTCTCTCTCTCTGGTTCTCCCTGACAGGCACCTCAGTTATGATATGGCTTCTGTTCTCTCATTGAGAGAGTAGTGATTCAGTTATAGGTCTCCTCTTCTCTACTGCCCTCTCTCTCTGTCATTTGGCCAGACTCAGCAACCATTCCTTCCCTCCTCTTGTTTTTTACATTATGTCTTATTCCAAGAGAAGTCAAGGAAATCTATTGATTTTTAATTATTTTAATTTAACTAATTAAATAAAAATTCAATCATTTAGCCCATCATATGTTCATGACTATATGTCTGAAGTTTCAGAGTATTTGCTAACAATTACAGTTTCAATTTAAAGAAGTCATTTATGATAGATTTAAATATTTTATTGAGTTGGAAATGTCCTGAAACCCATTTACCTGCAAGTTTTTCTTAAGTGTCCCTTTCTGCATTAAGGAATTCTCAGAAGAAACTATTAAGTTCTACCTCTTTTAAAGGAGATGCAGTCAGGCTAAGCCTTGACTCAAGATCCCAAGAGTTGTTGACTAGGAAGGGGTATTATTTGAAGCCCCAAATCCCTTCCTAGAATATGTTCATAATAGATAGCTGAGAATGTGGTAATAGTATCCACAGCAATTACATTTCTTATTCTGTTGTTTGGTACTTGTCACTGGTAACTAAGGCTTTTGCCCCAGGTAGGAGACTGAGGGTTGGAGGGTAGAAGTAACTTTTTTTTTTCCTCTTCAGTGTCATACTGCTTTCCTCAGTGCTCTAGAGACTGACACTCCTGTAATTTTCAGTATTCTACTTTCTTATGCCACCCCCTAAATTTAAAAAAAAAAAAGATAGACACTGGAAGAAGGGAAAGGAGTAAGGGCAAGTACTATCAGTTACACTGCTTTCCCCAGGACCTACCCACATTTCCAAAATTGAATTTGTTCCCTGTTTTAGAATTCCTTGGTATTGCTTGACTTACCACATCCACCCCTTTGGGACTTTCTATTTAAGAGTTTCTGAAGAGACTAAAAGCCTCTCCTTCCTGAACTCTGAATAATATTTTCCAACTTTAGTTTTCACTATTGGGTCCCTATGTGCCTATTTACACTTAAGTTACAATTATCATATTTACAAAGTCACAAATAATTAAACTTAATTTGGAGGATCTTGCTAAATTCTTCATATACCTTCTCTACTGCTTCATCCTTCACAGTAGATATTGGTGCATAAACTTACTTTACCTTAATTTTGAGACTTCCAAGGCATGAAAAGGGCTAACCTTTAAGGTTTACAGTCTTTACATACTTTGTTGTACCTGGTCCTCACAATAATCCCCAGGAGAAGGTAGTTTAAAGTAATGTGACCCCTATTTTACAAATGAGAAAATTGAGGGCCTGTGGGTTTGAGAGATTTATCCAAACTCACTTGAGTAGCAAGAGTTGAAGTGCTGCATTCTGTTCACTGCACCATGCTGGCTCTACAACTATATATATATATATATATATATATCTATCTAACTTGAAGTATTTCTTTTTATCTTGGGCTGTAACAAGAAATCATTCTTACAGATTCCTGTATCTACCTCTTCTAGTAAGTCATTCTTTCATTTGACTGAGAGCTGTCCTTTTAGCTGCAAGTTCTTTAATTGTATGTTTTTATTTTATAGTAAGAATGTCTGTATTGACATATTCCTTCAGAGATATGTTACCTTGATGGTCACTCAACTGAGCTCACATATTCAAAATACCAACAGTTTTACTAAGTAGCTTATAACTTTTGGATTCCATATCCTTTCCTATTACCTGTCACTCTCCCATCATTGCAGTTTAAGTAGAAGGGGACTGTATGCAGTGTTATGTATTTCATGAATTGTCATGGCTAAAAGAAATTCATCATACGTTGGTCAACCTTCAGATTCTGGAAAGCAGACACATGGTTTGCTGTTTAGTCCATAGTGAAAATATTTCTACCTCTGCAGGATCTAACAGATTGTAATTACATTCCGTATTACTTTGTTGTATCCAGGGCCACTTAGGAATTGAATACTGTGCTCAGCTGGGTTAAAAATCAATATTTATTCAACATCCAAAGACTGTGTAGCATTGTACTTGATACTATAGAAGTGTAGAAGATAGGACATGGACAATATGGTAAGAACAATATACAATATAATATAATACATATAATTATATACTATATGTATAATGTTGTATATAGTATAATTATATCAATAATTAATAATATAGTTAATATAATTCAGTATTACACTTTAATGATTATTAATATATTGACAAATATATAATATATACAATCATATATTATATATATTACATGTAATATGTAAATGTCCATGAAAGTACTCCTGTATATTATATAGATTTTATAAACAAAGAAAAGAATGGGTTATCTCTCACTTGAGATCTTTAAGCAAAAGCTGTTATGTTAAATTATAATTCCAAATATAATAATAATTCCAAATATCCAATGTCTTGTTTAAGAATAGCACCAATCCTCCCAGTGTCTTGCACTTCCTACTCCCTCACTTCCCCACATCCAATCAGTGATATTAGTTGCCTAGTCCCATTGATTATTCCCCTACAAAAAGCTCTTATATTTGACCCTCTCCTTTACACACAATTCAGTCACTAGTTTTTTGTTTTCTGGCTCTTATTACTCTCTCCAATTATATTAGTCTCTTTACCAGTTTCTTTCCCTCTAAATAAATACTAAATAAATACTGGGCTTTTTTTTCATGATGAGCATAGGATGAGAATAGTAAAGAAATCTAGTTCCTTATCTCAGTTTATCCAATGATTCATTCAAATGAAACAAATCATTTGTTTTTTGTGTTCTCATACAAAACACAACTTAACAACAGAAAATTTTATCATGGGCTTGTTTTGTGAATTAACTTGTGAACATAACACATTATGGAAACTATTCTGCCTTAGCATTCGAAGCCCTCCACCATCTGATCCAGCTGTACTTTCAAGCTTTATATCATAATAATTCCTTTCATGCATTTTATGTGTCAGCCATACTGGACTAAGCCCCCATACATGATCCACACTTCCTACTCGATGTGCCTTCACAGAAATAGTTTTCTATCTCCATTTCTCCCTATCTTTGCCTTTTAATTTCTATGTATCCTTCAGAGTCCAACTCAAAAGCCAGTCTCTCCAGGAAACCTTCCTTGATCGCCCTATCTGGTTTGAACTTATCATTTAGGAACCTCACCATATCACTGTTACTGTTTTATGTACTTATCATGTGTTGCCTAGTAAGATGATTACTTAATAGACTATAAGCACCATGAAAGCAGGATTCTGTAAACTTTGTATTTCTCTCAATCCCTAGCAATGTGCTGTGCACATATATAATAATAAGTACCTAATAAATATGGAAATGAATTAAACTGAACTGAATACAAGAAAAGTATCTGGTAAAATGCCTTTATAATTTAGCAGCTGCCATTCTTTTTACAAAATATAAGTAAAAGACAGTGTCTTCCATTTTTAGTTCATTGTATACACTAAATGAATATTAAATAAAGAGGCACTCCCAGTTTCTGATTTCAGATTCTGAATATTTATGGCTCCTGCTGCCAATCCACCTCTTTCCCCAAGTAATGATTATTTTTATTGAGCCCCATGGGATATAAAACTACTTAAAAAGGTGAAGAAGGGGCATGGTGAGGGTGCACATCTGCAACACATAATAAATACTTCAATTAACAACATTCCCCAGGGAATGAAATTACTTTATAACAGTGGTTAAGAAAAAAAAATTTAAATCTTCATAATTCATGTAAAAACAGAGCTTCAGTGAGTCACAAAAATACTTCCAGACACAGCTTCTATTTATCCTCTCACATAGCCGAATGTACATAGAGCTGCTCATCAGAATTGTTAAATTTGACATCTTCTGTAACTATGGGGAAAAAGTTTATGCTAAGATGCAATATGGTATAATGGATAGAGAACCAGCCTTATAATCAGAAAGACTAGCCCCTACCACAAGTCAACTTTACAATCTTGGGCAAGTCACTTATTTCTCAGTGCTCTAGGAAACTATCTAAACACTATAAATTATAGATAAGTTGTCAGTTTGATTATGGATAAAACAAAAAAACTTCGATATCTCTAGCTGCCTCTTCCCTTTATCCCCTAAAGGTGATAAGCATCCCACCCATTATTAGCTACTCTATAATCTCTTGTTCTTACCGACTAGGAAAATCAGAAAGGTTGAGATATCAGTCATTCACATCTATTGTACTGAATTGAATTATCACTTAGTGTCCATGAATTTATTAAAGCACTACTTCAAAACCATTTCAGATTTTTGATTTCTAAATGTGAATTCAAAGGATTTATTTCCTACTAAAGAAACTTCAGGTATCATATCTTTGCTTTGGGGAGACAGTAGGGGCAGGGCAGCCCCCGAAACCACAGTTCTTATGCTTTCTCCCTCCTTCTTGCTTCCCTAGGATAACCAAAGGTAAAGGAGGGAAGGTTGAAGGCCTATGTCCAAGTACCTGCTGAGAGATTTTTATATTTAATTTCTTTATGTTATCACTTATCACTGAATTTCTCTAGGATCTGAAGCCTCCCTAGCTGTAGCATGAAAAAACCCTTCCTTCTATAGTTTTCTCAATGCCCTTTCCTTCTCTCTGTCCTTAAATCAATCCAAAACCCATTCCTCTTTCTCTCCCCCCCCCCCCCAATTGCAGATTTAATTGTCTGGCACATTGAATATTATTTTAATAAGCATTTAGGTGAATTTTTAAACCATAAAATATTTTAATCATTCTCAAAGGGCAGGTCTCTTCCTTGCCAAGGCTACTTCCTATTGTATCCTTGATTCTATACCTTCCTGTTTCAAAGGCAGTATGATATAGAGTTCAGGGAGCTTTTTGGCTCTAGGATAAAGGAATCCAAGTAAAACCACTTAATATATATGTGATTTTGGTCAAGACATTTAATCTGAGTCTCAGTTTTTTCACCAGTTACAACAATGAGGTTTGACTTGATTTCTATATCCATGACGTATATTTCAAAAGTCTGATTTCTTTGACCATTCTTTCTTTGATCTTCAAATTCTATTGATCTATGAGTTTCTTTCCACTCCTGAAATATTCTTAGAACCCACCATTCTTTACAAAAACAATTCTCCCCTTGAAGTTGTAGCCCCTCAAATTATATTTCTTCTCTTTTACTGCTAAACTCCTAAAAAGAAAGGTTTTCACTATCTACTTCTACTTCCTAACAATCCATTTATTTCTTGACCCCTTGCAATCTGACCTCCAATCTCGAACACTACTGAAATTGCAATCTTAAGATTGTTAGTGATCTCTTACGTACTGAATCCCATGACCTTTTCTCAGTCTGCTGACCATCTCCTTCTTCAACTTTTACAGATCTACTTTCTCCTGTTTTACTTTCTATCTATTCTTACTTTCTTAGCCAGATCAACATCCTCTTCCCACATCTGAAACATGGGTGCCCCATCCTAGATCACCTCCTCTTCTCTCATAATAATCCCATCTATATGCAGCTGATTGTCAAATTTATATACATATACATACACACACACATATATACATATATATATATATATAAAATCATCTATAATAATCTCTCTGCTGAAGTCTAGTCCCATATTTCAAGCTGTCTGCTGAATATCTCTAACTAAATGTCCTGTTGGCATCTCCGATTTAGCATGAATTGATCATCCCCCTCAAATTCACTTTTCCAAATATCCAATGTCTTGTTTAAGAATAGCACCAATCCCCCCAGTGTCTTGCACTTCCTACTCCCTCACTTCCCCACATGCAATCAGTGATATTAGTTGCCTAGTCCCATTGATTATTCCCCTACAAAAAGCTCTTATATTTGACCCTCTCCTTTACACACAATTCAATCACTAGTTTTTTTGTTTTCTGGCTCTTATTACTCTCTCCAATTATATTAGTCTCTTTACCGGTTTCTTTCCCTCTAAGCTCTGTTCCCCCCCCCCAACTATCTTACATACTGTTAGAACAAAATAATCTTCCTAAAGTATTGATTAGTCTGATCATGTTACTCCCAAGCTAAAAACCCTTAAATGGCTCCCAAGGGCAGACAGCACAAAATATAAATTCCTTAACATGACCCTGCATAATCTTGCTATGATATACCTTACCAGATTTATTTCACAATATCCTTTCATGCATTTAGATTTAGCCAAATTGAAATACTGATTGCCTGAAAGACATCCCTCTCTCTATATATATTCATATAAGCTTTCCTCCATCCTTGGTAGGCACTCCTTCCTTACTTTTTCCTTGTAGAATCCTTAGATTCCTTCAAAGCTCAGTTAAAGGATCAACTGAGGTTTTCTGTATATATCTTACAATTATTATCCTTCTTTCCCACAAAATTACTTTGTGTACATATTTATTTACTGATCTTGGTTCTTGTTATATCCCTGTAATTGAGCTTCTTGAAGGTATTTTTTACCTGTGCAGGTGCTTAATAAATATTTGTTGAATCTTCCTTTTAAGACTAAGCTCAGGGGCAGCTAGGTGGAGCAGTGGATAAAGTACCAGCCCTGGAGTCAGGAGTACCTGGGTTCAAATCCGGTCTCAGACACTTAATAATTACCTAGCTGTGTGGCCTTGGGTAAGCCACTTAACCCCATTTGCCTTGCATAAACCTAAAAAACAAAAACAAAAACAAAACTAAGCTCAGATGTCATCTCTTACCTAAAACTTTCCTGACTCATCCAACTTAAAATTTCTCTTTTAAAATTTCCTGGAGCAGCTGATCTGCAGCTCTCCTTTAGTCAAACTGTTTTCTACTCTGTACTGTACTTATCTATGTATATATTTTATTTCCAAGTCAGATATAACCTTTTTTGAGGAGAAGAGCTATGTCACTTTTGAAAAAATCTTTTTATTCTCAACACCTACCAGTTCCTGGCATATGACAGCTATTTAAATAAATGCCTGGTATTTCTACTTGTGATACTGAAAACTGAAGAAAAAAGATTTGAATGAAGAGTCAAGAGACCTGGGTCTTAATTCCAACTCTCTCCTGTTACCATCTAGTTAAATTTGTGTGGTTTTTGGCAAAGTGTTTTTTTCTTTAAGTCTCAGTTTTCTTGTATGGATTTGAAAGGATGGGATATGGGGCAACAAAGAGGGCTTCAAGAAAGAGTCTAAATAATGGATCTCACTGTGACCTAGGGCAAGCTACTAAACCTCTAAGTAGCCCCAGGCAACTCTTTTAAATTACCAAAAGATATAGATCAATTTGATATTGTTGAGGTAGAAGGTTCCCATGAAAAGTCACTGGAAGATCTTTTTAGTTGATAGAATTATTACTGTAGTTACTTCTTGAGAGACTAAGTGGAGTAGAAGTAAGGAATTCAGAGCAGGCAACTAGGCCCTTTATCAAAAATAGTTCCTACATCTATTCTACCAATTAGAAATTCAATTAGGTAAACAACTTTCTCTTTTCAAATGCAAGCTTTTCCTAGAGTTAAATCTCCTTCACAACTCTGTATAAATTACTGAGGAACTAGGCTCAACCTCAGGGTTGAGCCATAGAGAAATTCTCAAACTGAAAGGCAGACTTAAGTGGATGGGAAAGCAGGACAAACAGAAGGCTCAGAAACCAGACTGGGGGATCAGACACTGACATTCTTCAGTCTGTCCTAGTGTTCTGGCAATACTTAGGTGCTATTGCCAAAGAATTCATCCTGCAGTGATATCCACAGAATCACTGAAAATTGGGATGATTTATGAGACCAGTCTAGTTGTAAAAGCTTCTAAGCTCCCTCATTCATTCCCTAATTCATTCTGATAAACCCCTAATCAATCCCAGATCTTGCCATTTTGGGAGGATGTAAAGGTTGGGTAATGCCCTTCTGTCATTTACCTCTTTATTATCAATACAGTAGATTATTAAATATTCAAGAGATAACCCTATTTTGGAACCTCTAGAATGAATGCATCAACAGATGACAGTCAAATGTAAGATACTTTATAATGCTAAGTACCAAAATAGCAAAGTTCTGCAGAATTCTGTTACAAAATTTCCCCTAAAATATTTTCATGCCTTTAACAACTCTCATATCAGCAAACCAACTGATACAAAATTGTTAGAATTTCATACACTGACTTTAGAAAAATTCATTTTCTTTTATTCTCATTGAGCAAAGGGTATCCTTAAGCCCACACAAGAATGTATTACAAGGCACTGCCAACTAAAGATAAACAGCCTAAACAAAAATGTACATACAACCACATCCCTTAGGCAAGGTTAAAACACAGTTAATTTTACTCAGATTAATACTTAGTGACATAACTTCAATGATTGAGGTCAAATGAATAAAACTGATAGCCTGCTCCCACCCCCCATAGACCAATTTGTAATAGCAAATGTGGCAAAATATCAAGGGAATTATTGTACCTAAGAAAATCTCCTTAGGGGCTCTTGGCAAGTCATAAACACCAGCATAAAGAAAGACAAGATGGCAAATATCCACCAATGAATAACTGAACAACAATTAAATTTCTCAGATGACATTTAAAAAAGCATAGAATCAGCTTTGGTAAGTTCTCTCTGGGCCCTCAGTTTCCTCCTCTGTAAAATGAGGTAGTTGGTCTAGATCAGAGGTATCAAACCCCTTAAAGCCACATGCAGCCTGAACCTGATAAAAACATAATTGGGAAATGTTTAAGAAAGTCTGTTCTATACATTAGACTTTCCTTTCACAATACATTCTCAAATGTTAAATGAAATTTATTTTCTGCTTTATATTTTTCCTTTCTAATGATTTTTTATTTTGTTCTGATTCTTCTTTCACAATATAACTAATATGAAAATATGATTAATAGTTGTACATGTATAATCTATATCAGATTCCCAGTTATTATCAAAGGGGGAAGGGATGGAGGGAGAAAAATGTGGAACTTAATATCTTACAAAAAATTAATGTTGAAAGCTCTATTTGCATGTAGTTGGAAAAATAAATAAATTACAAAAATGTTTAATAAGCTATTTTCAACCTAGATGCTTCTGGGTACTCCTGGGTGGGTTTTTTCCTCTTGGGTATCCCATAGCCACTGTGTCACAGATCTCTACAAACATCACACAGACAAATAAAAGGATGTAAAGACTGACCTCTAGGTCGCTTTTTTCCCCCAAGCATTTACTACTTACTAATTCATAAAGAATTTTGAGACTGTTGGATGAATATCTTTTCCAGAACACTTTTTTCCCTGGAACTTTATGTGACAAAACCTTTAAGTCTGGCTAAAAGCTCCACATTCTGCAAGAAGCATTTCCAGGTACTTCTTAAACCTTAAAGCCTTCCCTCTCAGATTATCTCCAAGTTATCCTACATATGTCCTAAATATATCTATACATGTAAACAGAGGCATATAATCCATGTTAGTAGAACATTCCTTCTTGATTTTTGGAAGGAGAAAAAAACCAAACATCCTAAATACATCTGTTTGTATGTGTATTTCTCTATTTGTCTATCTACCCTGTGTGCCCCGATCTTCCTCATTTAGACTGTAAGCCCCTTGAAAGCAGGGTCTGATTTTTAGATTTCATTGTAGGCGCTCGCTGACTTGACTTGCTAATAAAGCCCCCAAACTAGAAAGAGATGTAACTACATCTCCCTACATACGAAGTGACTGTGGATCTTTGCTAATCCATTTTAGCAGAGTATTTGTTCCTTCTTGATTGTCTCAAATAGTGAGACAACAGGGGAGGAAAAAAAAAACCCAAACGCATCTTAAAGGGGCTTTCATTGTTTCCAAGTAAAAAACGAAGCAAAACTTGATGAATAAAAGGCACTGAATCGTACGGTGAACGCTGTAGGACAGCTGCCTGCTAAATTTTTAATAGGAACTCTAGCAGAGCGCTTTATGCTTTGCAAAGCTCGGTGCACAAGATCCCTCTCACTGGGTCTGTAAATCCTTCCCCGTGAAGAAAAAGAAGTTTCTGGTTCCTGGCGGTTAATGGTGAAGGGCCTGCAAGCCTGTGCCCGAAGGGAGCCGGGCGGGCAAACTAACTTTTGGGGCTGCCCCGGCGGGGAGCGGGCAGGGGGCGGGCCGGCGCGGCCGGGGGAGGGCTCCGCAGCGGCCCCGCGCCCCACGGGCCGGGCGCCGCAGGTAGGCCCCGCGCGGCGCCCCGGCACGCCTCCCCGGCCCGGCCCCGAGCCGCCGGCCCCCGCTGCCCCGCGCTGCCCTCCCCGAGTTACCTCGAACTCTCTTCAGCGCAATGGGGTCCTTCTCCTGTTCTGCTGACATTACAGACTGCAAAGCATGACTCGCCCCGAGGCAGCGGGAATCGCGTCTCTTTGATGCCGCCGCCGCCGCCGCCGGGCCCGGGAGCGGCCAAGGGCGCGGGGGACGCGGGCCTGACTTTGGAAAGTTTGGCAGGGGCGCGGGGCCTAGGCCCGGCCGGGCCCGCGGGGGGTCGGCGCGGAGGAGCGCGGCCTGGGGCCGCCGGCATGTGCGGGGGCCGAGCCCCCCGGAGCCGCGGGAGCCGCCGACAGCGGGAGGCGGCGGGGCCGGGGCCGGGGCGGCTCTCCCACACTCGCGCGCACACGCGCGCACACGCGCGCACGGCGCCCTCCGAGGGCCGCCCGCTCCCGCACACAAAAGCCGCCCGCTCCGGGCCCGGCCCCGCGGCTGCCCCGCGCCGGGAGGGGCTGCAGGGCCTGGGGGCCCCGCGCCCTCGTCCCTCGGCTCGCCGCCGCTCCCGCGCTCAGCGCCGCCCAGCCCCCGCCGCACCGCCGCCGCCGGGCGCGCGCTCCGCCGCCTCCTCGGCCCACTGCGCCGGGGGAGGCCGCACACGCGCTCGCACGCACGCTCCCCGGCGCCCTGCCCCCGCCCCCCGGGCCGGGCACGGTGCGGGCCGAGCGGCCGCCTCCGCCCGCGGGCCCGGGCCCGCCGCGTGCCGACCCGCCCTGGGGGGCCGCGGCCAACTTGGGAGGGCCCGGCCCTGGAGGGGCCTGGGTGAACGGCAGGGGGCTCGGGCTGC
This sequence comes from Macrotis lagotis, assembly GCF_037893015.1. Lineage (NCBI taxonomy): Eukaryota > Metazoa > Chordata > Mammalia > Peramelemorphia > Peramelidae > Macrotis > Macrotis lagotis. Next base: position 167,987,602 of record NC_133661.1, on the reverse strand, counting down.
CGCCGCGTGTCCCCTCCCTGCACGCCCCCAGCCCCACCTCTGCGCCCCTGCACCTTCCGCGCACCTCGCGCTCACCGGAGCGGGGCTTCGTGAGTTGAAGATACTCCTCTCAGGAAAGCTTGCTTGTTGGTAATCATCACCAAAATCACTTTTTCAGCGCCCGGGTTTTTATCTACATAATCTCGCCAGTCTCTCACACACCCAGTGAAGGCCAAATAATTCCCTACTCTAGCCCCGACCTCCTTTTCCAGCCTCGTTTTGCACTATTCTTTTATATTACTAGCCAGTGCCTTCCCCTCCTTTGCTTAAGAAATTCTGCCTCCCGGATGCCTTCCCTTCCTTCAGCCCCACAAATCATCTCATCCTCAGAGGCACAGCTCAAATGCCTCTTTCCTTAGGACGCCTTCCCCGGCCCTTCCAGCTGGAAGAATCTGCGTGCGAGTCTCAGAAGCCCTGGAACCCTTTGTACCACTCTTGGAAGTACAGGATTAATATACTTGTGTCATAGAGTATTTGTTTCATCCTTTCAGGAATGACAAACTCAGGGCAAAGCACTTTTGTCTTTTTTTTCTGTATCTTTCTCAATGTCTTACATCCCATAGTAGGCAGTGAATTAATAAAGGTTGAAAATACAAATTTAATCGGTGATTAAAAAAAGATATTTTGATTATTTACAGATTGGTTTGACTTTTAGGTTCTGTTATCTTGATATTCTTTATGTGCTGGTCTGAATGAAGGACAGTTACCTAAGAAGCTATCAAGAGTTAGGAACCGACCGATTAAATTTGTAATATGATGGACATTCTGTTCTTTCAAAGGCCCAGGAAAAGTTGTCACTTTTTTTTTAAGGTTTTTGCAAAGCAAATGGGGTTAAGTGGCTTGTCCAAGGCCACACAGCTAAGTAATTATTAAGTGTCTGAAGCCTGATTTGAACTCAGGTACTCCTGACTCCAAGGCCAGTGCTCTATCCATTGTACCACCTAACCACCCCAAGTTGTCACTTCTTTAAAAATTTTGGTAAATCTAGGGGGAAGTGGGATTTTTCAGGAATAGTGAGATGCATTGGAAGTTAGATAGTTTTAAGAGCCAAATCACTGGAAATACTTTATATGATAACACATCTTAGGAGATGGATGGGACAATAGAATGATTGGATAGTGAGATGGAGAGGGGAGCAAAGTAGAAAATGAAGAAAGACGAAAAAATAAAGTAGGTCAGGGGAAGGTCTTAGAGGAATCAGGTAATGACCTTGAGTTTTTGATAATAGATGACAACAGGATTTGAAAAGTTAAATTACAAAACCACAAAATCATAATCAGAAGGGAACTCAGAGTCTACCTGGCCCAACTCCAGTACTAATTTATATTTAACAATATTCTCAGCATGGCATCATCTACTTGAAGACTTCCAGCTATAGAGAACTTACTGACTACTGAAGCAGCACATTGTGCTTCTGGACCACTTTAACTATTAGGAAGTTTTTCTTAATAGTCTGTCAAAATTTGCATCTATACCTTTAGCACTGCTACCAGTTTAAGCCAGCAGTATAAGTCTAATAATTCTTTTTCACATGATAGTCATTCACACATGTGAAGACAGCTAGTAATCATATCTTCTCTAAGTGTTCTCTTCAATTCTGAGGTCCCACACCATCTTGGTACCCCTTCTCTGAATGTATTTTAGGTGGCACAGTGGATAGAGCATGGGAGTTCAAATCCCATGGGATTTGGGAGAACAGGAGTTCAAATCCAGTCTCAGACACTGCAAATCACTTAATCCTGATTGCCTTGCACCCAGGGGCCATCTCCAGTCATCCTGATTCATATCTGGCCACTAAATCCAGATGGCTCTGGAGGTGATTTAGCAACCCTCACTTAAATCCACTTCATGTGCTTGTCATTACCTGATATCATGACCTTCTTTGAGAATGAAGGACCATCATCATCATCATCATCATCATCATCATCTTGTTAATGCCTCTCTAAAATGTGATGCCTAGAAATAGACACAATATTATGAGTATGTTCTGACTAAAGCTGAATACAAAACAATCATTTCTCGCCATCTAAACATTATGCTTTTATTAATGCCAACCATAGTTGTAATTATGTTATTTCAGTTGTTTCTGCCTCTTCCTGACCCCATTTGGGGTTTTCATGGCAAAGATACTGGAATTGTTTGCCATTTCCTTTTCCAGCTCCTTACACAAATGAAGAAACTGAGGCAAACAGCATTAAGTGACTTGTTCAGGGTCACACAGTAAGTGACTAAGTCTAGTTTTGAACTCAGGTCTTCTTGACTCCAAGGCCCAATGCCCTACCCTCTTAGTTCACTTAGTGACCCAGTTCACAGTTTCTTTTGACAACCACAGCTTACTAGCTAACATATTAAGATTTTCATTCACTAAAATCCTTTATACCTTCAATTAAGTTTTTTTTTCAGTTCCACAAAGATTTCTTACGTTCCAACCATGTAAAAGAAACTATCCTAAAAGAGAAAAATGAAATAGTCATTCCTTGCTTTAATGAGCTTATGTTATGGATAAAATAAATACACAAATCAAGTTGAAGAAAAATTTTTTGGCAGGGAGAAACAGTAACCTGGGGAGAAGTCAAGGAATGCTTTATAGAAAAGTTGTCAACTGAGTAAATCCTTGAAAGAAAAGGATTGTGAGACACGGAGATAAGGGGAAAAGTGCATTATAGGTAGGAGAATGGTTTGTGCAAATGCACAGAGGTGATAAATGGAGATAAAAGTATTGAGCACTGCTAGTAGAATAGTTTACCTAGAAAATAGATGGGTGTTAGCATGCAACAGGGCTAGGAAGCTAAATGGGAGTCATTGTGGAGAACTTTAAATGTCATGCCAAATTATACTCTTAGAAATAATGAAGGGGATAGTTTCAAAGAAACCTGGGAAGATTTATATGAACTTGGGCAGAATGAAGTGAACAGGACCAAGAGAGCAATTAATACAATAACAACATTGTAAAGACAAACAACTTTGAAAGTCTTAGAAATTCTGATCAACAATAACTGATCATAAGAGGAGGTGAAAGACTCAGGATATACAGATCAAGACATAATTTTTTTGAATATGGCTATGCAGCAATTCATTCTACTTGAATTATGCATATGGGTTATGAGTGCTTTCTTTTTTTCCCCAATGGTAAGGGAAAATGAAGGAAAGAAGAAAGATTTTAATTAATTTAAAAAAGGAAAAATTTTTTAAATTTCATGCCAAGGATTGAATATTAAATCCTATGAAAAAATAGGGAGACACTGGGGGAGGGGGTTAAGCAGAAGAGAGATATAGCTCTATGCCTAGAAAGAAATTTTGGTAGTTATGTAAAGCATAGATTGTATAGGAAGAGACTAAATACAGAGAAATCAATTAAAACCTTATTACCATAGTTCAGTTAGTCGATACTCTGAGTCCATTACCTTCGTTAGGTGACAGTCAACCATATTTCCAGAGGACCAATGATAAAGTATGCTACTTGATTACTGATAAAAAGGCTAAATATGCAGAATAAGACATAATTTTATTACATGGCACTATGAGAGTTTGTTTTGTTTAACTGTGGTTATTTGTTTAAAGTTTTGTTTTTCTTTTGTAATGAGGCAAAAAGTAAAGAAATGCTTGCAAATTTTTTAAACATTTATTAAATTGAATGTTTTCATTTTCTTCATTTTATATCTGTTCACATAAGTCTATTAATTCTCTGAATCATTCAGATTTCTTGTGGTAGAGTTATATACTATGCTGGAAACTTAAAATATGAAGATAAAGATGAAACAAGCAGTTTACATTCAGTTGAGGTGGGGGGATATAACATACGAAGAAGTAAATACAAAGTACATAAAAAGTATTTTTAAAAGAGAGAGCCTGTAACTGGGTAGATCAGGAAATGCCTCATATAAGGATATGGCATCTAAACTGTACTACATGGGATTCTAGGGATTCTCTGATGTGGGAGAAATGAGAGAATTCATTCCAGACATTGGGAACCCACTTGTACAAAGGCATAGAAAGATGAGCTAGCAGGCCATTTTGATTAGAATGGAGATGGCTGGAAAGGCAATAGTGTGAAATTAAGTTGGAAAGACAGATGGAAACCAGATTGTGAAGGAATTTAGATGGCAGACTAAAGACTCTGCCTTTTATCCTAGGGGCAGTGGTGGACCAATGAAGATTTGTAAGCAATAGGATAAAATGTCTGAGCTGTGTGGAGACTGGGTTGAAAAGCAGAGAAACCAATTAGAAAACTATTCTTCTTGTCATTTTTCAGTAGTACTGACTCTTTGTGATCCCATTTGGAGTTTTTTTGGCAAAGATACAGCAGTGGTTTGCCATTTCCTTCCCCAGCTCGTTTTATAGATTAGGAAACAGAGGCAAACAGAATTAAATGACTTACTCAGAATCACACAATTAGTTCAGATTTAAATTCAGTTTTACCTGACTCTAGGACCAGTGCTCTATCCACTGTGCCACTTAGGTGAACTATGATGGATGCTGTGGAAAGATTTGATGTTATAAAGACTTGGTAAATGATTGATTCTATCAGTAAGGGGGAGAAAGAGCCAAAGAAGACTCAAAGATTGTGAATCTATATGACTAGAAGAGTAATAAGATTCTCAATAACAATTCTATAGGGAAGTTTGGAGAAGGAATTGTTTTTCAGGATACATGAGTTCCATTTTAGATATGTTGAGTTTAAAAAGTCTATGACATAACCAGGTAGAAATGACCATTGGATAGGTAATAATTCATCTGAAAATGTACCTAGGATTAGATTGATAGATTGGAAGTCAATTACATAAGAAATTATAACTAAACCCAAGGAAGCTGATCAAATAATCAAGGATTAATATATATATATATATATATATATATATATATATATATATATATATATATGTAGAGAGATGAAAGTTCAATACTGAACCCCAAATGATAAAATGACAACACTTAGGTTTCCAAAGCACTTTTCTGGGGCGGCTAGGTGGCATAGTGGATAAAGCACCGGCCTTGGAGTCAGGAGTACCTGGGTTCAAATCCGGTCTCAGACACTTAATAATTACCTAGCTGTGTGGCCTTGGGCAAGCCACTTAACCCCATTTACCTTGCAAAAACCTAAAAATCAAAAAACAAAACAAAAACAAAGCACTTTGCAAATATTATCTCATTTGATTCTAGCAGCAACTTTGGAAAGTAGGTGCTTTTATTATCCCCATTTTAACAAATGAGGGAACTGAGCCAGACAGAGGTAAAGTTATTTGTCCAGGTTCTCAAAGCTGAGAATGAATTTGAACTCAGGTCTTGCTTCTTTCCATTGCATCACCAAGGTGCCCTACAGATTTGGTAGAAGGAGAATAAGAATGAATTGACAAGAAATTAGGAAAAAGGGGGAAAAAGAAATGTCACAGAAGACAAGAAAAGAGTTAGGATCCAAGAAGAAGGTGTGACTAATAGTATTTAAAACTTCAGAGAGATAAAAGAGAATAGGGAAAGAGAAAAAGCCTTTGACTTGTAGCAGATGAGAACTCTGACAACTCTGGAAATAAGCATTTCATTTAGTGGTAGTGTCACAGTCAGATTGCAAGGGATTGAGAAGTGAGTGAGAACTAAAGAAAAGATGTCAACAATATAAATGACTCTCCATAGGATTTTGAGTTCAAAAAGGAGAGCATATAGGATGTTATTTTGAGAGCATGGCAAGATTAAAGAAGATTTTTTTTTAAGGATTGGGTACACTTGAAATATGTTTGTAGGTGACAGGGAAAACAGTATTGGGAGAGGAGAGAGAAAGAGAAAGATTATCAAGGGAGCAAGCTTCTGAAGGCAGTGGAAGGAGGTAACATCCAGGTCATGACTGGAGGGTTAGATTTGGCAAAGAGGAATACACTACTGTGGAAAAATGTGGAGAAGTGGAAAAAAGGAGGTGAGTCATGATGAAGGGTTTTGAGATGTAGCAAGGAAAGAAGAGGGGGCTCATGGAAGATGGTCACTTTTTTCTCAATAAAAAAAAGTGAAGTTAGAGCTCTACTGAAAGGAGAGAGTATAAGTTGTCTGAGGAAAGAGAAGATTTGGAAATAGATATATGAGAAAATATGATTGTCACTTAGGGAAGAATAAAAGGACTACTATGCAGTAGTGAGAGCCTAGTTTAGATTAGGTAACAAGCTTGTAATGAACCTAGGCTGGGTTGCATTACTTTTTTCAGGAGCAGCATGTGAGTATAAATATAGAAAATGGACAGTGGAAGGAGGAAGTTAAGCTAGAGTTGGGGTCTAGCAAGACCTATCTGATGATGGGGCAAAGGGTTGTACTGTCAACTAAAATGAGAAAAATGCAACCAGAGAATGAGAAAAGGAGAAAACAGACATGGGTAAAGCAACTGGATGTATGATCCTGAATGAAAGGTTTGGGTTGTTAGGGGTGAGGCAGAAAGAATGATCTTCTGATAGGACAAATGAATTTTAGAGTTATGGAGCATGGAGTATTTATGGGTGTTGATCAGATCAAAGTTATGACCATTCTCAAATGTGGCTGAGGAGTTAAGATGGAGATCAAGTTGATAAACTGGTTTGAGATGTATTTGAATCCTGACTCTACTATCTATGATAGTCTATATTTGTCTCAGCTTCCTCACCTTTAAAATGGAGATGATCACCAGGAATCTAGTCTTCTACTGAGACAAGGGGAGTTCTTGGAATTCAGTAGTATCTTGGGAAGAAAAGAGTTAAACATATTGCTGCCCCCTCAAAAAAAAAATTCTGGAGGAACAGCAAGGGATTAAGACCATGAGAGCTAAACAAAAGACTTGGATCTGCCTAGCACTATGCTGAGCACTTTACAGATATGATCTTACTTGATCTATAACTGAGAGCTATTCAGACAGTGAAGTTTGATAAGGAAGGAGTTGCCAGTCTACCCACCCTAAGTATATTTCTTTTCCAGGAATTCCAAGACCTCAGGGCAGCACCATATTGAGTGATATCTTGCTTAAAGAATCTTTGAGGGGGGGCGGAGCCAAGATAGCCACAAGACAGCAACATTTCTTAGGCGCTCTCTCATAAAACTCATAAGCTAAGGACTCTAACTAAACTTTCGAGAGACAGAACCCACAAAGGGACCCAGTGAGGCAGTTCTCCTACTCAAGGTAAACTGGAAAAGAGCAGAAAGGCTCTGCTCCCCGGGGTTGGAGGGGTGCCCGCCAGAGGGGTGGCCCTCCCAAGCGAAAGAACTTCAGCCTCTGGAAGGCAGCCCCAGGGCACTGGGAGCCATGGCTCACAGCAGTGGGGGAGTTTCCTGAGCTATGCCCTGGGGAACACTGGGCTCAAATTGGGGGAACAGCGGGGAACCTCTGCCAGAGGAAGCATGTCAAGCCCAGCCCTCAGGGCACAAAGCAAGTGGTCCTTTGGCAGCCTAGATCCAGGAAAAGAAGCAGGCTGAGCTCATAAGCAGGGGCCCCCAGGGCATGAGCCTATTGAACCTAGGTAGGGGAGTGAAGAGAGAGAGACTGCAGAGCTCTGTCCTCTGCCTCTGAAACAGGACTCTGGGGTTCTGACCACATTCAGATCCTGATTGCAGTCTAGGGCCCCCAATAGAAGAGGAGGGCCCCCCCCCCACCTCGGCCCGTGGCAGAGGGAGGTGCTTATGGTCATTCACAGACCAGGAGGGAGGACAGAGCCTCACACACTGAGACCCTTGTGGGAGTGTCCCAAAAGCTCAGGAAGCACCACATAACCAGGCTCAGGCTGGGAAAATGAGCAAGCAGAGAAACAAGAGGAAGGCCATTGAGAAATATTTTGCATATGAGCCCAATAAGGATCAAAATACTCAGTCTGAAGATGAGGAAGCACAAGCTCCTGCATCTAAAGACACCAAGAAAAACAGAAATTGGGCTCAGGTTATGACAGCTCAAAAATGACTTTGAAAATCAAATGAGGGAGTTAGAAGAAAAACTGGGAAAAGAAAGGAGAGAGATGCAGGAAAAACATGAAAATGAAGTCAACAGCCTAGTCAAGGAAATCCAAAAAAATGCTGAAGAAAATAGCATGCTAAAAACCAGCTTAGGTCAAATGGATAAAACAGTTCAAAAAGTTATTGAGGAGAAGAATGCTTTAAAAAGCAAAATTGGCCAGATGGAAAAAGAGATAAGAAAACTCTCTGAGGAGAACAAATCCTTCAGACAAAGAATGGAACTCAGGGAGATTGATGAATTTACGAGAAACCAGGATTCATTACTTCAAAACCAAAAAAAAAAAATGAAAAATTAGAAGAAAATGTGAAATATCTCATTGAAAAAATAATTGATATGGAAAACAGACTTAGGAAAGATAATTTAAAAATTATTGGAATACCTCAAAGTCATGATCAGGAAAAGAGCCTTGGCATCATTTTCAAAAAATTACTACAGGAAAATTGCCCTGATATTCTAGAAGCAGAGGGCAAAATAGAAATGCAGAGAATCCACCGATCCCCCCGAGAAAGAGATCCCAAAAAACCAACCCCTAGGAATATTATAGCCAAGTTACAGAACTCCCAAGTCAAAGAGAAAATACTACAATCAGCCAGAAGGACACAGTTCAAATATCGTGTAGCTGCAGTCAGGATCACACAGGACTTAGCAGCAACTACATTGGAAACTCATAGGGCTTGGAATATAATATACCAGAAGGCAAAAGAGCTTAGAATGCAGCCAAGAATGAACTACCCAGCAAGGCTGAATGTCCTCTTCCAGGGGAAAAAAGATGGACTTTCAATGAAGCAGGGGAATTCCAAATGTTCCTTTTGGAATGGCCAGAACTGAACAGAAGGTTTAATCTTCAAATACAGGACTCAGATGAAGCATGGAGATTGGAAGAAGGGGGGAAAATATGAGGGACTTAATGATGAACTGCATGTATTCCTGCATAGAAAAATGATACTGATAATACTCATATGAACCTTCTCAGTTAATAGAGCAAGTAGAGGGAGCTTTTATAGTTGAAGCACAGGAGAAAGCTGAATTTGAAGATAAAATATGATGTAAAAATGGAGTCAATAGAAAAAAAGGGAAATGTGATGGGAGAAAGAAAAAGGAGAGGGGGAATAGGCCAAGGTATCTCACATAATAAGTTTTTTCTTTATTACAATGAGCTATTGCAATGATATGGAAGCAAGGAAGGCAAGGGGGAATAAGGGAATCTTCGCTCTCATCAGAGGTGGCTAGGAGAGGAAACAGCATATATACTCAATGGGGTATAGGCATCTGGAGTAAGAAGAAAAGGGGGGGACGGGGGAAAGGGAGAGATGTGACTGATGGAGGAGAGGATGGACCATGGTGGGAGAGTGGTCAGATATAACACATTTTCCTTTTTACTTCTAGCAAGGGGCTGGGATTGGATGGCCTGTCTGGGATTATAGGGCCAGGTGGATGCTGGGCCTAAGGGGTGGTGGGGGGCTCGGGGCCTCTTGACCCCAGGACCAGGGATCTGTCTGCTGTGTCACTCAGCGACCCTACAGCAGAGTCAGAGTGAAAGGAGAGAGAAAATATAGTACATGGTAGTGGAGAAATAAGAAAGGAGGGAGTTGCGATCAGCAATGGCAACAGTGGAAAAATATGGAAGTAACTTTTGCAATAGACTTACCATAAAGAATGTGATCCACCCGCGACAGAGTTGTTGGTCTTGGAACAAAGACTGAAGCACATTTTTTATTATTATTATTATTATTTGAGGGGGTTCAGGGCAAATGGGGCTGGGTGGCCTGCCTGGAGCCGCATAGCAGGGTGATCTTTGGGTGTCTGAGGCTGGTTTCGGACCCCTGTGCTCCTGGCTCAAGGGCCAATGATCTGTCCACCACCCAGCTACCCCTACTATTATTACTATTTTATTTTATTTTGGGTCTTTTTTTTTCCTTTTTTTGGTTTTTGCAGGGCATTGGGGTTGGGGTGGCTTGTATGTCACACGGCTGGGTGATTGTTGGGTGTATGGGGCCGGATATGGGCTTGGGTGCTCCTGGCTCCAGGGCTGGGGCTCCGTCCATTGCGCCTCCTGGCCATACCTAAATTATTACTATTATTTTTTTAATTTTAATTTTTTTCTCTCCCCATTACTTTATCGCTCAAGCAAGTCTATATTTTGTGGGGGGAGGGGGTATTCTGTTTACTCTTAAACAAGAATATTTTATTAATGTATAAAAAAACATCATTTGTACAAAAAGAGAATAATAAATATAAAAAAAATAAAGAATCTTTGAGATAAAAGTGGGACACCCTGGGATAGCCTATAGATCTAATAATTCTGAGTTTATTTTCCCTCCTGGAGAGGTTGTCTCTGGAAGCCTATATCACTCTTTTGGGGAAAATGCAAAGCTCACTGGAATGTTTGGAAACTGTTTCTCTAGTAAGACTAGTGATTTTCCCTTCTGAGTGAATTTCAAAACCACAGAGTAGTGCTATAATTCTGCATAGAATTTTGGAGCAAGGTGGGACTCATCACAGACAGAAGAAAATTGTATTATTTATGGATTACTGAGAGTCTTTTATATCTTCTCATTATTTTTTGTACAGTAAATTGAAGTTGTTCTATATCCAATATGTATTGTGTTCATGGGAGTTTTTAGGGGAGGTGAGACCATTTTACCTAGATCTATGAAGATTTAGATATAAACTAGAGTCAAACAATATTTGAAAGATTTTTTCAGAAGAAGATTTATAGGACTGACTCTAAGACTGAATTCAGTATTAGGAAGTCCAGAGACTGGGGTGCTAAAAGTAAGGGTTTTGGGATTAAAGAGCAGTTTGGGATCATTGAGAATACTGAGTTGTTTTCTTAATGCAATTCTGCCTCCTCTCTAGACAATTATAGATCAAGCTATTTGTCCACTATAGTCCTTATCTAAGATATGTGTGTATACAAATGTGTGTATTATATATTATATAATCATTATATTTATCACAATTATATATTATAATTATATAAGTGTCAATTATATATACTTTTATTACATGTGATTATCTAAACAATAGTCATTTTTTATTCATTAGGTTTTTTCTGTAGGGATTGTTAGATTGATATTTTTTGAATAGTTATGGATCTCATTGAGGAAGCCCTCTAGTATTCTGAGGCTTGCAACTATTAACATAATGTCATTGACAAATTAGGAAATCTGGAAGATCTCTTCAACTATAGGGAATCTCTCTTCCAGACATATTTTACAACTGTGGCAAACACCTTTGGTGAACATGTCTACCTCTTTTGTGCCCCATTTGAGAGAGACAATTATTTAAATGATTGTATTTATCAATGACCCTTGTATTATCTTAATATAAAAGTCAATCCATGACCACTTATTTAAGGAGATAAACATCTGTTTTTAAGAACAACTCTGGCCCATTTCCCAGAAATTTCTAGTTGGAAAAAATAAAGACAGATGATTTAAAATAAGCTATCAAGTGGGTTCTTTGAATTCTGTTAACATATTCAGGAAATTTCCAGGACAAGATGCTAATATGTTAGTACAATTCTTATGGATCTTTGTATTTCACAGGAATTAAAAATCTCTATTTTCTGTATTACTGTAAATACACAATGTGGCTAAAGAAATTAAACTATGATTTATTGTTAGGGGAAAGTGGGAGGAAAGATATCAGCCTTTATAATTTGCATTGAGCAGAAGAGGTTAAAAATAATTTCTACACCACCATTTTAGTTAGCTCCCTTTCTGTTAGAGAAAGTACGTATTTTCTCCAATTGGGGGCTGGGTATGAAAAAAAAGAATTAAGATGGATTTTTGGCAAATATTAGAGCTGAACTGAGAGGCCCAGAGGAGACAGTTTGGAAGAGTAAAGTTAAAAAAGGAGTTCAAAGAACATGTCATATTAAACTGAAAAATCTGCTTCCTTCTAGGAACAGCCTTTATGAAGGGAAGAACATTTTAGCCTGTGACTGGAAGAGCCTGTGGCTGATGGAGTTCCTAAGACACTGGCTGAAGGAGTGTGATGACATCATCCAAAGATAATGGTAGCTCAGCAGAACTGGAAGTATAACTTATCCCCTTCAGGTATGTACCCTGGCCACATGTGTTCTCCACATGTTTATGCCTCATATATGATACCTATATATGTTCACTCTTCTCATTAAAGATGTATATATTTGTGGGAGAATAAGTTCCGGGTTTATGGGGCAAATGTTCTGTTTGCTACTCTAATTAGTATGCTATTTTATTAAATGCCTTTGATTTTTTAACAGGGGGGACCTCTGGCTGAGTAGTAAAAATGAACATATTGGCCAGGGCTTGTAAACTAATTCTGATGCACAAAGTACCTGGAACCTGGGACAGCTTACAAGGAGGTGGGGGAGAGGGGGTGGGGGTGGGGTTCTGTGCCAATGCAATTAATATACCAAAAGAAGTCAAATTTCTTTTATGATAATTGAAAGAAATTTGATTTTTTTTCAGAATAAAATGTTGCCAGAATAAGCAGACTGTAGCACTGTGGGTGCTTGAGAAATCTTTCAGATACAGCAAGATGTATGTGTATTTGTGAATGAAACACAGTTGGATTGGGGCACCTAGGAAACAGTCAAAACATAGCTGTTAGAACAGCACAATGAAAACATGAAGCAATCAGCTTTTTAGGAAACCTTCCTAAAATAAAGCCTATGTTTCCATTTCAGTCCCTTTTAGGAAGGGCCAAGAAGTCTTTTTTTTCTGGTAACGTATGTGAGAGAGACAGAGACTGAGTAAGACAGAGAGATGGAGGAGGCGGAAACAGAGACAGACACAGAAACAGAACCGGGGGGAATGTGAGTTTGTGTGTGTGTGTGTGTGTGTGTGTGTGTGTGTGTGTGTGTGTGTGTGTGTGTGTGTGTTTAAATCAGGGACTTAAGAAAAAGCAAGGCAAGTGATTAAATATCTAGTTTTTAAACCTTATTGTATCTATAAATGTAAAGGAGCAGCTAGTTGATTCAATAGAGTCAGGAAGACACTAGCTGTTGACCTTGGGTAAGTCACTTAATACTCTGAGTCTCAGTTTCCTCATCTGTAAAATGAAGTGGAGAAAGAAATGGCAGACCACTCCAGAATTTTTATCAAGAAAATCTCAGAGCATCATGAAGAGTCAGACACAACTGAAATGACTGAACAGGAACAAATTATGCATGTACATACATATGTGCAATACAATTTGTGGGTTTAAGAGTAGGTGACCATTAGTGGTAAGACCCGAATAGGTATTAGGAATCTCTGCCTAAAAATTTTCAGCCCTACCACTTATCATAATTAAAGTTTCTTTCTTTTTTATATTAAAATCCCAAGGGGGGTCAGAAGAAGTGAGTCCATGACACCCTGAAGACCTCATTAAAGAACTTTAGATTTGACTGACACAGGACCACTGTCAGTGAGGATGCTGCACTCTATGAGGAAGGCAGAACTGAAGCAGCTCAAAGGAAACATGACTTACATAAGTTTAAACACCCCAGGTATTCCCCTGGACTATTTGTGCCCAACCTGAGATGGAGCATTCCGAGCTTGTATTGGTCCGATCAGCCCCAGTCAGACACACTGTAATTTTTCTCAAACATAGTGATGCCATTTTGTTCTTCTTTGATAATAAAGGACAAAAACCAATCAAAATCCCATTAGTCTTTAAGAATCAGTGACAATATAAATACCCTTGAAATAATCATAAACTAACACTTTAGCTGGGTCGAGTTGACAGGCATTTCAGTCATAATCTGTTTTTATTGTGTTTGATATTTTTTGGAATGTTGAAGCATAGGAAGAAAGGGAAGAGTACAGTTAAAAGAGAGAGAGCAGACAGATAAGGCTTGTGCAATGTATTTATTTATTTGCATAAAAACAATTGCAAAATTAGAAGAAAAAAGAAAGAGGAATGGGAGAGAGAGAAAAAACTATAATGTTGTACTGAACAAAGTACTGAACAAAGTGCTGATCTTTGAAATAGGAAGAATGTGATTCAAATCCAGTCTCAAATACAGTTCTGTGACCTTGGACAAATCCCTCTGCATGCCTCAGGCAGCACCCTAGTATGTAACTAGATAGTAGTAGGGGCAGAAGGGGGATTTGCATATTTGTAAATGTTTATATATATATATATATATATATATATATACATATATGTGTATATATGTGTATGTGTGTGTGTGTGTGTGTGTGTTATATGAGAGAGTTGGAATCCTGCCTCAAATCCTAGTTAGTTATGTCACCTAGACAAATCAACCCCTCTCAGTCTCCCATTTCTTTATCTATATAATCAATCAACAAGCATTTATTTTTTTAGTTTAAATATTTTATTTTATAGTTTTTACCAATTTTTTGCAAGGTTTTGAGTTTTACAATTTTTCTCCTTCCCTTCCCCTGATAGAAAGTGATCTGATATAAGCTCTATATTTATAACCATGCTAAACAGATTGATATGGAACATTTAGTAAGTATTTATTAAGCATCTCCTAAATGCTAGGCATACAAATGCAAAGGACAAACGAACCCTATTCTCAAGGGGATTTGTATTCTATCACGGATACATATATGTGTATGTGTATGTATGTATGCATGTATCACACAATAAAAATACACAATGTGGTTTTTGTCCTTGTCAAAGACCAAAGTGATATCATTATGTTTGAGAGAAATCAGACCAATATAATTCAGAATGCTCTGACAGAGATCCAGCACAAATAGTCCATGTGAACATTTGGGGTACTTACTCTAAATTTACATATGTCATGTTTCCTTTGAGCTGCTTCAATTCTGCCTTTCTCATAGAGCTCAGCACCCTCACTAATGAGGGCACACCATGCTGGGCAGTTCTGTGCCAGTGTCTCCCATGCTGTACAATTAATTCTAAAGTTCTTAGAGAGACCTATAGGGTGTCTAGGTATTGCTTCTTCTGACCCCTTGTGAGCATTTGCCCTGTGTGAGTTCTCCATAAAATAGTTTTTTTGGGCAAGCATATGCATTCTAATAATGTATCCAGCCCATCATAGTTGCACTCTCTGTAGTAATGTTAGAATGCTAGGCAATTTAGTTGGAGAAAGGACCTCAGTGTCAGGTATCTTTTTCTTCTAGGAGATCTTCAGAATCTTCCTAAGACAGTTTAAATGGAAGTGATTCAGTTTCCTGACATGGCACTGATAGACTGTCTAGGTTTCACAGGCATATAGCAATAATGTCAGCATAACGACTTTGTAGAGCTTCAGTTTGGTAGTCAGTCTAATACCTTTTCTCTCTTACACTTTCTTCTGGAGTCTCCCAAATACTGAGCTAGCTCTGGCAATGTGAGTGTCACCTTCAATGTCAATGTGTACCTCCCTGGAAAGGACACTGCTAAGGTAAGTGAACTTGTCCACAGTACTCAAAACTTCTCCATTTGCTGCAATTGATGGTTCCACATATGGATGGTGTATGCTGACTGATGGAGCACCTGTGTTTTCTTGGTATTAATTATTAGACCAAAATTAGCACAATCAATCCATACCTTGTTGCTTCTCAGCTTCAGAGGCTGCATTGAGTGCACAATCATCTGCAAACAGATCATTCCTCCAATGCTCCTCCCCTTTGATTTTGGCTTGTAACCTTTTTAAGTTGAATAATTTACCATCAGTGCAGTAGCTGATCTTGATGCCATGTTCATCCTTAGTGAAAGCATTTGATAACATGACTGAAAATGTCATGCTAAAAGGGACACATCCTTGTTTCACTTCATTGATGATTGGGAAATCTTGTGACCATTGTCCACTATCCAGAACCTGGGCAAACACACCATCATGGAATTGACTTATAATACTGATGAGGACAAACAAATTTTGACATAGTTTTCCATAAACCTTCACAACCAATGGTATCAAAGGTCTTGGTCAGAGCTACAAATCTTGTACATGGACCTCTGTTCTGCTCCTGGCATTTTTTTTCTGGAGCTGTTAGGCAGCAAACACCATATCAACTGTTCCTTGACCCTTTTTGAAGTCACACTGGCCCTCAGGAGGTGACCATCTTCCAGATGAAGGTGATCAGCCTATTGAGAAGGACTCTGGCAAGATTATTTCCAGCAATGCCTAAAAGAGAAACACCCATATGATTGTCACAGGACAATCTATTCCCTTTACCTTTATAGAGATAGATGATGAATTCTTGGGGAATAGCCTCTTCAATGTCATATAACTTAGAAAATTTCATTCAATTTTTGGATGAGCAAGTCTCAGCTGGAATAGAATCAGCTCCAGGTGCAATGTCACTTGAAAGGAGTCAAATGGAATTAAAGACTTCTTCTTTAGTTAGAACTTCAACTGGGGCCAAATTCACTTCAACTTGAGGTAAACAGTCAATGACTTCTGCATTGATCGATGATATTCTGTTAAGAACACTATAGATGTATTCAGTTCATCCCTCTAGAATTGTGTCCCTCTCTTTAATCAATGTTGCTCCATCAGCATTGGGTAGATGAGATGCACCATAGGTCTTTGACCCATAAATAGCCTTCAGGGCATCATAAAAGGACTTTAGATTTTTACGATTTGCATAGAACTGAATTTCATCTGCCTTCTTACTGAGCCAAAAGTCCTGTAGCTCTCTAGGCTTCATTGTACATTACTTTTAATGGAATTGATGCAGCTTTCTTAGAAATGGATGAACAATCCTGCTGGTAAAAACTTTGTGGTGCTCTCATTTTTCATTCAGCAGCTTTTATATTTCCCCCATTTTCATCAAACAAGTCTTGTTGTTTGCAAGTATTCTGACCCAAATGAGCAAATGCAGTGCTGTACATCAACTCACTGAAAGCTGCCCATTCTTTCTTCTACATTGTTACCAACTGTGTGTTGGCTCAGTTTTCCCTCTTAATTTAACACACTCTAATTAGACACACTCTAATCTCTTGACATTAATCCTTCTGGTATACATTTTACCTTGGGACCCCTGCTTTGTCTGAATGTGAATATTTGTCTTGGAGAGGATGAGTCTGTGATCAGTCCAGCACTCTGTACCACATATTACATTTGTCACTCTCACATCCTGTCTCTTCTCCTTACAATCACATAGTCTATTAGTCATCAATGTTTGCTGTGAGGGTGCATCCAGGAAATTTTATTTCATTTAGGTAAATGGAAGACAATGTTTGTGATGAGAAGGTCATGAGATGCACAAGTCTTCATAGTAGGTGACCACAGCCGTTACTGTTTCCAACTCCATTCCTTCCAAGGACTCCCTACTCTAGCCTACTCTAGCATTAAAGTCACCCATTTTTTGCTACATCTATGATAAGGTTCTCCAGGTCTTCATAAAATTTTTTTTGACTTCATTATAGTTCATTGATGTGGGAGCACAGAGCACTATGGTGATGTGGTGTGATGTGGTATTTTCCTGCAAATGGCGATCTCATCGTCATGAGTTTGTTGTTCACTCCTTTTGGTAGGCATTCAAGCTTGTTGATTAGATTAGTTTTTAATTGCCAAATCTACCCCAGCTTCATTGCGCTCCCCCTCAATGTGCTCACCCCAGAAAAACACATATCCAGCTTTGACTTCAGTAATCTGACCTTCATTTGCTAGCCTTGTTTCACTCAGACTATTTGGACATAATAACTGCTGAGTTCTCTTGAAACAAGAGCAGTCCATCTTTCATGACTATTGGCTCTTGGGTTGTCTGTGAGTGTGCACAGAATCCAGGCTCTGATGGTGAGTGGAATCTTCTCTGAGAAAGTTTTTGTACATTTTTGTGTGTGTTTAGACTGCAGGGTAGGATCCTTTCCTATCACAGTAATCAGGCCAGGGATGGGTAAGAAATTTTTGGGGTACCTTTAGTCCCTTCCTCACATCAGGAGATCACCCAGAAGGCTGCCAAATCCCATGAATGCTTTCAGTGAGGAAAAGAGCTTATGGCTTGGGTCACCTGTATTCAGGGTTGTGGCTACAGCTCCATGTTTATCTGCACCTGCTGCTTTATCATTTGTCTATTGTCACAGGAGTTGGAGATAGGAATGGTAAAGTGATATATTTTGATTCATTCGTAAATTGCATTTAAGTGAGGCAGAGTTGAACAAATGTCTCATTCTCTCTTCCAAAGTCTTCATGATCCAGTGGCAAGACAGAGACTTCAACTGGAAATGTATTAAGATGCAGTGGATAACCTTGGAATTTTTGATGTGCAACCAAGCTCTAAGTGTTCTACTGTTCATGGTTCAGCTGCCTTCATGGCCATTAGGAAAAAGTGTTCTCATCCATTAATTTCACCAGGGGAAGACTTCACATGAGATATCCTTACCAACTCAAAGATGAGTTTGAGACTATCTTGGTTACTCTAAGCCTGGTTTAGCCCACCTGCCTAAACAGTTTACCAGAATGTGGTCACTGGGCATGCTACAGCTTTTTGAAGACACAGATAACAGTTACGTGACTCAAGTAGACAGTAAAGGTGGAAAGCAGTCCTGAAAAGTCTCACACCAGAGTATTAGCCTTCCTTGAACACACCCTATTATAGATTAAATCTAAGATAGTTAAATACAAAGTTAGGGAGGGATGGCACTATTTCTTGTGGGGAGACCAGGAAATATTTCATGTCAGAGGTAATACTTAATCTGCGGAATAGCAGGATTCTATGAGGTGAGAGGTAAGAGAGTACATTCCAGGCATGGATATGGAAGATGGAATGCAATATTTGAAGATCAGCAAGAAGGTTGGTTTAGTTAAATCACAGATTGTAGAAAGAGGAATGAAACTGGAAAGATAGAGCAAGGTTATAAGGAATTCTAAAAACTAGAAGAATTATGTTTTTTTACCCTTGAGATAAGATGTAGCCACTGAAGTTTACTCAATCGAGGAGTAGGAAAGTCAGATTTATGCTTTAGGGGAATCTCTTTGGCAGTACTGTGTGGAGGATGGATCAGATTGCAGAAAGATGGTGAGGATGGAAGATCAACTGGAATACCATTGCAATAGTCTAGACAAAATATGAGGGCCCAAGCTAAGGTGTTGGCTATGTGAATAGAGAGATGGATTGGGTTGCTAGGGATGTTATGCAGTTAGAAATAACAAGATAGAGCAACTAATCTATATATGTGTTGAAGGAGAGTAGAATGTTGAGGTTGTATTCCTGGGATACTAGAAGAACAGTTGTGCTTTCAACAGGAACAAGGAAGTTTGAAAGAAGAGTCAGTTTGGGAGAAAAGATTGTGGCATGTTTGAGATGTTTACAGAATATCTAGTTTGAAATGTCCAACAGACATTGATGAAGCATGACTGAAACTCAAGAGAGAGAGACTGGGATTGAGTCAGCTGCATAAAGATGATAATTAAATGAGATGTTTAAAATGGAGATAATAATAGTAGGTCTCTCACAGTATTGTTGTGAGTATCATCTGTATATATGAAGTACTGCTTTACTGGTTTTATTGTTTGTTCTTTGTTGGGGGGGGGGTGATGCCATGACAAGTTTGAATTGGATTACAGTGAGGAAATATTGTGCTAAGTCACCAGCCTTACTTTCTCATCCAGAGGTTTCTGGGTCCAGTGACTAGATGTGGATCAGTACTACTACTACTACTACTACTACTACTACTACTACTACTACCAGTACCACTACTACCACCACCACCACTACTATTACCATTATTTTATACAACATTTATCTGGCAAGTTTAACAAATGGGTCTGAATAACCATTTTTATAAACAGAATAATTATATTTACTATGAATAAAGCAATATACATAATTTATTTGGCATCATTAGGAAAGGAAATATTTCGTTAAAGTGAATAAAATAATAGAAGCTTGCCCCCTTTAAAACTAAACTGTCTTATTTTAACTTTTCAATGAAAATTGTTCATATTCTTCTTCTGTTTTCTTAAACACAGCTTTCAGTTTGGAGTAACTCATATATACTCATATAACTCAGTTATATCAATTATATCAATTATTCTGATATTATTACTCAGAATTTTAAGATGTTTGCTTTTAGCAGGCACAGACTCATCCTCCTTTCATCTAGCTTTGCCATATATTGATATCAAGTGCTAATGCTGTCCTAGAGTTTCTTCCAGCTGTTTCTTATAACTCTATAACCCTTCCCCTTTCTGCTCTGCATAGTTTTCCACCCTAGTCTCTTAAAATGTATATGTTTGATTACAATATTACTACAATGTATATATATATATATACATATACATATATACACACA
This sequence comes from Macrotis lagotis, assembly GCF_037893015.1. NCBI lineage: Eukaryota > Metazoa > Chordata > Mammalia > Peramelemorphia > Peramelidae > Macrotis > Macrotis lagotis. The sequence continues at coordinate 167,967,420 of NC_133661.1, read as the reverse complement.
GATTTAAAGTTTATATGTGTATACATACTTTAGAAAAGATTTTGTTGGGAATACTTGGACAAGAGTCAAACTGGATGGGCAGGCAAGGATGGGTTGTGAGCAGCATCATTGAAGGGAATATATCCATCAATGAGATCACTATGGAGTATAAAAGTTAATAACAGCAACAATTACAGCATTTATATGATGCTTTAAGATTCACAAAGTACTTTACAAATATTTCATTTTATTCTCACAACAGGAAGGAAGAAAATACTATTATTATCTCCATTTTCCAGATGAGGACACAGACACAGAAGTTTAAGAGACTTGCCTGAGGTTACAGAGCTAGGAAATATCTGAAACTCAAGTCTTCTGACACTAGTGTCCAGTCCTATATAGCATAAAAAATGTAGTTGACAAAATATGGTGTTTATTACTATAATAAGCTAGAGATCCAGTGATCATAAATTTCATCTTTTATAATAACATCAGTTCTATGGGAAAATCATATTTTATAAACATAAGTGATATTCATGAGATAGTATCTTACAGAGGTATTATATGAGATCTTTTTTGAACCTCAATTCTGGATATATCCTAACTGTGGGCACACTCAGTGATAGAAGTACTTGTTAGGGTCAGTTCTGACTCAGACTAGCAAGGTGATGGTTCAGATTGAGAATGTGCAGATCATCCTATGGTTAACAAAAAGAGAGCTGTTTATCTCTAACCCAGAAAGGATATTCAATAAAGATACTCAAACACTTAGCTTGCATAGACAACCCTCTCCTCATTCTCCCCCTTCCAGCCCCAGCTCTCATGAAAACATGTTTGGTCAACAAGGCAGGGTGTTTGTTTTGAGGAAATTGCTAAGCCTAAAAGACTTTGATGTCATAAGGGTAGTTTATGCAACCAGGAAACCACTATTGTCCAAAGGCTACCAATAAGCTGCTAAATGAACTGACTTTTGAATTTGGGATAGCTTTATAGCCTTTAAAGGGGAAAAAACCCTACAAAACTAGACACAAGATAGGGAGAGAACTCTGAAAGTTATCCTTTCACAATATTATAGATATTGTGAAGAAATTGAGACTCCAAGAAATTAAATGATTTAGCTAGGGATGAAATTTGAACCCACATCTCCCCCCAACTTAAGTCAAAGGTTTTTCACTGCTACTCTGAATATAGAGTTTTTTCTCTACATGAGAGTTTTGATATAACATGGGTCAACATAAGAAGGTAAATGGGAATTTTTGAGTTTTATAGAAACTGTAGATTATAAACAAAGGTCAGCAGGCTACATGTAAAAAACTTAGAATATCAGAAATGCACAAAATGTATGTATAGTATTGTATAATAACATATTTTATCTTTTAATACCATAATAATTCAGCCTTCTTCTCTGGTACGAAGGGAGGGCCAAAATATTTTATTTGGATTTTCCAGATTAAGAGGATGTAGAAGGGATAACTACACTAAATTACTGCTTATAAATTCTACTCTGTTATGCATACATTTGATTATTGTTTGATTGTTATACATGCATTCAATTGCTGCCTAATTCCACTCTGTTATATTGATTGCTACTTATATGTTATACATAATTACTGCTTAATATATATATGCATTTATATATATGTACATATATACACACAGACCTTTGATTACTGTTTGGAAATATAAGCAGTAATCAAAGGTATGTATAACATAGAGTATATATTTCTGGAACTTATTTGTGATCTAGAGAACACAAAAAACAGGGTATCCTCTGAATTACTGAATGAGGAATGTGAACCAGGAACCCAATTCAGCCCTAACTGGAAGTAAATGATTGAAGGGGGGAGGCAATGCTTAGTGGAGGCTTGGATCCATACCAGTCAAATAGATTTTGACCAGTTCATAACTGTGATAGTTTCTTAGTATCTTTTAAAAATTTATTTCTAGTTTAATTCCTGTATTACAGATACCTGAAGTTGCAAGAAGAATATTAACATACTCATTTTAAACCAATTTCAACAATAAAAACATAATAAAATACACAGCATTAAATACCTCCACTGTTATACTCACATGCCTTGTCATGTTATAGAGATGACCCTGGGTTCTCAAAGATTATGTCAGCAGGCAGCTTCTGATAGACTGAAAAAGTTTCAAGTATTATCGTTGCAGCCTAGCTAAAAATGATTCATCATTAAATAATTGCTTACTTGATAATGAATTGTTTAACTATCATAACTGACAGAACACTCCTTATTACATATTCCTTGATTTTGTTCAATCTTCTCCCTCTTCTATAGTGACAATGGTAGAATATCAGTAAAGGAGGTAGATGATGCTAACATAGGCTTCAGATCATCTATATACTTTAATTTGATGGTTGCTTCTCTAAATCAGAGATTTCTAAAAATGGTTCTCTTGTTCCAGGAATGTGTAATCACCCAATTAAAAGGTAGCAATTGTGAGTTTTCTTCCATCCCTTTCAATACTCCCTTACTCTGCAGTCTCTCTAAGAAGAACTCTCCTGTGGTTCCCTCCCTACCCCTACCCCCCATATCCCTAGGGTAGTTGTAATTTAACCCGATACTAATGATACTAACACCTGGAGCAGCTGTGCTTACAAAATTCCCATTTCAGTCCTCTAAGGCATTGACTGTATGTTTAGCAACCCCCTCCCCCACCACCTCCCAAACTCCAACTCTCACTTTTCATTTGTTGGTAGAAAAGAGTAAATAGCATAGGATGAGCAAACATAGAGAAGGTATGATTACACTAATTTTTTTCTTCCCAAACCCTCAACTTTTCCAAACTTTTTAGAAAAATGATTATTAATAACAAATAATTTGAGGAAATGCAGAATTTCCCCCTTTTTTCTAAAATCTTGATATCAAAATCTGGCTCTTGAACATTCCTGATAATGAGATTGGACTAACCCATAACAGTTTTATTCAGACCCATGTGGGAAAACCATTGTACTCTATTCAGATTTGGGTGGAAATAAATTCTTTGAGTAGATTACCCAAAACTGGGAGTAACTTAAAAGTAAATGACTGGGTAGTTAGGTAGCACAGTGGATAGAGCACTAGCCCTGGAGTCAGGAGGAGTTCAAATCCAGACTCAGACATTTAATAATTACCTAGCTGTGTGGCCTTGGGCAAGCCACTTAACCCCACTCACTTGTAAAAACCTTAAAAAAAAAAAGTAAATGACTATAATCAAAATTTATTTGAATAGATTTAGCCCCTCCTAGTAATATTCATTCTCTCATTAAACATTAACCAATCAGAGTTTATATGCCCAATGGAAGAGGGGTGGTCCCAAGCCACCCCTCTTCCATTGGGCATATAAACTGTGAACCCACAACAATGACTATCTGTAGTCTAAGAAAGTAGAAAAAGCCTATGAAGAACTCAATAAGATTCTTATACTAAAGGCGACTTGCACAAAAAAGGTGGGGAAAAGGTGAAAAATGAGAAAGACCAAACCACATGGAAGCCTCAGGCTGTTACATCATGAAAACTTGCTTTGAGGAAAAAAAAATTATATTCTTTTCCTCCCTATTGCCAAAGAGAGAAATTCCCTTTTTTTGGTGACCAAAAAAAAAAAAAAAAAAGGTGAGCTACATTAGGTACTGGTGCTGAGATGCTGATAGAAATAAAATGAAAGGGGGGCGGCTAGGTGGCGCAGTGGATAGAGTACCAGCCCTGGAGTCAGGGGTTCCTGAGTTCAAATCCGGCCTCAGACATGTAATAATTACCTAGCTGTGTGGCCTTGGGCAAGCCACTTAACTCCAGTTGCCTTGAAAAAAAAGAGATAAAGTAAAGGAATCAATGTTAGACTATCATAATCAAGAAAGTAGCATCTTGGACAAAATATTGGCAGATATTTATGGAACTTCTATCTCTTTTGTAAGAGAGAAGTGACCATTTTTAATCTGAGAAGTCTGGGTGGTTTGTCATATTTCTAGGTTTCCCATGACACTTCAAAATAAGCTAGCCTCTGAAGGGAAGAAAAGGCACAGTGAAAATAATATGCTAGCTTAGTAATTGAGTGATGCTATCAGTACCTCAACTCACTCATGAGCTTTCACTGGTAGCTATAGTAAAAAGTCAGAAGTAATAACAATAAGAAAAATATATGGTATATAATTTTTTAAAATTTGAATATTTAAACAACTAACTGATAATAAAAATGGGGAATGAATGGATCATATAAATGATATCTACTCAGAGAATAATAATTTTATATCAATATAAATCAATTGCCATGTCAAAACTAAAAGAATTCAGACTGACTTTGCCAAGTTAGGAAGAACTGGTGGATAAAAATATAACTGGTATAAGATGTACATTTATTTGTAAAATCTTATGAAAAAAATGATAGATGATTTTTAGAAGTATTATTTTAAAATGCAAGAATCAGCAGAGATTAAAATAAGTTTAAAGGAAATTTGACAAAGGACTGACCAAGAAAAGCATTTAAATATGAGCAGAGAAGGGGGACAACAGAAAAGACTTATAAAGATTATTATTATAATTTTATTTTACAATCTCCTATTTTCTCCTTACTACTGCTATTTTAAAACTCAACTCTTCCCTTCTGGAGACTTTCTATGTCATCCCAGCTACTTGAATCTTTCCCTCTAAAGTTAAATTCATTCTACTCTGTATGTATTATGTGTCTACCCATTTATTTCTCTATTGTTTTCCCTATTAAAAAACTTTAAGAACAGGGATCATTAGTGTTTGTGTGTATGTGTATGTGTGTTTGTATGTGTGCGCAGGTGTCTGTGTGTGCATATCTGTGTTTTCCCTTTCTATATATCACTAACATTTAGCATAGGGTCAGCACAGAAGAAATACTTCTGAATGTTTCCTGATTGATTCAAGGACAGCAGAGCTACTTTACATGAATGAAAAATGTCAAGGACAGAACTTGTACATTAGTAAGTGTATCTGGGATAAATGGACAATGAGATGGGGTCAAATTTGAATCACAGATAGCTGAATTTCTCTTGGAAAATTGAAAATCATTAATGACGCACAAGATTATCACTAATAAAAGTCCATATTTTTATTGCCAAAGTTCCACTGGTGTTGCTGTGTAGCAGCAAGCTATGGATGACTACAATCTCTGAAGAACTGAAAAATAAATATTATGTGGAAAATAATTGATGAAAAAACTGCAAAATGTAATCAATGAGGATCTTTAGAAGCTGGTTAATAGGCATTTTATTAAGTACCAATATCTGTGCCAGGCACTTTGATAAGTGCTAGGGATGAAACAATGGGCAAATACAGTCCCTGCCCTCAAGGAGCTCACATTATAATGGGAATAACAAAATTCAAAATAACTGCATACAAATAGGATTTATACAGGATATATTGTAGTTAATATCAAAGAGAAGGCACTAAAATTTAGTGGACCAAGAGGGGCTTTTTATAGAAGGCAGAACTTTGAATGTGACTTGAAGGAAGTTAAGGAAACTAGGAGATGGAGATAAGAAGGGAAAGCATTCCAGGCTAGGGGACAGCCAGTAAAAATCCAGGCACAAGATAGTCTTGTTTGAAAAATAGTGAGGCCAAATATGATCAGAAAGGATAATGATCATTGTTGGAAGGGTTGTGGGAAATCTGGGACACTGTTACATTGTTGGTGGAGCTGTGAACTCATCAAAACCTTTCTGGAGAGAAATTTGAAACTACGCTCAAAGGGCAACAGAAATGTGCATACCCTTTGATCCAGCAATACCACTACTGGGTCTATATCCTGAAGAGATGATGAAAAAGTGTAAAAACATCACTTGTACAAAAATATTCACAGCAGCCCTGTTTGTGGTGGCAAAGAATTAGAAATTAAGTAAATGTCCTTCAATAGGGGGCTTAGCAAACTGTGGTATATGTATGTCATGGAACACTATTTTTCTATTAGAAACCAGGAAGGATGGGAATTCGGGGAAGCCTGGAGGGATTTGCATGAACTGATGCTGTGTGAGATGAGCAGAACAAGAAAAATACTGTACACCCTAGCAGCAACATGGGGGTGATGATCAACCTTGATGGACTTGCTCTCAGGGACAATTTGGGGCTGTCTGCAATGGAGAATAGCATTTGTATCCAGAGAAGCAACTGTGGAGTTTGAATAAAGATCAAGGACTATTACCTTAAATTTAGGGGGAAAAACCTGATATCTTATTGTCTGATCTTGCTATCTCTTATACTTTATGTTTCTTCCTTAAGGAAATGATTTCTCTCTCATCACATTCAATTTAGATCAATGTATACAATGGAAACAATGTAAAGACTGACAAATTGCCTTCTGTGGGGGGTGGGGGAGGGAAGTAAGATCAGGGGAAAATTGTAAAACTCAAAATAAATAAAATCTTTCATAAAGAAAAAAATAAAAATAGTGAATCCAGAATCACTGAATTGTAGAATATATGGGGGAAAAACCTTAAGAAGATTCACTAAATAGGCATGAGGAGGCAAGTTGTGAAGTTAAGAACTCTAGGATTTTTATGGCTGATGCTGGTGGCAACAGAAATTGTTGAAGTTTATCAAGTGGGAATGGGAGGGGGTAACTTGGAGAGACTTGTGCTTTAAGAAGATCATTTTGATAGCTGAGTGAAGGACAGATTGGAGTGGGAGAGATTTGGTGTAAATTTGGTGTAAGGAACAAGGCTATTTTAATTTAGGTATGAGATGATGGGGGCTTATATCAGGGAAACAAAATGGGGGGGATCTGCAAGAAATGTTACAAAGGTAGAATTGATAGGATTTGACAACTGTTTGGATATGGTGAGGTTAGACAGTGAAAAATTGAGAATAATACTATATTGCAAGTCTTGGTACCTGAAAGAATGCTGTGATCTCAATAGAAGAAGAAAATGGTTGCTTTATTGTTTTTGGAAGAGATAGATACTGAGTTGAGTTTTGGATGTGATTTTGGAGGTGTGAGATTGGAGGTCAAGAAGAGAGGCTAGGGCTGAATAAATAGATTTGAGAATCTCATTTGCATATATGCATTCATGGAAACTAATGAGATTACCAAATGAAAGATTATATATAAAGAAAAGGACTCAGAAAAAAAGCCTTGGGGAAAACTCTGATTAACAGGCCTAGTCTAGATGAAGATTCAATAAAGGAGACTGAGAAGCAGTGATTGGATAGTTAGGGAGAAAACCAGGAGAGAGCAATGTTGTAAACTAAAGAGAAGAGACTATCAAGAAGAGCCTTTATTTATAAAGGCTGTATAGAGGTCCAGGAGGAAGAGGATTGAGGAAAGGCTCTTAGATTTGGTCATTGAGAAATCAGGTAACTATGAAGAGAGCAATTTCATCAAAATAATCAAACTTGAAGTCCTGTTGTAGTTAAGAAAAATTAGAAGAAAGGAAATGGAGACACTGATTTTAGGCAACCTTCTCAAAGAGCTTCAACCCTAAAAGGGAAGAGAAAGATAGGATAAATGGATCAAGTGAGAATTTCTTTAGGATGAATGAGATGAAGGAAGTGGGGAAAGCAGTCAATAGACAGGGAGTAATTAGCAAGAAAGGAGATGATAGAGGGAGAAATCTGCTGGAGAAAACAGGATCACTTTGCTTAAGAAGAGGGTTTAGCCTTGGCAGGGAGAAAGTCCACCTCTTCATGTGAGCCAGAGGTGAAGGAGGAGATAATGGTGGAAGGCATTGTGACATATCAAAGAGGAGGAGAGAAGAAGGAACATTTGACAAATGAATTTTTTAAATGAAAAATGAGATAAGGTTTTCAACTGAGAATGAGGTAGAGAACCTACAGGAAATTTGAGTAGAGATGGAAAAATTTGGAAAAGCTGCTATGATGAGTAGAACAGTGAATCAATTAGGGAGCTACACAAAGACTGCTTTTCAATAATGCAGGTCCAGTTGAAATTACTTTAACAGTAATTGTATGCTTTTCTCTAGCTTCCTTCTTCTGAAGTATACATGAGCAGGAATGAAGGCAATGAATTGGTGAAAGTAATCCAAAGCTTGGGGTTTGGCAGGGCAAGAGGGATGATAAGAAAAAGGGCAAGGGACTTGAGAGAAGTTGAACTGGTGGCACAATGGAGAGTACCGGCTCTGGGATCAGGAGAACTTAGAGTTCAAATCCAATCTCAGACACTTAATAATTACCTAGCAGAGTGACCTTGGGCAAGCCACTTAACCCCATTGCCTTGCAAAATCCAAAGCAAAATGGATAGGGAAGAGTATAACCATTATAGAGGAAATAACCTGGGGAAAAAAATTAGGGAGTAGAGGGATTGTAGGTCACAGTAAGGACAAATTTGGAACAAAGTTAGGATTTGTAAGACGGGGGAAAGTTGATAAAAGATTATGATTTGATAAAGGAATTCCAGAGTTCATGAACATGGAAGTTCAATACTGAGTATCAAGAGTATGACTATTTCTGTGAGTAAATAGCAGCTTTAATAGGGCATGGGAAATCAATAAAGAGATGAACTGGGAAGTGAGAGTGTTTGATAGAGTTGCAATATCTATGTTAAAGTCCACTACTATGAGGGTAGTAGTTGTGAAAGAGAGATTGTGAGTCAGACTTTGAGGAAAGAAGGTGAATGTGTTGAAGGTTAGTAGATAAGAGCTATCAGAATCTTGATCAGGTGACAAATATGGATTAAATGATGCTCAGCAGATAGGTTACTAAGTGATGGAAGTAAAGGGAGAGTCGAAGTGGCAATGGGGAGCAAGGAGTATACTGACTCTGCCATCATCACAAGTGAGTTGAGTATGAATCAAAGTATAGTTAGTGTTGGAAAAAGGAGACTGATATTATCTCATCAGAGTGTTGGAAAAGGTGACTGATTATCTCATCAGGAAAGAGCCAAGTCTCATTAAGCCCAAGAAAATGGAAGGACTGAGAAAGGACAAGTGTTACAATGAAGCAAGTTTATTACTATGCAGTAGGCCTTCCAGAGAATATAGTGTAGTATGGGTAGATCTAAGTTCAAGTTGAGGAGGATGGGAACAAGGGGACAGACAATGGGGGTTAGGGAAAGGAGGGATTATTGGTATGGAGAAGGGTGACCATCCTTCACTCCTTCTTACCCCTTCCTCAGGTTTTTAGCTCCCATTAGAACGTAAGCTTCCTGAGAGCAGGGACCACCTTTCTTTTTTGTTAATTTTACTGCTCAATACGCAGAAAGTATTTATTAAATTCTTGTTGTTGACCTGAAGATTCAGAAGTATTTGAGGATCTTCTAGCACCTCAGGACTATCATTACAATCAATGATTATCATTGTATTGTAGATACATGTGAATGCTAGTGTTAATAGAATTCTAGATGATAAAATGTTGCTTTTGATAGCATTCAAATAGTGTGAGTAGAATTTCCAATAATTGTTAAAGTGGACTCAACTTTGTCTTAATCTGTAAGGCAAGAGAGCTCCTTTATGACATTTTTCTTCTTTTAAAGAAAATTTTGAAGCATTCGATTTTTTTTATATCATATCACAATTAGTTTGGAAATTATCTGCTTCTACTCCCAGTCTCAGACCTGAGCCCTCCCTTGCAGCAAAGAAAAACAGTTAAGCAAAAGCACCCGATTTAGTGATCATTTGTGACAACATATACATTTTGTTTCCAGTGGGTTCCCACCTGGATTAAGAATAGATTTGGTAGGACAAGCTTTTAACTTTTGATACACTTTTACCCTTTAGCGTCTGAGCAAATATTCAAACTACCAAGAATCTAAAGCCATTCATTATGTCATATGAAAGCAAATTTGAGACTCTATAAATTAGATCTGTCTCTTTTTCCTATTGGTACACTCCAGAACCTTCTCTTTCTAGCAGTTAGGTCACTTCCCCTTGAAAATGAAAAAAGAACCTTCATACTCCCCAAAAAGAAAAATGAAAAAAGAAAAGGATGGTACTTTTTACTAAGGAAAACTTTTATTAAAACTGTGCAATCAATCAATATTTAGACAGCAGTTTCATAAACATTTTGGCATTTAAACTTCTATTCATTTTTGGCATGACCTTTGGGATAGCATATAAACAATCCTGGGGAAGGGGGAAAAACACTAGGTAACATATACTATAATGCTAGAAATAAGAAAACAAACTGACATCATAACAAAATTATTTTTTAAAAATTCATGAAAAAGGTACATTCAATATCAAGGCAAACATTGGCTTTCCTCATGCAATGGAGTTCACAGAGTTGATCCCCTGAGTCAAATATAAAATTAAAATAATTCAGCTCTATTCTCCATTTGCAAGTCTGCTAATGTTGCCCTTATATAAGAAAATGGTATATGGAGTGAAAGGATCCAGAACACCCACAATATGAGATACATAACTGGCTCCTCCACTTTCAGTTCATTCACATCTCTGAAGAAAAAAATAGAAAAATGCAAAATATTTTATAAAAAAACAACAATGCATACCCATCTATTCTAATGATGGGCTGAGGCAATGTGTGTTTATTCAGTCTTTGTAAATCTTTAAAGTAGGCTCAAATGACCAGTTACAATTTCAGTTAGAAATAAAATTAATGTCCAAAATTTTTTGAGTATCAGATTCTTTAAAGGGAAGAATTTTGATAAGAAGTTAGATGGATGGAAATGTAATTTTCTAGAAAAAACAAAGCTCTGTGTGATATAAAAAACTTTTACGTAGTTTCTGAATGCAGTTTACAGTTTACTCTTAATTTATTCACATGTGGATTATCCAGGCAATTTTAAATCCAAGATTGTACTCTCTCTGGTACTTCCCCCCCCACACACCAAAATCACTTATTTGGTTTTTGTTTAGGGTATACTAATATCTTAATTTTGGCCAAAATAAAGGATGAGGTAAACTTATTGTGAAAAGAGAAGAAAATATATATCACTTTATCCTATAACTTAATAAAATGATTTTGGAGATATCGTTCCTTTTATTTGGACAGTTCTTTAACTTTTCAAAGAATTTATACTTTATTTATATTTAAAACAACTCTCAGAAGTTCATTCAATGAAAGCTATACTTTAAAAATCTGATTCAGGAAGGTATGGAAAAAAAATTTCTTATTTTTTACTGCAAGATAAAAATAGCATCAGTTAAATGGCTGAGTTAACCCACCAACCTAAACTGAGCTATACTTTCTAAGGTTGTCTACATAATGCTAAGTAAAGAGAGATTCATGTTTAATATTGTTCAACTGGAACAGAGCAGAACAATTTTTTTTTTTAACATTAGGCTGTAGGCTACTTAGGATAGCAAAAGAAAATAAAACTATTAGGTCAATAGTAGTTTTGTAAGAAAGAGCATTAGGTTCGTATGTTCTAGGTTTGTAGCCACATTATTATCTCTGACATGAAATATTTCCTGGTCTCCCCACAAGAAATAGCGCCCTCCCTCCCTCCCTAACTTTGTATTTAACTATCTTAGATTTAATCTATAATAGGGTGTGTTCAAGGAAGACTAATACTCTGGTGTGAGACTTTTCAGGACTGCTCTCCACCTTTGAATTAAAATTATACAGTGTTAGAACTAAAAAGGATTGACTCAACATCATTTTGCAGAAGAGGAAACTGAATTGCCAAAGAACATAAAATGAGTTAGTAAATGAACTAATCCTAAAACCCACACTTCCTGAATACTGGTCTAGTGCTGTTCTCTTTCCACTACTCTTGGCCCTGCAGGTAACAGCTTCATTATAGTGCAGGAGGTAACCTGGTACCATTTTGGATAATGTCTTACTTGTGCTAATCAAAAAAAAAACCCCACCAGATCTGGGTTTTGTTTTAGGTTTTGATATTTGGGATAATTCAAGAGCAAACAGTAGTACCAAAGCTTCTCTTAAAGCTAAATACATATGTTGGGGAACAACAGAACACCTGTTTTAAGTAAGACTAGATAGATATACCTTGAAATAAAATTTTCATTCATAGTAAAAGAATTTAAGAAAAAAGTAGAAAGGAAGTCATATTAAATACAATATAAATAGCTTCCAAAATACTGTTAAAATTAATAAAGACAGGAAAATATTTTTTAAACTTTCTGTTAAATGGGAATTTAAAAAATTCTTTTAAAAGCATGTTGGAAAATTAAAGGTTAATTACAAATGTATGAAATATTTTTGAGAAACAATTGATTATGAACATCTTATGAAATATAAAGCATTTTATGGTCTCTCATCATGAATAAACTAAATGAATTTGCAACCCCTTTGGTTGGCTTTGTACTGCTTTTTTGAGCTATATAGGATTATAGGAGTATGGGAATTTAATGGAAAAAAGAAATGGTTATGTTAATATAAGACTTTCCTATTGCTCTTAAATACTGGAAAATACATGAGTTGCCTGGCAAAAGACCAAAGACTGAAAACACACATTGTATTAGCCCCTCCATTCATATTTTTTAAAGCATATTTTAAAATGAGTTCAAAGAGATTACAATGGAATTCCACCTTTTTGTTCATCTTCTAAGTATGTTGAGCAAAATCTACAATGACAATTTATGGTGTATTCTGATCTCCAGAACCCTTATTCTGTGATTACAGTCAACAGAAATTGCCACATCACTTGTGACTATTAAGACAATTTAATCAGAGGTCCACATAATAAATGCAGGATAAATGTCTGCAAAGTAAATGTGTATTGTAGTTGGCATTGTAAAAAAAAAGTCAAAAAAGCTTAATTTATTAACACTATAGGATTCAAAATTTAATTAAATAAAAGTTATGACAAATGGATAAATTCAGCCTTTGCCAAAGGGCCCAACAACTGAGATGTGTTTGTTTGCTTTTTGCATGAATGATTTCTTGCACTAAATTAAAATATTCTACACTATATTTTTTTGTGAACTTCAATAGTTATCAAAATGTGTCTACATTACAGCACTGACAAGGTAGAGTGCTTATAGGGTTGGCAACTGCTGAGTATACTGCTCAATCTATTTCTGGTGCAAAGTGCAACTAGTCTTGTAATATTTTTCCTAGTACTTGCAACACCCTGAGCTGAAACAAAAGTAAGTTTAATTCATAATGCTGATGATATAAATTCATTTACTTCACATCCCAAATTCAATTTATTCAGTCATTTAAAACACTCTAAGTGTATTTTACCATAAGCTGACCCAGAATCTACAAGACCAACTGGACACTAAAGAGTCTTTGCTTTATAAAAAACAATTTCCCATAGAAATCTTTTAATTAATAACCTTTTTACTGCATTTACAATGATTTAAATAATGAAAATTTGATTTATAAATAATTTTTCAGTAGCATATATTGCAGAAAGTGAAATCTACCAGTTTTGTGATCACATCTGTTCATTTAGTTATGTCCCTAAAAATTTACATGGAGGCCCTTGAGTCCAACATCATTACTTACAGAAAGTTTAAACCTTTTGGATTAAAATTGAAGATAATTTCTAAGTTAATTCAGAGGGTTGCCTTAATGATCTGAAACTGAATGCAATCTCATTAAATTTCAAGTGGGATTTCATGACCAGACTATTAGAGAAGTATTACTCTGCATTTGGTTATTTGTTTTTTAAAAAGAAACCCTATGGTTGAATCAGAAGATACAATGGAAAGTACCTATTCCTGACTTCTGTATGTGGAGTAAGCTCTGGAGAGACATAATTGCTTAACATAAAAATAAGAGAAGGGTTTAAATTTAAACTAAATTTGCCTATATGCTGAGGTAACTTTAAATATCTTTGGTTTTTCTTTATTTGCTGATAAAAAGTACTAGAATAAAAACATTTAATAGCCCTGTTGCAATATTGCTTTTAATTATGTAAACTTTGATATCTTTAGCTACTAATGCTAAATATCCTTTTTATCAATCACTAAATATTATTTCAAATCTGCTCATCTTTAATTTGTCTTAGGCTAACCTATATAATTTACTGATCTTTGGTATGAAAATACTGATGAGCAACATCTACTTGTACATTTGGCATAAAAACGAGATGCATGTATTAGTACTTACAGCAAACAACTCTTTGGGGAAGAACACAGTTACCCGTTGCATATTAGCCCCTTTGGAGTAAAAAACTGTGAAGTGACACTGCTCTGAAAGAGAGCAAAAAACTTCACCTTTTGGTAACAAATTCATACTTAGATTTAGCATGTTTTAGCTAAGTAGAAAGTCATCTTTACTGTACACTAAAAATTTTGCCTGATGAGACATATGTGTGTGTCTATCTTTAGTGAAAAAATTTTTTTCCCTCCAACAAGTAGATTCAGCAATTTAAAAATATTTACTCTAATACTGCATTGTTGGAAAACTACTTGCTGAAGAAAAAGATTACACTTGACATTCTTTGGAACTATCTGCTGGTAAAATGCTCTGGTAACAATAAGGTAGTTAAAATTATAGCAGTCTTTACTAATCTATTTAATCAACTACAATCATATAAGCCCTATTATTTTGGGTTAGTAACTACTTTTATAATAAAAATTTATTCAGCGCTTCAAACCTAGAGATGTTTTTGGCTAATTCGTTTTTTTTTTTTAAAATAATTCAACTTTCTTCTCCCTTCTACAGAAATTCTTTGGTAACAGGATTATTATTATTATTATTATTATTATCATCATTATCTTCATCATCATCATTATTAATATAAAGCTGACCTAACAACAATAAGTAAAACAAAAAAAGGTACTAGTACACAATAAGCAAAGAGTTAACAGTCTAAAGATCTGAATCAACTATGGACTGGTTTATCAAAAAACAAACAAACAAAATACTTTTCCTTCAAGACTCTGGATTACTTAGGCTTTTAAAACCAGTTCCAAGTCAAACCTCTCCTAGATGCATGTTTCATAATAATGATGGGCTATTTTTTAGCTTTTTAAAATAAAAAGCTTTTGAATTTTTGTTTGCTTTTTGATAATGTTTATAAAAAATTAAGAAGGTCTAGTATTCCATAATTCTAGACACTGATTAATTTGGCCCTATATACTGCTATTTAAAAAAAAAGCAAAAAACACCATACCCTGTCAGTTTGCCCACATTTTCATGAGGCAGCTCAAAAGCAACATAATGTTCCCTGAGTACAGGAAAAAAAATAACACTAGAATAACTTTAAAAGGAGGTAGTATAAAACAGGAGCTATAAAAGGCAGAAGCAGCATTCTCTCTTACATCAGATTGTTCACCTAAAGCTCTGCTTTTTCATTTCTTCATGAAGCCCACATTTTAAATGGTCTCTTAATAGAAGCTTTGAATTTGAGCTGAGAGCAGTTATCTTTCAAAACCACTTAAAACGGGTCTGTTTCTAAGTGTGCTCACGTTGGCACACAACTCTCTATATAATCCAAAATATATGTTCATATTATTGTTTGGGAATGATAGGATAAGGATGAGGGTCCTCTATCTGTTTAGAGGTCTCCAGTTCATTTTAAAATCCTACCCAACAATGACCCTATTTATTCAAGGAAGGTTTTAATGAGGTTCAAATATAAAATACTTCTTAAAATAAGGCCCTAGAAATTACTTTCTAGAAAATTTTTATATCTTTAAAGGACTGGGGAACCATTTCAAGACCATGTCATTTAAAAAAAAATCCCCTTACACTTCCTGGTGGTGTTCAGAACTAGACAGGTGTTCAATAAATACTTAAGACCCAATACTCTCTATAATGCTCTATTAGACTGAATGCCTATTTAAAATCAGCATGAGGATAAAAAATTCCCTCCCTGAAGTTAACTTCCATAAACAGAACTGATATTGAAAGAAGAAATAGTACTGATTACTCTTAAATAATTCAATAAGGAATGGATAGAACTCTGAATACTTGTAACCTTTGATAAATCTTAAATAAGCATTTTGGAGAGCTATTGTTCTTTACAATAAAAAGTATCCATAAAATTCAGTATATACTTAAGGCAACTTTATGTGCTCCTGTCCTAAGCAACTTTATGAAAATTGACAAGGCATAAGGCAAAGAATTTCATAATAAATAATGGAAGGCACTATTACTGTGATGTTCTAATAGCTCATTTTACTGTCTATTGGTGTTTATCCTGATCCTTTCGAAAGATTCTTCATCCATTCAAAATCAAGCCAGGATTAGGAAGCAACCTACAAATTTAAAGAATTCATTCTCAAAAATGAGTTCTACAGTTAACACAAGGAGAATGATGAATGTGGAATATTTTCAAGGTCAGGCTGTAGACAGTGTAGCCTTTTGAACAACTGTCATCATTGAGGGCATACTGAAAAGGCACAGCTCTAGGAGGGTTATTTGGGTATATTCAGGCTTTAAAGGCAAACTCTAAATGCCTTCAAAGATGTAATTTGCTAATGTAATTACAAAGTTATTCTGTTATTTCAATATAGAGGTACATTTTTCTTTTGCCAGTGATTAAAAATGGTCCCATTCCCCCCCAACCCCGATTAAATGGTTCATCACTTCTCTCAGTCAGAGGTACTGAATTATCTCAACAATGTAATTATTATAATTTGTTAAAAAGTCAGAGCTTCAGATAAACATTCTAACTCTTCCACCTATCACTCCTTTGATCAAACACATTACACATACAGCAATTTAAAAAAAAATGCTAGTAGGAAGTATCATTGGTTACATAGCTGAAATCAACTATAACACAAATGAGGTCAATCGGTTGTTTTCAGTGTTCACCATTTGGCAAACTGAGGTAGATAGTCAGCAAAGGGGCTTAAAAAGTCTTCTTTGCTCCAGTGATATATTTTAAGCTCTAGTCAGATATCTTGACCTTTCACATTTCTAACAATAAAACATTCAAAATAAGTCAGTTTGAAAATAAAACAAAAAAACATTCAACAAAAATTACCAAAAACACCCAGTAAGACATCAGGACTTTCACAACATGCTTTGGCTTCCTGTTCATTGTCCTTCGAACAGACATATATACTGTGAGAATGTCTGGCTTGGCTATCTATACTGGAAATTCATTTTTTTCAAAGCCCAGCATTGCAGACTGTAATTGTAAAGATGAGGTAGAAGTCTGCTCAGCAACCAATGGCAATGAAGGATCTTCACATTTATTCATGGCAGGATCTCCACCTGAATCACTGCCTAAGAAGGAATTGGAGGTAGGGGGTGTGGTACTTATAACTGAAGACAGATGTAGCTCATCATTAGACTCATGGGAGAATCTTCCAGAATCTCCTGTCTCATGGCTTCCTTCACTATTAGCTGAATGCTCTGTGTCAGCTGTAATCCCAAAGGGAACTTGGAAACTGGTTGGCTGGCCTGGAGAATTGGGGGAATCTTCATCACTTATTAATACAGTAGTACCTGGCTGATAAAAGCAGACTGTCTGAACAAACCTTCTTTGAGGCTGTAAAGAAAAAACAAAACAAAACACAGAAATGATAATAAAGCACATAAGTAAAATCTCAAGTACTAATAAGTGTAAATGATAATGAGTTTGTTTTCATGTGCTCTACAAAAAAAGCATTTTTTAAATATAAACAAGACATTGAATCATTTTAGTCATGTCTAACTATTCATGACCTCATTTGGGTTTTTTTTAAGGAAAAAATACTGGAGTAGTTTGCCATTTACTTCTCCAGCTCATTTTACAGATGAGGAAACTTGAAGCAAACTGGATTAAGTGACTTGTTCAAGGTCACACAGCTATTCTGTGTCTGAGACTGGATTTGAACTCAGATCTTCCTAACTCCAGGCAATCTAAACACTGTGCCAACTAGGTGCTCTTATAATAGAATTTCCTAAATATTTTCATTTTTGAAACAGTTCATTTTTATAGGCAGAGAAAGAACTTTTAGCAAACTTTCCTTTGTGCAGCTCTAATTAATGTCAGATCTATAATCAATAGCATCATAAATAAGATTTTAATAAGGAGCTTAAAAATTAATACACAGGTCTTTCTTTTATTTCTTTCCCCCTTTTATAAAAACTACTTCATATAGAGTAGAGTACTTTCAGGTTTGAATTTACATTCAGTTACCTGCTCAATTTTCACCTTTTTAGAGTCTTGGAAAAAAAGCCATTTCTTCTTAGGGTTATTTTTTGTTACAGGACCATAGCTATTAATAATTAGGTCAGTTCCACCCTAAAATGAAAATGAAAATTTAAAATTTTTAAACTTCAAAAACTTCTGCATATTACATTTGTGGTCAAAAGAAAATAATAGAACAAACAAGAAATAAAATACATTATATTGTTTCTTTGACTTTAGTAGCAACATGGGATATTAATAAGGTTATACCTAGACTGACCAATGACAATATAGCATGATACATATTTTGTGGTGTATATTATTTTATTTTAGATTTATCAAATAAATTTAATTTGCTATTCTAATTTCAATGCATGTTTTCTAAAGATGCAATGTGGTTATACATGGTCTTAACATGGGCTTAAAGCCAAACTGGGTTTATAGTTATTCTACTATTATACAATCCATTTGTGTTCTCTAATCAGCACTGTTGTAAGTTCGACTGAAGTAATAACCTACTGATTTTCTCTCACTTCTTTTTTTTTCTTTTTCTTTTATTATTTTTTTTTGCAAGGCAAATGGGGTTAAGTGGCTTGCCCAAGGCCACACAGCTAGGTAATTATTAAGTGTCTGAGACCAGATTTGAACCCAGGTACTCCTGACTCCAAGGCTGGTGCTTTATCTACTATGCCACCTAGCCGCCCCTTTTTTCTTTTTAAAAAATATTTATTTTCACTACAATAGTCTTGTTGTAAAAGTAAACATACCGCCCCCAACAAAGAGAGCAAAACCTCAAGAAAAATAAAGTGAGAGAAAAAGAAAAAAATATACTTCACACTGTGTTCGGATACCATCAGTTCTGTCTCTCAGATGGATCGCATTCTTTAGTATAAATCCATCAGAAAAGTGGTGCATACTATATTTCTATGATTCTGTGCATAAATAGTCAAGTATACTTTAATGGATTTATGATTCATCTCTATGGGTATTCTTACCAATAGAACAGATTATAATCCATCCATGCTTTCTTAGCTTTTCTCATTCCAATATATGTCTTTAAGTAAATCTACCTAACAAAATATAGGCTTTCCTCTAATTCTTTTAATATTAATTCTGTAATGTTCTTAATGTATCTGTCACTCTTTCTAAATGACTAAGTCACCTATTCTAGTCATGATAACGGCTCAGGGTCACATCTCCTATGAAGACTACTATGTCTCTGTCCATTGCACTTTGGGTTATTTATAGTTCTGAATGTTCCAAGGTTATGGTGGTCCATTATTCTGAGCAGCTGAATTACTGGTAGAGTAATGATGCTTAAAACTTTTGCTATTTTGTTGTTCAGTAGTTTCAGACATGTCCAACCCTTTTTAACCCCATTTAAGGTTTTCTTGGCAAAGATTCTGGAATATGAACATTTTTTTTAAGGTTTTGTTTTTTTGTTTTTTGTTTTTGCAAGGCGATGGGGTTAAGTGGCTTGCCCAAGGCCACATAGCTAGGTAATTATTAAGTGTCTCAGTCTGGATTTGAACTCAGGGACTCCTGACTCCAGGGCTCTATACAATGTGCCACCGAGCCACCCCCTGGAATGTGAACTTTTAATTCTGAACCTATACCACTGAAAGTTATTACAACTGTGTATACTTTTTGATCCAGTGATATCACTATTAGGTCTATCATCCAAAAAGACCAAAGTAAAAAGGAAAGG
This sequence comes from Macrotis lagotis, assembly GCF_037893015.1. NCBI lineage: Eukaryota > Metazoa > Chordata > Mammalia > Peramelemorphia > Peramelidae > Macrotis > Macrotis lagotis. The sequence continues at coordinate 167,947,814 of NC_133661.1, read as the reverse complement.
GTACTATATTACAAAAATATTGTAGCAGTTTTTCTTGTAGTGGCTTTAGAAGTGGAACTAAGGGAGCACCTATCAATTAGGGAATGACTGAACACATTATAGAATATGGATATAATAGAATATTAATGTTGGAAAAAATGAAAATGGGAATGTTTTCAGAGAAACCTGGGTAGACTTCTATGAACCGATGGTGAGTGAAGAAAACCAGGGGAACAATGACTATAATAACAACATTGTAAAGACAAACAACTTTCAAAAAATTAAGAATGCTGGTAAAAGAAATAAAAAAATGCTAAAAGACTAATGATGAAACATATTATCTGTCTCTTGAGAGAGGGAGGTTATAGATTCAGGGTACATAATGAGATGCATTTTTTTTGGACATAGTTAAAAACATGACTTTGTTTTTTCTTTATAGGTAGGAGAGGAGGGAGAAAAAATGTGGTTTTAGCCGAAAAAAAAATTCAAATTTAGAAAATAAATGAAAAAGATGAATTTCTAAAGCAGTGTACATTTGAGGATCATTCAAAGTCCTTCACGATTTCTCAACTGTGACTCAGACCAATCACCTCTTTATTCCTTTGGGAAACAAAAACTATTTTGCTTATGGGTTAACTTATTGATAAATATATTACACAGGGCAGAAAAATGCATTTATGTAACTGTAATACACTATTGCTTCTAAGCTCAGAGTACCTTTGCATCAATGAAGCTATTTTGTGCTATCATTGGTAATAAGGATTCTTCATTTTCTACAATTCCTTCCAGGTTCTTCCTCATCTCATTCCCATTGGCCAATGAAGTACTGGCTCGAGATAATTGCTCAGTTCCTGATTGTGAAATTTTGGAAGTAGATGTTTTCCTAAAATTTTTTTTAAATTGAAAAAAAATTATCACATATAATAAATATGTAAAAAGACCAAATTTATACAAATATATTGTGTGAAGAATACATTCTTTAACATTTTTTTCCTCTGGTGTGTACAGATATTACCATAACTGTCAGTCTCAAGAGTATGAGATTTTACCTTCATCACAAAATGCTTTATTTTGAGGAACCTACTATAATTCTTCCATTGATTTCTATACATGTAAAACCTTTTCCCTTAATAATTAAGCATTAATTCTCTAAGATTTATGAAGTGCTTCAGTTGTTAAGTATTATTTATTTTCCGTTTGGGTATAAGCAATTATTTTCTTATCATTTGCTAAAGATTTCTGAGATAACTTTTAGCTTGTTATGCAATTGAAACAGTTTTACTCTTTCATATTTTAACTGTAGTGATGAGTAATAACAGTACAGATGATGAAAAAGACTTTGACATAGGAAATGTGAAGAGATTTAGTAATTCATTAGATCATTAATCATTAGATTATTCATTTAATCTAAAATCATGGACTTAAAACATTTCTTTTAAAAAAGCATTAAAATTACAAAATGAGACATTAAAATTGAACTATTTTATCTAAAAGTGACATAATTTTTTATCAGTATTACATGTTTATACAGTAAATTCTAGATGATCAGCAAAGAAGGGTAACAGAAGCATGAAATTTAAAAATCTTAGATGTTTGTTTTTGATTTTTAAAAAGTAGATTTAACTAAATAATGATATCTCTTCTAGACTAATATTAAAATTAAAAATACATTCTCTGAGTGTAAATCAATTAAGGATAATAAATGAAGGTTATGAATGAATGGCTAAAAGAACTAAAATGTAAAACCTTTGGTCTAAAGAAAAGATAATTTTTATAAGTATAAAAACTGATTGTATATTATCTACATAAAAATTTAGACTATATCCTTGGGTTGGACTGATAATATTTCAAAAAAGACGTAAAAACATCTCATTCTTGTAAAAAGGATATTTGTATGTTAAAATTATTTTTTTACCTCTTTACTAAACAGGAAATTTTTTGCTGCCTCCACCCCAAACTATTCCTTATACTTGTTATAGCTTATCACAGGAAATTTGGAGACTGCCATCTGCATTTAATTGTTGTAGAAATCAACACTGGATTTTGAACTCACCAAAAAGTTTTCTAATTCCCCTTTGAGTTTTAGGAAGAAACAAGTTACAACTTAAGTAGTTATCAACTTTTCCATCTCCATTTTAAGACATATTTAACTGTTTAAACTAGAATGGCATGAATGATGACAACCTGGCTCAAGACTGCTTAGGATCCACTGTTCAAGCAGCTACAAATCAATGCTGGTTTGAAATGGTAACACCAAAATTGCCCAGTTTTTCTCTGTAAAATTCTATTCATCTCATATTCTGTTACAAAAATCTCCAAATAGTTCTTTTTAATTACAGATCAAGACAAGTTATTTTTATATCAGCTTCCTCAAAAGAAGTAAACTATTTATATTACTCTGGTTACTTGTAGTCATAAAAATTTATTAGTTCTTCCTGAACAATGAATCATTTAGGCATTTGAAATGGGTACCTGAATATGCAGAAATCCAAGAAGTTTTCATTAATAATCAAGTGCCTCATATTTAGTGCATTATATAGAAATAGCCCGAGTGTTCTAGAAGTTCATTTAAAACACTAAAGAAACCAAGATATTTCCTTGAATATTTCAATAGAGTAGCAGTTTGTTTTTACAAAGTAATCAACTTAATGATGACAAAATAATGTCACACGATTTATTTGTTAGAATGTGTAATTAATTCTAAAGAATCCCATTAAAGTACAAAAACATAGATGAGAGTTTTATTTGGAAAAATACTAGCTCTGCCCCACAATTTTACAAAAAACCTCTCTATACCATAGCTTTTATTAATGTAGTTTGCTTTGTGGTTTATAGTTATTAGTACTTTCTTTTAAAACATCCAAGATCTCTGTCAATGAAAACATACCTGACTTTGCTTCGATAGATCAAAATGAGGATACAGATAAGTATGCAAGTCAGTGCTATGCAAACACCAACAACAATGCCAGTCATCGACTTCTGGTCCAATTGATAATAACTGGAATAAGCTGTGGTGAGGGGGGGAAACAGTGTATTTATTTCAAAGATTATATCATAAAAACAAATGTTACATTTCAAAGAATTCTTAATTATTTAGTTTTATCTTGTTTCACTTCTTCCTAAGGAAGAATATTGAATATTTTCCATAGAGAATGGCATTGCATGCCTATAATCTCTCATATCAGGAAGGCTGAGGCTGGTAGATTTCTTTATCTTGGAAAGTTTAAAGTTATAGTGGGGTAATCAGGTATACTTAGCTAAGTCTGTTTATGTGCATATACACACACTCACATATATATATTATATATATGTATATATTATATATACATATATATACACTAGCTAACATATAATTAAATGTAAGAAAGAAATGAAGGAACAAAGGAAAGCAGAATAGTTTCAGATAGAAAATGTATATAATATTATTTTTTTTTACAACCAAGAAAGTCCATTAGCTAGTTTTATTTCATTTTGGGTTTTTTTGGGTTTTTTTTTTTTAGTTCTTAGGGTTTTTTTTTTTGCAAGGCAATGAGGTTAAGTGGCTTGCCCAAGGCCACACAGCCAGGTAATTGTTAAGTGTCTGAGGCTGGATTTGAACCCAGGTACTCCTGACTCCAGGGCCGGTGCTCTATCCACTGCGCCACCTAGCTGCCCCTAGTTAGTTTTATTTCAATGTGTACAAAATAGTGATATTTCCAGATACATGGAAGGATTACATTCTAGTTAAGTCAGCTGAGAAGCAAACTCTCCTAGACTGTAGGTAGTCTCTACATTATATCTGTAGTTAACAGATTATTTTTATGATTTAGAGACAGGGACTGGACCTATTATTGCAATTCCTAGATAAGAAAGGTGTTGGCACCTTCTCTGCAGTATAGTCTTAGAGAGTTATCTAAAACCCTCAAAGCTTAGGCAACTTGTCATCAAGAGGCATCAAGCCAATATGGGTTCCTTGCTCTAAGGTCAACTCTCTGGCCACTATGCCATATAGAAATTTAACATTAAATAACCTTCATTCTCATCTTGTGGTTGCACTATGGCCACTCTCTGGTTTTGACTTTTGCTATCACCTTTACCTCTGTTCCTGCTGTATCTAGTACTGAATGCCTGTTTTCATGACAACCCACATTGTGTTGTAGCCTTCTACCCCCTCACTGCCTCCTCCTTGGTAATGCTAGTACTTTGGCAGGCTACAGATTCATGCTGGTCTGAAGCTTTCAAGAGGACCTGTCCCACTGTTAAATAGCTTCTGTGGGAGGAAATCAGTAAACATTTTCTTTCACACTTTCTATGGAAAAAGAAAGCAGCGCCCTTCTTAGCCTAAGTGTAGCTAATGCTCAGTTCCAGGCAAGAGAACAGAGAAGTTGCCTACCATTTATTCTTGAATATAGTTCATGAAAGTATGTCAGAGAAGAGAGGTATTTTAAGTCCAGTAACTTCAGATAGCACTAAAGTGGCTTCCTTAAATAGTGACAACACAGAAGGCAAACAACAGTACCAAGCATTGAACAGTGGCATTAACAAAATTAGTTAACTGGTATTAACTAGTGCCAGTATTAGAAGAGTTATGCTAATGAGGTAGAGAGAAGGTAGATGTAAGACAGCCTTAACTAACTAGAGAATTTACTGAAAAAAATTATTTAAGGCAATGGGGTTAAGTGACTTGCCCAAGGGTCACACAGGTAATAAGTATCTGAGACAGGATTTGAACTCAGGTCCTGTGCTCTATCCACTGTACCACCTAACTGCCCCAGCATTTACTTTTAACTTTATGTTAGCTTGGAATTCTACATATTGGGTTTATTTATGGTTTCAAGCTCTGCACATAATCACATAGACACTGTTAGTGGGCACTTTTGGTACATGCTGGGGTACTTTCTCTACTTATACATAGATGTGTTCAATTTATAGTCAACATGGAGGAAGACTCTATCTCCTCTTTTTCCATAAATAACAGACAACTTTGTGGAAGATGTAAAATAGGCAAAATAATTCTGATTGTAGAATATGATTTTTCTCAGTAGAAGAGTTAGATTCCTGAGGCCATGTATAAATTGTGTGGGTGGCAAAAATGTAAGAGAGAAATGATTTCCCCATCTAGATGATTGTTGAATCATTCTGCTGATTATGGCTTTTGTTACAGATTTGTTCCCTCAGCAATTGGTACTACCAGTTTCTGTACAAGATATTAAGTCATTGTTAACTCTGCCAAAGGACCAAAAAGAATAGCTAGAGAATTAGAGGCAAGTAGATCCAATTGCAGATTCAAATATGGGAAGGTACAAAGAGAAAACCAGAAGAAAGTAATAAAAGAAATGAAGTAGGTGACCTTTGGTGGAAGGTTTAGAAGTAAAGAATAACAAGTATTGAGATAGCTACCTATTTGAGGGATTAAAAATAAGACTAAAGAGACTTTTCTTCTCTCCCTAAGACTGGAGAAAAAAATACATCATCTCTACAGACCTTTGGCATCAGCAGAATCTGAATGTTTTGGCCTTTGATTTGATTCAGAAGTTTCCTTTGGAAGAACTGCAAGCTCTACTGAATTCGAGAAGGGTCCCTCTCCCACTTCATTGGAAGCAGCTATCTTCACAATGTAGACGTTTCCCGCCACCAGATTTTCTAGCAAAGCCATGGTTATTGCTCCTACAAATACATACATTCTTGTTAGCACAAGAGAATTCTCTTGATGACATCTCCCATTTATTTAATACTTTACAAAATACTTTTCATACATTCTATTTGATCCTTTTAACAAAGCCTATATGAAAGGTAGTTCAAGCACTATTATTTCTGTTTTATAGATGAGTAAAACTGAAAACCTCAGCAATATTAACTGATTTGTCTGAAGTCACTTAGCTAAGTGGCAGACCGGGAAATTCAAAAAGATCTTAGGAGTACAATCCCCAAATACCATTCCTTAAATAGAATTCTAAAAAACCAATCAAGTATTTATTAAGCATCTACTATGTGCCAAGAATTGTGATGGTAGATAAAATGCAAAGAAATAATTTCTACTCACAAGGAACTTATATTCTAATGAGGGTAAGAGGATGAGCACAACAAACACATAAATAAAATATATAAAATAAATATAAAGGAAGTAAACAAATTCAAATAAATACAAAGTGGTTAAATATAATTGTAAGGGAAGGATCTTTAGCAGTTTTGGAAGATCAGAAAAGGCTTCCTGTTGAAAACTGTATTTATACTGTGAAGGAATAGGGAGATTGTTTGAAGCAGAGATGAAGAGCAAGTGTATTTCAGCAGTGGTGGAAGGCCAGTACAAAGACATGGAGGAAGAAGATGGAACATCATGTGTGAGAAACAGAAAGTCAGTTTGCAGATTTCAGAAAAGAAGCAATAACTAAAGATTTTTTGGGTCCAGGCTATGAAGGGTTTAAAATCCAATCACACAAATTTATATTTTATCCTGGAGTTAAAATTGAGTAAGGAATATATTTGGTCACTTAAGAAAAAACACTTTAATGGAGAGTGGCCTAGAGTAGGGAAAAAACTTGAAGCAGGGAGACCAATTTGATCACTTCAATAATCTAGGTGAGAGGTGGTGACAAGGGTCTCAATTAAAGTGGTAGCTATGTGAGTAGGCAAAAGGAGTTTATTTCTTTTGTTTTGGTTTTTGCAAAGGTCAAGTGACTTGCCCAAAGTCACACAGCTAGATATTATTAAGCGTCTGAAGCTGGATTTGAAATCAGGTCTTCCTGACTCCAGGACCAGTGCTCTATCCACTAAACCACCTAGCTGCCCCCCCCCCAAAGTTCATTTTAAGAGCTATTGTGGAGGTAGAAATTGCAAGATTTGGCAGTTATTGTAAGACTAATATCCTAATTATTTCTCATTTTGCAAGTTCATTTTTCCTTAAAAATTATTAAAACTTTTTTTTTATATCTGGTTAGCTTAGGGGAAGAAGGGCTCACACTGTTGACATATCTCATCATCGTCTGAATATAAAATAGCCATGAGGAGGTCCAAGGATGCTCTAATACATGACTGGTAGATCATGATGAGTAATACAAGCAAGGGAGTTGTGGTCAACTTAATCAGCTCAAAGAGCCATCAGTGCTTATCCTTGTTTAATGCTCTTCATTTGCAATTGCTAATAAATTCCTTTTATGGGGGTGGCTAGGTTGCACAGTGGATAAGGCACCAGCCTTGGAGTTAGGAGTACCTGAGTTCAAATCTGGCCTCAGACACTTAATAATTACCTAGCTGTGTGGCCTTGGGCAAGTCACTTAACCCCACTGCCTTCAAAAAAATCTAAAAAACAAAAAACAAATCCTGTTGAAACCTAATCAACTAGGAGCCTGACTGGAGTTAGAACAGTCTACAACAGCAATTATCCTAGCTAGATAATTTAGTGAGGGACAATGAGAAGTCAAGGATAATGCTAAGGTTATGAACCTGTGAAACTGGAAGAATAGCTGTGACTTAAACACAGATAGGGAATTTTAAAACAGGGGAGGGTTGTGATCAAAGATAACCAGATCCTTATTTTAATTTGAGAGGACTCCATTCAGTTTGGAATACCAACAGAGAAATGGTAATGTAAGATTGAAACTCAAAAAGAAATGAAAGAATGAATAATATTTGCTTTCTAATAAATGGATTTCCAAGTTTCCTATGTGAACAACATAGATGTGAGAAAATGAGGAATTAATATGCATCTTTAAATATTTGATGAACCTTGACATGAAATGTCTATTTGAAGCTCTACAATGATTTGTTGTGGTTTAGCCAGATATGTCTTGAAGTTTTTTTGGCAAAGATAATGAACTGGTTTGTTATTTCCTTCTCCAGTTCATTTTTATACATGGGGAAAAAGAGGCAAACAGGGTCACATTTGACTTGCTCAGAGTCACATAACTAAGCGTCTGAGGTCACATTTGAACTCACATCTTCCTGAGTCCCCATCATGTACCAAACTGCCCAATTATAATGTTAACATTATATTGAACTTTTTTTTAAGAAAAAAAAATAAGGAACCCAAATTATGAGAATTCCTGAAGGAAAGAATTCTAAGTAAGAATTTTTCCTAACTGCACCTGTGGATAAACCACACAAGTTTGCCATGACTCTGGGATACCCTGACAATAGTTCCAATGAGTCTATAACCAAGAACTTTATATCAGATGAACTATTGTTCCCTGTTGTTTCTGTAATGGGAAGTCAGCTAGACCTAATGCACACAGCACCACTTCAGATCATGGGGTATGAGACAACTAAACTAGAATGGCAATATCAGGACTTGCCTAGAGGATGTTTTGGTGATCTTAGGTTTCAACTTGACCTTAAAAGCATGTGATCTACTTTAGAGTACAACTGTTGGATAAACACACAGAACCCTATATTTAGAATTTACTTAGGCAAATAGAATAAGAAACAAAAAAAGATACTTCCTGACATACTACATTCAGCTGGTATAAGGAAGGCTTCAAGCTATTCACCTTTTTAAAATTTTATTTGATGTTTAAATTTAATTTTTATTTTTAATTTGACAAATAAAGAAACAACTAAATTGAATTACTATTGTTTTGAAATTCTTTTTTTTTTACAGAAAACCAAATATGTTTAATTCTGAAAACAGTGGCTTAGAAAATTTCAAAATAGCTTTATTTTCTTTCCAAATAAGTCTCATTTTGAAACAGTGAGGTTATTTGATACTTCCATTTTAAGCATTATTTTATCATTTTCATGATCAGCAAATATGTAAAAGAAAAGGCTGTTTTTTTAATAGACAAAACAAAATCTACCTCAAAAACTCTAGCTCTTTTATAAACAAATGATTAAAAAAAACTTCAAAAAATAAACAAAATTAGAAGCAAAACATGAGGACTTTGTGACCAAAGCAGTCATAGATTTCATTCAGCAACATTATTAAAAGGCAAAAGTTCATATTGCAGAATTAGAGATTCTTTCCTAATGGTGTCTTTCAGATGAGCTGAATCATTCAAGAGCCCAAGCTCTTTGGGCTGATTTACTGCCCACCAGATGTAGAAAGTCTGTAACCTCTGATCTACTTGGAGATCAAAAAGGGGGTGAAAATCATTCTTCAAACTGCACAGTCAGTAATTAACCATCACATTATTGCCTGACATTTTATCAAGTCACCATTTTAGACAATAACATCATAGAAACTTAATAAACAGTTTTTAAATCATTGGAACTCATGTAATAATTTGCTTCTTTTTAATATTAAAATTTGAACTGGTAAGGGAACATTTTAAATGTTTACATCTAAGAACAATAAAAGTCGGTGTGTGTGTGTGTGTGTGTGTGTGTGTGTGTGAGAGAGAGAGAGAGAGAGAGAGACAGAGAGATTAAAAGAGAGATTAACAGAGAGAATCAGATAGTCAAACAGAAAGAAACTTTAATATCAGGCAGATTAACAGAGATAAAGGACAACCTATTCTGGTAGTAGAGTTGGAGGAAGGGTATTGGTGCCAATGACAATGATACCAAGTTTTTAGATTTGTGTCTAATTTTTCATGACCCCTTTGGGGTTTTCTTGGCAAAGATACTGAAGTGATTTGCCATTTTCTTCTCTAGTTCATTTTACAGATGAAGTAACAGGGAAATATGGTCAAATGACTTGCCCAGGATCACATGGATAATAAGTTTATGAGGTCAGATTTGAACTCAGGAAGATAAGTCTTCTTGACTCCAGGTCCAGCACTCTATTGTACTACCTTGCTGCCCCAATAACACTCAGACAACCCTAGAAGACATATTGAGCATATGAGAGAATTCAGGAAGTCAAAATCATACAGTTACCCTAGTTATAAAAAGGACATGATTTAAAGATGACTCCTTTTCTTTCCAAATATTTATATCACAACCCTTGTGCCTTGTCAGGAGGAGAGACTAAAGAAAATGGGAGCTATATAGGAAATTTTGTCTAGAGGAAATAAGATTCAGACAGCTATGAGTCTCTTTTAAAAAAAATTTTATTGATAGCTTTTATTTTATAGGCATTTTAAAATATACTTCTTTTATTCCACCAAATAAATTATTTTTCTTGTGTTGGTTTATTTTGTCTGTTTTTTAAAATATTACTAATATGGAAATATATGATTATACACATATAACCTATAACAAGCTGCTTGCTATCTTACAGAAGGGGAAGGGAGAGAGGAAGAAAAAGAATTTATAACTCAAAATTAAAAAATAAATATTAAAAATTAGTTTTTACATGTAATTGGGAAAAATAAGTCTAAATTAAAAAGATGTTCTAATCAAATTAAATGGAATGAAGTTATTTTCTCCCACTAGATGGTGCTCTAACATTTCTTGAAAAAGACAAGACCAAGAATTGAGACTAAGCAAAATGTAATTTCATTAAAAAATTCTAGATGCAAAGTGATTAAAAGCAACAAAATAACAACAAAAACAAAAACAACCCCCCCAAAACCCCCCAAAGTCTGCCCATATACTTAAGATTCTTCATTTTTTAAACACAACACTTTGGTTACAGCTCAAATGCCTTGAAGCAATTTAAGTCACATATAAAAAGACCCCAAATTGACTCATTCCACAAAGCCCAAAACATTGTTCAGGCAACTGTTCTTATATGGAAGACCTCAAATATCAGGTGTCTGGTTTAGGTTTGTATGCTGTATTGTGGTGTGATAAACTGATTTTCAATATAAAGGGTGTGTGTGTGGTTTGATGTGATAAGCCTAGGAAGAAAGTCATTTTGTGATAAAGATTAGTAATGAACTTACCAATCCTGATATCAGCAGATATACCAGTAGCTGTAATCAATATGTCTATTCTTCCTGAAATATTAAATTTAGGCTCATATCTACTTAGACCAGATGACTTCTTTTTTTTTGTTATTTTTTAGATGACTTCTTTAAATGTCATTATTACTTTCCCAGGAAAACAAGTACTATGAAAGGGAAGAGGCAAGGGAATAAGCATTTATAGGGTCTATCATGATCCAAACCTGCACGGTGCTAAGTAAGCACTTTTTGCAAAAATTGTCTCATTTGTTCCTTGCAACAACTGCTATTATTCAAGTAAGGCACTGCTATTATTCATGTTTCACAGATGAGGACACTAAGGTAATCAGAGGTTAAGCGACTTGACCAAGGTCTTCCTTGCAGACCTAGCATACACCACCTCTTCCAAAAATCACCATTGAATTTTGAGTCCCCAAACATCATCTTAGCTCTCTCAGGGGGTTTTCTGATATTCTGAAATAATTGTTTGATAATAAACCAGCAGATTGAATTTTCCAAGGCTGTCTTATCAACAGCTGATTTTGAACAATATATTTATAGTTTCCAAAATTATTCCTATTTGAATATTCAAGAACCAAGACTGTTTTCTTTGTCAAAGTCATTTGAATCAAGGTTATAGTAATTGGGCTTATTAATAAATATGGATATTTAAGAATTTGGAATCCTTTAGACAACTCAATTAATACTAAGTCTTAATTCTTTAGTAAAAATTAATGCAAAAGGTTTTTAAGTGCTCAGGATGGCTTAATGGATAGAGTGCTAATGAGCCTGAATATCACCTTATTAGTTAGGTGATCACTGGGGAGTTACTTCCTCTTCCTGGGTTTATTTCCTCTTATGCATAAATGAGGTTATTATAAAAATGCTTGTAATTCTCACCTCAAAGTTGGTTGTATGGCTCAAAAGAAAGAATGCATTTAAAGTGTTTTGCAAACTTTAAAGCACTACATGTCAGTTATTATTTTCAAAACATTCAGCAGAAAATATTTATTGTGATAATTAATGTGAATTAATGAAAAGGCTAAGTTAAAAATTATTTCTAAAGAAATAAAATCCTATAAGTTTCTATTAGTTTCAAGAATAAAAATAATGAGGTAGTCTAAAAGAAGGCAGAAAGGTATTATGAAATTGGGATTTGGGAGAATTGAATTCTTGTCCCAACTTTGCCATTAAAGTGTTGGCAAATCACTTAAATGTTTGGAGTTCCTTCTAGATCTAAAATCCTTTGATAAAGTGTTTACCTAATTAGAATCTCTGTTTTAATAAATAGATATGAGTAGATAAATATTAATTAGCTTATGCTACTACTGCAGATGGCTTTTTGTCTAGTTTTTACTAATAAGTTATCCTATATTATATTTATAATATCCTATTGATCGACTATCCCAGGTTATGTCTCCTCTTGTCTGGGAACTATATCTCTTCTTCTTAGTGCCTTCTCTGGAACTCTCTATATTCGGCCTAATCTTAGCTAGAAACTTCTTGGACTTTGACCTTGGGGCTGGAAACAAATAAGACAACTAGGTTAGATGCCCCCATCTCTTTATAGTTGATCTTTTTTTTTTTGCAAGGCAGTGGGGTCAAGCAACTTGCCCATGCTTACACAGTTAGGCAATCACCAAGTGTCTGAGGCCTGGATGTGAACTCAGGTCCTCCAGACTCCATCCTCTCTGCCACCTAGCTGCCCCTTTATATTTGATCTTTAAGATGTAATTATTCCAAGTTGAGTCTTATGAAGATCAAAATTACATGAGCTATGGTTCCAGAAGATCTAGAATATTGTAATTTCCTCTTTCTTGGATGACCTGAAGAACACTGAGATGGATTGATTAACTGCTAACTTTTTTTTTCCAGTTCTTGACAATCATGATCACATTTACCTTCCCGGTGTAGAACTTGCCATTCTCCAGCAATCCAAGCCTTCCTAGAAGCATACAGGATGGTGTAACGAGTCACAACTGTTGCAGGACCATCAGGGGGTTTCCAAGAAACCAAAGCAGTGTCATCCTCTATCAAAGTCACCTTCACTCCAACTGGTGGGCCTGTTGGCGCTATCCACAGACAAAAACATACAATATTATTTGGGGGAAATGGTTCATTAGTATTTAAATTATCTTAGCTGATACACTTAGGAGAAAAATTAAGCATCTGGAAATAACTATAAAAGGCTCAAAATAAAATCTTAAGAAATTATTAGGTATATTTCATTTCACACATGTCTTTTAAAGACCTAAATCAAAGCATGAAAACTTCTGAACAGAAGAGAGTGACTCTCAACACTGCCTTAGAGTGAGTGCAAGAGTGGATAACAAAATACAAGGGGAAAAAACTCAGAAAAAAAATTCTAGTATTATAAACTTGCAAAAGTCAGCAAAGGGGCAGGAGACAATAGGACATGGTGGTTAGAAAATTAGCTTCTGTGGGGACAACCTAATACTTCTGATATATACTGGTTGATCCTGGACAACTTATCTCAAGAACCTCCAAAAGTTTAAAAAAAGTTAAAAAAAAAGAATCAAATGAACTGTTCTATCAGAAGATTGTGATCTCTAAAAAATGTTTTTTGCTTCTTGTTCACTGAAAGGGTAACTATATAGTATGACAATGGAGCCTTTGTTCTCCCCCAGTGCAGGTATCTATAAAGATTATATCCAAATGTATTATAAATATTTAATATTCTACTTGGTATTGCTATACCTGAAGTCTGCATATGGTCTCTATTTTATAAAAGATAGTTAGTTCTCATTTATTTATAACTAGCTTTAAGCACAGAGTATTAGATAAATTCAAATGTATTTACCATATAAATGCTTTTGTGTTATCTTGCAATTACTTAAGATATCTGATTAGTAAATTAATTGATTGTTCCTATGTTGATACTTCTGATTTAATTTACCAGAACACAAATTTCTATAAACTACTGGCTTGTGAAAATGGTATATATATATTAGACCTCAAAAATGATAAACTAATTGTTTACTCTGTTCAGAAAGTTAATTATTTTTGTGCTTTTAAAAAGGCCCTTTAATATTTTACATGATTATATAATTTACTAAATTAAGTCTTTTTTCTAAGATGAATAATATATTTTCTTATATTAGCCTGAAAGTACAAAGTTAGTCTACAAGTACAAAAAGAAACCAACTTTGAGACCAAAAAATATTTCATCATATTCTAGGGGAGATTTGAATAGAGGGCGATCCGTTTTACTATAAATATATTGAGGCATGAAGTTTTAAATGACCACAGTTTAACTGATCATAAGTTAACAGTATAACAACTGCTTAAGATGGCATTATTATAATATGCACATATAGTACTGATGTGTCAGTATAATAAACAAAATGATAAAAATCACAGTGAGCTATATAATTCTAGTATTGCTTAATGACTAAATATGGCAAAGGGGCAGAAAACCCAAAATGAGTATCAGGGACAAATTAAAGATGACAGGACAAATTAAAGATGATAAAACAAGCAACATATGTTGCTTGAATTTCATATTTTAAGACAGAGGTTTATAAAAATGAATTCAGTTTGATATTTAAGATGTCCCAAGACTATACAAATAAACTTTTTCCCTTTCTTTTGTAGTGGGAGGTGTGGATAAAAGGGAAGTTATTTCCAACACTTTTGGTATGATACAGACATGAAGTCTAAAATGTGAACAATAACCTCAAAAACCATTTGGAAGAGAAATGTATTACCTTTACTAAATTCTAAAATTTTCTATCAGTCTAAATACAATCTGATGGTAGCAACTATGAAAGTACCTGCTTCAAAATAGTTACTTTCTAAACTGTCAATTTTCACAACATAAATACAAGGTGACATTCCTTTACCTTCTGGTAGTGTCGAATGGTAAACTACAGGGCTCCAGGGACTGGAGAGCTGATCCACATGCAAACGAACAGCAAATTCATATTTGGTATTTGGTTCTAAGCTTTGAACCAACATATGAGTTTCTGATCTATGTTAATAAACAATAGACTTGTTAATAATGATACCTCATGATTCAGACTTTAGCATTTCAAATCAATACAAAGGAAACATTACTTCTATTCATTCTCATTCATATTATTTTTATAGTGAGTTCTGTTAGAATGAAATAAATCTACATGAATTTATATGACAATAAACCCGAGGATTTGCTGTTAGAGACAATCAACAATATAACCAATCCACACAAAAAGGGGACTACTGTATCACAAATTCAGTTGCACTGATGGCCAAATCATGTTTCCTATGTACATAGAACAGTGTCTCACATCAAAGCAATCCTATAATAAGGAATACATCTTCTTTCCCTCACACTAATATTAAAATACTTTTGGGGGAAATTTTCACATTAAAGATATTAAGTTCTTAAATTAAAAAGCTTTTGCACCATTGTAACTAAGATCAAAAGAAATGTAGTAAACTAGGAAATAATCTTTACAACTAGTATTTCTGACAAAGGATTCATTTCTAAAATATACAGAGAACTGAGTCAAATTTCTTTTAAAAAAAAAAAGCCATTCCCAAATTGACAAATGGTCAAAGGATATGCAAAGGTAATTTATAGATAAGGAGATCAAAGCAATCTAGTCATAAGAAAAATTGCTCTAAATCATTACTTATTAGAGAAACGCAAATTAAAGCTTCTCTGAGGTACACCTCACACCTCACAGACTGGCCAATATGACCAGAAAGGACAATGATCATTGTTGGAAGGGTTGTGGGAAATATGGGACACTAATATATTGTTGGTGGAGCTGTGAATTCATCCAACCTTTCTGGAGAGCAGTCTGGAACTATGCCCAAAGGGCAACAAAAATGGGCATATTTTTTGACCCAGAAATACCACTACTGGGCCTATACCCTGAAGAGATGATGAAAAAGTCTAAAAACATCACTGCTAGGGGTGGCTAGGTGGCGCAGTGGATAAAGCACTGGCCCTGGAGTCAGGAGTACCTGGGTTCAAATCCGGTCTCAGACACTTAATAACTGCCTAGCTGTGTGGCCTTGGGCAAGCCACTTAACCCCATTGCCTTGAAAAAAAAAACATCACTGGTACAAAAATATTCATAGCAGCCCTGTTTGTGGTGGCAAAGAATTGGAAATCAAGCAAATGTCCTTCAGTTGGGGAATGGTTTAGCAAACTGTGGTATATGTATGTCATGGAACACTATTGTTCTATTACAGACCAGGAGGGATGGGAATTCAGGGAAGCCTGGAGGGATTTGCATGAACTGATGCTGAGTGAGATGAGCAGAACCAGAAAAACACTGTGTACCCTAACAGCAACATGGGGGTGATGATCAACCTTGAAGGACTCACTCATTCCATCAGTGCAACAATCAGGGACAATTTGGGGCTGTCTGCAAAGGACAGTGCCATCTGTATCCAGATAAAGAACCATGGAGTTTGAACAAAGTCCAAGGACTATTTCCTTTAATTTAGGAAAAAAAAAACCTGATATCTTATTGTCTGATCTTGTTATCTCTTATACTTTATATTTCTTCCTTAAGGATATGGTTTCTCTCCCATCACATTCAATTTGGATCAATGCATATCATGGAAATAATGGAAAGACTGTCAAATTGCCTTCTGTGGGGGGCGGGGTGAGGGGAGGGAAGTAAGATTAGGGGAAAAATTGTAAAACCCAAAATAAATAAAATCTTTAAAAAGAAAAAAAAGAATGAAGGACAAACAACAACAACAACAAAAAGATATTAAGTTCAAGTACTAAAAAATAATCACAGCATCTTGGCTAGTAATATATAATCTAGTGGATCTAACAATGATTTACATATTTTAAACTTGTCAAGTAATAACAAAAATCCCCTTATTGGGGATTTGCATTATTTGCATTTAATAATTTCCTTATTCTGAAATCAGTTCTTCAATATTTTCTTAGTTCTAATTCAACTCTTCCATTTATGGGAAAACTAACAGCTATATTAAATCTACCATTCTTGAGTTGAATGATTTAGGAACATTAAAAGAAATATTGCATCCTACAATCAGAGTTCTTTCCTACTGCTTTTTAATGCTAATGCAGTGAATCCTTCTTTTTGAGATTACTTTCCATTTGCACTACATGTGTGTGAATATACACATTTTCCCCATTTAGTATATTCCCCATTAGAATCCTTGAGAAAAAGGACTCTGCTTTTGCCTTTTTTTGTTGTTGAACATACAGCACAGTGCCCAATCCACTGTAAGCACAATGCTTAATGACTAAATATGACAAGGGGGCTGAAAACCCAAATGAATATTAGGGACAAATTAAAGATGATAGAACAAGTATGTGAAAATGGGAAAGGAAAGAATAGACTATGAATAGAAGCTACATACGTTTGGAGATACTGAACCAAAGAAGCATTCTGAAGGCCCACAGGGTTACAGCGGATGGTGTAATTAATTATCTGTGCAGAGGTAAAGGCAGGCCTCCCCCAGTGCAGGTAGACAGAAGATGAGGTATTAGCTTTTGCATAAAGATGATGGGGTGGTGGTGGTGGAGGAACCAGACGATCACGAACAGCTATTTTAAAACAAGACAATACTGCATTGCGGGCAAGCAAAAATTCAGTTAAAACTACAGCAAAATCATAACACCACCACCTCTTGAAAACAGTTTTGTACAGAAGTACATAATGCACAGATACTATCATTTTAAAACATCAACTACTCTTCTGTTAGCCTGATAAAGTAGGAAATATCATGACTTAGAGTTGAAAATAAAAATTGTTATTAATGAAGTATATATTGAAAGGCTTCACTGAAGTCACTCTGAGAGTCTATAAACAGTAAATAGATTCATGACTAAGAACTACACATTCTTTTTGTCTAAAATGCACAATGATTTTTATGAGAAAATTAGTTTTAGAATTAAATATATTAGTAGACAATCAGGAGGTAAACCATTCCATGTAGTAGTAAAAAATAAATACCAAGAGGGTAAACAGATCATTAAAAGGTTATTTAATTGTCAAAGGTTCCTAAAATTATCTCTTTTCTTTAGGGAAAAAAAACAAGTGTAGTCCGTATGTAAAAGCTTTGCAAAATTATTTCATGGAAATTTAGTACTTACAAACACATCCTGGGGTACTGACTGTTTGGTCTGCTTGATAACCATCTTCCATATTGTTATATGCCAGCAACCTCACATGATATTTTCTTCTTGGATCTAAAGAGAAAAGAACAGATATAAGAGCAAATTTCAGAGTTACAAGGTTATTGCAAGAGATTTCTGGGATTTTGATTTAAAGGAACTTTTGGGGAACTCAGACAAAATATTTTTTGGTATTAGATAAAAACTTTTCCCCAAGTGTGATATTCCTTCTTCTTTTTTGGTAGTATATATTCATTCAACTATGTGCCTCTTTCTCTTTGGTAAGCTGTCATTACTCAGCTGTTATTTAAAAAAATTCAGTTTAAACTTAAACACTTAAAAATCATTTCCATAAATACATACAGAACACAAAAAGAAATCTATATGAAAACATGAATATGTTTCAAAATGCTTGTTTGAAATACATACATATGTATATGCATACACATATATATGAAACAAGCTGTTATTTTTCAAATCTGTCCTAATTATGTTTTCTTCTGATCTTCCCTCCATTCTCTTCTGTGAATATTTTAGTGTTTCAATGGTCTCCCCTTTTTTGTGGTATCATTTGCTAATCCAACCCACAAACAAGAGAAAGAAAATAAGCATGATTAACTAAAATGAATCCACATACTGTAACCATGACCAAAAAATGTCGGTCTCATTCAGTAAGGTGCCCATCAGCTCTCTCTGAGGAAGTAGGTAACATGTTTTATCATAGTTCCTCTGGAGACATAGTTGTTCCATTTTTCTGACCAAAGTTCAGGGTTGTTGTCCTTATAAATTGTTCTCTTGATTTTGCTTATTTTATTATGCTAATTCATACTATAAAATAAAGGATTCTCTGAAATCATCTCTTTTGACATTGTACAGATAATCTTCCACTACTTTAACTTACCACGATCAGCTCAAATACTCCCCAACTGTCTAAGAGGCAATATCATGCACCCTCTTAGATTCTAATTCTTTTCTTTTCTTTTCCTTTGTTAATCCCCACCCCCACCCCACACCCTTCTGGATTTTGAAGTTTATCTTGCTTAATGACTATTGGAGTCTTTCTAGACTTGCTTGACCCTCTAGCTCTAACAGATACAAATGATTTTTTCATTTATGATTTCTTGAAATATCAGGTCAAGGTTGTTTTTTGAATCATAATTTACAGGGAATGAGTGATTCTTAAATTAGATTTTAATCTATCATATATTTTTATATTTAAGCTTTTGATGTTTTAATATTTCTTGCTCTCTTGGAAATCTAGGTTTCTGCTTGGGATTTCTTTATTTGAGTAAAGTTTACCATTTTCCTCTTTAAGCTAATCAATCTTATTTCAATTCTTTCTTCAGTAAAGAATTTCTTGCTTCTTTTCTCCTATGTATCTATGTAGTCCTTGTAGAAAATATGTATTTTTTTCTTTCTAGTCGCTAATTTTAGTTATGGAATTGGATTTGCAGGAATTTTTTATACTAAATCGTAGAACTAAGGCAAAAATATACATAATGACTATAAAGTAAATGTAAACCACCACATACAAAAACAAAAAACAAAAGCCCAATCAAAGGCAATTCTAGCAATATTATAAAGATCAAACAAGACCCGAATGAAAAGAGAACACCCCCAGCTCAGAAGTTTCATAGATGTTATATATTACACATATTTTCAGACTTTTTCAATATCTTGATAAGTTACACTGCGTTTTCTCTTCTTTTTATTTCCTTTTTTGTCTTTAAAAATACTACTTGCTATGTGGGACAGGTCTCTGGGAAGGGGATGGGGAAGCATATGAGAATATAGGATGATGTAAAATACAGAAGATATCAATAAAAAAGATAGCTAAAAGAGAAAGACTAAGTTTCTCAAGAACAAGGAATGCGTTTTTGCTTGTTTTTACATTCAAAGTGTTTAGCAGTACAAGGCAGAAAAATAAATGTTTTCTCTAATCTTTAAAAAAAAACATTCTTTCTAACCCCAAGGTAAGACTAGGTTATCTATTAAGATGATAGCTATATTTAGGGCAGTTGCATGGCACAGTCCTTGGAGCTCTGGCCTTGCAGTCAGAAGGATTCGAGTTTGAATCTAGCCTCAGACACTTGACTCTTACCAACTGCGTGACCCTCAGCAGGTCACTTAATCCTGGCTGTCTCACATCCAGGGCTATCTAAAGTCATCCTGATTAATATTTTGGCCGCTGTACCCAGATGGCCCTGGAGGAGAAAGTGAGACTGGTGACTTAGCACAGCACCCGCTCACGTGAATTCAATTCATGTGCTTGTCATGGCATTTACTCCCTTGATGTCATGGTATTCTTCAAGAACAAAGATAAACATCATTATCACATTTATGGTAATGACTGATTATTAACTCCTTCTGCAGGCCTACATTAGTTCTTCTAATATAAAAGCTAATTTCTGTATAAAAGTGTTAGAAAGAATTTCAAAAATATTTTCAAAAAATAATTTCAAATTTTTATTATTTGTTGAAATGTTTGCTATATTTCAAAGGATAAAATTATACAAAGGATGAATAGTGAAAATAATTTCAAAATATGTACATTTTAAAATCTAATTACAAGATAACTTCTAAGAGAAAAATATACAATCCAGAAATACTTTATTTCTCTTATTTATTAACATACAATAGCATTTGACATAAATTTATTTAAAAGTTTTTGGGAAAAGAAGTAATGTTCAAATATAACTAATTTCTAAAATGTCTCCGAACATATTGAGAAAAAAATCTTAAATGAGAAAAAATAATTTTGGAATATTAAGAGAAATACATAAAAACTTCAAAGAGATAGTCTTTTTCAGGTTATAATGTTTCTGTAGCTTCTTGTTAAACTTGAAATCCTATGTTTCTATACACAAACCATAGAAGATTTTGACAAAGTACTCTTTAAAAGTTTAGGACTAAAGACTTAGGTAGCTAAATGGCTCAGTGGTCAGAGTGCTAAGCCTAAAGTCGGAAAGACTCATCTTCCTGAGTTCAAATTTAATCTCAGATACAAGTCACTTAACCTTATTTGCCTCAGTTCCTGATATAGAGATCTGGAGAAGGAAATGGCAAACCAAGTCAGTGTCTTTGCCAAGAAAACCCCAAATGGCATTGTGAGGAGTCTGAAACTCAACAAGGCCTGATAAATTTGCTTTCACTTATTTACAATGAATGGGGAAAGAAAATTTTGTGGTAAATTGCATATTTGGTTTTCAGCCCAAAGTAAGTAAAGGGGGTTTAAGAACATCTATCCTGCTCTTCAGGTCCTTAGGGAGAATAAAACTCTCTCTTGAAGGGTTTCAAAATGAAACCAGTTAGAAGGATCCAAAAAGGAAAAAAATAACCTTGACCTGTGTCAGGAGGGTGGAAGAAGGAAGAATATATAACACAAATAGGAAAAGTGAGAAGTAATAAAATCGTAAAGCTAAATACAAGTCATGAAGACAGGTCATACCCAATGAAGAGAAAAAGAAACTTTAATCCAAGGAACCTTTGTTTAACATTCCTTGTTTCTACAAGGAAAACATAAAGAGCCATTAATAGAATAAAATCTCTGTAAATTTTAAAGTACTAAAGAAATGAGAATTATTTTTGTTGTTCTTGAGTCTTTCAACTGTGTCCAATTCTTCATAATCATATTATGGGAGTTTTCTTAACAAAGATACTGGAGTGTTTTGCCATTTCCACCTCCAATTCATTTTACCAATGAAAAAACAAAAACAAACATTAGGTGACCTGCCCAGGGTCACACAGATCATCAATGTGTGAGGATAAATTTGAACTGAAGACAATGAATCATTTTGATTTCAGGCCAAATGTGATATTCACTATGCCCCATAAGTTATTATTACCATTATTTTAAAATATATTGCATAATTGGCTAATTGATTATATATCTCTACATATACACACTTTCATATATATATGCATACTGAAATTTAATATTACTTTAATACATTAAATAGTTATTTAATTAACCTTTCAAGAACCCCAGAAAAAATTTTCAGTAAAATAAGTCTGCTCTATCATACTTTTGAGGCAATATCATAGAAAACGTGGAATGAAAACCTAATAAACTTTCCCCCATTAGTTTTCCTTCAGTGATTTCCGCTTTTGCCACTAGATGGTGATCATGTAAAGTTCTTTAATGTGTACTTTTATAGCTGTCCATCCTCTCAGCCTGGTCTGAGTAATTGGATCACTATGTTTGTAAGAAGTATCTGTTAATTAAAAGTCAATAAGCTCTGAATGTTAGTTTCTAGTATAGAGTAAATTGCCTCTGTGACAAATTGACCCAGAGAATTTTTTTTAGCTTGCTTCCTAGAAGAGGAAGAAATATTTTAGGACCTTAGTAAAAAACTATAAATTATAGTATAGTTTTAAATGAAATAACAATAAAGGAAAAATAGCATTTTCAGACCTGCCAACAATGATTTCTTAATTTTGCTCCAGAAACATGATCTAATACTATTTTAGAAAATTCTACATTTTCACACATTATTTTGCAAGGTAAAGATTAAGAGTACCTTTAATCCTAAGACCCTGTTTTTGCCCCCAAAACACTGCAAGATGATCTACTATTTTGGTATCACTACTAAACTGATGAGTTTCAACCTAGAAATTTTTATACTTCTTACTATTAATACCAAAAGTTTAGTATCTTAGTAAAAGTATAATAGGAAATAACTGCTACAAAGTACTTAGTTATTGCTATAATTTATAGCAATATTAACATATTGTTATTCTTTCAGTTGCTCCATGTTTATGAGTCTCCAAAGACCTTGAAAAGAACCAGACCAGAGACAACAGGTCAAGATTAGATAAAATTAAGAATCTCAGATCAGAACCATGGGGAAAAAAAATTACCTCCTTCCCAAAGCAATGCTTCTATCTCCAGCATCAGCAACCTTTTAATTCAAGACTGATAAAAAAAAAATAAAGTGTTCCCTTTGCAAACTTGTTTCAAAATTCCTTAGTGGTGGTGCATGTAGCTCTGAAAGTAGATTGGAAATGAAATAATTTTATGACAATTGGCTACCGCTTTCATTCAATGTATATAGACAGAACTATTTCTAGGGAAAAGTACTGCCCTTTAATATGGCGAATGCCTCTATACATTTGGAACAACTAAACAGTATTGCAAATAATTTTTTTTAATCACAATAACTATCCTTATTTAAAAATTGCTACCATTATAAATGGCCATTTAAATAGCCAGAAAACGAATACAGATTTTCACAAATACACAAAAACTATAAGGACTGTTTTAAAGACTAAAGTGATTTAAGGTTCTATATGTTATGATTTTTAAAATTATAAATCTAAAAATATGACTAAAGTAAGAATAATCTAAAATAAATGTGAAGGGGGTTAAAGAAATGAAGATAATAAGTTTGAAGAGTATAAGACTTAGAGTCTGACCAAATGTCCACCTTTAATATAATCTTTTGTGCTTTTGGGTTTTATTTAACCTACAGATCTATTGTTTGATGCAGTCTGGCTGTAGAGCTCACTGGTCTGCTTTCCAGGGTGACTGCACTGCCCCCGAGCTTGTCTCTTCAAACAATAAACTCCATATAATTATTCAGACAAGAGGCCGAGCTGCTGTGACATCTGGGTCATGGCCTTTGACATAGAATCTGGGGCTAGTCAGGATCTGCTCTAAGCAACAGAAGTTGAGAGGAATAGCTAAGGGATATGGGTGGGAAAAGAAAAGCTGGGTGAAATACTATTCTTTAAAATATCATATATAAGTACAGTTACATAAATTGAGCAAACTAATCTTTTCAATTACCCAAATTGGGCTGTTTGCATGTTCTATATCTCGGGAGAATATAAACTCTCCGAAGGCAGGAATCCATAATTCTTTTGGGGGGCTTTATTTTAGCATCTAAAACAAAGTCTTGCTCAAAGTAGACATTTAATGAATGCTTGTTGAGTTGAAATCTAATTGCTAGTTCACATCAAACTTAAATGAGTTTGGGGAAAGTTGGTTCTCCCAAAGTCTGTCTATGAGAGGATATTATAACAAAAAAATGCAATCAAAAAATTGTATTCGCAATAATTCAAATGCTTCAGAAATACTTGCTAACCCCAGAATTTAGTTGCATTTTTAAAATATTAAGCCTTAGACAAAAGTTTAACTGTACTTAAGATACTAGATAAAAATATCTTTCCTAGGATTACTAAAAATATTCATTACTCTCAATTTGAAATTTTAAAGATCCAAAGCAAGAATATTTTTATAAATATTAATTCTATGATTCTACTTAATTCCATCATATTCTATGATAATATTTAATGTTAACTTAGCATGAGTCTATCCTACCAAGCAATTATCTGTAAGGTTATATGATTTCTAATGTTTCTTAATTATTATCCTAAATCTAAAAATATTCACCTTCTAATACAAACATCCATTCTCATAAGGGAACTAAAAAGAAACATTACTTGTATGTGACAGTTTGATATTTAGAAGGGCTTCCTTTTAAATTCCTCAATTTTCAAAATATAAAAAAAAAACAGTAAAAAAAATGTAAAAAAAAATTCAAAGACCTTAGCAACATACAGCAGCAACTCTTGAGAACTTTTAAAATCACACAGTAATCCATAGATTTTTTATTATGTTCTTTCATTTTCAGATATTCATGGGGACTTAATGCTTTTTTCCCTTTGAAGAATAACTTTAAAATTACTTCAGAATACCCAAATGCTCTATGTTTCAGGATGAAATTTTTTTAACTGAACTTACTAAATGTGCTTTATATTATGACCAAATTCCTAAAGGCTGATTTGAAAGTGATATGGGGTCTCTGATGAACACTTGAAATATCTTTTTAAGCTCTTCTTTTCTTGTGGGAGAGCTTTTCTTTTGTTGCTGCCCAGTAGAAGGAACATACCTCATTGGTCCTGCTTTGTAAGATGAGAGCACTTCCATTAAGTCCACCATTCACAATACAATCAGTTTAATGGAATTATGCAAAGGAGCTTTTAAGGTAGGGGAAGGATGAGAGAGTAAACCCAAAACAGCAGCACCTTATTGACATAATTTATTACAGTTATAATCTAATAATATTTGTAGAGTCCATGACTGTAATAATTTACTGAATAACTGCAGCAATTGTTTAAAATTGATGACTAAAAAAATTAAATGACTGTATCTGAAATAATTATAAAACTATAGATTGTCTTATAGGAATTAGTAGTAGGAAGTCAAGGCCTGTATCATAAATTCCACAAATAAATTAGATTCTAAATTATTACAATGAAAAAAATCTAAACTTATATAATATTGTTTATCTTCCCTTTAGGAGAGACATTTAACCTTAAAAAATGTGAAAGTATAATATTCACATTATGTTACTATATGTTAATTAAACAATGCTTTAAGTAGCTATCCTGTTCTGTCAAAACATATATTGACTGTCTGACATATATCATCAACTCGCAAACAATATTTTTACAAACTAACAGAGAGGACCTATTCATGACAACAAAACTTCCCCTGAAGCTATCAAATAAATTTTCTTTTAGGATTAACACTTCTCTGTTGGACTGTTATGGACTCTCCATGCCATTTTGACCCTTTTGTAAAGCAAAATGAAAATACCATCTATCATCTCCTGTAGCACAGAGACTTTGTTGTAGGTTCACAGTTTCATTGCAAAAACATCTGTGGTTTGATGACCCTCATCCCAATCCCAAAAGTCTGCTGTTATAGGCATGCATTCAAGAAAGGAGGAGTAACAGCAGGTAGACTGGATTTCGTCTCAAGTACCAGACAAATATAAACTCACTTGACTATCTGTTGAATTTGTATTAATAATAAAGTAAAAACATTTGTGTTTGGAATATTTATAATATCCTTAAAGCTCAAGCATTTGATATATTTGTTTAAATATTGTAAATAATGTTTTCAACAACAGATTTAAATACCAGCAAATAATATAATTTTTATGACCAAAATTTTATTTTGATTTACAGAATAGACCAATGTAAATTAAATTTATATTATTAATTTTGTACTATTACAGCCTATTCAAATTCTTGAAGTCTGACTTCTATGTAAATCATGCATACATTTCTGGAAGACATTAAAGGTTTATTTGAAATACATTGCAGAAGACCTCAGCATATAACCTGTATAAAGACAAACTAATTATGAGTTCTAATACAAGTAAATTATTAAAAAGTTAATATTAAAATTAGAAATTCTTTTATAATAAGCAATATTATTTTCAATATAAATTTGTTTTAGAAAAACACTTTAAACCTATTAAAAAACCAGGTACTTTATTGTTAATGTGACAATTCAGACTTGGTAATATTTTTCTACACCTGAAGTCTACTGTACCTGTTCAAGGTGAACCAGTTAATGACTTTTAGGTACTGGTAGAAAAAGAAATGGTTAGAACAAATGATTTGCACAATTACTAAAGAACATTCTTAAAAATTCTTAAAAATCATTTTGTCTACCCTGTTACTAATATTTCTGGAATGATTTAATTTTAACCATCTGCAACTAGCATAAACCTCTCATAAGGGTACTACTTCCCAAATTAAATAATTCAATTATTTGTATTGTGCCAAGTAAAAGCCACTGCTTTTGTATATGTGCATTATAGTATTAACACTAAACACAGCTTCAGAAATCAGAAATGACTTAAATTAAATCACTTTTTTTGGGGGGGGGGGATAACATTTCAAATTCATTCCCTTCCCAATACTGACAATGTTTTCTAAGCAAAAAAAATTTGCTTCAAAGTATTTATATCTTTTTCTAAAGTGTTATTTATTAATCTCAGTGACACAGAAAGAAAAAGAAAAATATTGTTGGGTTTTTGGGTTCCTTATAAGAATGCTAGAAAGCTGTTGCTCTGTTGATAAACAGTGCAGTTGCTGCTTTTTGAAAGTTTAGACCACTGGGGTCATAAGTGGCAGAGGGAGCATTATAGGTTTTTGAAAGCCAAACCCACTGTATGGAAATAGCTATACCACACACAGAGCCAGGGTCAGACAAATATGATTTTAAATGGATTGTGAAATTAAAAAAAATTATAAAGAAAATTAAATTTTCTTTCTATGGAAAATATTTAGGAAAAAGGGGATAGTTTTCAATAGTGTACTCAATCCTGAAAATCTCTAAAGACTTAAACTATCCTGTGGGTTAGAACCTAAAGTCACATCTGCTATGACTTTTTTTCTGAGACCACGAAGGTCATTTTATGAAAAGAATGGGAATGTATGTTACCAACAAACAAAGGAAAACATACAAAAATGGTTGAGTCAGGCAATCCAGATGGGGAAAGGTGAAAGTTCAGAAAAGTAAGTTGATTGTATTCACTCTAATATTGCTAGTGCCTTTATCTGAGAACTTATAATTTCTTAAATAAATACACAAATTCTACATGCCTTCTTTCTATCCCTCCCATTTTCCCTAACAAAATTACACTATAGTATTATTCAATTATAAGTTAAGAAGTGGTTCTAAGTAATGTCAGACATTTATACCTAGACCTAAAACATTTAAAAAATTATCTAACTCAATTCCTTATTTGAGAGATGTTGGATCTGACTACCAGAGATGTTATATTATTTTTTCTTTGCCAAACGAGATAGAATTCAATTACTCTGAATTTTTGTAGATGTAATGCTTCTTTTAGGCTATTAATCTATATACCATATCATTTATAGAATTACCTACTAACCTCTTGAGTTCAGATCAATTTATTCCCTTAACTTACTCAGAAAACTGAATTGGCTGTACTTACAAGGATTTAAAAAATGATATGCATATATTTATTCAAAATAGGTTTTTAATGTCTCATCCCGCTAATTACTAGTCAAGTAATTTTTAAGTTTTTTTGCAATACCTTGGGGAGTTAAAGCAGCCAAGATGTCTCTGACAAGTCACCTGAAGCATTTAATCCAGTTGTTACAATTAACCAGGAAAAATGACATACTTTGGTTAATTCAAGAAGCCAAAAAGTGAAGGCATATATAGAACATTTTTGTGATTAGGAGTATTAGTTTTTCAACATATCATGTTCTATGTCAGAAAGAAATTTAAAAACAAAAAGAACAATGTGGATAGTTATGTTAGGTGAGAATATTCAAAGAGTCTGCCAGCCTAAATCAGAGAATAAAGTTAGGTAGTACAGACAAGGAACTTGAGTGGTGTTAATCCAATTTTGGTAGAAACAGTTTTCTGACTATAATAAGTGGAAGTTCAGTCCTATTTTGTGAATTTCTCTCTAATAATTTACCAGATCTTCTAGCACCAACTTTTCTATAAGAAATAAACAATTAAAGAAGTTCAATGACTTTTATAGCCACTAGGGTGACCACTACTACACTGGGAAAATATTAATGATTATTAATAATAGGGCAGATACTGCTGCTGGCTTGAGGTAATTAATTTTAAGGTATATCCTGGAATCATCCTAAAGTCCTATTACAATATCTTTTATAAAATTATAAAAGAGTTCTCAATGATTTTCAGAACCTTTGAAAATAAACATATTATTTAAATATTCCAAGTTTACATCTAGAAGTCAAATAGCTGCATCTATCTGAAGATTGAAAATGACATTCTGGTTATTATATGCCCTGATAATATACACTAAAATGTATTTGCCTTAGGATGGTGCTCCTTTGTTATAAAGAGATCAATTATGGTGGCACTCAAACAACTTGTTATATTTGTAAAAAAAAAAAAAAACTATTTTCTAAGTGCTGTCTTGGTGTCTGTTACAATTTTTATTCAGTTGTGTCTAATTCTTTAAGACCATATTTGGAGTTTTTTGGCAAACATAGAGTAGTTCGCCATTTCTCCAGTTCATTTTACAGATGAGAAAACTGAGGCAGAGAGGGTTATTAAGTAACTTGTCCAGGTCACATAGCTAGTTTCTGAACTCAGGATTCCTGACTCCAGGTCTAGAAATATATCCACTGGGCCACCTAGCTGATGAAGCATGGCTTCAGTCCTAGAATACTAGGATTATAAAATAGTTATTTGTAATACATAGTACGGGTAATCCTTTTCTATATAACATATAGTTTAGGGAATGTTAAAGATTCCATGGACCAGGTTCAAAGCTTCAGGCTTACATTAAGAGGTTTTCTGTCTCTTTGCTGTTTGTTACTCTTACTGGGGTATGGTCTGGGAAAAGTTAGTATACTCACAATGTAACCAATGACTAGTTTCCCTAAATGAGAATAATAGAGTTTCAAGTTACAAATTCTCAAGGTACCAAATGCCTGTCATGTAAAGGGCAATTTTTATTTCCTTCTACATAATAAAAAAGACATAAAGGACTCAAAAGAAACCCAAAACAGACACAGTAAAAATAATATCCTCAAATCAGCGGCCCTGATTATTGTGCCAGATCGCAGAATTATGATGGGGCTCCCAAATCTCGTCTAAGAAGTACCTTCTCAGGGACAGTGCAAAAATGTCCTATCTACAAGTAGGATACGCAATGTCCTCTTGGGTGGTCTCCATGGCTCAAGTCTCTTCCCACTCCAATTTCTGTCCTACCACTCAGTAAGTTGCCAAAGTTATTTTCCTAACACACACACATATACACACTCCCTCCAATAAGTAATATCCACGGCCTTCATAACACCTCCAAGAATGAATAAAATTTTCCATTCACAATATGGCCTTTCCTAATCTTTTTAGTTTTATATTTTTTCCCTGATATGTCTTCTACAATCCAGCAATGTTGGTCTTCTTGTTGCTCCTTCTTTTGACTCCATGACTTTTCATTACTTGAAATGGGAATGCTCTTCCTTCTCAACTCTACTTCCTTCGAGACAGCTTAAATTCCATCCTCTAAAGAAAGCCTCTCCTAGTCCTTCTTATTGCTAATACTTTCCCCCTTTGTGATTACGTTCATCTACTCTTGAGGTTCATGAGTTGAAGTCTAGGAACTTAAAAAAATTATAACTATTTCAGTGTAATTGTTTTCCTTTGTAATTCTTTGCATTTCATTTTTTTTCAAAAATGAAAATTGAAAATTTAAAAAAATGAAATTTAAAAGCATAAAAAAATTATGCTCCCTCTCTCATTCTTCAACATAAATATTCTGTGCTGCACCCTGGCTTGTCTAATTGAAATCTAAAAGATAGCAATAAATGATGAATAAATAAGTAAGTATGCATTTAAAAATCATGGAAGGACATCTCCAACAAGAGTCCATTTTCCCAAGTTTCAATCTGTCAATCATCTTGAGTCCTTTAGGTTTCCTCAGTAATGTGTCAATGGGCATGCCAATACTTCATGAGATGTTACCCCTGAGCTAACTCCAAATTCCTCTATCATTGAGTTGACTGAATTATTTGTATAATTAACAAGAACTTCCCAGATCAATCATCCTTTACCCCTGTTACTTTGATTCTTTCCTTTAGAGCAAGATAATTATATTTATATATGCTTACATAGATCTAATATGTCAGAAATATTAACAGATGGAAACAAACATAAAGTGAAATATGACTATTTGATTTTTCCAAGATTTTGTAAACATTCTAATTCTATTTTTACTTTAATTTTTAAAAGTATTTAACTTTTTCTAAATACATTAAAATTTTTTAACATTCATTTAAAAAAAAAATTTCAGTTCCAAATTTTCTCCCTCCTCTTTACCTTTCCCCCTCATGGAGACAGCAAGCAATATAGGTTATTCAGGAACATTCTCATAATTGACTGAATTTTGCAGTTATAATATAACATTTTTTTTGGGGGGGGGAACAAAGTTCCTTCTCTTGATTGAATGAGTAAACACTCTGAGATTTGATGAAATAAGGATTTAAGAAAGAATCAAACAGAGAGAATATGTTGCATAATGCACAGCAGACTAAAAATATTTCAATACTTTTCATTTCATGAACTGAAAAAATATCTATATTCCAAAAGTAAATGGTTATGCCCATCTAATTATTTTTCATTAATCTAATAATAGCTAACTGACATATACCTAAAATATATAAACACAGAATTAATGTTGACTTGCTTTGAAGAAAAAAAGGTTTTACAAGGGAGTTAAATTTGTAATAAGGAAAGACAGGGCAAAGAGAAAATATTCCATGTTTGCTAAAATGGACAAAATTCACCCAAAAGTTAAAAAATACATTAGGAAACATTTAATAATATAAAAGTAAGAAAAAAGTTGTTTCCCCTCTCTTCAATCTACACAGATAAGCCAAACAACTAAGACTGAAGAAGTATATTACAACCAAAAACATACTTGCTTAGCATCAAATACAGTACTTCTTTAAGTATTGAGGCATTAATTTTTCCATGTTACATATCAGAATTACAGTGATTAAATGCTGAATAAAAAATATTTCCCCAACAATTCTGTAAAACCTAGGAAGGCAGGGAAAACCTCCAGCTCTAGCAAGTAATGCTTAACTACTTGAGTAATTATCAAATATTTGCTAAATGAATAAAACCACTAAATTTTAGCAAAATCCATCATCTATTTAGCACCAAATTAAAATTTTATATTAGAAGTTTAAAAATGAAGTTTAAAAATAAAACTAGGAAAAAAATCTTTAATTGTTAACTGTTCCTACACAGCAAATGCTTTCTTCTTGCCTACCCTGAAATCTCTTTCATGTGCTAATGATGGCATTTTCAAGACTCTTTTCCCTTTGACTTAGTTAGACCTTTAAAGGACCTCACACATCTAAAGGCTCTTCACATTCACTACAAACTTCCAGAGTGGTCTGTGGGGATGACATGTAGTATGATTAATGGAGAA
This sequence comes from Macrotis lagotis, assembly GCF_037893015.1. NCBI lineage: Eukaryota > Metazoa > Chordata > Mammalia > Peramelemorphia > Peramelidae > Macrotis > Macrotis lagotis. Next base: position 167,916,213 of record NC_133661.1, on the reverse strand, counting down.
TGTTGATTTAATTTCCTACACTAGGACTTCTCCCTTTTCTAAGGAGATACTGTTTTCGATGCATGCCTCAAGTATTTTACCGTCCTAATAAACCTTTACAAAATAGGGTAATGAAGTGTTTGGTTTAAGAATTAGTCCTTCACATTAAGAAAAAATATCAGTTAAAAGTTTTATTCTAAAAAAACTACAAAACATTAAATTATGAAAAAAGTTGCCTCAACCTTTGACCAGTTAAAAAATGAGCCTTATTTGTCTCCATTTTTAAGACTTTCTGTTAACAAGTGAAATAGAGATAAAGGAAAAAATCTATACTCCAAATGCTTATTAGTGGTTAAACTATTTTCATACATTTCAAGAGATATGCACATAGAAGCAAAGTTAGAATAATATATTTGAAGATATTATCTACTAAAATATGAAAATTGATTGTAAATTCTGTCCTACTAGAGATACATTAAGAAGTGATAAACAGATGTGAGAAATACCCATCAAATTTTATTTTTAATTCATAGAATTGTATAAACAAAGGAAATGTGTTATTGAAGAAATACAGCCTAATAAATTAAAATATTCTTATATAATTTTCACATTTTAAATCTTCAGATATTGGGTTTTTTTTAAATTTCTGCAACAAAAGTATGTTTTGTTATCCCCCTGACCTTTAGATTTTCAATCCATCACAAGAGTTGTTTCTTGAAATGTTGCTTTGCCAAAAGAAAAACTACATAGATATTTTAACTGGGGGGGGGGGTCATATTGGCAGTGGTGAGAATTGAGGAGGTTTTGTGAGAGTCTGTTTTTCAAAGACTATCCTTAGGTTTGATTCAAATTGCTCTTTTTTCAAATAGAAAGAAGTTAATTGTAAACATGGCACAATTAGCATTTTCTTTTTCATTTTATGGACTGGTAAAAATGCATTGTCACTTAAAATAATGAAATTTTCTTCTCCTCCTTATTCCTCTAACCAACACAGGGGGTCTTACTTTATTTAAGGCCCTTTTAAGTTAGGCAAATGAAGTGAGGTTATATAAGTACTGTAAATCTTTACTCAGTGCCAAAGGTCAAAGGGTTATCTGTGCTCTGCAGTTTTAGGGGAGATAGATTTTCTTTACTCTTTTTAACAAGAAAACAAACTTCAGTATCTGAGTTACAGCAAAAGTCCAGACTAATTTCAGAAAGAAAAAGAAAGTTAAAGTTTTCTATGGCTAAAAAATGGTTTTCCCCAGGCAAATGTTACTTGTGGTTTTATAGAAAGAAAAGAAAGTTGCAAAACTTATGCCCCCAACACCTCAACCCCCTCCCCCTTATTGTCTGGCAAAAGAGTGAATTTATTGCACAGATGCTAAAGTAGTAAAAGCAACTTCAAACCTCCTGAAAGCACAAATGCACATATTTCAGTCTATTGAAGGGACTTTTATTTACTTAATCATTTTTTAAAAGAATAGCTGTTGTTCACAAATAAAAACATGACTCAACAATAAGCCATATTTTCATAAAGCCTCAAATGTTTTAGAACCTATGAAATACAATTACTTGATTTTTTGTTTAAAATTGAAATTTAAAATACACTGTATGTCTAAAACAAAATTCCTCAAAATATGAAGATTTTGAAACTATAAAATGATATACATTAAATTCTTTACAACTCTTATATACTCTATAAATATTTCTGCTTACAATAGGCCTTTAAAAACTTCAGAATGCAACAAACTATCAGTTAAATTGGGAGAAGAATAAAAAGGTAGGGTAGGGGGTAACCTGTCCCCACTATTTACCTTTCTGTATGCACTATATGCTGTAAGAGTATCTCTTGGATACAACAGGCAAGGAAGATGTACTTACTTAGAATATTAAATATATTTGCAACTGTGCAATTAATATGTTGGAGCAAGTCAGTTTTTCAATCTATAATATAGAACTATGATTAATCAGGGTACATCTCTGATTTGTGGGATTCAGTTTCCGTAATATTGAACTATATCAAGTAACACTCAGGAAGTCAAAAATCTTTAATTCAAGATTCATAGGTTGAAATCATATTATCCTGAAATTTCAATAAACGCATTTTAAATAACTGATTTTATATCTGGAAGGGTTTGTTGTGAGTCTTATTTGGTCTGCCCTCTCATCTTTCAGATGAAATACTGAGTCCAGAGAGATTGTGACTTGCTCAAGATCACAAGAACCAAAAATAGAACCTAGGATCCCTAACCAACCAATTCATTCACTGCTTGCTCCAATATTCTATGCTCGTTTCCTGTTGATAAAACTGAAATGACTAGTCCATTTTACTGAATTATTTAATCAGCATTACACCTAAGGTCTGATGTTAAGTACTTTAAAAGTTCAAGAATGTAGAACATCTCCAGGTATTTGTCTAGGAATGCAAATTGATACCTTTCTGCTATGCTGTAGCAAAATCTGTGTCATTACCGCTTATTCCTTCTCCTTACTGCCTATTTCACATTCTTCTGACCCATCAGAAACTTTTCTATTTTTAAAATCAAGAAGTTTAAATAAAATGATTTTTTCCAAATAAAGTAGTATTAGTTTTGTCTCAGTCTGGGCAAATGTTCAGTTCTATGAGCTCTAAATTCCACCAACTCTGGAATGAGAGAACTTGGGTTTAAATCTTGCCTCTTATAGTGTGCAACTTTGGGCAAATCATTTTGTCTTCTCTTGGCCTTGGTTTCTTCACCTATAAAATGAGGAGCTGAACTAAATGATCTCTGAAGAGCCTACAAATTCTAGTTCTATGATGCTAAGAGTCTAACCTATAAAAAAACCATATAGATCTATGTAACTTTAGAAGATGCTAAAATGAAAGAGTAATGTATATAATTATACTCTAATTTATGTCCTTCCCCAAAGGTTTTCCTTCACCTTTGTATTGTTCCAGATACATCTTACCTAAGCAAACTTTCCAAAAGGTACAGTAGAAAATCAGAGGAGTTCACAAAATGTTAGGTTTAGAAGGGACAACGTAGATTATTTTCCTTATTTTATAGATGAGAACACTGATAGTTTCTAAAACTTTTACCAGATATCTTCACCCAGAATAGCACTGTGATAGAACTAAAACCAGCACATTCCCAACAATATGAATTAGCCCTGCCTGCCTCCTTTCCTTGATTAAGATTGAAAGGATATAAATCAGTCCCCAGGACCTGATTTGACTGTTTTCCTGAGGCAGCTTCTTGGTCACCTAAAAAAATCCCACTCCCATGGAGTCCAGCCCCCTCTAACGTGGTAGATTTCTGCAGGCCAGGTGAATCACACCCTATACCATACCCTTTGTGATGACCAGATGTGTTTCCATTTGGTGATGAGGGGGGCGAGTCCAAAGGAGCTAAGTATCACTCTATCCTTGTTGCACATCCTTATTGTGTTAGGATAAATAAAATAAACATCCTTTTGTTAATTGTTCAATGATTTGTGGAGGGCCTCATTCTATCCCATCATGAAATCTGGGAATGCTGACAGTAGAGTCTTGTCCAACAAATAGGCTAATGGAAATAGGTTGCACTTCAATTATGCTAATTAGAGTCTATGAATATTTATTAAACATTTTGTATCATGTGCTTACAGAGGCAGCTAGATAACTCAATAGATAGTGCAATCAGACTGAAATGAGGAAGACCCAAGTTCAAACTCAGCTTCAAACACTTACAAGTTAGGTGACCCTGAGCAAGTCACTTAATCTGCCTCAATTTCTTATCTGGGAAATGAGTTGGAAAAGGAAATGAAGATATCTTTACCAAAATGAAAACTGCCATTCATGGGATCACAAAGAGTCTGACATGACTGAACAAAACAACAAAAATTATGCTTGGGATACAAAGAGAGAGGTATGAGACAGACCCTGCTTTAAGTCCTACATACTATATGCACTATGACCTTTCTTCAGTTAAGTTCTTTGGGCCTCCAACTGGCCTTAAGAGGATTATAGTATACCTGGGGATATGAGAAGAGACATATAACTGGGACTCAAGGAAGAATTAGTTAAGAGCACATTTATAGTCAATAATAATGACAATCAGTGTCTATAATTGCATTTTAAAGTTTGTAATGTCTTTTAAATGTGTTATCTCATTTGGGCCTCCCAACAATCCTCTGTGATTATCCCATTTTATTCCATAAAGAAACTGAGGCAGAGAGAGGTTAAGTGACTTGCCTAGAGTCACAGTTATAGTATAGCAGAATTCAAACTCAAGTCTTTCTAAATCTAACACTTTATTCACTATCCTTACTACTCAGCTGACCTAACTTAATACTATGAAAGCTCAGAGGAAGGAGAGATCATTCTAAATCCCATTCAGTGACCATTTAAAGAGTCACCACATAGAAATTTGCTAGGTGCTGGAGATAGAGACAAAAAGTCAAATTAGTCTTTCCCCTTAAGAAAATTAAATTCTATTAGAATAAAGCAACACATATAGACATGCATATTTTTGTTGGGGGTAGTGGTGGTGGTGGGGAGGATTAGGCAATAGCATTAGGTAACTTGCCCAAGGTCCCACAAGCTAGACAATTAAGTGTATGTCGCTGAATTAGAACTCAGATCCTCCTGACTCTAGGGCCAGTGCTCTATTTACTGTACCACCTAGCTGCATCCACTGCAGATACACATATTTTAAGGGTAATTTGAGAAAGAAGGATCAGAGAAAGTATCTTATAGGAGATAACAAGTGAACTATAGTTTGAGGGAAGCTAGGGTTACCAAAAGGGAGAGAGAAGGTGGGAGAGAACTCCAAGTATATAACAGAGGGGAAGAAATAAGAAGTCAAAGTAGGAAAGATAGGTTGGAAGTAGATTGCAAAAGTCTTTAAATAACAAACATAAAGGATTCTATTCAATTCAAAAAGTATTAGGGAGTAGTGGCATGGTCTGGCCTACTCTATATGAATATCAAACTGGCATTTATGAAAATGAATGGGCAGCCATGTGGTACAGTGGAGAGAGCACTGGCCTTAGAGTCAGGAGGACAGGAGTTTGAAACCAACTGACACATACTAGCTGTACTATCTTGGACAAGTCACTTAACCCTGATGGCCTCACATCCAGGGCCATCTCTAGTCATCCTGATTCATATCTAGCCACTGAACTCAGATGGCTCTGGAGGAGAAAGTGAGGCTTAGCACAGCACTCCCTTCACTCAAATCCAATACATGTCTTTGCCATGGCATCACCTCCCTGATGTTATGGGTTTTTTTGAAAATGAAGGACAAACATTATCATCATCATCATCATAAACAGGAACAACTGGAGGAGGGAAAAGACTGGAAGAAAAAAGACATGCTAGAAAGCTACTGCAATACTATTAGCAAGAGGTGATTTAGGCTATGTGAGTGGAAAGAAGGAGACTTATGAGATATGTTATAGAGGTAGACTCGAATGGACTTGTCAGCACGTGACAATGAAGGGGAAAGAATGACAATGAAATTATGAACCTGGAAAATTAGGGAAATGAGTAGATTTTTGAAAAAAGAAAATAATTATGTTTTGGACATGTTGAGTTTGATATATATTATATAATAAATTAAATATGAAATGTATATTAGGTAATGGGTTAAGCAGTACTGGAGTTTAGTAGTGGCTAGGACTGAATATATACATTTAGAAGAAATCAGGATAGAAATAGCAGAAACTGTGGGTGCTGATGAGGTCATTAATCAATCAATCTATAGATACTGACTGTCTGGTATGGGTCTATAGCACTATGCTATGTGGTAGGGAAACAGAGGCTAAAACAATCCCCATTCCTAATGAGCTTACATTTTTGTGGGAGAGTCACTGAGTATATAAACAAAAATATATAGATACATATACATATATACATATATTTATATATTTTAAATACCTGCTGCATGGATGCACAGAAAATCAATAAACTTTGATATGGAAAAGTAAAATAAAATCATTTATAGAAAAAAATCCAATCTATACTTACAGGATAATATTCTATTATAGAAATGCACAAGAAATTCAGATTTAAGAATTCAAATGTCCACCTTCTAAAAAGTCAAGCTAAAAACAATTGCATTTAGTATCTTTGAATTGCATCAAAGAACTGAATTTTTATAATTTGTGTTCACTTGTCCAAAGGAATAGAGCATAGTGGATGAATGACTTAAATTCATTAAAGAATGAATTGTAATCTCACTATGGTTTAGTTTGAAAATGGATTAAACATTGTTGGAGAGAGTCATTTAAAGATAATTAATGGAGCATTACATTTTTAAAAATCTATTTGTTTTAGTTTGTATTCATACTTTGCTAGTCATTTTCCGGGCTACACAGTAGGTGGCTTTCAAAACAACTCCTTTAAAGAAAACTCTAACTTTAGTTAAATGAACCCTATTTTGAGGCCTTTTCTGAAAGGAAAGAATGAAGGAATGCAATCATAAAGATTCACTGTTGGACAATGTCTGCTAATAGTAAAAAACATATTTAAGCACAGGAAGAAGTGAATATAGAGGCAAAAAAAATGTGTGGTATGTATCCAAAGATCTTGCCCTGTAGTAAATGCAAAAACGGAATTTTACACAGGTCTCAGAAAATAGTTGGTTGAAAAATGAATGCATAGTAATCTAACATAAACAAATGTCATTGTAAAACAGATGGTCTTTAAGATAAAATAATACAATCTAGTCATTAAACATAATGTCTCCTCTATTGAAATTCAATTCCAAATAATTTTATAACAAAAGAATATGAAATTCCCTTCCAAAGATAAGGATATATGGAATACAGGTCTTCCTTTTTAAGGGATATTTGCTTTTCTAATAACATGAACTTCCACTTAGATTTGAGTTTACTCTTAAATAAGAAGGAACTCACCTAAAGTCAATCTGCAGAAAGATGTTAAGATATACATTAGAAACTCAGGCAACTAAGTTGGTAGGAAGATAAGTACACTGGATCTGGAGTCAGGAAGGCCTGAGTTCAAATCCAATCTCAAATACTATTAACTGTGTGACCCAAGTCACTTAACCTTTCTTTCAGTTTCTACATCTGCAAAATGGTGATAATAATATCCCCTACCTCCCAGAGTTGAGGTGAAGATTAAATGAGATATTATATATGTAAAGTGCTTTCCAAATTTTAAAAGTGCTATATAATTGCTAGTTATTATTACTTTTGCTGTTTTTATTAATTACCACGGGACAAAATATAGTAGAAGTATATTCTGCATTGGCCATCCCAAGATCTCCCATAGCTGCTTCAATTATGAGATATTTCCAGAACTTTGGATGTCTCAGAGAATTATTATGAGGTTCCCTTCATAAGAGAGGGATATATGGAGTACAAGTCTTCCTTTTTAAGAGATATTTGCTATCCTTTTAACATGAATCATATGCATTATAAAATTGGCAAATTATTTCCTAAAATGTTCTCAGTTCTTATCAAGACAAGTACTCCACTGGGGTTCACAAGGTATTTCCACCAATAAAAAGAACTTAATTCACTAAAGTTCTTCCTATGGTTAAAAGAAAGACTAAATAAGATCCTTTGGATACCTCTGTCTTACCAATTCTCTACGTCAAATGAGCATGTATGAGTTCTACAATAGGTGTGAAGTCTTGAATACTTTTTGGTGAGTATATCGCCTAATAGTGAGAAGTGTCTTTAGGAATCTGACATAATTTTACCATTCTTTCTATAAATAACCTAAAATTCCCTTTAAATATTAAAAATAAAAACGGACTGCTGAACAATTAACAAGAAAATCTCAAAATTATTTGACATGCCTCTTAAGAAACATCCTAATGATTTACAGTATTTTGACCTTTTAACACATACAACTATATTTAATAAAGCAGTCAAAGCTCTTTGAAATAGCAACAATTATAAAGAGTTTATTGACTCTGTCATTAATCATATATCAGAATCCATTTTACATTAGAGGGTTTGAAAACTCTCTACAAGACAAGAAATGATTCTGGATGTTATTAGTTATACTTATTCAACAAAATTATATTATTAATAATATATTTTAATAATAAAGATATTTTTAATGATCACATATTTAAAGAACACTAAGTTGACCCATTAGTGTACAAAAAAGTGAAGGCAGTTCACAGTCTGGTGGTCACTTACCATTCTTATTTTTTTTTTCTTTTTCTTCATACTGGTCCCTTTTATGAAATTATGTTCTAGCCCAACTAGAAAGTCAGGCTATTTTCTGACTGAGACCCCCCTCACTTCCCCCCGTTGCACTCTCATGTCTTACTCCTCCCACCCTCATCTCAACTTTTACAAATTTTTCTCAGCCCTTCAAAGCTCAGCCAGACATCATTTCCTTTGTGAAGACTTCTCCCTCTCCTCAGGTGCTAATTAGTGCTTTTATTCTTTAATTTTCCCTGTGTTAAACTTATTTGTAAACCTGATGCATACATCCAGTAGAATGTACAATTCTTAAGGAAATCAACTGTTTTGTCTTTAGAGACCAGGGCCTTGCACAGTGAAGCCATTTAATAATTTTTATTTAAATGCTAATGACTGAAACTTTAAACTATATTTATGTTTTAAATTGTCAAAGTAAATCAAAACAGGAACATCAACATGTTTCTCATAGTTTTTAAGGAGTGTACTATGTTATAATTATCTTTCTTAAACACTAATAGTTCTAAAGGTTATAATGCTAGATAAAAGCCTTGATAGGGCTAAGAGTTAGTAATAAATAAAATCACTTTCATTGATAAAAAATAAAAACTGACACATATTATGCTTTATCATTTACAAAGTGCTAACACTATTTTATTTGATCTTTACAACAATTTTATGAGGAAAGTCATATAGTAGTAGTGCTATCATCATTGTACAGATGTCTTGTCCAAGGTCATATATAAAGGTACTAAATAGAAGAGTATTTTGAAGCTATCAGGTCAATAAAGAATTCTTAACCTGAAGTCCATGGACTCCACCTAGCCCCTATCTACAAGGAGTTGTAGATATATTTCAGGAGGCCTGTATTTACATTTTTTACTTCATTGATCTCTTTCTGAGATTTAACATTTCTCTCAGTTATGAAGGTAAGCAACAAAACATTATTCTGAGAAGGGGTTCACAAGCTTCTTACCATCAAAGGGATTCATAATAAAAAAAAAAATCCTGAAAATGACCTACCTGGAAAGTCATTGTCTAGTCTCCGATCAAAGACCTCCAATGAGGGGGTTGCCAGAACCAACCATAGTTAAAAGGTTTTCTCTTAACATCAAGCCTAATTTGCCTTTTTGCAATTTTAGCCCATTGCCTACTACTTATGTCTTCTGGAGTTAAAGAGAATCGCCCAAGTCCCTCATCCATGTGCCAATCCTTGAAAAATTTGAAATTGGCTTCATTGACCCCTGATTATTCTCTTTTCCAAGCTGACCCTCCCTAAGTCAGCTGGTGTGGAATCAAGAGTCCTTTGTAATCCAACTTTCAATATCTTAAATTATGATACCCATAACTGAACATAATGTTTCAGAAATGTAACACAACCCAAGACTTCATTATTATTATAACTTTTGGGCTGCCATGTCACACAGCTGACTCCTACAGAAGGGGAAGGAGAAGGGGAAGGTGCTATTTATAAAACAGCCATTAGGTGCTGGACACTGTGCAAAGCTCTTTTTCTCTTTTAAACCAAAATTATTTCATTTGATACTCTCAACCATGTGAGGGAGGTGCTATTTATTATGTTCATATTACAGGTGATAAAAATGAGGCAAACTATGGGGTTAAATACTTTCTGGGGATCACCCAGCTAGTAAATGTTCAGGTTACATGTGGACTCAGGTCTACATGACTCCAGTTACAGGACTCTACACTGCCTCTCTGCCACCAGCTGCCTTTTCTATTGTGTTCAACTCAGTAAAACTCTCTAGAGTTGGGGCAGCTAGGTGGCACAGTGGATAGAGCACCAGCCCTGGAGTCAGGAGTACCTGAGTTCAAATCTGGTCTCAGACACTTAATAATTACCTAGCTGTGTGGCTTGGGCAAGCCACTTAACCCCATTTTCCTTGCAAAAATCCTAAAAAAAAAAACTCCCTAGCATTTTACTAGAGTAAAACTCAAACAAAATATACTTCAGTCTCCAGCCACTGTCCAAATGGGCTACTTCTGTAGACATGGGCATTACCACCACCAACCCAGGCCAAATCAGCAAAATGCCCAGAAAGAAAGATAGGAGGAGTGAAGTGCCAGGTGGGCCACCTCAATCACAGCTCATTACTTTGAGAAGAATGCAGGTAACCTAGTGTTTTTTGCCCAAGAATCTTGCAAACAGTACCATCCCCCAAGTCACTTCTGGCCTGACCCTTACAGCAATGGTCCAAGTGAGCAGCTCCTGCAGAGACACAAACTAGCAGTTGCTTCTCAGACCACCAGTCCTGCTTCCAGCCCAGCCCCCACAACCATCACTCGGAGAAGCAACCCTGTGGAGAAATGACCTGGCCACTTCCTCTGGAGCAGTTACCTACAGCTACACAAGATCTGAAAAAGAGTTCTTACCACCAAGGTGTTTGGTACTAACAAAGAGTTCAGAATCAAAAATGAATTTAGCTTAATCAATGAAAATGGCATGAAGTAAGCCCTTTTGTTTCAAACTAAGGATCAAATTAAGGGTGTTTCCATTACCCTGTTCCTGAACCTCCATATAGTAGTTTTATCTTCCCTTTAGGAGGCTACAACTCTTTGAAAGTTGTGACTGTCTTATTTTCTTATTTGTATATTCAGAGCTTAGCATATTGTTTTGTACATGATAAATTCTTTTTCATTCATTCATCATTTATATTAAATTTGTAAAATTAAATTTTTGACCTAAGTTTAAGACTTTTAAGATTGGTAAATTGAATTTGCTTGTATTGAGACAACTTAGTGCTCTAGGCTTGTTCTAGGATCTTTTCTGATCCTGATAGTTAACTAGTGTATGGAATTATCCCTTTTATTCCATTTGTGGCATCTAACAATTTTTATTGCCTTGATTGCACTGATAAAATAACATTAAAATATAGAAAGTCAAATACAGAGATTGTGAAGAGACAGAGTTAATATTCAAACCTCTGACTCTTTCAACCATGCCACACAGTTGCTCCTGAATAATGGGTGCAAAAATATTCAAATAACTGAATATCTAAAGAAACAGGTATTCTGAACAGCTAACTGAATTTCCTGTTTATGTCCAAGTTAACCAGAAAACCTTTTCTTGTTTTAATACCATCCCCAGTATAATAAAAATATCTATTTAGCAAGGCCTGGTCTCATATATTTCTTCATCTCGCACAAAAGTATTATGATTATCTGACACCCAGAAGATTTTTAATAAATATTTCATGAATGGAAATTTGCAAATCAGTTGACTTTCTTACTGGAAATCTAGATATGCTTGCATTAATAAAGATGATAGAATATAAGATACCTGATTACTAGATATTTTGTTACCTAAGGAAGAAATATGATTGGAAAAAAGGGATATATATTCAGGACATCAGAGAAGAGGGTTGTAGTAAATTTAAAAGTTATTTTCAGATTTTCATTCAAATGTTTTGGTCAAACTGAATTTGTACATTTTAAGCAGGTATATTTAGGGATTTTTTGCAGTCAGTAAAAACTGGTTTATAAGAGTCGATTTTCATTGTGAGCATTTGCACTTCGGAAATCAGCTAACACTACCAGTCAGAGCTTGACTTATTGTTTTGTTGTCAAGAAAGGGATTGGAAAAGTACTAATATAAATTAAACTTAAAGGGGTGTCCAAAAGTACATTTTTAAAATAATATAGAGTTGGTTGTTTAAAATTTACCAACACATCCCTGTTAGTATTCCACTTCAAATTTCATTTATTAAATAATTAAAATCATTTTCTGTTAAGAATCCTTTATAATAAATAGAGGGTTCTACTTTTAATATAATTAAAGCACAGTGAAAACAAATATTCAACATTCAATACACAAACAGGTTTTTTTTTTTTTAAATCTCTGGTCACATTATTCTGTTTAACAGAGGGCAACTGCCAGATGCTATGACTAAAAATGGTCACGGATAGTCAGTAGTCCAGTTAAAACAGTACAATGCTTCTCTCATATATTCTTAAAATTTTTAGTAGGTTATATGCTGCAGATAGGAAAACCCCAACAATTAACAATGGTCAAGGGGCCGTTTGACTTATTTAAGTCCTCAAGTCAATTTGGCTAAAATTAAACTCTGCCTGAAAATAAAGTTAATTTCTTTACATGCATTAAAAAAAGATATGTTTTATACTATAATTTTCAGGAAAGACTAAATCTTTAAATAGGAAGAAATATATCCATATGACTTCATAATAAGCATAATTCTACTTCTCATTTTTATTGTTGTTCAGTTGTTTCTGTTCTAAATCATTGTGATTCCATTTGGAGTTTTACTTTCAAAGATACTAGACTGGTTTACTATTTCCTTCTCCAGCTCATTTTACAGATGAGCAAACTAAGGCAAACAGGGTTAAAAGACTTGTTCAGGGTCATATAGTTAGTAAGTGTCTGGGGTTGCATTTAAAATTATGTCTTTCTGACTCTAGGTCCAGCACTATCTACTGCTCCACCAAACTGTCCAAGAAGACTTATTTGGTGCTTTAAAATCTATATTTATTTTAGTTTTTTTTTTTTCAAGGCAAATGGGGTTAAGTGAGTATTGCAGGCACTGGGGAGAGCCAGCACAAAGGCATAGAGATAGAGCAGCAGGTGTGCAGAACTGCAAGTAGACCAGATGACTAGATCACAGAATGAAGAAGGGAATATGTAAAAAAATTGAAAAGATGGGAAGAGCCAGGTTAGGAAGAGATTTAAATGAAAAGAAGCATTCATACTTGGTCCTAGAAATAACAGGAATCATTGCAGTTTGTTGTGGGTAACATACTTAGAAACCTTCACTTTAGGGGTGGCTAGGTGGTGCAGTGGATAGAGCACCAGCCCTGGAGTCAGGAGGACCTGAGTTCAAATGCGACTTAAGACAATTAATAATTACCTAGCTGTGTGGCCTTGGGCAAGCCACTTAACCCCATTGCCTTGCCCCCCCAAAAAACAAACAAACAAAAAAAAGAAACCTTCACTTTAGTAAGATCCCTTTGGCCAAGATTGGAGGAGGGATTGGACTGGAGAGATTTTTGAGATCAGGAGACTAAATAAAAGGGGTTGCAATAGCCCAAGTAAGAGGTGATGAGGTTCTGATATAAATGGGTGGTTCTGTGAAGAGAGGAGAACATATGCAACATATGTGGTAGGCAGAAATAGTAAGATTTGGCAATTGATTGACTAGATAGAAATGAATAAGAGTGAAGAGTCAAAGATGAAACTAAGGTTGCAATCCTGGAAAACAGGAAGAATGATAATGTGCTTGACAGTAATATTCTTGGAAGTTTTTTGTCTTAATTTAGTTTTTGACTGCCATATTACACTACTGATTCTTATTGAGCTTGCATTCTACTAAAACCCTTAATGATTTTCAGACAAACTGTTTTTGTATTCATGCCTCACTCCCTTCTCTTATACTTGGGACAATTTTTTTGTTGGTTTGTTTTTGTTCCCAAGTGTAAAACGTATAGTACAGTAGAAAGCATTTACACTAGTAACATTTGAACTGTGGTTCAAATACCAGTTCTTACATGTTTTTTTACCCATGAGACTTGGGCAAAACCCAACTTCTGGACCTCTTTCTTCAATTATAAAATAGCAGACTTTTGAAATATTTTTCAGTCTTAAGTCTATGATGTATCCTCACTGAATTTCAACTCATTAGATCCTATCCAATATCCTAGACTGTTGGAGTCTTTTTGGATCATGACCTACATCCTGGTGTGGGCTATCCTGTAGAGCTTTGTGTCAAATGCAAATATGAAGAGCATGCTATCTATGTCTTTGTTCAAATTACTGATAAAAATCTTAAACAGTTGAAGTTCAGCTATTGATCCCTGGGGCACTCTACCTTAGATTATCTTGACAAGCTTAGATACAACCATTAATAACAGCTCTTTGAGTTTTACCCAATTCCAATTCAGCTAATTGTACCATAGTCTAGCTCACACCCCTCCATTTTTTCATAAGAACAGGAGATAATGTATCAAATATTTTGCAAAACAGATAAATTATATATCATTCCCTTGATCTACATACTTAATAACCTTCTAACATGCAGGCTTCACTTTTTTATTTATCCTCTATTATTTTTCCTTGTTTCTAAATTCTGCACATAACTTTTTTTTTTTTTAGGTTTTTGCAAGGCAAATGGTGTTAAGTGGCTTGCCCGAGGCTGAGACCGGATTTGAACCCAGGTAGTCCTGACTCCAAGGCTGGTGCTTTATCCACTATGCCACCTAGCTACCCCTGCACATAACTTTTAAAAAGTTAAGTTGTACACGAAATTCTTTGTGCATCAGAATTTCAATCTTGAAGGCTCTATATATTCCACTTGGTCTCCTCTTGAAAGTTACATCAATAAGGTTCCTACCTCTCAGACCTTAACAACTGCATCCCAAATTCTAGGGCACATATCAGATTATGTCCAATTTTCATCTTTTCTATCATAGCGTTTAGGAGAAAATGCTTCTCCCCAAGAATCAAATCACTTCTACCCCAGCAACCATTTTTTTCTTTGTTAATGATAATTAGATTCAGATGGAAAGTTCCCATTGGGAAGGTTCTTTCACTATTTTTAAAAAGCTGAAATTATTAGAGTATGTCAAATAAATTGTTAGTGTCTTTACTTGGACCAAGTATCTGTATAATTAAATTCTCTATCAAGATGCTATCGCTTTTCTGTCCTGGACTTGTTTATGATTATCTCCTGAAATCTGATTCTTCCTTATACATGACTTGTACTATGTGTAAATATCAAAATTTTTTTCCTCTACTTATCTTTATTGAAATACTTTATATTATGCTGCCTCCCTTTGGTTACTAGATTTCCTTGTATAACTGCTTAATACACAATGTTACTCTATTCTAATTCCCTTTTACCTTTTTTGTTTCCTTTGAATAAGATATATCCACCCAGGACCCAATAATGGGTTTCATCCCAAGTCACATTGTATTAAATTGTTCAGTTCACAATGTTTGCAGCCTGTTTCTATCCTTCATAGGTAGATGCCATGGATTTTACTGTTGGCTCTCTTTAATTTTGCTTCTTGTAAACTCCTAGGTGTTGTAATTGATGATTTTCCTTTTTTAACTATCATTCAAATCTTCCAGCTCACTTTGTCTTTGAAATTCTATAGGATTTCTGTTCTATTGCAGTTTGTTAATGGGATTTTTTTGTGTTTGTTTTAGTTTCACAAATATTAGTTTTGCCTTCTCAGAAAGATGATAACCTCATTAAAGGCAACTTACATTTATTTCTTTTAAGCTATTAATTATTTAGAAAAATCAGTTCTAAGAAGAAACAGATAAAAAATATGGTGACAGACTAGGCAGATAGAAGTCAGAATGCATAAAGTGATAATGGAGAGTAAGCTACAATGATTCCTCTAATAACTAGGAAAAGAAGTAGTGTTGATAACAAGTGAGAATAATGTATTAATTAGCTATATACACAGTTCCAAAGGTCCTTGTATGTCAGGAAGTTATGACATGACTTGATACCTCATAGTGAATTCCTAAATTAATGAAAATTAATGAAATCATTATTTCTTGATAAAGAAATAATTAGAATATATCTTCTCAGGCAGCTATATTTTTTTGCAAGGCAATAGGGTGAAGTGACTTGCCCAAGGTCACACAGCTAGGTAATTATTTAGTGTCTGAGGCCAGATTTGAACTCAGGTTGCCCTGACTCCAGGGCTGGTGCTCTATCCACTGTGCCACCTAGCCACCCCAGGCAGCTATTTTTGAACTATATTTTAAAAATCATTCATATTCTTCTATATTCCCATTCAGAATATAAAAATATTTATATAGAATTTTCAATAGTTCACTGTTATATTTCCATTTTTTGTTTATCTGTTAGATCTATTCATTTCTGAAAGAGGTATTTCAAGGGAAGTTTCCTATAATTATTCTTATTAACTATGTTTTACTACAATTCAGTTAATTTTTCCTTTAGAATTTAGATGCTATACCATCTGTTGCATTTGTGTAATTTTGATGTTTATTCTAAGCTAATGTAGTTTTCCTTTTTCTTTTTTGATATTATGAATTTTAATTTTTCCTTTGTCTGATACCATGATTAAACTCCTACTTTGAAAAAAATTGCCTGATACAAGATAAATTTTGTTTCAGACTCTCATATAAGTCAGCTTTACTTTTATTTATTTTTTAGGCTTTTGCAAGGCAAATGGGGTTAAATGGCTTGCCCAAGGTCACACAGCTAGGTAATTATTAAATGTCTGAGGCCAGATTTGAACGCAGGTACATTCTGACTCCAGGGCTGGTACTCTATCCACTGTGCCACCTAGCCACCCCTCAGCTTTGCTTTTAGCTGTTTTTCTTACATACAAAATATAGTTGGTTGTATTTTTCTTATCCAGTCTTGTCATTCTCTTTCATTTTAACAGACTGTATGCTTTAGCTAATTTAAAGTTATGATGTCTAGTCTTACATTTTCCTTTCCTTATTTCTTGTGTGTTTGTTTTTATCTCCCTCTTCATTTAAGTCAGTACTTTCCCCCCAGCAATTAGGTTTTTTCATATTACTTTGACACTGGTGTGTTCACAAAGGGTTGTCTTTCATCTTTCTTAAATTTACCTACTTTATAAAAAGTTCTTGAATTTACTTAAGCTATTCATTTCTTTCTTTATATTTATTTGTCCTTTTTTCTGTTATTTTTCTGCACAGATCAGTCATTCAAAATTCCACTCCCCACAACTTCTTTCTTTATAAACCTTCTTCTACAGTGTTTTCCAAGAAGATTTCCTTTGCTTTGTCATCCTTATATCTGCTCTTCCCTTCTAATCTATACTGATTTTTTTTCTAGCTAGTCATTCTGATCTTCTGGTACACTAATTCCTTCTTTATTTTTTCATTATCTGTCATACAGTTAAAACATGTGATATTCCAAGTTTTTTGTATTCTACAACATTTTATAAATTAATGTCTTTGAAGTTCTTGAAGAGTATAGACTCTCCTTTTCATGTTTGATGTACCTTGTTCTTAAAAATATCTATTTAAGAGGGAAATAATGGGTTGCATGGTAGAAGACAGTTTTTGTCCCAAATTGTGAGGGTCACCTTTCTGCTTTTACCATGATCCACCTCTATCCCTACGACCATGTTTCCTCTGTAATATAGGTACTAGTTGCTTGGGTTGCTTTTAAACAAAAAATTTCCTGATCATCTTCAAGTCAACTGATGTTTCTATCCTGCATCTTTGTTTCATAACTAGGATTAATTTAATGCTTGCAGAGATACAAAAAACTGAAATTTTGAAAAACTTACAACAGAGCAAAAATCTGATTTGAAAGTAATACAGTGGTTTAGAAAAACAAAACAAAACATTTTCAGTTCTTCTCTCGTTTGTAACTATATCCACTTCTCCTGTCTTAACTGCAATTTCTTTGTTCTACTTAGCCAGGAAAAAAGAAAGAATGAAGTTATATACTCACCTAATCCACTAATAGTATGAAGAAGATCACTAGCACCCAAAAGAATTGGTCCATTCTCCTGCTGCCCTTCCTCTTTGTAGTATAACTTGTAACCTTGAACAGTTGCTGTGTCCTCAGGATCTTGCTGCCACCTCACTGTAATGGTGGTACAATTCAGAGGCTCCAAACGTAACTCTGGAGATTTTGGGGCTGGAGATTTAAAAACAAAAACAACATGTAAAAAGTATTAACCAGGTAAGAAAAATTTAGTATCTATAACAATATTGAGTTTCAGGCTGCATTTACAGAGACAGAATCAAGCATGAAGGGAGCACATTGATAATGTTGCGGTAATTGAAGGAGATTTTAGAGTTTCTTTCTCAGTGATAGATCTAACAAATAAAAAAAAAAAAAAGCATTACATTTAACAAACTGATGGAAAATCTAGGGCCCAAAAATAAATTTCACCATCAGAATAGTAACACTGAAGAAAATAAATGGTTTTTAAGCATCATTATCCACCCAGCCCCCAAAAGAGTTGCCTAATAGTTATTACCAACAAAGAGTTGATGACACCATGTCTGGAGTGTGGTGTTCACTTCTGAGAATCTCATTTTAGGAATAATAATGATAAGCTAGAAGGGTCCAAAATAGGGCAGCTATTGATGGTGAAGAGCCTCAAAAATCAATCAAATAAAACTAAATTGAAAGAGTTTGACATGTTTAATTTACAAAAGCTGAGAATTCCTATTTTTCAGTAATTAAAGGTCTAGCACACAGAAGAGAGAGATTAAATTTATTCTGCTTCTCTCCCCTCAGCAAGACCAAAGAATGGAAAGTTATAGAAAGCTCTATTCAGGTTTAGAGGGAAAACAAAACAAAACAAATCAAAACTCCCATTCTTAATAATTAGAGTTCTCTAACAGTGAAATTGGTTATCTCCGGAGTAATAGGAGAAGTTATCTGACTTCATTTCAGAAGACATTGGAGAATATTTATCCAAATGAGAAATAATAATTATTAAGCATTTAGCTCAGTGTCTGGTCTAAACCAAGCACTTAATAATCACTTGTTCCCTCCTTCCCTCTAAACCTAATGTTCTTTGTATCAGACTGATCAGATTTGAAAACAAAACAAAACAAAACAAAACAAAACAAAACAAAACAAAACCAAAAAACCAAAAACCAAACCTCATCTTCACCATAAAAAGTCTTTAATTTGTAATTAGTGATAATTAATCGAGACTGAAGACTCATGTTTGTACCATATAAGAAGAAAGATTTTCTATACAAATTAATAGTGTAAACAAGATGGATGTAAAGCAGTTTTTTTAAGCAAACCAAAGGTTTCTATGCAAAAGATTCTAATTATAAATAGACTTCTTTTCTCTTGCAAATTCTCCTATGGGGGGACTAATGATTTATAAGAGGGTAAGGGTTTTTTTTTGTACTTTGTGTAACAAATTCTTGAACTTTTTTTAACCAGTCTTTATTCTCTATAATTCATTATTTACTATTAGTGTCAGTCTTAAAAGAAATAAATTTCTGCTTCACCCATTCTCTCCCAGACAATAGCCATTCACTAGACATTGAGGGCACTACTCTGACACTTGGTTTTCCCAATGCAGTCAAAATTTATAGTAACATGGTGAAATGTTTCTGAGAATTTCTGTATTTTTGAAGTCAATACTAGGGCAATGAAATAGGCATGGATGTTGCTTTATGTGCTTGCTACTACCTAGGAAAAAATGAGTTTTGTTTTCTAAAAGGTTAACAAATAGTCAAATGCACAACAGAAGACACAGGCTTCAAGCTCTGGGGAACTTAGATTTCTAAGAAAAGGGGCTATTTTGAAGAGAGAAAATGTTAAAAGAATGAAGGACAAAAAATCCACCAAAGCTTTTAAAAGAGTGAAAGAATCAAATATAGAAAGGTGTGGAAAAAATAAAAAAATGAAAGAAATGGATAGGAAAGAAGAAAGAAAAGAGAACAGTAACATGGAAACCAAAATGCTGTAGAGATGAATTAATTCTACATTTTAGACATCTGCTCTAACAGACAAAGGAAGCAAAATTCAATGATACAAAAAAAGAGAAATTTTCAAATTTCAAGTATAAAACCATTAGGTTCAAAATTCGTGGTTGAAAAAAGCCTCTAGGGGCGGCTAGGTGGTGCAGTGGATAGAGCACCAGTCTTGTCAAGGCAGGAGTATCTGAGTTCAAACTTAGCCTCAGACACTTAATAATTACCTAGCCATGTGGCCTTGGGCAAGCCACTTAACCCCATTGCCTTGAGAAAAAAATCCTCTACTTCAGGAAATGAAATTTAAAAAGATTCCACCTGATCCCAAAAGGTGTTTAAGAAAGTTTACCTTTCACACTTGTAGCTTTTGGTGTTCTATGGGAAGTCCATACTGATGCCTCTCCCAAACCCACTCTTGTTGCAGCAGTAATTCTAACCAGGTAGACACTATCAGGCTTCAGACCCTCCAAGAGGTATTCATGAATGGTTCCTGGAAGTTCCAAAACATGGACAGAGTTCTCTGTACTGATTCGAAAGGACACCCGATAAAGTACAACTTGACCTCGCCGATATTTCGCTGGGATTGGTAGCCAAGAGATGAGAATATCAGTGGGACTTCGACTTGTCAAACTAATTTCAGGAGGTCTTAAAGGAACTGAAAATATAAGAAAATGGAGGCATCAATTTGGAATCAAATGTTACTGATTAGTCATTAAATTCTCTTTATTCTACAGGAAAAAGCAACAGAATTATGATGAGTGCATAATGAAGAGAGAGAATTACTGCTAATAAAGTTTACTAATAAACTAATACTTCTTTAATATTCCTCAATTGGTGGAGATTCTTTCTATAACAAAGCAGATTGTAGACTTTTGTGTTAGACCATGGAAACAAATGAAATTATTTTATCTCTTCCATAAGATTTTTATGTTGGAGATGTTTGAGAGGTCACGAGGATACAAGAAAAAAAGCTCTCCCATCTTGTTGATCACCTGACTGTTTACAGCTATGACTCTATAAATCTTTTTTTCCCCTCAATGCTACAGAAAACCAAAAGGCATAGCTTGCTCTGACTAATCATGTAATGTGATAGTGCTCTCTGTCTTGCAAAAGAATTCACCTAAAGCACTGAGGAACAGAAGGACCTAGGGCAGGAAACGTGTTTGTTGCTCCACTATATCTAAGGGAAGAAGGACTAGCTGTGGCTAGTAATAATAGTAGTCGTAAAATATTTGAAGAGTCAAAGTACTGAATTTACAGAGGAATGATGGGGGTGGGGCAATTGTAAATTCAGAAAGAGTGATAATAATCATAGAGAATGATATAGCTAACTGGTAATATGGGGGCCAAATTGCAAGATGTTGAGAAGTTAATGGGAGATAAGGAAGTGGAGCAGAAAAAAATAATTTTTTATAGAATTACTGTTGAAAAAGGAAAGAAAAGTATAGGATAATAGTTTTAGGGGATCCACAAGATGAGGAGAAGTAATAAAAAAGGCAAGCTCTCAAAGAAAACAGGAAGCAATAGTCCAGGGTCAAAAACTGAGAGAATCTGGCAAGGAGATTTTTCCAGCTTGGTAAAATCTCTGAAGTTTATGCTCTACTGGTATAGTCTCTGAGAAACCAGGTCACCTACATGCACTTATAATAAAAGCAATTAAGATTATGAGTTGACATGCATAATATAAAAAATAAGAAACATTAAGAGGGAAATTTGGCTAAGACTGAGAGTATAATTTAATAAAAAGTGGGAACTGAGAATAGACAAGTAGAGTAGAGCAAGCTGATTTGAAGGTAAGAGTAAGGAATCTGTGTTTGCTCTAAAGGAAATAAATCTCAAAAGAAATAAAGATAATTTTTTTTTAGGTTTTTGCAAGGCAAATGGGGTTAAGTGGCCCGCCCAAGGCCACACAGTCATGCAATTACTAAGCCTCCGAGGATCTGAACTCAGGTAATCCTGACTCCAGGGCTGGTGCTCCATCCACTGCGCCACCTAGCCACCTTGGAAATAAAGATCATTAATGATTTTTTTTTCAGTTAAGAAAGGTTTTAGGGAGAACAAAAAACGAGGGAATAAAAGTATTTTAAGATGAATTCAATTCCTTTCGATCTAGTACATGGTGGAAAAGGTAAGGTGTAACCATCCAAAAAGGAAGCGCCTCTCAAAAGAGATCTAACAAAGTGAGAGAATAGACCTAATGAACAGAGGAAAACAGAGTTCTTAGATGCAGAAATTTCTTTTTCTAATGCTTAAAGGATAGTAGATGATAAAGTTATGAAGCAAAAGCATTTTTACATTACCATATAAACTTAGCAAATTTGTCTTTCATTTGTTTTTAATTAAATGAACAATATTAGCCCAATATAATCAATAGATTAGATCTGATTTTTGGAGCTACATATCCAGTCCTAACTTCTTTCCTTATCTCTAGTCTTGTATCACCAACTGGTGATTGGATAGTTCAAGTTAAATGTCTTGTAGACATCTCAAAATCAACCTATTTGTAACAAGACTCATTATTTTTCACTCCAGAGCTTTTTTCTTCCTAGCTTCCCTATTCCAAGAGCATCAATATCTACTCCAGACTCACAATTTTCCTGTCATCTTCACTTCATTTTCTCTCACTCCCTTATCTATATCCAATATATTGCCATATCCTGTTGAGTTTTGTCTTTGTAACATTTTTTTATATGTGCACACTTCTCTCTACTGCTACTACCTGCTGTACACCCACATTAACCAACACCTGAATTATTGAAATGACCTTCTGGTTGGACTTCCTGTCTCAATCCTCTTCCTACTCCAGTTCATCCTCACCTCAAATGACTATTTTTTATTCTGAAAATTCAGATCTGACCTCAAACCACCTTATTCAATAAATTTCAGGTTTTCCCTCTCACCTCCAGAATCAAATATACAAACTTCTCTTTGTTATGCAAAGTTTTCACAATCTGACACCATCCTGCCTTTTCCAGTCTTCTTAAAATATTACTTCCCTTCCCACTCAAGTATTATGTAGTCTAGAAACACTGATCTCCTTGCTGTTCTGCAAACCAGCCACTCTCATTTTCTGGTTCTGGGCTTTTTTTCTCTGATTGTTCCCCAAGACTGGAATGTTCTCCATCTCTACCTCCTGACTTCCCTGACTTCCTTTAAGTCTCAGGAAAAAATGGATCCCACTTTCTTCAGGAGGCCTTTTCTGATCTCCCTTAATGTTAGCTCTTTTTCTTTGTGATCATCTCCAATTTATCTTGTATATCCTGGCTGAACACAACTGCTTTTCATATTCTCTCTTTCAGTCAGACTATGATTTCCTTGAGAACAGGGAATGGTTTTTGTTTTTTGCTTTTTGCCTTTTTTTGTATTCCAAACACTTAGCCAATTTTTGGCATATAACAAGCATCTAATAAATGCTTATTGGCTTATTTACTGATCAGAGGCTCCATATTGCCTGTAGAACCAAATGTAAAATCCTATATTTGGCTTTAAGTCTCATTACAACCTGACCTGATCTTTTCCTAGCTTTCCGATCCTCTTATACCTTACTCCCCTTCAAATAACTTTGGTTCAGCAATACTGGCTTTCTTGTTGCTTCTCACATATGACAAACACTCCATCATGCTATTTTATTCCTTTTCAGTGTCTGTCCCCTATGACTGGAATGATTTCTCTGGTTTCTTCAAGTTTTATCTCAAATCCAATCTTCTATCAGAGGCTTTTCAGTACTCAACACATTCGTAGAATCTTACCTCTGAAAGTACCTCCTATTCACTATGTATATATATATATATATATATATATATATATATATATATATATACATATATATGTAGATATATTATATATAACTTAAACATACATCATTGTTTATATATTATCTTTCCCATTAATATGTGAGAACATTTAGTTTTAGTTTTCTTTAGTATTTATCATATCATTAGCATTTATCACAGTACCTGGCATATTCTAATAAATCTTGTTGAATTGACCACTGATTTGGCTAGAAGAGACAAAGAGTGAAAAATGTTCTCATGGTTCTCTTCACTTGACTCCATATTAATTTACAGAAATATTCACTTTATTTGTAGCTTATGTTGCAATAATAATATTCCATTACACTTATATAGCATGATTTGTTTGGTTATCCCCTAAATTATAGGTGCCTATTTTGTTTCCAGTTCTTTACTACAAGAAAAAGTACTGCTACAGATATTTTTTTTGTACATGTGGATCATCTCTTTCTGAGATCTTTTCAAAATATGTGTCTAGGTGCTATCAATAGGTCCAAGAATATGCACAGTTTAATGACTGGGGAAATTCCAAATTATTTTTAGAATGACTTGATCAATTCACAGCTCTACTGTTTAACCATCTTCCCTCTGAGCCTCTACTAATTGTAATTTTCCTTTTTTATTATATCTGCTCATCTGATTAAAGAAAAACCTGAGAGCTGTTTCAATTCACAATTTTTTCATAGTTCATGGCTTGAAGCGTTTTTTTAAAATGTTTATGGTTAACTTTCAATATTTCATTTTAAAACTGTCTTTTCAAATCCCTGAACCATTTATTTATTGGGAAATGACTCTTTTTCTTATAATTATATATATGTATACATATATATATATATTTGCATCAGCTTCTCTATATTATGGATAAAGAATGTTCATTAGAAAAATCTGCTGCAAATTTTTTTTACTTTTTTCCTCTAATTCTGACTGTGTTACTTTTTCCTATGCAAAAAGACATTTCTATAATAATTTTGTTTCTCTACATCCTCATCAACCCAGAATTTCTTGAATTTAACTCACCAAAATTCCAAAATTCTATAATTTGTCTCAACATTATGTCAGGTACTTCAAAGGTCCTTTTAAAAAAGATCTTGTATAAATTTAAGATCACACTCTAATATTTCTAAGCTACATTTAATATAATTTAACTCATTCTCTCTTTTCAATGACTTAAGCATCATATTTAGAATTTCAACTAAATGTTGCAATGCTAAGTAAACAACTACAAGGCAGTCTTATAATTTTAATGATAAAATTTATTTTAATTTATTATAAAATTTTAATTTATAATTATAAATTTAATTATAAAATTTTCAGTTATTAATAATTATTTTCTACAAATAAAACAAAATTTAAATTACCTTCTAGTAGACTTCACTAATTTTAAGTTAAAATCATACCTGAAATCAGTTTATTTTTATTACTATATTATTTTAAAAATTCAGAACTTAAGCTTAAAGGATGATAACAATACTTAACAACTTTAACAAAATACTTTAACAAAACAGGATTACTTACCATCTTCAAGTGTATTCTGAGTCACATGATCAGACATCTGGCTGGCTCCCATTGGCATATAAGCCACAATATAAAAAGTATAATTGCTGGCTGGCTCTAAGTCATCAATAATATAATGGGTTGTATCATTTCCAATGACGATTTGATACTCTTCATTATTTAAACCTGAATTAAAATAATAATAATCACTATATAAAATGACATATATTCAAAATGTAATGAAAATTACCCAGGTCTATCATGTAAAAAGTATTCATTCTAATCTTTAATACCCTACATGATATCTAACATTCCCCTAAAAAATTGGAAATGGAAAATAAACAACTTCCTGAAAGAAAGTGTCTTGACACAAATTACCATAGTTAGAAATTTTGCTGAATAAGATTATACTGAAAACAATTAATCTTACCTAAACCTTACTCAATATTGAGTCAAGACACATAGTAGACAACATACAGTAATACAACACAAAACTCTACAAAATCTTGTCATTCAAAGCAATTTTAATTCTATTTACTTAAAGTCAATGTGTATTTTTTAAAATTTAATTACAAAGGATTTATATTGACCACAGAGGATGGGATATAATTAATATATTTTAAAACAAACAAACAAAAAGTTACCTAGCAAAAGATCTCATTTTGCTCCTAGAAACTGTATTAATCAAACTGGCATGAGTTTTTACTTTCTTCTATACTGAAAGCAAAAGAACTGGCACAAAACATGATTTTAAAAATGTTTTGTCCTGTAATGATTCTCTTTTGAGGAGGAAAAAAAATTCTTATCAATTCTTATTAAAATATGCATGGCAAATTATAGAGAAGAGTTTGTCTTTGTTGGATTTTAATTCCTATAGACTGAACCTGTAAAGTGGAACAAGTGTACTGAAAGCTACTATACTTCCTTAACAATTCATAGCAAATGCATGTCAACTTAATCAAAACTTTCTAAAGGCGGCAGCTCCTGCTCTGCACAACTGAATTTATAAACAAAACAGAAGGCAAATTCCACTATTAAGTTTTCCCACATTTCTGAATTAACTTGATAGCATTTTAATTAGACAAGATTATGGGCATTTCACAACAGACTAGTTAATAGC
This sequence comes from Macrotis lagotis, assembly GCF_037893015.1. Lineage (NCBI taxonomy): Eukaryota > Metazoa > Chordata > Mammalia > Peramelemorphia > Peramelidae > Macrotis > Macrotis lagotis. The sequence continues at coordinate 167,890,256 of NC_133661.1, read as the reverse complement.
TTGTTAATTAGGAATCCCATAGTACGATTTCTGACCTGTCAAACAAGGTTCTTGAGTTCAAATTAAAGAGCCTTTTTCTGTCCATGAATAGACTAGTAGGCCTCATGGGGAGGTTCTAATCAAACAGCTATAATAGAAAACAAGAGCAGCCTTCCACCGAAATCAGTATTTCTTTTGTGCCTTTTCTAAATCACTAACAAGGGAATTAACATACTCCAACATGCTCCCTCATCAAACCTTCATTCTTTCTTGCTACCATGACCTCTAATTTAAATGTAAAATATTCCTCTTTAAAATATAAAAAAAAACACCTGTTAGTTTCTTCAGACAACATTATTACAACACTATTCTTCTGAAATAGCTTAAGTTGTTTTCAGTTTACATTTCATAAATGCTGGCTAGATGTGCAATTAAAACTGTGACTGTATTTAACTACTGCATGTTATATACCACCATTAAAGAAATCTCTAGGCTTTTAAAAAGCTTTCATTTTTGTCTTTTTTTGCATTTCTTTGAGAGTAAAATTTAATCTAAATAATAAGATCTAAAAGCATTGAACAGAAATTTCAAGATGAACTCAATTTCAAAAAATTTAAAAAATAAATTCAACAAATCACTTTCACTTTCATCTAACTTAAGAAATATCACTTCACATAATTTTAAAAGGCATATGAGAATTAAAAGCATACAAACATGGGAGAATGATATAGATGCGAGTATATAATATATATATATATGTAAAATAACCTTAGTATCAATTGTTATAAAAACAACTATCTTTACATTAAAGCTTACTTTACAGTAAAGTTATATTCTATGTATCAAAATACCTTAATCTCTGCATTACTATTAATTAAGGAGTTCATATCTCTGTACATATGAAACCTTTAAGTTCTTTAGCTTGGAATTCTTACTAAATGAAATAATTTAGACTAGGCTTCAAGAATTCACATGCTCTGAACATAGTAAAATCTAGAACAATGCTAAAAGAAAAATTTAAGGGTTTTTGGGGAGGAGGATATTGCTTGTTTTAAAATTTTGTGTAAAAAGTTAGGCTGAACAATTTTAAAAAGAGATAAACTGAATTTCACCAAAAAAGCATTACTTCAGGATTATGTACAAATATGTAAATAATTTACTGAGAAGCAAATCCTTTATAATTTGTAGAATTTAAAGACAAAATTTTAAATAGCACTCACCTTCAGCTTTCATATAATGTACTGAATAAGCAATAACTTTGTCAGAATTGTAAAGTGGTCTCTCCCAAGCCAAAAGGATGGCTGAACTTGACATAGTTTCAGCATGAACATTACAAGGAGCACCAGGTCTATCTTCTGACATCACTACAGTCAGTCTGGCTCTGGACAAAATAGATCCTTGGCTATTCTCAGCCATACACTGGTAAATAGCATCATCCTCAGGAATAATCTGATTAATGACCAGTTTGCTGAGGGAAGAAAAAATATTTTGTTCAAGTTACCTTCATATCCAAAAGTAATATGACAAGTGAGTTTCAACTATTATTGATCTTCTTGTACTAAAAACAAATTCTGAATGTTTTAAAATTAATTGCCAATAAATGCCTAAATTAGCTATAAGGGAATATTATATTCAATGTTAAGATAGCAAAGTTTATCATGATGTACATGGGTGATGTGGAACACTCATTCAATTCCAATTAAATCCTTCACATTTAGCAGAAAGTTATTGGCAAGTCTGGCCCCATCACTGTTCTTGCTGACCAGCACTACTACTACAGGAGGCAGTTAGGTGGTTCAGTGGATAGAGGTCAAATCTGGTCCCAGACACTCATGAGCTATATGACACTAGACAAATCATTTAACTTCTGTTTGCTTTAATCCACTGAAGGAAAAAAATGACTGAATACTCCATTACCTTTGCCAAGAAAACACCATGTTGATGTTCAATCATTCAATTTTGTCTGACTCTTCAAGGCCCCGTGAACCCATAGCATGCCAGGCCCTTCTAGTCTCCTACTTCTTGAAATCTGTTCAAGTTCATGTTCATAGTTTCCATGATATTATCTATCCATCTCATCCTCTACTGTCCCCTTTTCCTATTGCCTTAAATCTTTCCCAAAATCAGGGTTTTTTTCCCAAAGAGTCTCATCTCATTTTATCAAAGTGATGTCAAATGGGTTCACGCGCTGGACATGATTGAACGACGATTAAACATGATATTTCTTGTTTTTACTAATTAGTAAAAGAGGTATAAGAATATTTTATTTAGCATAACAATCATACTGATAAAGTTATTTACATTAACATGCTTGTAAAATTCCCAGCAAATTTTAAAGTTAGGAGGGAAATTGGATATTGTTTAGTCTAAGCCTTCTTTTACAGCTGAAAAAATTGAAGCCAAAAAAGGGTGGATCAATTTTCAAAAGTCATGTTTCTGGCTAGTGGCAGAGTGTGAGCTAGAACCCCAGTCTATTAATTACTTAATCCAATGTCGTCTCTGTTATATAATTCTGCCTCTTTGATGTGTATAATTAATAAGAGCAAAAGGATGACCATTGACAATTAAAGGCACATTCCCCTCTATTTCCCTTCACCCTCTCCCACAAGGGGTACTATGGAAAAATTTAACATCACTAGTGACATCCTCTCCTATGCCTCTCCCAACTTTTCCCCTCCCCAAAGTTATTTGACTTCTCACAGGGTTTGGATGAGATTCAAGAACTTAATTTCTTCTAATGAGATAGAAGATGACCAGTCTAGCTATCTACTTTAAACACTGACTTTCGTCATGCCATACAGTCTCTAATCTGCTTGTGTTACCTGCTTATATTACCTAAATATCTTTGGGACATGCCATCCAACCTACCACAGCACGTTAGGGCTTATGAGACATTCCATCTGTCTTGCAGCTGAATTTTCTTTTATGCGTAGTCTTACCCAGTTAAAGTATAAGCTCCATGAGAAAGGGGGCTGTGACAATTTTAAAAACTGTATATTTTTTTTATTAAAGATTTTATTTATTTTGAGTTTTGAGTTTTACAATTTTTCTCCTAAATCTTATTCCCCCCCCCCCCCACAAAAGGCAATTTGTCAGTCTTTACATTGTTTCCATGGTATACATTGATCCAAATTGAGTGTGATGAGAGAGAAATCATATCCTTAAGGAAGAAACATAAAGTATAAGAGATAACAAGATCAGACAATAAGATATCAGGTTTTTTTCCTAAATTTAAAGTAATAGTCCTTGGTCTTTGTTCAAGCTCCACAGTTCTTTCTCTGGATACAGATGGTATTCTCCATTGAAGATAACCCAAAATTGTCCCTGATTGTTGCCCTGATGGAATGAGCGAGTCCATCAAGATTGATCATTGCCCCCATGTTGCTGTTGGGGTGTACAGTGTTCTTCTGGTTCTGCTCATCTCACTCAGCATCAGTTCATGCAAATCCCTCCAGGCTTCTCTGAATTCCCATCCCTCCTGGTTTCTAACAGAACAATAGTGGTTCCTTGACATACATATACCACAGTTTGCTAAGCCATTCCCAATTGAAGGACATTTACATAATTTCCAATTCTTTGCCACCAAACAGGGCTGCTATGAATATTTTTGTACAAGTGATGTTTTTACCCTTTTTCATCATCTCTTCAGGGTATACACCCAGTAGTGGTATTGCTGGGTCAAAGGGTATGCACATTTTTGTTGCCCTTTGGACATAGTTCCAAATTGCTCTCCAGAAAGGTTCACAGATCCACCAATAATGTAACAGTGTCCCAGATTTCCCACAACCCTTCCAACAATGATTATTATCCTTTCTGGTCATATTGGCCAGTCTGAGAGGTGTGAGGTGGTACTTCATAGAAGCTTTAATTTGCACTTCTCTAATAAGTAATGATTTTCAGCAATTTTTCATATGACTACAGATTGCTTTGATCTCCTCATCTGCAAATTGCCTTTGCATATCCTTTGACCATTTGTCACTGGGGAATGGCTTTTTTTAAAAATATGATTCAGTTCTCTGTGTATTTTAGAAATGAGTCTTTTGTCCAGAAATATTAGTTGTAAAGATTGTTTCCCAGTTTACTACATTTCTTTTGATCTTGATTACAGTGGTTTTGTCTGTGCAAAAGCTTTTTAATTTAATGTAATCAAAATCATTTAGTTTGTTTTCAGTGATGTTCTCCATCATTTCCTTAATCGTAAACTGCTTCCCTTTCCATAGATCTGACAGGTAAACTAGTCCTTGATCTTCTAATTTGCTTATAGTATTTTTTTTTATGTCTAAATCCTGTATCCACATTTGGATGTTATCTTGGTATAAAAAAAAACTGTATATTTTCAACATATGGTTCAGAGTAGATGATTAACAGCTTTTTTCATTTAGTTGACAATGCAAATGAATTCACAGGATTTTGATCAATCAATAGCCATCAGGGATTTTACAAGGTTCTGGGGCTATATAGAAACAAAATGAAAACATTGTCTGCATTCAAGAAGCTTAGCTTATATTCTTTCAGCAGAAAGAAGATTTTAAAAGGACAAAGCAAACAGAATAAATAAAAAGTTAAAAAAAGGCAATTTCAGTAGCAGCGAATGCAGGAGCAGTTGGGGAATTCAAAAAAGGGCCTCATGGAGGAGGATACTTAAGTGAGCTTTGAAGAAAGGCAAGAATTGATTGTAAGAAGAGGAGATGAAGGAGGAACTATATTCTAGGCATGGGGAATGCATGGTCAAACATGCATTTTGCGAATATCAGTTTGTCAGTGTGTGAAAATAAGAGAAGATGAGGGGAGGGGAGGTTAGGAGAGAAACTGGAAGCAAAGTGACCAATTAGGGGGCTGTCCAGAGACAGAGATTAAAGACCCAAATAAGGGTGTTGTGTAGTGTAAGTAAAGAGGAAAAGAATGAATTCAAGAACTGTGGAGATGAAAATTAGAAGGCTTAGCAACAAATGGATATTTATTTGGAGATGAGAAAGGCTGAGGAATTAAGGACACCTGAAATGTTTTCTGTAAAAATGCCAATGAATGTTGGATTTTATCAAGCTAAATGTTTCACTTCAAAATCATTTTTAAGGGTATTGTATCTCATTTAAACATAAAACATCATTTTCTTATCTATAATTATGGGTTTAAAATTATGAGTATAAAAAACATAACAGCATATCTCACCTGTTATACATTTTTATTCTTCCATTTGAATGAATCTTTCTTCCATTTTTCAGCCATGACATTTTAGGTGAAGGAATTCCCTCTGCCTGACAAACAAAGCGGGCAGTACCAGCTCGGGGTCTTGTTAAACTTTCTGGCCATTCCACAAATGAAGGAGGAGCTATTTGAAAAAGTTTAAAAAAACAAAATCTAAAATATGTTTCAGATCTCAAATGAAGGGATTCATAGAAAGGCTAGTTATTAATTCAGATTTTCCCTACACCACCTAAGATAGGATTCCTTGCCAACTAATAACTTTTTATCTTCCTAAAGAGAGTTATGTATATTTATAAAACACTGAACCAAGTTCTCATGCCCATCATCTTTTTATAGCAATATTTATTTATATATTTACTTTTAACAGAAACTCCCTAAATAATTATACACATAGACACTAGATATCCATACATGTTATAGATATGTTATACACACATACCCACACATAGGATATGTGTGTAAGTTATAGGCATGATATAGGTACATTTAATATATAGGTACATATATAAGTGAACAGATATATGTTCAACTATAAATCTGCATATACATATATAGATAATACAATAACTCAAAGGAATGTTAGAGCTAGAAAGAATCATAGGCATTATCTTCCCAGTTTTAGATAATAAAACTGAGGTTAAGAAAAATTCAGTTTGCAAGATCATCAAGATATAATAAATACCTATTTCCTTCTGATTCTCTACACCATCATGTTTCAGCCAAACCACCACACCTACCTCTTCAATTCAGTTTGGATGAAAGGGCACATATTTTAGAAATTGGAAGAAAGGGAGACGAAATCAAAAAAGTGGGTTGGCAGTGAGAAAAAAATAACTGGTTAATGTGGTCAACAAGGAGTTCATGGAAAGAGTTGGATTTTAATGTATTCTATACATAAGCTTAGAATAAAAAAAATCACTTAAATAATACATAAAAACCAGACTACATAACTTAATTGAAAATGAACTGTCAGGTAAAAAAGTAAAAAAGCAGTTGGGAAATTTAATTTTTTTGATTGGAAGGGAAAACCAAACTTACCTAGTACAGTTAGAGTTGCCATGGCAACAGTGAAGTTCCTTGTACCTGGGGTAGTGGCCCGACAAATATATATTCCAGCATGCTGCAGCTTAACATCAGATATCATGAGATTACCATTTCCAAGTACTCGAGTATTAAATACATCAATAGACTTGTGATCTATTTCAAAGAAAATGATCCAATTACCATGATTTAAGATCTGTTCTAAGATTACAACTATGGAGTAGGTCACTAAAATGGTATAAAACAGAATGACATGCAGCACATTTCCCCTGTTTTAGAAACATATAAAATTTTACAAAGAAAAAATCCTATAGGAGTTAACTACCAAATGGCAACATAATTATATAATAATAAACATTTAATTTGTTATATAAAAATGAATAAAAATGGTTTAGGGCAAACCTACCAAGACGGCTCCAAGAAATGATTGGTTTAGGATTTCCTGTAGCCATACATTCCAAAATAACAGTCTGATGCAGAGAAGTTGTTATATTCTGTGGACCTGCTATAATAGTTGGTTTGTGGAAGGAGTCAGATTCCTTGGCTTTGAAAATAAAATTAAATGGATATGATTAAAAATGAAATAATCCATGAAATGCAATATAAAATAGCAAAAATTGAAAAAACCAAGTCTACTGGAAAATTCATCATTCAATTCTGACTATATTCTAATTCACTTAATAGTGCTACTCTTTTTGAGAACCTATAAAGTGAAAATAAAAAAAAGTATATATGTTAAGAACCTATAAAGCAAGTATTTAATTTTTCTTAAAGATGCTACCATCTTTTGTAAACAGGTCATCCTATAATAAGATGATCTGAATGATAACTGAGGCTACCTCTTTAAAATTCAAAATTGATGTTATTGCAAAGATATTTCAATGGTTTACAAATTTAGAAGGCAACATTTCTTGAGAGAAAAAAAGCTAAGAAATGCCCAAAAAAGAGAAGTATTCATCTTGTTACCTGGTAGAACAGTTACAGTAGCCTCTAAGCTTTTGCGTCTATTTGCTATCGTTGTAGCAACACAGCGATAGTTCCCAGCATCCTTTTGAGCAACACCATAGATTTGCAATACTCCTGATGGCAGAGCTGTTATCCTATTATAAAAGCAAAAAGACAATGTAATCATTTTTATAAGCTTCTGCTTCTCCCTTTAGATATGCTTTCTAAGAAGGGATATATTATGATTACCTCTTTTTTCTTTTTAAAAAAATGTTTCTTCTGTTTTGTTTTTTATTTTTAAATTTTCTTTATTGTTACTACTTTCCAAAAAACTGTATAAAATATATTTGATGCCTTCAAAACACTGTTGATTCCACAGTTTTATTTTGAGTCAAAAGGGAAAGGGATTTTTATAATATGTAGCTGTGAAAATAATTTCTGCATTTTCCAATAATGTGTAAATGAAAACTGAAAATTAACCAAACAGTTTCACAAAGTGAAGCTCAGCATTCAAAACAAAGTGAAGCTCAGCATTAAAAATTGCAGTTAACTGTTGGTCCATACATTACCTGAATGAACTCTAATTTCTAGCCTTCCATCTGCTAATATCCACTAGGAAATTCCCAAATAGAGAAGCCAACCCTCTTCCTACTCCAGAAAAAGTTTCTGAGCTAGTCACATTCCATTAATTAAAGTGCTTAAAACAGCCTTTGGCACCTTGACAAGACCTTCTTATAATACAGGGGAAGAGATTGTAACAATGGTTTTTGTAAGGTGAGATGATGTGAGATATAGGCCCACAGAATCTTGTAAGCTAATAACCATAAAAGTGATTGGACTACTTTCTAGAATCCTGGGCTGAAAACCTTCTCCTACAAGCATGTGAATAGATAGGAGGAAAGGATATCTTTAGAAAGACAAATTCTTCCATTTCATCTCCAAGCACAAAACTAGATACTAGTTCCAATAACCTCAATAGTCACTTTTAACACATATGATATAGTGGATTTTAGTTTCTATGCTAAAACATGAAGCTCATTCTAACTGTTCAATAAACAGATTTATACTTTAATTATCTTTTACTTGTGTATCTCTAATAACTTTTTTCAAAAGGTCTATTTTTAATTAATACAGTGCCGATGACAAAGAAAAAAGTCTATTACCTGTCCATAATCAATGGTAAACTTGTTCGATTTAATTCCCAAGTTATAATAGCAGGCGGGTGTGAAGTAATTTTACAGGCAAGTCTTGCAACCCCACCTTCTTGGACTTCAATTGAAATTGGCTGAATTTCAAATGTGGAGATGGCTAAAACACAAAGTTTGAAAAGGTAAGAATGATAACGAAAAAAAAGACTTGAAAACAATAGGTAATAAAAATTTAAATATCAAATTTGTATTCCTATCAAAATAAACAAAGGCATAAAGATAATTTTATGGGGAATTTTGCCAAACCATGTCATGTGGTCACGCTCCTATTTAGAGTAATTCTGAGTCATTTTTCCAAAACTTACAAACATGAGAATTGACAGGAAAGATTCTGAAATAATATAGGATGGAATCAAAATATATATATATATATACACAAAAATGCTACTGTGAAAAAGAAAATCAATAATTTAGGGAGAGTTTATCTTCATTTTCAGAAAAATTAGTTTAACATTCAAAAATAAGAATATTTGGATAGTACGGAAAGGAGTTAGACTCAATACAGGGAGAACAATAACAATGCTATTAAAAGTCTACACTATAAATTAGTGGATCATTTTCACTTGGGAGTAAAATATTTAGGGGAGGTACTATGAGGAAGAACCATCTGAGTTAGGATTTTAAGGAAGGAAAAACCTTCAGCAAAGGAAAAATGGGGAAGAAGTCCATTGTTGGCAAGGACAATTTCTTCTGTTTTTACAGTACCTTCATTTTCATACAAACATACACACACACACACACACACACACACACACACACACACATATACTTTCCATATACATATGTATATGTATGTAAACCATCACTTGTAATAAAGGATAAAAAGGATAGAAAAACATTTCAGAAAAACAATAAACATATCACCTAAGTCTTTCTCTCTCCCCTTCCTCCTTCCTTTTTTCATATTACTTCCTCTCTTCCCATCTTTCCTCTCTCTTTTCCCTAGCACACAAAAATTTTAAGAAGTCTGATTCATGAAAACTCCACACATAACAGGGGTTCAATAAATACTTGGTAATTTAAGAACACTGGATAATAACAAATTAATTTTAGATCTTCAGGAAGTAGTTTTGTCACCTGTAAAACAGGGATAAAAATTACTGTTTTATCTGCTTCAATAAGATTATTGTAAAGATCAAAAGAGATAATGACTATAGAGTATTTTGTAAATTATAGAGCACAACATATTTCATATAAATATATATTTATATAAATGTCAGCTCCTCTTTTACAACTTTATACCCATTAGTTCTCACAAAGCAATCACTTTCTTAAGAATTCATAATACACATACAATAGGTGATAAATATAGTTTGACTGGACAAATATGTTTCACCTTACATTGTTAACTGGTTTGAAAAAAATTTATCAGACAGTATGATGGGGTCACAATTAGTCCATAAGAACAATGTTATAGGGACAGTTAGGTGGCACAGTAGAAAGAGCACAGGCCCTGGACTCAGAGGACCTAAGTTCAAATCCTATCTCAGGCAAATAACAATTGTTGTGTGACCTTGGGCAAGTCACTTAACCCCACTGCCTTGCAAAAAAAAAAACTTAAAAAAAGAACAATGTTATAGATGAGACCAGTTCAAAAATGGTATAAGAGGAGCAAAGAGACAGCTTCCTCAGAAATCACATGAAAAGAGGGCAGAGCCAAGATGGCAGTGTGAAGGCAGCATTTCCCAGAAACTCCTTCCCCCCCAAAACTCCAAAAGCCATCAAATTATGACTCTAGCCAAAATTATAAGGGGCAGAACCCACAGAAAGACTGAGTGATACATTTTCCCAGTCAAAGATAACTTAGAAGTTTGGCGGAAAAGGTGTGTTTCACCAGGACCAGGGGTTGGAAAAAAGCTCCCACCACAGTCAAGCCAAGTCCAGCCTGGAGACCACTGGGAACAGCTTGAAGGGGAGGTGAGAGAACTCTGCTGCACCAGAAGTGTGAAGTAAGGAGCACCAGCCTCAGAGTAGCCCTGTGGTAAGAATATGCAGCAGGAATTGGGGAAACCAGCCTGTACCTCCAGAGCACAGCCCACAGATGGTAAGGGGGTCAGGAGAGACTGCCGAAATCTCTCTACTCTCCCTGGGGCAGGACTCTGCTGTTTGCCCACACTCAGATGTAGGTTGCAGTTTGACCTTCCCTACTAAGATACCAGGGACCCTCCTCACAGCTCCAGGGCAGAGGGGAGTGCCTGTGGTCATCTACATACCAAAGCACATACAAGAGAACATAAGACCTTGGAGGAATAAAGATCCCAATGGGGTGTTCCAACCCCCCCCAAAGCGGGTGTCCCAATAATACTCAAAAACTCAGGAAGCACCCCAAAACCAGATACAGGCTGAGGAAATGAATAAACAGTAAGAAAAAAAGGAACTGGTCCATTAACAATTACTTTGTCTATAATCCCATGGAGGATCAAAATACTCAATCTGAAGATGAGAAAGTACAAGCTTCTGCATCTAAAGACTCCCAAGAAATATAGAAGTTGGGCTCAGGCGATGACAGAGCTCAAAAAAGATTTTGAAAATCAAGTAAGGGAGAAAGAAGAAAAAATGGGAAAAGAAATGAGAGAGATGTAGGAAAAACATGAAAAATAAGTCAGCAGCTTAGTCAAGGAGATCCAAAAAAAATGATGAAGAAAATATTATGTCTAAAACCAGCATAGGTCAAATGGATAAAACAGTTCAAAAAGTTATTGAGGAGAAGAATGCCTTAAAAAGCAGAATTAGCCAGATGGAAAATGAGATAAGAAAGCCTCTGAGGAAAACAAATCCTTCAGATGTGGAATGGCACTAAAGGAAGCTGTTGACTTTATGACAAGTCAAGATACAATACTTCAACACCAAAAGAATGAAAAATTAGAAGAAAATGTGAAAATCTCATTGAAAAAACAACTGATGGGGGCAGCTAGGTGGCGCAGTGGATAAAGCACTGGCCCTGGAGTCAGGAGTACCTGGGTTCAAATCCAGTCTCAGACACGTAATAATTACCTAGCTGTGTGGTCTTGGGCAAGCCACTTAACCCCATTTGCCTTGCAAAAAAACAAAAACTAAAACTAAAACTAAAAACCTGAAAAAACAACTGATCTAGAATACAGATTCAGAAAAGATCATTTAAAAATTACTGGGTTACCTGAAAGTCATGATCAGAGCCTTGACATCATTTTTAAAAAATTCCTACAAGAAAATTACCCTGATATCCTAGAAGCAAAGGGCAAAATAGAAAATGAGAATCCACCAATCTCCCCTGGAAAGACATCAAAAAAAAAAACAAAAACAAACCCAACTGCCAGGAATATCATAGCCTAGTTCCAGAACTCCCAAGTCAAAGAAAAAATATTACAAACAACCAGAAGGAAACAGTTCAAATATTGTGGAATTGCAGTTGGGATCACAGGACTTAGCAGCAACCACATTAAGGGCTTGTAGGGCTTGGAATATAATACTCTGGAAGGCAAAAGTGCTTGGAATGCAACCAAGAATCAACTAACCAGCAAAACTGAACATCCTCTTCTTCCAGGGGAAAAGATGGATTTTCAATGAAACAGGGGAATTTCAAATGTTACTGTTGAAATGACCAGAGCTGAACAGAAAGTTTGACTTTCAAATACGGGACTCAGGTGAAGCAGAGAGAGTGGAGGAGAAGAGTAAAATATGAGTGACTTAATGATGATGAACTGTATGTATTCCTGCATAGAAAAATGATACTGATAATACTCATATGAAGCTTCTCATTTAATAGAACAGGTAGAAGGAGCTTGTGTAGATGAAGCACAAGAGAGAGCTGAATTTGAAGATATAATATATTGTAAAAAATGGAGTCAATGGCTAATAGGGAAATGCACTGGGAGTAAGAGAAAGGAAAGATGGAATAGGCTAAGATATTTCATATAAAATATATATATTTTTTGCAATGAGCTGTTGCAATGATATCGAAGGGGGAAGGTGAGGGAACCTTCACTCTCATCAGAAATGGCTGAGAGAGGAAACAGCATACACAATCAATAGGGTATAGACATCTAGAACTAAAAGGGGGGAAGGGGGGATGTGGGTGATAAGAGGAGAGGGCAGATCATAATCAGATATAACACATTTTCTTTTTTTACTTCTTGCAAGGGGCTGGAATTGGGACCACAGGGCTGGGTGGTTGCTGGGTCTTAGGGGTGGTATGTGGGTTTGGGGCCTCTTGGCCCCAGGGCCATTCATCAGTCCGCTGTGCCACTCAGCTACCCTACAGCACATTTTAGAAGAGGAACAGAGTGAAAGGAGAGAGAAAATATAATGTATAGTAGTGGGGAGGAATGGATGGAGGGAATTACAATCAGCAACAACAGTGGAAAAATATGGAGGTAACTTTTTTGATGGACTTGTCATAAAGAATGTGAACCACTCGAGACAGAGCTGATAGTATCAGAACACAGACAGAAATACATTTTTTCTCTTTCCTTTACTTTATTTCTCATGAGGGTCTATATATTTTGGTGGGAAGGGGTATTATGTTTACTCTTAAACAAGAATATTTTAGTAATATATTAAAAAAGATCATCGGAACAAAAATATTCATAGCAGCTCTGTTTGTGGTGGCAAAGAATTGGAAATTAAGTAAATGTCCTTCAATTGGGGAATGATTTAACAAAATGTGGTATATGTATGTGGTGGAACACTCTTGTTCTATTAGAAGCCTGGAGGGATGGGAATTCAGAGAAGCCCAGAAAAGATTTGCATGGACTGATGCTGAGCAAGATGAGCAGAACCAGAGGAACATTGTACACCCTAGCAGCAACATGGAGGTGATGACCACCCTTGATGGACTTGTTCATTCCATTAGTGTAACAATCAGGTACAATACTTTATTTTTCTTCCTTCTCTCTCACTACATTCAACTTAGATCAATGTATACCATGGAAACAATGTAAAGAATAACAGACTTCCTTCTGTGGGGGGTGGAGGAAGGAAGCAAGATTGGGGGGAAATTGTAAAAAATTCAAAATATGAAAAAAGAAATCCCATAAAAACAACAAGAATAAACATCAAAGAAAAGAATCAGTTAAAAACGAAGAAAATAATAAACAACCACAATAATTAACAAAACTCATGAAATATCAACTACAGCCAGTTCCATATTAAGAAATCTGAGAATCAATAAGACACAGGTGATTGTCTACTGAAATATAAAATTCCCAAGTCAACAAAAAAAGAAGTATGCAACTTTAAGATAGACTGATGAAGTGATCTATGAAAAAATGTTAAATGAGACAAACTATTAATAACTATCTTGTAAGAAGGTAGTGAACCAAGACCAATTCACAAGAGACTTCTAATTCTACCAAACTTGTTAACAATCAATTCCTTCATCATTTAGACTACCATAAAACAGAACTACTGGTAAACCACCTCATTTTTCCCACAGGGTAAATATAGTTTTGAAACCTAAAGAAAGATAAAATTAAGAAAAGTATAGTATCATTTATTAAGATTGGAATCAATTGTTTTTCATTTAGCATTCACCTCGCAGTTGTGCCTGTGACTTTGTGGACTTCACCATCTTGATTCTATTGTTTTCTTATCCTGCCTTCTTTTGTTGCCTTCTCCAATTGATGAATTCCTTCCAGGGTCTTCATTTCCAGGGATGAGTCTAAGCTGGTTATGTTTCATTTCCTTCTCAGCTCTGCTTCTGATTCTACAGAATGGACCACCTAGACCCAGAATTGCTATGTCCTTCTCCCCTATCAGCTCCCTTTTGTTATTTCCCCCCCTTCCAAATGGGCAGAAATTGTCTATTTGCTTCTATTCAATTCCCAAGGCTTGGTGGGTATCTGGAAAAGAGTAAGCACCTAATAAATACTTGCTGCCTGCAGAAAACTTCCCCTACCTGAATGAAACCCAAGACATAGTCGATAAGTCCTAGGGAGTTTCTAAGAAGCAAAGAGATATTAAGTGACTTGCTCAGTCATTGGACTAATAAGTGTCATAATAGTGATTCAAGTCTAAGAGTCTTGGACTCCAACCTTGACAATAACATATGCAATCTTGCCATGCTGTCTTTGTAATTATTGATGATGCTTATAATTAACTCAATCACTCTGGCACAGTGGAGGCTCTGGATCATCAGTGAATATCAAGAGCTTTATGAGGTTGCATGGCATAGTGGATAGAATACTAATCTTATAGTTAAAGAGACCTGCCTCAGACACTTGCTGGTTATTGCTTAAACCTCTCATGAAATTGTTTTAAAGGTTAAATGAGATACTTTTAAACCTTGAAATATTTACACATGTAAAGTAGTATTACTTAAATTATAATCAAGTAGAATTTATAAGTGGAAGATGAGCATCATTTAATAACAGGAAACTAATCCAAATAATAAATCATATCAACAGGAGAAAAATAGAGCATATTATCATTATTATATCATTAAGATACAGAGGAAGTCTTTGACAGGACTTTGGGGAAAAATATAAAATTCACATCAGCTATATCATGATTTATAAAATCCACTAAAAAACTACAGCAAGTATTTTCTTCCACATAAGAATTTTTCAAAAAAGTTATCAAAAAACCTGTGGGAAATTGTAAAGGGGAACACCAGCAAAGCCACTTCCAGTAAAGGCAAATATAACTATCTATGTACAATAGATAAATGGAACCTTTAAGGCTGTATCCTAGGGCAGCAAAAACAGAGCATCCCACAGAAAAGGTTGGAAAGCCTTAGAATAATCAGGAAACCCTAGGGTGGGGACCTTGGTAGCCTAAAGTAACAGTAGCAATGACAGTGATACATGGTAGCATTCATGTCCCAGGGGCAGTGAATAATATTCTGCATTTCAAAGATTCAGGGAAATCTAATCTTCTAGAGTGAGGGTCAGTAAAGGAACTCAGTTTTAAACAAGGAACACTCAACCACCTTAACCAAAAGTTTAGGAAAGAGGTGTAGCGTGGCCCTGGCACAAAGTTCCAGTCCAATTCAAATTGGAGAATTGAGAATATTTTTTTAATTGACTAATCTAAAAAAATTATCCTAGATCTAGAGATTCTACAAAAAGAATTAAAGAGTAATAACTGCAACCACTGCAAAATGATACTCAAAGAAAAATACACAGGTACATAAAGAATGACAAGAAACCCAAGGCCTTTTGAGTCTCAGTCTATTGGTATGGGATACTATCCTCACTGGAAGAGATCAATACCCTATGTCTGAATGAATGGTGGGGTGCAATTGGCCACAGTGGGAAAGAAAGGAGCTCCAGTTTCTCTAAGTGCCTTCACTATCTTCATTCTCTTCTGGAACTTGAATCTCTTCTAGTCTCTTTGAGTCTCATCAGTCACTTTGGTTGCTTCTGGCTTCCATATTCAGGAGAGAAGATGCATGATGCCAACCTCCACTTCAGGATGTGGAAGGGAGAATACAATTCTAGGACAAAAGTGACATAGGGAGGATGTGGGAATTCCTTTTACATCCCTATTCCAGTTGCCTAATTCTATAGTCTTAGGGGGAATTTTCCCAAGATATGAGATTCTTTTTCTTAATTAAACTGAGTTATTTTACCCCCATTGGGAGAGCTCCTTCCCTCTATATTTTCTGGTATATGTTCTCTTATGTACACCTCAGATTTCTGTCAAACAACAGATAAATGAGTTTCTTTGCTACTCTTCATGTGTGTTCATTGATGGAAAAGGATTTTAAAACTGGGGTTCTGCGTCCCTATTAATAACAGCAATCAGAATTTTAGTTTGAACCTGAAAACTACATTCTCTAGACTAATAATATTAAGGTAATAGAGAGAAATTATTTGGACTGTAACCTTTCTACCTGAGGAGGGTAGGGTGACCAAGCTTCTGGCTTTAATCTCCTGCTTCTCTTTTTGGCATGAATGTTTCCCTTGGAGGAGAACAGAGATGTCTCTTCTGCTTTCCTTTCAGCTGTACCATGATACACTCAGGCTACATGTGATAAGAGAAATCTGCCTAGCAGGAAACCAAATGAATCAAGGAATTACAAAGCATAGAACCATAATAAAGAAAAGCAAATCTGAGGATCTCAGTAATACAAATATCAGAGAGGCAGTACAACAGAACTGTGAGGAATTAAAGAAATGTGAGGAAACCAAGAGTCATGACTAAGAGGGGCAAATCAGCAGACTTGGCTTTATTGGTACTAGAAAAATGAGTATGGCTAGGAAACATTCACCCTGAAAAGCAACCCAGACCAAACCCTTTAATGGTACTGGGGGGGTCTTATAGACTCTACCATTTCTAAAGAAAGAGAGGACTTCATCAAAGGGAGAATTGCTTGATTACCTCTAGAAAAAGAAGAAATGTTTTCTTTACAGTCCAAAAGAGTTCACATAGGAAATCATTTTGCATTTTTGTCAAGTTCATTTAAATCTCTCCTATATTCAATTCAATAAACATTTATTAAGGATGTAGTAAGTGACAGTACTTACAGCATAAGTAAAGGGGGTGCCAGTTAAGGAAAAGAAAGATTAGACCTTCCCCTCAAGGAACCTAGAATCTAATGAGATAAGAAAATACACCAAAGAAGGAAGGAAGGAACACCTGAAGGTACACAGTGTGGGGGCATCTTGTTCTGTGGAACTAAAACTAGGAAAAGTGGTTTGTGCTAAAAAGACCCAATTCCTGCCATTTTTAAAGGAAGGCTTTGGGAGGAGTTTGGTATTGAGCCCAATGACTCTCCAGTCAAAGGACAGAGAAAACTGAGAAATTTGATGTCAATCAAGGCATGAGTTAGTAATATGGTGATGAGATTAGAAGAGTTGACTTAGTCCTGTAAGGAACATCTTGTTTCTAAGAGTTGAAACAAGGCAGAGCAGCGGATACTCAATGTGTAGCAATGTAATTAAGTGTAAAAAAAAGTCACAAAATGACATTCCTAGGGCTTTTATAGATAGCAACATATGTCAGAAAGATTTGGAGAAAGATTCCCACTTCCTACCCCCCCCATAAAAAGGATATCTAGGTCCATCAACTCAGGTCCTGAGACCCAACTAACATGGATTATCCAAGCAAACACAATGGAACTGTATATTCACTGAATTAGTCCATTAGTATTCACAGGTACTGAAGAGAAATGATAAACTATACTTACAAACATATAGGAAGACGAGTACAGGCTAGACAAATCAGAAAAATTGTACAACACTTTCAATAAGCCTAGTCTACTCCATGATATAAACCAGAAGTTATTGCTCAGTAGTGTCCTCCTTTTCGTGATTCTTTTTGAAGTTTTCTTGACAAAGGTATGGAACTAGTGTACCATTTTCTTCTCTAGTCCATTTTACAGATAAGAAGACTGAGGCAAAGGGAGGGTCACATAGCTAGTGTCTGAGGCTGGATTTGAAACCAGGTCTAGCACTCTATCCACTGTGTCACCCATCCTGAAATCTACATAATATTAAAAGACCTAGAAGAAAGTTTCAGTGCATTGTGTGGGTCTATTTAATATGATTTATGGGAAAATTTGGATAAGAATCACACTGAAGAGGAAGGTATGGATGGACTAGGATCTGCCCTAGGTAAGTAGTAACATACAGTGAGTTCATGAATAAATTCAAATATAAGTTCCTTAGGGTGCTAAAGGACCCTGAATCTGAAGCTCAAATTCAAAGAAATAGACAGAATAGTTTCAGGCAAGCTCTGAAAGGGATATGAAAGGAATGCTCTTTTACAAACTGGTATTTCTTCGTCTGCTCTGTGAATTATCATCTATCTGTAAAGAAGATGACATAGCAGCATACAGTGTGACAGGGGAATTACAAACTAGAAACTAGATAGAATGAAAAAGGAATGAGAGATGTACCTGACAAAAAGACTTCAAAGGCAACAATAAAATGTTACCTAATTATATCAAGAACAGTGACTATTTTTTTTCCTTCTTTTTATTCCCATTGCTTAGCACAGTGCCCTAGCACACAGTTGACAAATTCTTGTTGATTGACTTTCTGACTAGAGATTCAGCAAGGTAACTTTCAAATATGAATATTATATGAAATGCACAATCAAACTGAGGCAAAAAAGATTTAGGATATGTTTTGTTCCAGTTGTGTGTTCATGTATTTTCTCTCTCTCTCTCTCTCTCTCTCTCTCTCTCTCTCTCTCTCTCTAACATGGAAAACATTAAGGAGTGTTTCACTTCAAAATGTCATTTGAAATGGAAAAGAAATTTTAAGAAATTGATGCCATGGAGATAATTCATGTTTTATGTCATTTTTATCAAATAATGTAATGAGTAAATAGATATTAATGTGATCAGAATGGAAGTTACTAAATTCTTATGGGACTTCAACCTCAGTGACATTGTTCAGTCTTACTTCATTCCAAAGTAATTCTGACCCCAACAAAGTCTAAAAATGCTTCACTCAGACTACTTTAACATAGGTTTCTTTTCAAGTCTTACTGATGTTCTTAAAAACTGCTGCAATTTCCCAATACAATTCTACCTCTAATAGAACCCTCCCCTCCTTTAAATAAAGAGCTAAGTTAAACAAAACAAGCCAACATACTGACCATGCCTAATGGTCTTAATGCCTCATTTCATACCTGTGGTCCACTCTGCCTTACTGAAAGAAAAGAGATAAGTGTCACCTTAGCCTTCTTTATTATAGCTTTAAGTGAAGATATCCTTTTGTATACAATCCCAAAAGCATAAATTACAAGGGAAGGTTATTTTTCCCTTTTCAAAGCTTCAAAATCTTTTTATTTCACACTTTGAAACTTGAAGGAGAAAAGCTTAACTTATTCTTACCTCTCTCTGATCTTGATTAAAAATAGAAACTTGAGATATGGAATAATTAAATTAAGCAAGATTAAGGCAAAGTCATCTTGTAAATTAATGGCAAAATTATTCATTCAATCATGTCACTGATTCACTAGGTCATACTATTTATATATGCATCTTGCTTTCAAAAGAATGCTTGATACAAATGGTCTATTCTCAGAAAAATGGCACAGATAATATAGACTCACAATCTCTCCTTTTATCCTAGTCTCCAAATTCTGCTAAACCCAAATTTGTAAAGTGGGCACATGCATTATGAAAATCAGTTAATTAGTTAATCTTGAGACTGATTTTTCCATTTAAATTTATATTTGTCAGTCTCTTGAAGGTAAAATGCAAATTTTATCAAAATAACAATCCATATAGAATGGAGGAAATAACAATAACAGATCCATATAGAATGGAGGAAATAAACTTCAGAAAATATATAATTACCTGGTAATTAAACTCAGGATTTTTTATTGAAAAAACAACTCATATTTATTCATAAAAATCCAAACCTTAACCAAAGCATATAGAAAAGAATGTAGCTATGAAATAAATTCTTTCATTTAATATGTCAATTTTTAAAGTTTTTGTGGCATCCACTTCTTTTGTTATTGGTTTAATTTAATTAACAAAGATTTTGCTTTGCTAATGACAATCATTTTTGTAATAGTCAATTTTATATTTCAATTAAGAACTAATCTGTAAACCAATATCTGTCATTGTCAAATGTTTTCACTTAAATTCAGCAATATTTCTGTCTTCATGTAAATTTCTTTCCTAACACTGATTTTATTTCTTCTAGTAAACTGTGATTTTACAAGCCTATTGCTGTCTTGTGAAACCTGACCTCTTTGTAACTTGCTTCTTTTCCCCCATGGCCAGTGCTAATATAAACCAAGAACTCAAGAAGAAGTCATTAAAGCAGTGCTATTAAGAGGCCAGAGCTCCATAAAATGAGCAAAAAACAAAGTATCCAGAAACGGTCACTGTTCTCAAAAACAACCTTGCAAATGCAATAAACATAAGTGCCTTTTTTATTTGAGACTTCCTCTTTTCCCTTGTCTACTTGATCAGTTTAGGTCAAAGATTTATAATCAACACAAGTGGAATAATAATATTATGATTATTAAATCTTTGTATGTAATGATGCATTGCTATTTTATTCTAAGTATTATGTAAAAGCTCAAATTTACACAATTGATAGTTATATGGCAATTTAAGGTTTGAAGAATGTTTTCTCACTACACAGTGAGGTAGGATTAATATCTAACATAATATTAACAACTTTATATTATATTAATAATAAATTGCTAAAAATAAAACATTTAGAATGTAATTTAAAATTTTTAATGTATGTATTTATTTTCGAATTCTACAATTTCCCCCCGAATCTTGCTTCCCTTCCCCACCACTCACAGAAGGCAGGCTGATAGTCTTTATATTGTTTCCATGTAGAGTGTAATTTTTTGTCTTTCTAATGTAAAACCTACACTGCTATACACATTACAAGATAATAAAATAGATCAAGAATGAAGATTTATTGCATATTATTCAAATCACTTAACAGTCTTACAAGTAATGAAATCATGAGTAACCTTTTTATTTATCTATTTATTTAAGGCAATAGGATTAAGTGACTTGCCCACACAGCTAGACAATTAAGTGTCTGAGGTCTAATTTGAACTCAGGTCCTCTGGACTCCAGGACCAGTGCTCTATCCACTGCACCACCTAGCTGCTCTCTATTAACTTTTTTTAAAAAGAAATCGACACGTATATTACAAAATTGAAGAGACTATATCTAGTAAATCATACCATCATGTTGATGACATACTTATACCAAAGGGCTGTAACAACAGTTTAAATAGAATGCTTAGATTCTACCAGTGGCCTTCTGTTTTACAAAATAAACCTCCAAGCCAATCCCAGAAGGGAAAAGAATAAAGCAGGAAATGGAGCTTGTCAGCAGATAGCCTGTTCCCAACTCAGTCACTCACTTGAAGACTTACAGTCACCCTCCAGAAATCTTTGGGAAAAAGTCAAAAACTTAGCTCCTGCAGAAAAAGAGATTTCTTATAAAAAAGCTATCTGAAATGATGTAAAATATCAATAAATACATTATAATTCAATAATAAGTATTATGATGAAATTCATTTTTATATCAGTCTTTCAACAAGCACATTAGCTTCAGTGTTTGACAATCAAAACAGTTTAAGCCTAATCAAAATTTCTTCAACCTGTCAAACTCAATCCACTTTCACACTATAAATTTTAATGATAGCTTATATACATAAGAAAACATGGACTATTTCAGAGAAATGTTCATTTCACTGTTTAATTAAAGAATCCGAAGGCAAAAAATAAGCAATTTTCAAAACATTTTTACAGAATTTGATGAAACTTTAATTATATTCTAAAAAGCAGTAAAAAGTTGTAGAAGATCATCATTTGTTGTTAGAAAGGATCAGGTACTAGGATTATAGTTAATGGAAGAGACCAGGTCCTCATGGTTAATGGCTTGTGTCCCTAAGTGGATTACTCAACTTAGTTTTTCTCAACTTAACAAAAGGGACAACACATTTATACTATATAATACACAGGTTCATTTTTCAAAGTGTTTTATAAACTTTTAAGTAGTATCCAAGGTATTATTATTCTCACAAAAATGTTCATTTTGATAACAATCTATCTCAAAACAACCTATCAAAGAAGATATTAACAATGTTATTGATGTGAAATGAGGATGTTGTACACATAGTACATGCACAAAAGTTACCTATTCATTATTAACTCACCTCTCAATTTAACTCTGCAATGTATGGACTACCTTGTTTTACTGTAATACAATCTGAAAATGTTGTGCTGTATATTCAATTTTCCAAAATGAAATATTAAGAATATTTTGAAATAATTGGAAACCAAAGGCAAGGAAGGGAACCAATGATTTATCTAAATAAGTAATTTCAACTAAATAAACATTTTCATATATGTTCACATCAACCATTAATTAATGGCTGAATTTTGCTCAATTTTTACTTAAAGTCTAGCAAAATACATTAGTATTGTCATATTTGTAATTGAGAAATACATTTTTATCTATACATACTAGCATAAGCACAACCACACAGAAATAAGGACATTTCTAACTAGTCAGAACAAATTTCCTTGAAAATTGTAACTGTTTAAATAGCAGCTAATGATTCATGATACAAGAAATATTAAAACAGTCAAAAAAGAAAACAGAAGAAAAAATAATTGAACTAGAAAACAATTCAGATAGATTATGTAAAAATTATTGGACTATCTGAAAATCATGACCAAAAAGAGCCTAGACATCATAATTCAAGAAATCAAAAAAAAAAAAAAAAAACGTTTTCTAGAATTCCTAGAACCAGAGGGCAGAGTAGAAAAACATTTCCTGAAAGAAATCATAATAAAAACTCACATGAACATTAGGAAAATCCAGAGGTTCTAAATCAAATAAAAATTATTGCAAGTGTGTAGATAAAAAGAAAAAAAACTGAAACCAATAGTCAGAATCACATACAATGTTAACAAATATTACTGTAAAGAATCTGAGAAATTGAAATATGATATTACATCATACAAAGGATTTAGGCTTAAAATCAAGAAGAATTTTCCAAGAAAAACTGAGAATATCTTATAGGACAAAAAATTTCCCAACATTTCTGATAAAAGGTCAAAACTACATAGAAATTTCTAAATACAAACTGGAATCAAGAGAAACATAAAAAAGTAAACATTGAGCAAATAATCAAAAGGGATCCAACAATGATAAAATGTTTATATCCTACTATGGGGAGCTCATACAAGTTATTTCCTCAGAATTCTTATCATCAGGAGTGATAGAGGAAGTCTAACTGGACTTGAAGATTTGGGAATCACAGGCTGAAGAACAAATCACAGAAACAATCAATATAATGACACCAATGAAAAAATATTCCAAAATTTGTGAGATGCATACAAAGTAGTTCTTAGGAGAAATTTTACATTTCTAAACATTTTCAATCAATTAAAAAGAAAGAAAGAATAATAAACTTGATATGTATCTTTAAACAATCAAACAACTTTAAAAACCAATAAATTTAAAACTTCCAATTAAATAGCAAAATGGAAATCTCAAAAATCAAAGAGATTAATAAAATTTAGAGCAAGAAAAAATTTAATTAGTAAATTAAACCAGGAGCTTTTTTAGAGGAAAAAATAAAAGATAACTCATTAAGCCTAATTTGATTTTTAAATAGAAAACTAAATTATCCATTTCAAAAATTAAAAAGTTGATTTATAGCCAATGAAGAATGAAAGAAATTATTAGGAACTATTTCACACAATTATATGCCAACATGTACAAAAATATAATTGTTGACATTAACAAAACAAGAAATAAAACTTAACTGAATCTTAGAAAAATAAATTTAATAATCCATAAATTAACTCCTAAAGGGAAAAAAACACATAATTAGATGGATTTGCAAATAAAAGAATAATTAATCTATATTAAACAAATTAAAAAAGAGAAAAGGAGACCAAAATAATTTCTTTTATGATACTAATATGGTCTTGACCTTCAAAACAAGAATAGTTACAAATAGAGCAATATTTAGTAAATATTGAGGCAAACATTTTAAATAGTACTTTAGCAAGATAATCATAGTAACATATTATAAAGAGTATTCACTACATGCAGATAGAATTTACATCAGAATCAGGGGACTGGTTCTACATTAGGAAACCTATATAAAAAATAAATCATATTAATAAGAACAAACTCACATGATTACATCGAGCAATAGATACAGAAAAGGCTTCTGACAAGAAGTTATACTCATTCCTGCTTTAAAAAACACTAGAAAACACAGAAATAAATAGATTTTTTTCTTAATATGTTAAGCAGTATCTATTCCCCAATCAAGAACCAGCATAATCTGTAATGGTGACAAACTAAAGGCCTTTCCAATAAGATCTGGGATAAAGCAGAATGCCTATTAACCCCAGTACTATGCAAAATTGTGCTAAAATGGTGTATAGCTTTTGATACAATAATACCATCACTAGGTCTGTATCCCAAAAAGATCATTAAAAAACAGGAAAGGATCCTCTTTTTGTGTTGACAAAGAATTAGAAATTGAGGAGGTGCTGCTCTTCACTGAAGGAATGGCTAAACAGGCTGTGGTATACGACATAATGGAATACTATTGCACTATAAAAAATAATGAGCAGGCAAATTTCAGAAAAACCTGGCCAGACTTACACAAACTGATGCTGAGTAGAGTGAGCAGAAGCAGGAGAACAATGTCTACAGTAACAGTAACATTGTGTGATGACCAAGAATGATAGACTTCTCTCTTCTCAGTAATAAAATGATCCAAAACAGTTCCAAAAGACTCATGATGGAAAATCCAGAGAAAAACTATGGCGTTCAAATGCAGATCAAAGCATACTATTTTCACTTGTTTTTTGTTTTTTCTTTCTTGTGATTTTTCCCTTTTATCTGAATTTTTTTAAAAAATCATCAATTAATTTATTTTTCTAATTATATGAAAAGTTAATTTTCAATATTCATTTTTGTAAAGTTTTCTTCCTTCTGCCCTTCCCTCTCACCCCTAGTTTAGGAAGTAATCTGATACCGGTTAAGCATATACAATCATGTTATCCAAATTTCCATTTTAGTCATGCTGTGAAAGAAGAATCAAAACAAAAAGGAAAAGCAAAACACAAATTTAAAAAAGTGAAAATAGTATACTTTTATCTGCCTTGTTCAGAATTTTTTTTCACAACATGACTAATGGTGAAATATATTTAACATGATTGTATATGTATAACCAATATGAGATTGTTTGCTGTCTTGAGGAAAGGAGTGAGGAAGAGAGGGAGGGAGAAAAATTTGGAACTCAAAATCTTACAGCAATGAATTTTGAAAACTGTGTTTACATGTACTTGAAAAAATACTATTATGTGAAAACATAAAAATAAAAATTTGGAAAAAATATGTTATTGGAAAAAGAGATTAGTCAACAATGCAGTAACAAAAGATTACCACTAGATAACTTGAATATTACAGTAGTGTTGATTAAATATGAGAATTACGGCTAACATGTATATGGCAAGTTAAATTTTAGAAATCATTTCATAAATATTACCTATCAAGAAATAAGAATTTAGTAAGTTCTCAATCTGTACTAGTCATTGTGATGGGTGTTAGGAATAACAAGACAAAAATTGAAAAGTCCCTGATTTCAAGCAACTCACGTTTTATTGAGGGTAACAACATGTACATAAATAAATATAAAAATAGGGAAAGAAGGAGGATGACAGAGGAGAGAAAGCATTCATCTGAGCTCTCACCTCCTTCCTCTTCAAACAACTTTAACCTCACACAATTCTAAAAAAACTTGTGATGGAAAATACATCCATATCCACAGAAGGAACTGTGGAATTTAAATGAAGATCAAAGCTTCTACCTTCAATTTTTAAAAGCTGCCCTATGCATTATGTCTTTTTTCTCTCTCTCTCTCTCTCGCTCTCATGTTTTTTCCTATTTGATTTGATTCTTCTTTACATGTATAACCCATATTAAATAGCTTTCTGTCAAGGGAGGGAGGAAGAAAAATGTAATACTCAAAATCTTGCAAAAAATCATCACTGCATGTACCACTGCATGTAGTTGGAAAAATACATAAAATATTAAAAACAAACATACCTTCAATAGAATTTTGGGGTGACAGAGCCAACAGAAAACCAGTGTGAGATATTTACCTGCCCAAGTCAAAATAGGAAGTCAAAAAGAGACATCTGTGAGGGAGGAGTCTGGTCTGGATCCCACATAGATGAAACCCTAGTGGTAGGATTAGGTGGTGGTGAGAGAATAAGCAACAGCTTCAGTGACTTTCAAACCAGAGATGATAAGGGGACCTGATAATTAGTCAGAAGACACTAGAAAATACCCTTATTCTAGCAGTGGATGGAGAACCAGACACTTTTTGAAAACTCCATTGCCTATACCCATTTAGTTCAGGGGTATAGAGAAGTGTTTTCAGTCAAGTGGTGGTGAAAGCCTTGAAAGACAGTATAACTTCTGGCTTCAAGGGATCAGGGACCCTGAGTTTCCAGTCCCAATGAAGGAGAGACCAGGAGGAACAGTTATGATTGCAATCCTAAAGAATCAGAAGTCCTTCCTAGGTAAGTATAGCATGCATATAGAGAAAGCAGTGACATCTCTCCACAAAAAGTACCCCAAACTTCCAAACCCACAGAACTAGCTCTGAAAAGAGCAGTATGAAAAAGTCTGAAGCTTGAAACTACCCTCCTCCCCTCCCCTACACTAGGAACACAGCCC
Source organism: Macrotis lagotis (assembly GCF_037893015.1). Lineage (NCBI taxonomy): Eukaryota > Metazoa > Chordata > Mammalia > Peramelemorphia > Peramelidae > Macrotis > Macrotis lagotis. Next base: position 167,863,736 of record NC_133661.1, on the reverse strand, counting down.
AACCTTGACATAAAGTTCCAAATCACAAAACAGGGTGTAAAAAAGAACAAACAATAGCAACAAAGCTATTATGGTGAACAGGGAACAGGGAAGAGCAAGACACAAACTCAGAACAAATAAAATCAAAACAGTTACAAGTGAATCCTCAAATAAAAATGTGAATTGGAAATGTGCCCAATCCTGGAAGAACTCAAAAATTATTATCAAAATCACATAAGAATGGTAGAAAAAATTAGGTAAAGAAATGAAAGCAAAGGATGATAACTGTAGAAAACTAATTAATATCCTGTAAAAGAAGCACAAGTACAGAAGAAAGTAACCCTTTTAAAAAAGAAATGGTCAAATGTAAAAAGATGTATAAAAATTCAATGATGATACTAACTTCTTAACAAGCAAAATTGGCCAAATGGAAAAAGAAGTAAAAAAAAGCACACTGAAGAAAAATAAACCCTTAAAAATTGGAATTGGGAGAATAGTAGCTAATGACCCTTACAAGTCACCAAAAAACAAGAAAACAAAGTGAAAAGAATGAAAAAGAAATACAGGAAAATTTGAATTTTCTCAATGGAAAAACAACAGATATAGAAAATAGATTAAGGGGAGATAATTTAAGAATTATCAATTACCTGAGAGTTGTAACCAAAGTCAGAGCCTAGAAATAATATTTAAAGAAATTATTGAGGAAAACTGATTTAATATCTGAGAATAAGAGGGCAAAATAGAAATTAAAAGAATGAATCAATTACTGCCTAAAAGAGGTTCCCAAAATGAAAACTCTCTGGAATATATATGGCCAAATTCCAGAGCTCCCAGTTTGAAGATAAAATATTTCAGTCTGAAAGAAATAATTCAAATACTGTATAGTCACAGTCAAAAATCATACAAGATTTAGCAGCTATCATATTAATGGAGCAGAAAGCTTGAAATATGATATGCCAGAAAGCAAAGAACTGAGATTACAATCAAGAAGAACCTATCTAGCAAAATTAAGTAGACTCTGTTAAGTGAAAAATGGATATTGATTAAAATAAAGGACTTTCATGCACTCCTGATGAAATGTCCAGAGCTGAATAGAAATTTTTAACTTTCAAACACAAGACTCAGGAAAAACATACAAAGACATACATCAAAGAGAAAATTTAAGGGATTCAGTAAGAATAAACTATCTACCTTTCCATATGGGAAGATGATACATGTATTTTCTAAGAACTTTATCATTATTAGGATAATTAGGAAGATTCTACATGGGAATTCCCTTTTTCCCAGATTTTTTTAAAATGCTTATATCAATAAAGGGATAAAGAGTCAATCAGTAAACTGGGAATGCAACTAAAGCTAAAGAAAAAATGAAAAATCCCCTATCAAATACTAAAATAGGAATTCTGAAACTTAAAAGAGAGATTAATAAAAGTGAAAGTAAGAAAACCCTGAACTAATAAAGAAAACTAGGGTCTGATGTTAAGGAAAAAATAAATAAACTATTGCATAATTTGTGCAATAAAAAAAAATCAAATTCCTGGTCTCAAAAATGAAAATGGATGAATGTACCACCAATTAAGATGGAATGAAAGCAGGAGTTACTTTGTTCAAATATATATTGTAAAACTGACAATGTAAGTAAAATAGATGAATATTTACAGGAAATATAAACCCTTCAGATTAACAGGGAGGAAATAAAATACTTAAATGAAAAAAAAGAAATTTAGCAAACTGTAAATGAACTCTCCAAGAAAAAATTCTCAGGACCAGATGAATTTACAAGTAAATTCTACCAAACACTTAAGTAACAATTAATCTCAATACTATATAAACTATTTGAAAAAGTAGCTAAAGAATCCTACCAAATTTCTTTAATGGCACAAATATCAATTTGATACATACATCAGGAAGAAAAAAAAACAGAGAAAGAAAACTATAGACCAATTTCCTTAATGAATTCAATGAAAAAAAAATTTTAAATAAATACTAGCAAGAATATTACAGCAATATATCAGAGCGACTACAGTCTATAAATATATATAGACTATAATCTATAAATCTTACTATATATATATAAATATAGACTATAGTCTATAAATCTTACTATAGTACTATACTATACTATATAGTACTATACTATAACTATACATATAGTACTTACTATAGCAAGATTTATAGCAGGAATGGTTTAATATTAAGAAAGTTATCAGTATAATTGATCATATTAACAATAACAGCATGAATGATTTGATTCTATCAAGAGATACAGAAAAAGTCTTTGACAAAATGCAATATCTACTCCTATTCAAAACAGTAGAAAGCACAGGAATCAATGAAGCTTTCCTTAAAATGCTAAGCAGCACAGATCTAAAAACCAAGAACAAATATTATCTGTAATGGGGATAAACCTGAAACTTTCCCAGTAAGATCAGGGTGTAAAAGCAAAGATGTCCATTATCATCACAATTATTCAGTATTGTACTATAAATGCTATCTATAGAAACAAGACAAGAAAAAGCAATGTAAGGAATAAAAGAGACAATGAGGACATAAAACTATCATTCTTTGCAGATGATATGATGATATACTTAGAGAACCATAAAGAATCAACTAAAAACTAGTTGAAACAATTCATCAACTTCAGCAAAGTTGCAGGATATAAAATAAACCCATATAAATCATTAGCATTTCTATATGTTACCAACAAAACCCTGCATCAAGACACAGAGAAATTCCATTTAAAATACCTTAGGCAACATAAAATACTAGGGAGTGTACCTGCCAAAATAAACCCAAGGATTGTGTAAACACAATTACAAAACACTTTTCCCACAAATAAAGACATCTAAATTACAGAATTATTAATTCCTCATGAATAGGTTGAGTTCATATAATAAAAATTACATTTCTACCTGAATAAATTACTTATTCAGTGCCACACCGAAACTACCAAAAATTATTTTATAGATCTAGAACAAAATAATAAAAATTCATCCAAAAGAGGAAAAGGTCAAGAATATCAAGGGAATTATTGAAAAACCTAATGAAAGGGAAGATGTTCTAGTGTACCATATCTAACACTATATTATAAAGTAGCAGTCATCAAAACTATCTGGAACTGGATTAAAAAAATGAAGTGGTAGATCAGAGGAATAGATTAAATATGCAAGACACAACAGTAAATGATTATAGAAATCTACTGTTTGATTAAAAAACACTACAGATTCTGGGATAAGAACTCAGTATTTGACAAAAATTTCTGGAAAAACTGGAAAATGATATGACAGAAATTAGGCACAGACCAAGAAACATCTGACAACATGTGCCAAAATATAGGTAAAATGTATAAATCATTTACATATAAAAGGATGATATCATAAATAGGAAGAACCAGAGGGATACTGTACATAGTAACAACAATATTGTAAGGATGATCAATTGTAAAAGACTTCACTGCTCTGATCAAGACAATGATCCAAGATAATTCCAAAAGACCCATGATGAAAAATGTTATCCACTTTCAAAGAGAGAAAAGATGAATTCTGAATGATTGAAACACACGTTTTTACTTTCTTATTTTTATTGGGGGTTTTTGCTTTCTTTCATAGCATGGCTATTATGGAAATATGTTTTGCATAGTTTTACTTGTATAATTGATATCAAATTGCCTATGTTCTCAAGGAAGCAGAGGGAGACTGTGGAACTGAAAATTTTAAAAATATAATTGTTAAAATGTATATGTAATTGAGAAGCATTTAACAAAATAAAAAATATACGAAACATTTATAAAATAAAGACAGGAATTTTGGAGAGGGAAAGAACTGAGAAGGTAGAGGAGAGGAAATCAGGAAAGCCTTCTTATAAAAGATGTTTGGGTTGAAGTAAACAAGGGATCCCAAGACTCAGATGTGAAGGGTGAGTACATTCCAGATACAGAAATAATGGAATAGGGCAGGTGCAGAAGTAGCCAGAAGTAAAACTAAGACATACCCTACCACTCCAAATATACTTCTAGGAAAACACTGTAGATCATGTTCTGATCAGGAAATCAAAGCAAAAAAAATCACAGTGAATCATTTTGTCAACCCAGATTGTGATAGGGAAAGAGACTAAGAAGTCTGTGTACACTAGAGAAAGGTCTAACTGTGAAATGCCACTCATTCTTGCACAAGTAGAGTCTGTTAATGAGGCCAAAAAGGTATCAGTTCCAGCACAAAGGTGCCTGACCTTATGCAGGATGTGGTAATCTATATCAACTATCCAGCTCCAGGCAACAGATTCAATGTAGATTGAACAGGAGAGCTATGTATAGAGAATGATATTTCAAGGTAAGGAGCAGTCATGGGCCCTACCTAGACTATGCATTGAGTAAGGAGCAATTCAGAAACAACATCAAGCTATGTATTCCTGATCCCAAGGAATGGAGTTGGGAGGTTTCATTTCCAACCATCAGCTCCATCTGAAGACTATAGCAAAATAATCAGAAGAAACCCTTAACTAAAGGGAGTATACATTATAGCACTGTGAATCTGCAGAGATTTCTAGCTAGCTAATAATAATTGGGTCCAGCAGCAGATTACTGGGACTCCAACCAAAAGCAAACCTACAGGTGTGCTGCTCAGACACTGACACAGGTTCAGAGTAAACAGAACAGTGATCATATTTTGTCTAGGATCATATCACTTTGGAGGGAGTGCTGAAAGTTTGTAGCTTCTCAATCTGAATTGTCCCTGAAATCCTAGAATAACACAATTCTCAATCCTTCAAGAAAGTAGCAGAGTCTAGAATCTAAAAGGAAACAAGCTCAGCCCAGACATTTTCCCTATAAATGGAAATGAGATGGCTCTAACATAAAGTACTAAGAAGCTGATTGGAAGAAAGAACAAATAAAGACCATAAAAAGCTATTAGACTAACAGGAACACTCAAGCCACAAACTTTGAGAGAATTACATCTATAAGCAAAGCCTCATAGAAAAATACAATGTATTTGGTGTTAGTAGTTACCTAGAAAATCTTCTTGTTTGGGATTTCTCTATATCATTTTCTCCCATCGGTTAGAATGAGCAGAAATAACTTATTTTATACAATGATCACCATGATTTCTTTTCAAGGATCATTCAAAAGCACAATAACTACAGTGAGAATTAGAAATTGTAGGGAAAAAATCTTTGTATTAAATATTTCTCTACTAATCACCTCACTTTTAAAATTCATAAAGAATCAACATAAATCAACATAAAATATACATGATTAATAACCAACTGAAAAAAGTTCAAAATAAGCAAAAAAGAAATGTAAATAAAAACCATTCTGAAGTATTTTACATTCATCAAATTGACAAAAGATGGTATTGACATTTAGTACTGGTGGACTGATCTTACTGTTTTGGAAAGCAATATGGTATTATAAAAGAAAAATTTATAAAAATCATCCACACACTTTGAGCTAGAAGTCCTCCTACTAATTTTGGGACCTTCAGAGAGATTTTAGACAGAAAGTTAAGAGCTATCTATTAAAAAAAATGAAAGCAGCTAGCTGGTGCAATGAATAAAGCACCAGCCCTAGAGTCAGAAGGACCTGAGTTCAAATCCAGCCTCAGATACTTAATAATTGCTTAGCTGTATGACCTTAGGCAAGTTACTTAACCCCACTGCCTCGTAAAACCCCCAAAATAATAATAAAATAGTAGCATTATTTAAAATAATTAAAACTCAATTAGGGAGTGTTTCTACAAGTCAACATATATAGATAATAGAAAAGTGTGAGGTAAACAAATATAAAAAGTTATATGAAAAATGCAAATTAATATAACCAGAATCAGAACAATATCACACTAACACTGACCAAATAAAAGGAATATAAACGAGAATGTATAATAGCACAAAAAGACATGATAAGGATGGAAAGGGGATTATACTTTATGCAATGAAATGTATCAATTTCAATATAAGTAGTTGCTTAGAAAAGTTATTGGTTGTATTGATATTCAATGTTAATCTTTTAGTAAAACAAATTAAAAATTATAATGGACACCCTTTCACATGCACTAAGATGGAATTCTACTTGACCCATAGCTTATCCTATGAGACTATATCTTTGCTACTGATCATTTAAGGGGGTAAGGGCAATAGCATGCAACAACATTCAACAGTCAGAGCCACTGTAAAACAATTATGAAGAGAAAGGAAACTGTGATATAGTAAAAGAATAAACGGTATATCTTAGAAGCATATTAGAAGATAATAGTTGCAAAACAAGGGAAATGACGCCCCTTGAAGGAAAATATTAAGAAGGCTCTGAAATTTGAAATTCAAAAACACATAGTGAGTCTTTACTGTAGAATTTCTTAACTAATGGCTTGTAGAAGGCTTTTTAAACATCTGTAAACTAGTTTTTAAAAATATTTTGATAACTATATTTTACTCTGGTTCCTTTTGTAATCTTATTTTATTCAATTAAAACATTATGAGAAGGGGTTCATAGGCTTCACCTAACTGCCAAAGGGGTCTATAACATAAAAAGATTAATAACCCCTGTTTTACTAGAAGTTGAAAGAAATAAAATTATCACCAGTATTTCAGATTCAGAAAACCAACTAATGTTAACTTTTAGCTTATTTTATAACTATTTCTGAATCTATAGTTTTCTAAAATCAGACTAGATATGGCACTGCCACAATCTACAGAAGATGATTAGTTTTGGAACAAAAATTGATCTCCTCACTTTTAAAAAATCTCTCCAATTGAGATTTTCTTCTCATATAACCTATCATCCAGACAAGTGTGTAGCCACAAAATACTAATAGTAATACTTTATCAAGTAACTCTTCTGAGTCCATGTTGGAACCCCCCCCCCCCAAAAAAATGTGACATGGAGGGACGAAGGAAATAGTACAGAAAAAAATCTAAAAACTACACACATAGTTCAAAGTAGTCCAACTTGTGTGATTCTTACAAATATGTGGAGAAGAGAAAAATGTATTGCTTTGTCTTTTGCTAGGATTGCTTCCCCTTCAGCAATTTTCCAAGTGACTGTCTCATACTGCTGCTGCCTAATCCTAGAGATGCTTTTCTTATGTCTTGTCATTCTATCATGAATTAGTTCTGCTTAAAAACTCAACTGTGCAGGAAGAATATTACATGTGACACTTTGTTGCATTAAGGAAAACAGATTTATCAAGACAATGTCCAAAGAAAGAATAGGACTTTCCAACAAATGCATCACTTTAGTACTATGCCAATTCAAGATAACCTAAAGTGAAAAAAAAATTACAAAATCTTAATTGATTTTACTATAAAAGTATTTTACTTTTCTGGAATCTTGAATTGAGAAAATTCAACATACAATCCTAACATAACATTAAAGCATATGCATGTGTCCTAGTATTACATGTTTATAAAGCTTGTCACCCCACCAAATTGAAAATTTTTTTTTGTTATATATACCATATTTCTCAAGTACATCATATACAATTAATAAGCATCTGATGGGTAACTTAAAAGCCATGCCATAAGACCTTGTCATAGACCCTATCATAAAGAGATCTTGATGAAATACGTAATTCAAATGTTGGGAACTTTTTACCCATGTATATTTTCTTAAAACATTGAGCATGTAAAGGGTCAAATTTAATAAATTAGTTTTGAATATAAAATATACTAGATTGACTTATCGCAGGACCAAGTATCAATAAGCAATGATCAGTGAGTAATATCATAAAAGAAAATTATTTAATAGATATAAATAATACTAAGTGGTTATTCATAGTAATATAAATGAACCCTGCTAACAATTATATTTTTAGATCAGGCTATACCTAACGCTATATAGAAGACACCTAACACTAAAATACAATAAATGAGGGTTTTATACTGATCTTTCTTTGAGACTACCCCACATCCCATTTGGAAAACATATCCTAACATTTATTAAGTGACTGTTGTGTACACATCATGCTGTCAGGGTCTGTAGGAGATGGATAAATAGTAAAGTTTAAAAATGACAGAATTCTTATTCTATCTGTCTCCTAAAACCCTATTCCCAGAAGTTGAAATGTAGTTGGAGATGAGCTGCTATAGTATTTTGCAGTCCTGAGAATGGATAGGAATGGATTAGTTATAAGGTTTCAAGGCATTTTCCTACATATGTCTAGCAACTCATAATTTCCACTAAAGCATCTCTTTCTGCCACTTTCTGAGTTGCTTGTAGCCAGTAGACATAGTTCTTAAATGTAGGAAGGACAAAAAGAGGCTCTTCTCAGCCACTCTGGTAATGTACTGTCTTTGGGGCAAAGACATTTATTTGTATAAATAGCCACCAAACCTTAAATGTTGACTCTAATAAGAGATAATTACACTACCTCCCCTCTTTTTTTTCCTTTAGAAATTAGTTTTCTAGTCACTGGACCCAGATGGCTCTAAAGAAGAGAGTGAGGCTGGTGCCTTTGCACAGATCTTGCTCACTTAAACCCAATTCACCCGCAAGTCATGACATCATCTTCCTGATGTCAGGATCCCATTTGAGAACCAAGGACAACCATTCAGATTCTTACATAGACAGATGCTAATCTTAGTATATTTCAGTCAATGAATAAACAAAAGGATGAGACTGAATTATAACGAAAAAATAAAACCACAAAATATTCCCCAATAATATTCTCATTATGAAACCCATCCTTTGACATGAAAAGTTTGCTAGTGCTGATAATAGTGTAAACCAAAGGTGTTGTTACCTGCAACATTCCTTGCTGGAACTAGAATAAAATGTAACTGAGAAATATTTAATAAAAATGCAACAAAACATATATAATATTACATTTTAAAATGAAGTCAATATGGAGTCAGCCGGGATCCTTAAGTATGGCGTAGTGGCCACAATTTCCATTTGAGTTTGATACCCTTGTTTTCTTCCCCCCATTAGACTAATTTCTCCAGAAATCTCAAAAAGTCTTGTGTCAACTAATCACTTAGTGATGATTCCTAAATCTCAGCCTCCTATCCAGACCATTTTGTTCACCTTCTCTCTAAGATTACCCTTCCAACTATAGGCAAGGTTCTTTTATCAACACCCAATCTACAGCATTTGAAAAACTTAAATAACCTCATTCTTAAATAATCACCACTCTCTAATTTTCTCATCATTACCTTCCCAGATTCACAATGTGAGTTTTTTCAAGTATCCTGAGTCTTTCTGTTCCCTTACATAAAATCTATCAAGTCCTACCGATACTTCTTAGATCAGCTCTTTTCTATCAATTGTTACTGGTGTTCAAGATGTGATTATCTATGCCTGATCTATTACTATGCTCTTGGCTACTGGCTTTGCCTCCAAATTTTCTTCCTCCAAAACATCTCTTCCAAAGCAAAACAAAATTAGTAATCTTCCACAAACAATATTCAGTCACTCAAAAAGCCTACAGTAGTTTATGATCAAGCATAAGAGCCCTTTAACTTTCTTCCTCATTCTGCTCTCTACCCTCTTCCCATCATCTTTGATTCATTCAGTGAACATTAAATATTAATCATTAATCATATTTCTCATTTCATATTATTTAAGGATGAAGGCAAGAACAGAAACATCTTGGGGAAAACTGCACTAAAACCCAATAAGCACAAGAAAAATTTGGGGGTTTTTCTTTTCATTTTTTTTTTGTTTATTGTGGCAAACAGAAGTTTTGTTAAAAAAAAAGCTAGAACTGCTGCTTGAGATGGATGGGATCATGATAATGATGAAGATAGTGTTGGTTGATTCACTGTCTGATTAATAATAATAAGGGAAATCAAAGAAGATCTTACTTCTAGCAAGGTAAACTGAGTAAAATTTACAGTGATCCACATAGTGTGATGTTTTTATTTCTGTCCTGGCCAAACAACTTAATTGTAATAAAAATACAAGTTGGTTTATTTACAACTAGAAGATAAGACAAAAAAGGACCAGAATCTCCATTAACTTCCCACCATCAGGGGGTGGTGGTCTATCCACTGCTCTACCTAGTTGCCCCCATTTAACTGCTCTTGATGAATTCAAGGTACCAGCCCTAGAGGAAGTATATACTGAGGTACTGATAATCTGGTAAATGACATTACTGAACCTGTGTCAATTATCTTTAAAATACTGTAGAGGGGGCATATAGGTAGCACAGTGAATAGAGCATGTAGAGTTCATGTAGTCAGGGGGACCTGAGTACAAATGTGGCCTCAGACACTTAGCTGTGTGACCTTGGGCAAGTCACTTAACTCTATTGCCTTGCAAAAAAGAGAGTCTATAGAGAATTGAAATGTTTCCTGAAAGAAATAGAAAAGAATAAATACTCTCCTATTGAAAAAAGTGAAGCAAGTAGAGTAAGCAAACAGGCCACTGAGCTTGACTTCTATTCCTGTCAAAATTTTTGAACATCTCATTTTCTTTTCTGACTTGACTAGAAGAAAATAGGAATGCTAGAGAAAATAGTAGCATACAATTAGATTTCACTAAATCATTGACAAAGTCTCTCATACTATCCTTGTAGACAAAATAATTATACAGTTAGATGTACTCAAGACTGAATAACAAGTCTAAAATGTAGTCATTAATGGGGTAATATCAAAGTCTTTTGTAGTATACCCTAAGGATCTGTCCACAACCCTGTGCTGTTCAACATTTTTATCAATATCTTGGATGACATTATTAAAAGTATGTTTATTAAATCTACAGATGATACAAAGCTGTAAAGGAAAGTTAACAGTTGACAGAATCAGACTCCAAAATGATCCTGACAGGCAAGAACAATGTTGTTTTAAGAAGAAGGACTTTAACAGGGATAATTGTAAAATTCCATACATGGATTGAGAAAAAAAAGTCAATCTTACACTCACAGGATCGTTAAACAACAGTTCCTGTCAAAGAGATCTGGGAGTTTTAATGAGTGGCAAGATCACAGAGAAGAGTTGCCAAGGATAGGAAGGTCTGGTGGGTTCTGCTTGTAGGAATTTCCAAATCAATAAAATCACAGATCCATTTGAGGAACACAAATCTTCCTAACGATTCAAGGGTGTCCAAAAACACAATTTTCTGCTTGTGAGGTGATTGAGTTCCCAAATCCTGGGAATGTTGAAGCTTTTGATCAAATACAGAACGGCCTTACGACATACCTTCTAATTCTAAGATTCTAACACTTGCTAGAATTCCTAGGTCTGAACAAACAAACCTATTTATAACACAGACACACAAAATTATGGAGTCATAAAATTTCAGAGATGAATGAGAACCTTTTAGATCTTCTATTCTGATATTTTTCCATTTTTTCCTATGAGGAACCTGAACACTTGATAGAAAAAGAATCACACAGCTAATTAGTGGCTGAACCAGAATTAGAATCTGGATCTCAACTTCTCTTCCTCCTATCTTCAACATATGCCAGTTGTTTTGTTCAGGTTGTCTTTCCTAAATTCCATGACTGGGATATTATAAGGTCTATCCTGATGCACCTAAGAGACTTAATTTTACAACACTCAAAGAATGGAAAACAAATAGCTATCAACAGTTTTCTTATTGTTAGGGAAGCATTGCTGACTTCACAGAACATATAATTCTTTTTTTTTTGTTTTTAGATTTTTCAAGGCAATGGGATTAAGTGGCTTGCCAAAGGCCACATGGCTAGGTAATTATTAAGTGTCTGAGGCCGAATTTGAACTCAGGTACTCCTGACTCCAAGGCCAGTGCTCTATCCACTGCGCCACCTAGCCGCCCCAGAACATACAATTCTTTTTTTTTTATTTTTTAGGTTTTTGCAAGGCAAATGGGGTTAAGCGGCTTGCCCAAGGCCACACAGCTAGGTAATTATTAAGTGTCTGAGACCAGATTTGAACCCAGGTACTCCTGACTCCAAGGCCGGTGCTTTATCCACTAAGCCACCTTAGCTGCCCAGAACATATAATTCTTAATGCTCCCAAATACTACCAAATTATGACAGTCAGGCAAACTGTAGTCATCTTGATACCGAAAACTGAAAATATTGAAATTATATTAAGAATATTTACATATTCTCCCCAGTAGCCTCCCTCTTCCAGTTTCCTCAATCAAGTCAGGATTTTACCAAACATTATTGTTTTTGTCAGATTATAAGCTTCATGAGAGTGAGGACTATTTTCTTCTTTTATATTGTATTGCCAGAACCTACTATAGAGCTTCTACATAAAGATACCAAATAAATGGGTTTTTTTTTCCATTCTTGGACGCCCTTTCTTTCTCACTTCCATCTCTGGAATTACTTAGTTTCTTAAAAGAATCAGCTCAGATGTCACTTCTGACAGAAAGTCTTTCCTGATTGTTATACCCTCCCCACCTCAACAGTTATTAATGCCCTTCCCTCCCAGTCAAATTGTTTTATATTTACGTATCTCTGTACACACAATATCTCCCCCTACCTCCAGTAAAATGTGAAATGTGAATGCTCTGAGGGACAGGATTATGTTACTTTTATGTTTGTGTGCCCAGTCCCTAGAATGGGGCCTTGAATATAGGATGCACTTAATAAGTTTGTAGAATTGAATTCAATTTTTCATGGAATGCAATGGAAAAAATACTGTCTCTATATTCAAAGGATCTTGGATCAATTCCTGCCTCGAACATTATGTGATCTTAGGTAAATGATTTTTATCCCTCTGGGTCTCAATGTCTCTATCTGAAAAATAAAGAGTTGTACAGAATGGCTTCTTAAACACATTCTAACTCTAAATTTATGATCCTATGGCCATAAAAGATTCTCAATGACTCCTTTGACCCCCTTTCATAATCCAGTTGTCCTTCCCTTTAATTATCTAGTTACTAACATTCTAGTAGACCCCAAACATCTATGAATTGAGTAAAAAACATCAATTCCTTTGATCAAAGGAAACTTTTCTAATTAATTACCTGATGAAAACACCTGGGTCAAAAATACTAGCCTTTTTGTTTACAATCAACTTAATGACATAACGGAAGTATTTACTAGATGCTAAGAGATACTTCACACTTTTCTGGACTAGAGTAACATTTATAAAGACCCTGAAAATGGATTTACAGGGACAAGTAGGTAAGCTTTGAAATGCCTGAGGGTGAATATGCAGGTGCCAGAGTTTTTTTTAGTCCAGTCTCTGAGAATAAAATCATATAAGTAGTTTTAATAACATTCCCCTCTCATACAGAGAATTTACATGGGGCAAATGCAAGGGGGAAGTAAATAAATTACTAACATTTCAATGAGTAAAGGGAACAAATATTCATCTTTTCTGTACTCTAAGGCACAAAAAAAACCCAGAGTAAGCTACAATTATTATTGGAAACTAAGTAGGTATTTTTTTAAAAAAATTCTTTTACAGAAGGTTAAGGGGGCTCTTTTGTTGTTTTTGTTATTAGAATGCCTTCTAGTGCAGGGGGACACTTTAAAATTTAGTTTAAGTATATGACAAACATGATACTTGGCAGAGTAGTGAGTAAGCCAATTTGGAAGATTCCATTAAGTATAAAACAACTTATTTTCAATCCTCAACCTGGATTTATGTCTCCTAGAAATGCATTTATTAAGATGGGACCTGAGGTGTCTTTGGTTACTTGAACTTTCAGTGTTCAGTTGTTATTCAGTCATTTCAGTTTTGTCAGACTTTTCATAACGCCATTTTTGAGGTTTTCATGACAAAGATACTAGAGTGGTTTGCCATTTCCTTCTCTAGTTAATTTTATAGACAAAGGAGACTGAGGCAAATAGGGTTAAGTGATTTGCCCAGGGTCACACAATTAGAAAATGTCTGATGTCAGATTTGTTTCAGGAAGATAAGACTACCTGACTAGACTTCCTGGCTATCCACTGTGCCACCTAGCTGTCCCTTAAAGCTCTAGGTAATTTTCAATGACCATGACTTGTATAAAATGTGCCAATCTGTCTTAGTAGACAGAATTTCTTTAACTGGGAATTGTCTGTACAAATGAAGTCACAGGTTAAGTCATCGCTTTCACGAACACTGACACATGTCAGTCGATTAAAAGTGCCAATAGAAAAAACATAAACACATAAACACCCCCCACACACACACACACAAACACACATATCTTGGTAGTCCTTTGTTTTCAAAGAGGACCAATGACTTGCTCATGAATTGGACTTAAATGAGACAGAGTTGCACAAAATTCTGAGTCTTCTTCCAGAGTAACCAAAGTTCAGTGGCAAGGCAAAAGTCAAGGTTGTCAATGGCCCACGATGCAGTGGATGGATATACTCCATGTCTTTGTTATGCTCCACATAACAAGACACTATACATATATGTTACCTATATGTTTGTAAAATTTTACCTTATTAAATCAAGTAGATAAAAATTATTTTAACTATTGTGACTAACTTTTTCTTTAGGTTCTTATATAGTCATTAATTATATTATTATGAGATGTTCCTATTGAGTTAGGAATCTTAGGAAAAAAGACTATCTGCTTAAATATGTGAAAACATTTTGTTGTTGACAAATTGATACAAATGTTTCTTCTTTTAAAGTTCACTTGCTATTAGGACCCACATATTTAAGAATGCTACAGTCTTTCAGAAATGTATCCCTGCCTAAAAAGGATCTGGTACTAATGCTACTATAGTTGGCTGTATTTCAAAATCACATTTTTTCTGTAAGAAAAATATTAAATCACATCAGCCTCGTGAATTAAGTTATTTTGCTTTAAATCAAGTCTCTATTTGGAGAGTGACATTCCCTCAATTTTGAACTACTCCCTCTAGAAAGCTACTGAATAGTTTAATGAATCCAATAAAGTATGGGAGAATTATTTTCTTTCTCTAAAGGGACACATCTGGCTATTTCTCTGCCTAGTCTTAAAATGAATGCCCTTTCCACCTATTTAAGTCATTGAGTTTGTCAGGTAGGTTCTCTAAATTATTATGTAGCTTTTTCCTCAGAAAACTATAACAGAATTTTTGGACCAAAGCCAGTTTGAAATCCATCATAATGTGTTCAATAAGCCAAATCAAAACAATACATAGTTTATAAGAGTGCACTAAAAGAAACTTGTAGCTCATATTTCATCTGCTGTAAAATGTCAGAGAGGAAGGTTAACTGGTGGGATCTGCCTTTTTAATGCCTATTACTTCCACTGGAGAGAGTTAAACAGAAAGATTCTTTCACAATTTATAATGAATGCCATGGAAGAGGTATGATGGCTAAAGAAACTTGACACAGCTAAAAAGACGAATGTCAAAAGAATGAAGCTCACTTTTTTTGCTTCAGAAAAAAAAACACAGGAATGAACAATTTAATACGTTAGATCCTTTTTTCCCTAAATGATCTAGAAAATGACAAAATTTTCTAGCTTGAAAATATCTAAGTAACATTTCAAAAGGATTTCAATACTGATATTATTTAAAATTTGTCTATATTTGACTCAGTTTTAAAGCTTGAAAAATTTTTGTTAATTCATAAAACAAGCTATTAGTATTATTAGTAATATAAGTATTAGTAAGACAGCATTCTAACATAGTCAATGAAGTAACATAGTCAAGTTCATTGCAAGTATTAAAGAATAAAGAGGCATTAAAAACTTTTCCATTTGGGTTTAACATGTCTATCACAGGATAAGGTCCTTTTGTTATAATAATCCTGAATTTTAGATACTCAGATGGTACTTAAATCACAGAATGGTAATTACCTTGGCATATAAGACACACAAACCTTTTCAAGCTACTAGAACCATATTTTCCATTTTTTTCCATTCTAACACCTACCCTTCATTTCTCTAACTTTACCAGTTACATTGTGAGAGTTAAGAAAAGAAACCCAAGAAAAGTGGTTTCTGTTAGTTTTTATCTTTTAAAGTTGATCCTATATTAGACTTGCCCTAAATTGTAAAAAACTGACACAAAAATCTCACAATCGCAAGAGAACTAGTTGCATGATGCTTCACTCTTTCATCAACTACCCTGTCACTCTAACTCAGCTGCTCTAGGTCAAAAGTGCCACCTGGCAGCTAAGGGAAGTGACCTAAAGTTTGTTTACTTATTTTTTTCACCTCCTTTCTTTCAGAGGATTCATGCTTATACTCTATTCCCCACTTTCCTCTGTCCATCATGACTCATAGCTCAGTTAATTCATGTTATGCCACAATTCTTATTCTGTTTCAGTCTAGGGAACCTAAAGTAAATTCAGGATTTGCTCTTGAATGGATCTTAGTTGTTTTGTGAATCCTAATTTTGTGTGTGTGTCTTGATTTCATTGTTTATTCCCCACATATTGGTCTAAAGAGGGCATTCACTCCAAGAAAGGTAGTACAACTTTTCTTATAAAAAATTTTAAGTAATTCAGGTGTTTTCTGATTCAAACCTAATTAAAAAGTCCAGGGTACTCCTTGGAGCCGGGCATAATTCAAAACCAAGTCTCTTGACAAATCAACACATTCTTTCCACTATAGCCCATTGCTTCTTTAAGAAAGTCTAGAATATTTTAATAGTTCTGAGTCTCAGCAAGTCTGGGGTTTCTAGTAAATGACCAGGAATGGTGAAAACAATAAAAAATGAAGGTCAACAATACCACTACTGGGTCTATACCCTGAAGAGATGATGAAAGAGGGTAAAAACATATCACCTGAACAAAAATATTCATAGCAGCCCTGTTTGTGGTGGCAAAAATTTACATGTCCTTCAATTGGGGGAATGGCTTAACAAACTGTGGTATATGTATGTCATGGAACACTACTGTTCTATTAGAAATCAGGAGGGATGGGAATTCAGGGAAGCCAGAAGGGATTTGCATGAACTGATGCTGAATGAGATGAGCAGAACCATAAAAACATTGTTCCCCCATAACAGCAACATGGGGGTGATGATCAACCTTGATGGACTTGGTCATTCCATCAGTGCAAAAATCAGGGACAATTTGGAGCTATCTGCAATGAAGAATACCATTTGTATCCAGAGAAAGAATTGTGGAGTTTGAACAAAGACCAAGGACTACTATCTTTAATTTAGAATAAAAACACCTGATATCTTCTTATGTAATCTTGCTATCTCTTATATTTTATTTTTCTTCCTTAAGGATATGATTTCTCTCTCATCACATTCAATTTGGATCAAGTATATACTATGGAAACAATGTAAAGACTGGCAAATTGCCTTCTTGGGGGGGGGAAGTAAGATTAGGGGAAAAATTGTAAAACTCAAAATAAATAAAATCTTTAAAAAAGGTCAGTTTTACAGAGCAATATGACAACTAGAGGAACAGTATCATATTAACCAATGGTTATAAACATATTCTCATTTCTCCATTTGGGCAATATCAGAGATGCATTTTGTTTAAAATCTCATTGCCAGCATTTACACAGCTGACTGTAATCTAACATTATATTAAAGAGAACTGCTAAATGATATTTTTGACATATGATACTGAGCCATATAATGTGAAATACTATTTAAAAAGACCACAAAATAATAAGTTTATTTTATTGTATTCTAGTTGACTGGTAGTCCACATAGAATACCTATAGTGCTTTTCTTTTTTCTTTTTTAGGTTTTTTTGCAAGGCAAATGGGGTTAAGTGGCTTGCCCAAGGCCACACAGCTAGCTAATCTTTAAGTGTCTGAGACCGGATTTGAACCCAGGTACTCCTGACTCCAGAGCCAGTGCTTTATCCACTGTGCCACCTAGCCGCCCCAATAGTACTTTTCTTATAAGAATATTTGAACCAATTCCCCAGGGACGTCAGATAACAAGATTTATTATACACAGTTCTTAGTCAAATTCCATTAAAATTCATGGCATGTTCCAAACTAGGACTATATGGTATATTATCATAATGTTTGAAATTCTACCATTGCTGTTAAGTCCTAAAGTTTCTAAGATGTCTTTATTAATCTATTCAATTTTTATTGTGTACAAAATCCATAACGTGATGAACAAATGAAATGAAGTCATACAATATAAGCCCTAATCCAATTGTCTTAGAAGGAAAAAAATGTGGAGCAGGGCAATGTCATTTTGGATCATTACTGGTCTGATGTATATAAGAATTTATCTTAGCTATGAATCCTATATACTGATAAAAATACAATTCTCTCTTCAAGGGTGAAAGACAAATGGAGCAATGCAAGAAAGCTCTGATCCCAAAGTAATTTCTTCAATCAAATAATTGCATCTTTTCCCTTTTAATAAAAATAGATAACTCTATAGAGAACCTTGTTATCTTTTGACAAGTCTCTGACATAAAAGTGCAGATATAGATGGCTAATGAAATGACCATTAGCTATGAGACTAAAGATCAAGATACCAAGAAAAAAATACCCACTCAGAACTCACTGATCATTGGTTAGAGAAAGAAAAATACCCTTAGCCTAATTAAAGCTTTAGTTTGGTGATACTGGGGTCAGTTTTGTGTGCCAATAAAAGGTTTTCCAGAAATAAGAATTTCTTATCAGTCTTGACCAAAGCAGTCATTCAATTTGCTTTTTATAAGCATCATAATAGCTAATTGAAGAGCAATGGATTTCAAGTTATAATTGTTGACCCAATTTTATCAGTAAGACAGCCCAAATAACAAGCTTATTTGATTATTTCAATAATTCTGCCTTCAAAATTGAATTAACTTTGGAAACAGTCTGATGGGATTATTCTTGAATCAACATAAAACAATTTGGTGTCACACAACACAGATGTTACTTCAAGTCACTAAAATATTTTTTTTCTGCAAAAACTTTTGCAAACCCAAATTCTTTTTAATACTCAAGAACAAGCAAAAGGCTAAGACATTTAAAAATAAAAAGGAATTCCATGGCAAATTACCTGTTAATAAAATCTTTTTTTATTACATATGGGAAAACATTAAGGGGATTTATTTGACCAAATAAGAAGTATCTTTAAAAATAATCATTTGTTGACTATAGTAATCTACTGTTTGATAACCAAAAAAGTGAAAAAGACCCAAATATACAAAAATATTTATAGCAGTTCTTTTTGTAGTGGTAAAGAATTGGAAATTGAAAGGTTGCCCATCAACTAGGGAATGGTTGAACAATGTGTCATATATGAATGTGATGGAATATTATTGTTCTGTAAGAAATCATGAGCAGGTGAATTTCAGAAAAACTGGAAAGACTAACATGAATTGATGCTGAGTCAAGTGAGCAGAAGAATATTTTACACAAGCAACACTGTATGGTAAGCAACTATGATTATACTTAGCTCTTCTCAGCAGTACAATGATCAAAGACAATTCCAAAAACTTGTGATAAAAATTACCATCCAGTCAGGGAAAGAGCTACAGAGTTTGAGTGCGAACCAAAGCATATCATTTTCACTTTTTAAATTTTATTTTATGGGGTTTTTTCCTTCTCATATCCCCCCCACTTTTGTTCTGATTCTTCTTTTGCAATATGTGTAATATGGGAATATGTTTAACATGACAGTACCTGTTTAACCTATATCAGATTACTCACTGCCAAGGGGTGAAGGGGGAGGAAGGGAGGGAGGGAGAAAAATATGAAAATCAAAATATTACAAAAAGTGACTGTTGAAAACTATTTTTTACATGTAATTGGAAAAAATATTTAAAAATCCAAAAAATACTCATTTGTTAAAACAGAATAAGTACAATTTTAGACATCATTCTTTCTTAGACATATTCTTTTTCCTTCTAAGACAACTGGATTAGGGCTTATATTGTATGATTTCATTTCATTTGTTCATCACATTATGGTTTTTGTACACAATAAAAATTGAATAGATTAATAAAGACATCTTAGAAAATTTAGGACTTAACAGCAATGGTAGAATTTCAAACATTATGATAATATACCATATAGTCCTACTTTGGAACATGCCAGGAACTTTAATGGAGTGTGACTAAGAACTGTGGATAATAAATCTTGTTATCTGATGTCCCTGGGGAATTGGTTCAAATATTCTTATAAGAAAGCACTATAGGCATTCTATGTGGACTACCAGTCAACCAGAATACAATAAAATAAACTTATTATTTTATGGTCTTTTAAAATAGTATTTTACATTATATGGCTCAGTATCATATGTCAAAAATATCATTTAGCAGTTCTCTTTAATATAATGTTAGATTACAGTTAGCTGTGTAAATGCTGGCAATGAGATTTTAAACAGAATGCATCTCTGATATTGCCCAAATGGAAAAGTGAGAATATGTTTATAACCATTGGTTAATATGATACTGTTCCTCTAGTTGTCATATTGCTCTGTAAAACTGACCTTTTTTAAAGATTTTATTTATTTTGAGTTTTACAATTTGTCCCCAGTGAGTGTAATATGGGAATACACTTTGGTATGGGAAAGAACCCAGGTCTGTTCAAGATTGTTTTAAAACTCTAGACATTCAGACTCCAAATTAAAAAAAAAAATTCTAGAGCTTTTAAGATTCATCTCCAAATGAAAACCCTTAAGCAATCAATAAATATTCATTAAGAAATGTGCCAAGCATAAGAGGTAAGTCAAGCAACAACAGTTCTTGGTCATTATGAAATTTAAATTTGGGGCAGCTAGGTGGCACAAGGAATAGAGCACTTGCCCTGGAGTCAGGAGGATCTGAGTTCAAATCTTGCCTCAGACACTTAATAACCTAGCTGTGTGACCTTGGGCAAGTCATTTAATCCCATTGCCTTGCAAAAATAAAAAATAATAAAAAAGAAATTTAAATTATAATGGAAGTCCAAACAAAAGGAACCTAAGGAATAGTCAGATAAATAGGAGGAGAACAAGAATAGTGTTCCAAAAATCTAGAAAGAGAACATCAAGGAAAAAAGAAGGATCTATATTGTCAAAAACTGAGCCAGTTCAAGGAGAAGAATTAAGAAAAGGCCATTGGATTTGGTGATTAAGAAAATTACTGGAAATGAAAGAAAGAAGTTTTTGTAGAATGAGATTAGAAATCGGATTTTAGGAGAGAAAAAGGAGACGTGGAGGCGTCTGTTGTAATACTTGGGGGGCAGCTAGGTGGCCCAGTGGACAGAGCACTGGCCCTGGAGTCAGGAGAACCCAAGTTCAAATTCAGCCTCAGACACTTAATAACTGCCTTAGCTGTGTGACCCTTGGCAAGTCTCTTAACCCCATTGCCTTAAATTAAAAAAAAAAGCCTACTCAGGAAATTTATCCATAAAGAGATGATGGTAATGGGAATAGATGGATTGAGGGGTTTGGAGGGGGATGGGACAGCCACAATAATTGTGTAGACTAAGTAGAGAAGAAGCCAGTAGACAACTCCCTCAATATAGAGAGATCTAACATAAAAGAATGAAGATGACAGATGAAGAAATCTGTTGGAGGAGATGGGATGGAATCTTTTTATGCAGCTTCATAGGTTTGCCTTGGCAAGAGGAGACTGAACAAATATAATAAAATTACAATGTCAACTAATTTATTTTCAACTTACTTATTCAGTAGATATTAATTAAACTATGAAAGGATTACTTTACCAAGATAGAAAAAATATAATTCATTTGGAAGAATAAAAAGTGAAGATGCTCAAAGTCAATAATGGGGAAAAGCAGGAATGAAGGGGGCCTTATAGTACCAGATATCAAACTACACCAAAAACTGTAATTTATTTAATAAAATCACTTTTTACTGATTAAAAGAAGAAAGGTTTACCAGTGAAACAGTTTAAGTATATAGTTCACAGAAGCAATTTAATCATATAATCTAATGTCTAATAAATCCCAAAACACCAGTTACTGTGTTAAGGACAAATATGTCTGGGAAAACTATAAAGCAGTAAGACAGAAATTAGGTTTAGACTAAGACTGCACAGCACATACTAAGAGAAGCACCAAATATCTATCTACATGGCTTAGTTAGAAAAGTTAGAGGTATAAAGAATAAAAAAACATTACAAATCTGTGGAAAGAAGAGTTTATGACTAGAAAGCAAGGAAGATTAAAGGTAATTTTGATTACATAAAACTAAAAAAAATTGTTATACAAATAAAATCAATAAAATTAAAATGTTAAGTAATCTGGAAGAAAAATCTTTGCAAGTTTCTTTAATAAAAGTTTCAGCTCTAAGCTAAATGAGGAACTGATTCAAATTTAAAGTAGCATAAATTAATCCCTGATAAATGTTCCAAGTAATATGAAAAGGCAGTTTTCAATAGAAGAAACCTAATGTTAATAACAATTTGAAAAAATGCTTTAAAATGCTTTAAATCCCTAACAAAGAAATGTAAATTAAAACATCTCTGAGGTTCTATGTTACTAAACAACAGACTGATAAAAAATAAACCAAAAAAGGAAAAGGAAAAATGTTAGAGGGATTACAGGAAATCATCCACAATAAAGTACTACTGATGAAGTTATGAACTGATTGAACCATTTTGGAAAACAATTTGGAACTCACCTTTTGACCCAGAGATTCCACTATCAGGTCTATATCACCAAAAGATCAAAGAAAGAAGAAAAGGACCCATATGTAACTGAGATCATAAAGTAAATATCAAAAACAAAAACATTATTGATAGTAGATACCCTTTGATAGTAGATAAACTCAGGAAAACCTGAATTCAAGTTCTAACTCTGTCACAAACTTGCTGATGGAGAGTTATATAACTTCTCAGTGACAAAGGCAATTCTCTAGGATTATACATTGCAGAACATTTTTCCAATCTGAAAAGTAATGGGTGTTTCCTATATCAATGAAATTGCAGTTGATCAAAAAACTAAGACAAAACAAAGTCCCAATGAATATAATCTATTCATATTTAGTTTGGGATAAATATTTTCAATATTTCAACTACAGCTAAAGATACTACTGAAATTTCACATAAAATAGGAGAAAATCAGCACACAAATTATACATTTATCCATTTCCTATTCAAAACTGCTAAAATTTAATGAAGCAAAATGTTAAACTACAGTGAGAAGCTATTTGTGCAAAATGCTCTAAAATAGAAAGAAAGGAAAGTTTCCTCCTGTTAATTTATAAAACTCTTTTCCAATGATGCATGTCTCTCTACTGAATCTACATATGAGAGAAAATGCAAAAGACCTTAATGTGCTTTTCTGGGATTTACCATCTGAAAGCTCTTATTCTTCCACAAAAAAGAAAGTTATGACCTTTGACATGGTGCTTTGGTGCTAAAAGATCTGCTCATAAATGTATGCCAGTAACAAAACAGAAATCAATAAATTAATTTAATTCAGTGAACTCTTATGTATTGAGACACAATGTTTTAAAGAGCCAAATGCTCTTCCATTAAAGAATGAGTAATGTAGGTTTCTTAGGGGAAAAAAATAATTGCACCTTTGTTTCATATATTTAAAAATATACTTTTACCATCAAATATGAAATCATTAGTTCAACATTTTATGTTTTTTAAAATTTTGGGAATTATATTAACAAAAATCCTTAATTCAATGTTGCCATTTAATTTACTTCTTGAAAGCATATATACAACAGCAACATTCTATATACAGGAATTGAATCAGCCTCTTCAAATTGCTTTCTAAGAGTAATATTAAATCTTAAAAGTCTACAATTTGTTTTTTTAATTCAATTTTAGACTTGAGTTGTGGTAGACATCCTACTACATTTGAATAATGAGGAAACAAACAGGATTTCTTGCCTAACGTGACTGGGTAGAATTTGGATAATTTGCCAGAGTTTAGAAATAATCAATGAGAAATAGCCTATGAATTATGTACTATTCTCTTAAACACTAATAAACCATATTTATGGTTATTTATCTCACAATAAAAATAAAAGTCTAATCCTTTTACTTTAGTAACTGTCTAATTCTCTTTACTTTGGCCAAAATAACTGTAAAACTGGAACTTTTAAAAATTCTTGGGAAGCATCAATATATAGAATATCACAGTTTTAATAAATGAAATGATATACAATGTAAACAATGTCAAGACTTACAAACTATCTTCTGTGGAGGATGGGAAGCAAGATTAGGGGAAAACTAAATAAAATCTTTCACAAAATTTAAAAAAAAATAAATAATGATAGGAATTACAAACCAAAAACAAACAAATAAATGAAATGAAATGAAATGAAATGAAATGAAATGATAAATTTCTCCAAATGGGTTTGGGTGTGGAACATTGCATATTATGTCAGAATTTTCCCCATGTCTTGGTTAGTTTTGCTGAACTATTTTTTTCTTTTTTGTTCTTTGTTAAAAGGAATGGTTCTCTAGGAGATATGAAATGTAGGTAAAGTAAAAACAAAAGGTACTGATAAAAATTTATTTAAAAAAAACTGTAGGGGTGGCTAGGTGGCGCAGTGGATAGAGCATTAGCCTTGGAGTCAGGAGTACCTGAGTTCAAATGTGACCTCAGACACTTAATAATTACCTAACCATGTGGCCTTGGGCAAGCCACTTAATCCCATTGCCTTGGAAAATCTAAAAAAAAAAAAACCTGCATAAGACATGTCCAAAGATCAAATTGATTAATAATTTAAGCATCTAATTTAAAATAATATTCAGACACCATTCTATTTTTTCTTTTTTAAAGAATTCTATTTTCTAATTCCACCACACATTTCCCTCAACTAAATAAATAATTCCATTGTACAGTAAGTTTTATGTTAAAAAAGTATGTCATTTTCCTCAAAATTACGAATATTTATTAGAGAGTAAAATGAATCAAGTACACTCCTCCAACATCATTTATATATATATATATATATATATATATATATATATACATATATATATATATATATGTATATGTTGAATAGCTAAATGTTTAACTTTGTCCTAGGCACAGTAGAGTATAAAGAGGGCACAAAAAGATTCCTGAGCATAAGGAATTTAAAATCTAATTAAAAAGACCAGATAAGAAGAAATCATTAGTCAGTAAACCATATATGTGAATTGTTTATCAAATGTAACTATAAAAGAAGTAAATTAGAGGATAAAAACATATTTATGTATGCTCCAGTGGTCAGGGAACTTCATAAGGGAGGAAAAAATTAAGACTAGAAGGAAGGGAAAAGGAAATAAAAAGATAAAGAATATTCTAGGACATAAAAACACAATTTTAAAAATTGATAAAAACTTATAATAGTCTCTTCCTATGAAAGCAAAGTAAAAAAAGTAAAAATGTTTCTTCTACATGTCTCATAAATTAGTTAAGCTGCTTCATTATCCAAATAGTCAAATTTAAATAAAAAAAAACAACTTGTTGGAATTTTGAAAACAAAAATATCTTGACAAATTCTCCTCAAAGCACAACTAATTTAAGAAATAAGTTATGCATCATGATCAAAAAGTATATACATCTTGTGAGTATCATAAAGATGAACTGAGTGTTATTTGCTTTAGCATATGGGTCCCCTCAAAGACTATACCAGTGGAGTACAAATTCCTTCAATGATTGAAAGATTTTGTATACACACTATCATCAAACAACTAGCCTAAGTTCTAAAAGATAGAAGTTTGGCCACTAAGTGAAAATTATATATAACAAAAATGCAGAAAAGGCAATTTGCTAAGAGGAGGTTTCTCCATGCATAAGGTGAGAGAGCAGTCAAACCAAAGAATTCAAGGCTCTTTTAAAGAACTGAAGTATTAGAAATCAGCTGTAAGTTTAAAAGGATTCTCACAAGCACTTGTCTAAAGAACCGAATTTTGAGATCCATTCACATAATCATATCTCCAACAGCTCCCTGTTACCTCTAGCATTAAATAGAAATCCTTCTGTTAAGACTTTTAAAGTGCTTCATAGCATTGCCTTCTCCTACCTTTCCCAGTAGTCTTACACTTTATTCTCCTCTACCTACTTTACATCCAGTAACTGAACTCCTCCATGATCTTCATTCCATTTCTTTACTCTTACATTTTTACCAGCTGCTCCTCATTTTTGGAATTCTCTCCATCCTCCCCATTTGCCTCCTGCTTTTTATCAAGTCTACACTAAAATCTAACTTTCCTGGTCCTCCTTAATGATTATTGTCTTCTCTCTGAGATTATCTTCAATTAATCCTATC
Source organism: Macrotis lagotis (assembly GCF_037893015.1). Classification (NCBI taxonomy): domain Eukaryota; kingdom Metazoa; phylum Chordata; class Mammalia; order Peramelemorphia; family Peramelidae; genus Macrotis; species Macrotis lagotis. The sequence continues at coordinate 167,837,805 of NC_133661.1, read as the reverse complement.
TTGTATGTGGGACAGGTAGCTGGCAAAGGCAATAGAGTACTGGGCCTGATTTCAGGAAGATTCATCTCCTAAGTTCAAATCCAGTCTCAGACATTAGCTCAGACATTTACCCTCAACAAGTCACTTCACCCTGTTTGCCTCAGTTTCCTCATCTGTAAAATGAGCTGGAGAAGGAAATGGCAAATCACTCTAGTAACTTTGCCCAGAAAATCCCAATTGTTATCATGGAGAGTCTGATTGAAATGACTGCACAAAAGAAAAATATAGTTTTTAGTATGCCATCTTCCCCTCCTCCCATGAGTTCCATGAGGGCAGGGATTGTTTTTTTGCCTTTATTTGTATCCCCCCCAGTGCCAGGTATATATTAATACTCAATAAATGCTTGACTTGACTTGACAATATTAATGAAATCAGTGATTAACTTTGAGATCTAACTATTAAATATTAGAGGTATTTGTGAGCTAAATCTGTCTAATGAAAAAAATCTTACTATTTTTTAAAACAATTTAGGGGTAAGACTTGTCCAAAATTTCTGCTCTTTCTACAGTTACCAAAAGTAACAATTGCCAAATTTGATGTCCTTCTTGATCTTTCTGTTGCATTTGATACTGATAATTCCCTATTCCTCTAGGATACTCTCTCCTCTCTGGTTTTCATGGAACTATGCCTTTCTCGTCCTCCTCACTACCTCTCCAACTTCTCCCTCAATCTCCTTTAACTGAATCATCACCTTTATTATGCCCCCTACTTTTAGGTAATTCTCAGGATTCTGTTCTGGGTTTTCTTTTCCCTTTATACTTTGGGGAACTCATCACTGCCTTGATTCTGGATCATCATCTATATTTAGATGATTCACAGAATCATACATCTAGCCCCAGTCTCTCTCTGAAGCTTCAATTAGGCATCATCAACAATGTTTTGGACATTTCAAACTGGATGTACCAGAAATATCTTAAATTCAGCATGTCCACAACAAAATTCCAGATTTCATCTCCAAATCCTTCCTCCATCAAACTTTTACATTTCTGTCAAAGAAACCATGATGCTTCCAGACTTCTAGGTCCATAACCTCAGGATTATTCTTGACTCCTCACTCTCTCTCATTCCATATATCCAGTTACCAAATCTTGCTGTTATTACTTCCACATCTCTCACCTTTTGCAATGACTTCCTAATAAGTTTTTCCCTTTTTCAATCCGTTTCCACACATATGACTCAGTAATCTGAAGATCTCACATTCAATAAAGTCCAGTAGTTTCCTAGTGCTTCTAAGATAAAATGTGGACTTTTCACATTTTTGATATCTAAAGTCATTTACAAACTGACTCCATTATACATTACTCTATTCAGCTTCTGCATATACCATATTTCATTCAAATATTATAGACATATAATTATATATTACATATTACATAGTTTACATTATATATACATATATACATATGATTTTTCTATTACTCTCCCCACTCATTCCTATATTCCATGATCCAGTCAAAACCCTAGTTCTCTCATCTTTAGACCTTTGCAATGGTCATTTCCATTCCATCTTCCTTACTTCATACAGTTCCTTCAAAGATTCAAATCAAGCACTTTCTTCTATTATAAAGTCTTTCCAAATTGTCTCTAACTGCTAATATCATCCCTCCTCAATCACCTTGTATTTATCTTATACATAATGCATATGTACAAGTATATGTATGTATGTGTGTATGTTGTCTCCTCCAATTGAAATATATATTGATATATCATATACAAATAAATATAATGTGTTTTCTCCAATCAAATTATACATATACATATATATGTATATAATATATGGTGTTTCCTCCAATTGAAACACACACACACACACACACACACACACACACACACACTAAAATATATGGTCTTTCCTCCAATCATATCCTTAACAAATGCTTATTAACCAGAAATGATAAAAGTAGAAATAAATGTATCAGCAATAAAAAAAATTCACCCATAGCTTTCCTTTACTTACTGTACCAAAAAAAGAGGAAACCATTCTCTTTGATTGATTTTTTTCATTTTATCACCTCATCTATCCTTTAGTTTTTTCAGAAAGATATCTAGATAAATTTTAATGTTAAAAGGGTTAGAGAAATGACTTCAGTGTCAGAAAATAATGAGTTTTATCCCTGCCTCCAACACATAGTAGTTGTGTTACTATAGGGCAAGTCAATCTCCTAGCACCTCCATGAAACTTTATTATTATAAAATATAGATCACAAGTCTAGATGAAAAGCAATCCTCTTTGCCCTAAAATTCTGGAGGAAAATATGTAACAGAGAGATGAACTTGGTATCAAAAAGTTCTGGGTTCATCTTCTACACTTCTCTATATCTATAAAAGGAAGCACCATTCTTCTGGTTACCCAGGTTCAGAATCTCTGTCATTCTTGACCTCTTGTTGTCCCTTACTCCAGATGTATAATCACTTGACAAGCCTCTAGTTTCTATCCATACAACATCTCTTCAATTTGTCCCTTTCTCCATCCTCACACCAACTACCATTTAGTTCAGCCCTAATGACTACTAGACTAGTCAATATTCTCCCTCAATGGTCACCAATTCATCCTCCACATGGTTGCCAAAGAGGGCTTCCTAAATCATTGATCTGAACATGTTACTCAATAAATGCTGCTAACTCCCTTATTGTCTCTAAAATCAAATATGAACTTGTCTGTGTGGCATTTAAAGTCCTTCACAAACTAGTTTTAGTCTAATTATATATTACTTCTCTTCAAGCACTCTGTCATTCAGCTAAAATAGTCATCTTGCTGTGCCTCAAACATAATGATCATATAAAAGGATGGGTCTTATCACTAATGATAAGGGAAAAACATATTAAGGAGATTATGTTCTATCTCAAAACCATCAGATTGTCAAAGATGACCAAAAATTAAAGAAAAACAACAATTGTTGGAGGGATTCCATGAAAACAAGCACAACAAATCATTGCTGCTAAAGCTGTGAATTAATTCAAGCATCTGAAAGTCATTGGGAAATATCCTCCCCATCTATCATTATTAGACAGATATTCCAAAAAAATTTTTGAAAAAAGAGGAAAAGGACTCAAAATTACAAAATCATTTAAAGTAGCTCTTTTTTCTAGTGAGAAAGAACTAAAAACTAAGGAATGCCTATCTATTGAGACAAGAGACTCAAAGTACATAATGATGCAAATTTTTTTGGACACAGAAAATGAGGAAATTTAATTTGCTTCATTATGCATATGGTATTTTATAAGGGCATTGCTTTTTCCCTTTTTAATGGTATGTAGTGAGAGAGAAAGCAGATTTAAGTTAAGTGAAAAAAACAAAATTTAATTTTAAAAAAGGAATGATGAGTTGATCATCTATGATGGCTGCAGGTCCTCTCAGCAGTTCAGAGAGCTAGGACAACCCTAGGGGACCTGTCCTGTTATGGACAATGCCATCCACCTCCGGATGAAAAAAAGAGCAAGAAAACCCACAAAATCTGAATGAACATTATGTTCACTTTTAAAAAAAAATTTTCCCTTTTTTCCTTCCTATCCCATTGCCTTTTTTCTTTCCCCTTAGTTCTAATTCCTCGTACACAAAATGACTAATGTGTAAGCATGTTAAACACAAATGTACATATACAATGTTCACTATACTGTTCACCACTCAAGGGAAGGGATTGGGAAGGGAGAGTAAAAGAAAATTGAGTAACTTATAAATATGCAAGAGGATGAATGTTGAAAATCTTTCTTAACATGTAACTGGAAAATAAAATATCAATTAAAAAAACCAAACAACCAAATGGAGTGATGATCCAGAGAATCTTGGAAAAACTTCTATGAACCAACACAGAATCAGGAAAACAACTTTAAGAAATTGTAAATTCTGATCAAACAATGACCAACTAAGGCCCCAGAGCAATAATGGTGAAGAATACTTTCCATGTATTTACAGAGAGATGATATGCTGGAGGTACAGGATGAGACGTGTTTCTGGATAGGGTCAAATTGTGGATTTCTTCTGCTTTCTTGTACTGATTTGTTACAAGGAAGGACTTCCTGATAACATTGACCCAAAAAAGAAAATGAAGGTAAAATCTTATGATAAAAATAAGATTTATTGATAAATGAATGAATGAATGAATGAATAAATAAATAAATCCCAAAGGGAAGAAAGGGCATTGCTTTTTTTCCTTTTTTAATGGTGAGCAGTAGTCAGATAAAAATTCTTGTAGTCAGATGAAAATTAAAATAGACATAAGTTACCTATCTATGAAACTGAACATATGAAACTAAATTTTCAGTCATAACTCTCCCAAACCACTTGGGAAAGGACTTTTTTCTTCTTTTTCTGAGGTTAAACCTTGAAAATAAGTGATTAATGATGTGCATAAGTGATTAACTGTGAATACAAGCATATATAAATTTGGTTGGGAACAACAATTAAAAACTAGAATTAAACATTTAGACTGTTGGGGGAAGAGGGTAGGGTAGAGAAGAGTGCTGATCAAGATCAAATCCCTGATCTGCCAATTATTAACAAGATTTGGTGCAAGTCATTTCTCACTTCTCTGGCCTGAGTTTCATCATTTGTAAAATTATGGGAAAGAGATGTACCTAAAGTCCTCCTAGGGTACCTTAGATTGCCTCTTAGACAACTGGGAAATGACTTGAACAAAAGTGTAGTATATAAAATGTAAGGGAATATTATTATACTATCAGAAATGACCAAAGAGACAATTTCAGAGAATCCTGGGAAATATGAATCAAGACTAAAGAAAGTGAGCAGAGCCAGGGAAACATTTTGTACATGGAAACACCATTATAAAATTTTTTTTTAAAGACTTAGAATTTTGATTTAAAAAAACCATAGCTATGTCTACAGAATAGTAGTGTTAAATTTCAAATAGAAACATAAAGTACACATAAGTATTGGTGCAGGTCACATATTGATTTAGAAAACCACATCTGTTTATACATTGCTTTGTTACTAATAGTAATTAACACATTAAAATCAGATAGGTACTGCATTTTAATTTAGTTCAAACAGCACTTGGAAATGTCAAGTATTTGACACCTCTGCTCTATAAGACCTATGAGGAGATAGAGGTGCTGGATCCAAGTTATAGAATTACATGCACACACAGACACACTGACACAGACACAGACACATACACACACAAACACACACACACACACACAAACACATACACCTCCAATGGTAGGAGAAATGGGAAGAAGAGGAAATCAATTTTCATTCAATGACAACATTTAATTTAAAAATTGATTAAGATTTATATTATCTTCAAAGCTATAAATAGCTTCATATCATAAAGTACAGAAAGTTAAATGAATCCTATCAGAAAAAGAATAAATCATAGATATTATGTAATGCATAGGTTATAGTGTAATTTATACTAGTGAATTAACTGAAAAAATTGTTGATATAATCTGCCTAACCATTTATTCAGAGCAACACTACAATTTTATACAATCTGTATCTGTATGTCAAAACACAAATGATATTCTAAAATATTCAGATGCACTGGTTTCATGAATAACTGGAGTTCAAAAGTGAAGAAAACTAACTTAAAAGCTTATATTTTCCCCAGGATATAAATATAAAAGCAAAGACAGTTGTTCCTCCTCAAAGAGCATATGTTCTATGGAGGGAGAAATGACAAACATAGAGGAATAGTGGACATGGAGAAATTCTGGTTTGGAAAGTTAGGGGAATGAGAAATGAGACTATGCAGGAGTAGACTGATACATTCCCATCCAGGAGTAAAATTGATTTGATGATAGAACCAAGCTACAGCAAATGGAGAGGGGAAAGGGTCTATATGCTCTAAGAACCACAAGGCTCCTGGTCGTGCTATGGACTTAACAGTTAGTGAACAGGTAGAGAAGTGAAATACTAATGGCATTTTCCAAAAATAGAGATCCAGAAGATATCCAGAGGTGGCAAGCTATTAGTAGACACTCTCCCTTCATGATGGTGGATTATGAAGCCTTGGGGTACTAACACAGTACATAAACCACCTCCTCCCACCCTACTCCTGACCTGTGCACCTCAAAGGATAATAGTGAAGTATTTTCTGGAGGATAGAATTCCTGGAGAAGTTGAAATCCTTCTCCAATAATTCAGGATATTTATCTGTTCTTTTTAGTAGTTTTAGAGACTAAGCCAAATTGAGTAAAGAAAGGTTTTAACTAAAGCTGAGCACCAGTTATTGTATTATTTATGTTTTTGTTAACCTTGCCACTACAAATGCTTAAGCTATAAAGAAACAAATCTCTAGAAAAGTAAAACCTATCTAAAGTCAAAAGAAAAACATTTTAAATTCGCATCTCCTGGTTAGATAAGAATTCTATCAAAAAAATGCATCTGAGTACTGAGGTTTAAAAACAATATTAAAAAGTTAGGTATTATTCAGATGAACTTATTGTTTTTATAATGGAAAGGGCTGATCCTTTATCTTGTACAACATGTGTTTCAAACAGAGCATCAATTTTACTTAAGTACCGGAGATGTTAATGTGAGTAATTCAGCACAAATATTTTTTGACTTTCTTCTATAACATCATTATCAACCAATTTTAATGAGCTTCTACTCCATACAAAGACAACTGTGATCTATTCTTCTCCTAAAAGAATAAACTGCCTGAAGAGTATATAAAATACTCAAGGCTCATTCAAATCCCAGTAGACTTTCTAAATTTTTTTTTTCTGAATTTAAAGGCATTATGGTATAATGCAATGGTTCCTAACCTTTTTTGTCTTAGACCTCTTTGGCAATCCAATGAAATCTGTAACTCTCTTTTCAGAATGCTTTAAAATGCTTTACTAGCTGTGACTGAAGGCAAGTCACTCTTGCTCTGAGACTTGATAGTTTTGTCATTTGTAAAATGGAAATAAAAATAAAAGCATGAAGCTTAAAGAATTACTGTGATAATAAAAGAAGATAATGTATTCAAGGCATTTTGCAAATCTTAAAATGATATATATATATATATATTGCAAAGGGAAATTAGTATTCATTTTAATGCACATGAAATATATCTGTATATTTCATGTGCATTAAAATGAATACTAATTTCCCTTTGCAATAGCCCCTCCAGGGGAGGAAGGGAGAGAGATGTTGAGAGTAAGAAAAACTTTGACAAGCATTGAGATAGACAATCAGATTCCTGTAGGTGAAAACTGATACTCTCTAGTGACTACAAAAAGAATAAGTAGAATAATTACCCTGAGTTTATCAGGGTCCTGATAAACCTTTTAGGCAGACATCCTGTAAAAACCAAATGTCACTTTAAAACAAATCTGTTAGGCATCTATGTAAGGCATCAACTAAAAAATGTCAGAAGAAAATAACTTCAAAATGAAGGAAGAGGAAAAAGAGAAAAAGGTGGAGTAAATACATTTATATAGCACTTCAAGTTTTGAAAAAAAATTCATCAAAAAAATGAATCTTCTTCAAATCCTATAAAGTGTCAAGCCTTAAAAAGCTTCACTGCTTTTTCCTCTGTAACAATCCTGTTTTTAAAACCAAATACTTTTATTCTCTCCCACCAATAAATGGCACATTTGTCATTCAGTAATTTCAGTCCTATCCAATTCTTTGTGACCCTATTTAGGGTTGTCAAGGAAAAATACCGATACCAGACTGATTTGTCATCCTTCTCCAGCATATTTTACAGAAGAAGAAATTGAATCAGAGTTAAGTGACTTGCCCAGGGTCATACAGCCAAGTTAAGTGTTGAAGGCTGAATTTCAATTCAGATCTTCCTGACTCCAGACCTGACATTATCAAATGCCAAAAACACATTTACAAATACAATGAATTTACTTAAAGGGCACTGCAAGTAAGTACAAGAACTATACAATCTTTAACATCTAATATATCATCTAATAATCAATGACAATTTTAATAATACAACAAAGCCCTGTCTATTTTTGGTATAAGGAACTTCTCTTTCTTAAAACTTCTAAAAGATAATATAATAATCTATACTGGATGTAAGTCAGGAAAGGCCTGATTTTGAATTCTGCCTCTGACATTAGCTTTATGACCTTAATTTCCTCATCTGTAAAATGGGTCTAAAAATATCTTCATATTCCCCAGTAGGATTCAAATTATAATAATCTAAAGTTCTGAGCAAATCATAAAATGCTACATAAATAGGATTAATTATTTTAGTCACAAAGCATTGGTTAGTTTTCATTCTTTTTTTCTCGATTTTCTAGTTCCAAACTACATTTGAAAATCAATTCCTCAACTTGCTTTGATGAAATTTATAATTTTCAATTAGTTTCAATTTTATTTCCATATTTCCAGATACATTTTTTAAAAGCCACTAAAGAATGAATTTCTACTTCTCCCTTACTAATTTGAGCAGCACCCACAAATTGTTATGTATGTTACTTTTTACACTTTATTATATGATACAGCTATTGGAAAATCATCAATTCATCTCAATAAAAAATCATTATAATTTAAATGAAATATATATCCATTTTTAAAATGACTACCCCTTGCTTCAGTTTTTTTTTTTCTGCAAGGCAATGGGGTTCAGTGGCTTGCCCAAGGCCACATGACTAGGTAATTATTAAGTGTCTGAGGCTGTATTTGAACTCAGGTACTCCTGACTCCAAGGCCAGTGCTCTATCCACTGCACCACCTAGCCGCCCAGTTTTTTTTAATTTAAAATATAACACAAATCTCCTCACTCCCTTGCTGTTACATTTACAAAAATAGAATCACAAAAGTTTTCCACCCAAGAGAATATAACTTAAAAAAAAAAGCAACCAAGAAAAGCAAAAGCCTCTTTGTATTCTTCCTCTATCACAGGACTTCAATTTCCACCTTTATGGAAAGGAAATAATCAATTAGCTTCCTGACCAATCACTACCTTATAGTCAGGACAATCTCTCTCTCACATCCTTTTTTTCCCCCTCTAATTTCATATCAACCCAACTTTGTTCAAAAGTGTCCCTTTTTTTCCTTTGTTCTCATTTTTCAAGGAACATTATTTTAATCATTTCAATAATGAAACTGCAAAAATATAATTTAGCAAATGTTTCTCTACTATATTTAAAAAATTTTGGGGAAATTAAAAGTTGAACCCTCACTTACATATGATACTTGAAAACAAATATCATATTGCCGGAAACATCAGCACTGATTTAACTTCATAATAAACCATTTAATCCTTGCCTCTTTTCTTTAACATTTTACTCTACATGTTGCCTCACAAAGATCACTGCTGGAAAAGGCCCTCTCACAACTTTCCCTACCCCCCTTTCTGTTTTAGTTAAATAAAAATTATAAAACTACTATCAAAGAAAAGTTGTGGATTTTTTTTAATTTAGCTAAATGTTACTTTAACCCTATAGTTTCCTTTAAAAAAGCAATCCATTAGAAAATGTAAGTTGACCAAATTCTTTTGTGCATGGATGAACAACAGGAAAGCAAAGCCTTGGGGCCTTGGGGAGGAACCTTGTCCCAAAAGACCAGCTCTGATGTGCTCATGAGATAAGGCTCCATAGTGACACTTAAGGAAAGGCCTGTTCACATTTGAATTTCTGCATTCCACAAGAACAATTCATGGCAATCACTAACTTTGCAGAAGAGCTACATGAAAGCTTTGGCCAATGAATGAGGGTCATCTGCTCTTTATCACAAGGGTAAACCTCATCCTGGCCAGTTTCTAACCTTTTAACCCTGTGAATTCCTAATTTACACATGAATAATGGAATTCTTGCCTAGAGTGCAACTTTCAGCTTCCAGTTCCTAAGTTTAGAAACCAAGACCTGCTCTTCTTGTGTATTTAAAACCTTAAACTACTGCACAGATTAAAGTTTTAGGTTTCCAAATGCTGCATTATTACACTTCTAAGGCAAAAGATAAGCTTTCTGGTGAAAGCTTTGACCAAGCAGAAAAAAAGCACATACTTGAATGCTGTTGATATCAGTAACTACAGTAGAATTTGCTTTTTTCTTTAAAAAAGAATGCCCACTTTATGCCTATTCTCTCCCTGTTTAATATGTATAGCTTCTTTATCCAGGCAAGATAAAGTCATTAGGTCTACAGCAACTGACATTGCTTCTAACTAGGATACCAAGACAACTCTGTTCAATCAAAATGGTTAGTTCAAAATTATATCTTAATTTTATGACATTTACACATCACACGTCATATCTTAAATCTATAATCTTGTATAAATATGCAGATAATTTAGCTATTAGTTAAGTAACTTCAAAATTAAAACGGTGGTTTTTAATATTAAAGAAAATATTCAATATTTTTAAAAAACAATGATCTGGTTTTATCTTAAGTAACTACCATTTATACTTAAAGACAAAATAATACTTTGTATAACTTCCACCAGAAGTTCTTAAAATATTTACAACTTAATACAGTCATAATGCAATGGCTTCAAAAAAAATTTAATTAGATTGAAAATGGTTGAATTTTCTAATTTCACAAAAATGAATAGTGGTAGGGGTGGCTAGGTGATGCAGTAGATAGAGAACCAGCCCTGGAGTCAGGAGTACCTGAGTTCAAATCCAGCTGCAGATACTTAATAATTACCTAGCTGTGTGGCCTTGGGCAAGCCACCTAGCCCCATTTGCCTTGCAAAAACCTAAAAAATAAAAAATAAAAAATAAATTACCTAGCTGTGTGGCCTTGGGCAAGCCACTTAACCCCACTGCCTTGCAAAAAAAAAAAAAAAAAAACTAAAAAAAAATGAATAGTGGCATGATAAAATACCAAATTTCCTATTTTGGAAATTAAAACAATTCACATTTTTAGAACTCAGAGAAGTTTTCATTATTTCATTAGACAAGAGAACTGAAGTTCCCAAAAGGATGCTCCAGCCAGTCACCAGCAATTAAGTATCTTAAATTGAATTTGAACCCAGGTTTAACACTCTTTCCACTACACAAGGTTAACACTCTTAAGATTCCCATCAGAAATCGAATGCTGTAATTTTGTTACACCTCTTACAGTTATTGTCATTCTAGATTAGATATCTCTATTGGAAGTAAAATTTCAACTTTGTTTCAAGCAACACCAAGATTCCATTAGATTTTTCTGAAAGTTCTTTGAATTTGTGGTCATGGTAAACAAGTTTGTTTAATCTGGAAACAATTCAAAAACAGGAAAACTTCCTTCAACATCATAAAAAAGATTGGAGTGGTTTTGGAAAGAAATTGTAGAAAGCTCTCTCTCTCTCCCTCAATACTAGGGACTGGAGTTGTGATTTCATTGATAAAGAGAAAAAAATGGAGAAAGTTCTCTGCTAATTCAGGTCTGACCTCTGTGATTTATATTCTTAAAGAGTTGACCGAAGGACTGACTGCCTTGCTCTTAGACCACACTGCCTCTGAATAGAATCTAAGAAATGGGGGGGGGGGCAGTTAGATGGCTCATTAGATAGAGTACCTGGCCTGGAGTCAGAAAGACTCAGCTTGCTAAATTCAATTATGTCCTTAGACTTACTAGCTGTGTGATCCTGGGCAAGTCACTTTACCCTGTTAGCCTCAGTTTCCTCATCTGTAAAATGATGGAGCAAGAAATGGCAAACCACTCCAGTATCTTTGTCAAGAAAACCCCAGTGGAATTATGAAGAGTCAGACATGACTGAACAACAACAAAAGCATTAGGATACTATCCTGAAAATGACAGCATTTGGGTTCAGGAAAATCTATATTTAGATCTTATCACTATCACTTATTAGCTTTTGACTCTTGAAGCAAATAACTTCTCTGGTCTTAGTTTATTCATTTCATAGCTCTATAAAATAAAGATAACAAGTAGCAGTTATCTCATATAGATTGGTGTGAGAATCAAATGTGATATTATATGTAAAGGACTTCACAAGTCATTTAAGTACAATATAAATGAGTTACTATTACTAACTGTTAAAAAAATAAACCAAGCTAACCAGGATTTCCAAACAATTAGAGAAAAATGTATTAAAAAGAAATCTTCCTATTCTATTTTATTCTTTTTTATAGGATATGAAATTAGAAACCTGAATTCAAGTTTTTTAAGAAATAAATGCAATCCCTAATTTATGACTTCTTTCTAGGCTACTAAAGCATCTATAACTGCTTTAGTAGCCTAGAAAGAAGTGTCATAAATTTCACTGACAGGAAATCCTAGATAAGGAATCCTCACCAAAGCAACCTGGCATCTTCTCTCCCATTCATAATCTTGGGGTCTATGAGCTTGTTTTATTAAAACATTTTTATACTTGCAATCAATACTATTACTTTCTTTATAATACCATGCAGTCTATTTTGCATATTTAAAAATATTATTATTCTGAGAATAATTTATAGACTTCACCAGACAGCCAAAGGTGCCCAAGACATTAATAAAAGTTAAAATTATAAGTCTTAGGGAATTGCCTTGACTCTAGTAATTGTTCTTGGCCCTTAAGAATGAGAGGTTAACTTGATGGACTCGCTCATTCTATCAGTTCAACAATCAGGGACAATTTGGGGCTGTCTGCAATGGAGAATACCATCTGTATCCAGAAAAAGAACTGTGGAGTTTGAACAAAGACCAAGGACTATTACCTTTAATTTAGAAAAAATCACTGATATCTTATTGTCTGATCTTGCTATCTCTTATACTTTATGTTTCTTCCTTAAGGATATGATTGCTCTCTCATCACACTCAATTTGGATCAATGTATACCATGGAAACAATGTAAAGACTGACAAATTGCCTTCTGTGGGGGGTGGGGGGAGGGAAGTAAGATTAGGGGGAAAACTGAAAAACTCAAAATAAATAAAATCTTTAAAAAAAATTTTAAAAATTAAAAAAAAAGAATGAAAGGTTAAGTGGCTTTTCCAGGGTCATGAAGGAAGTATGTGTCAGAGGTTATACCTGGCTTGTCCACTAGAATTCTGCCTCTCTGAATTTACTGTATTAACGTCTCTATAAATAATACTATATAACTAATATAAGGAAGATAAAGTTTAACAATGGAACTTTGTAATGGCTACAGTTATAGCCATTAGCTTTACAAAATTCCAACTTCAGAGAACTAGAATTGGATAATTGCCATGGAAAATCTATGTCATAGTAACATATTCCTGCCACTCATATTACAAGTATTGAATTTTCTTATGAAGGGATGCTGCCCTTTAAATAGCCAAACCAGATTACAAAGACTGCATGTTTAATACCTTTTTAAGAAAATGTGAGAACTTTTAAAAGCTTTGAATTGTATGCTATTATGAAGAAATGCTATTGTGACTCACTTCAAGACCTGAGTACTCAGATCTAGAAAGGCCTCAGTGAGTTTCTTAAAGAATCTCATATTCAAGTTTTAGATTATAACTTTACATATTTATTGTAGGCATGTAGAACAGTAAAACTAAAGTTACAAATGATGGATAAGATACAGTAAACAGAAAGAAAATTTAGGATGCAAACATTATGACAATTGAAAAATAAATGAGTCAATCTAGTTTCTATACCACTTGATATAATATAGAGATGACTATAATCTCTTTCCCTCCCAGAAGGAAAATAACAACAATGCTACTGATCCTCTCTTTAGAATAAGAAGCATCAAGGAGTGATCCATAGGTAGATATCACAAAGAATCATTGGGGCAAAGAAAAGAAGAACAGAGGAAAATGCAAAATTTTTTTCACCTGTAAAGATCACTTACAAAAACAGAAGTATAGGGGATTTTACTTGTGAATAGAAAAGCTTAATCATAAATTCCTAACTGAAGAGCTTCCAGATCAACTTTTGTCAGGCTGACCAAACTTCTCAATTATTCAAAAACATTCTGAAGGCTGGAAGCCCTGGGTAATTCATTTACCAAACAAATTCCACAGGCCCATCTTAGTAATAACCACAAATAGGATCAAACCTAATTTGGCATGTATTTTCAACTACTCATTTTTATCTCCAAACAGAATGAAGTTGAAATTTTCTTTTATGTTTGGTTGGCATTTTCTTTTTGTCTTCAAAATCATCACTTAAAAAGACAAGTTATTTTCAGAATTTTATCACATTGATGCATGCAAAAACAAAGATAAAACACTTACTTGCTAAAGTGAGATGAGCTTTTTGACTCAAAATGGCCCCAAATTTATTCAGAGCCAAACACTGGTAAAATCCTTCATCAGATGCTTCTCCTCGTTTGCCTTCTACTTCACTGATGTATAAAGAGCCATTAGTTAAAGCATGGATCCGTTTATTTTCAGAAACTTTGGCTCCATTTTTTAGCCATGTGATCTTAATAGGAAGTTCTCCATGTGCCTGGCAATCCAAAACCAATGGATCCTTTCTTGTGACAGTAACATCCTGTGGCTCTTTTATAAAAAATAGTTCACTAAAGCACTGAACTCCTGAAAGAAAAAAAAAAGGAAATGTAACAGGAATTATAGGTATAAAATCAATGACATCTATGAAACTATAAAGGATAAAAAATAATTAAAAATTAATAAATCATTTTTTACTTTGTCATGGTCAGATACACAGATTCATCAACATTCTGCATAAGACTGCAGTTTGAAATGGTTGATGATTCTACTTAAAGAATAAGCAAGAGATAATTAAGTTAGGTTTTTTTCATATTCTGCCCATATTCATTAACTTAAGTAAAATGGTAAAAACTTTAGTTCTCACACAAACCTATTCTACCTCTCTTGCTTGCATCAGGAAAACCACTGAGCACAAGCTGTTTGCTTCTTTTACAAGCTTGTCAAAAAAGATCTTGAACAGGGTAAGTTGTAAAAGTCTAATTTTACAAGAAATCATTAGCAAAACTCTGACTCTGTGAACAAGTAAGTTTATTTCCTTATCCCTTGAAGTATTTTGGGGCCTTTTCTGCACCTATTCCTTTGGAAAGAAATTTTATCTTTTATGACATTACAAGTTTAGATTTTAATATCAGTTTTTTTTTAAATCAACTTCCTCTCTTCTGCAAAGGGAAACTATTGACAAATTGCTGAGTCCAAGTTAGGACAAATAATGGACTTTCAAAGTAGACAACTTCTGTTTCTAAGGGATAAGATTCAAGAAACCTTTATTTCAACTTTTTTCAAACTGCTAACTGGGTTTTTTTTTTAAGCGTAACTAATTGGTCTTTATAATGTAATGGGTATAGGAGATTACTCAACCAATAAACATTTTATCAAATGGGGAAAGATTTTATCCTTAAAAAAGATACTGCTATGGCATCCACCCATCAGAATTAAGAATGTGACATCTAACTAAATTGCTATAACTTCCTTCATTTAACCCTGATCCTTCAGAATTCCTTGGTTTTTGAGTTTAGACTTTGGGAATTTTTTTTAAAAATCTTTTTCTACTCCAATCTCTGCAAAATGTTATTTACAGATAGTCTTAGACTCATGATCACATTGGAAAAAAATCCCCACTATTGATTTCTTAGTTTCTCATCAATGCAATTCTTCTGAAACCTTAAATGCAAGACAAGATCATAAGCAAGGGACCCCTACTTTTCTTAATGGATTACAACTATATCTTTGAGAGTCCTAATAATCTGTGTTTTGCAGATGACTCCGGAAAGTTTTGGTTCTACTGTACCCAATCACACAAATGACTTGTTTTTTCCTTAAAAAAAATAATAAAACCAAAATTTAACAAGCTGATTCTTCCCCGTTTTCATCCCTCCCTTCCTTCCCCATCCCTGGAAGCTTATCACAGGAACAAGCAGGAAACACTCTCCAGCCAAGTTAAGGCGCACGCTACCTCTCCCTTTTAAAATACCATTCCCTACAAACACCGAAGGAATAAAACTGATTTAGACATACTACAAATGTCTGAGAAGGTAGCTAGCACTGCAACCCCCGCCTTTTCCCGTATCCCCACGCCCAGTGGGAACTGGCAAAAGAAAACTCCTTCTGCCCTCTCCACCTCCTCCGCAGTTTCCCGGGCTGAGCCAAGGTGGGTGAGGAGGCGAGGGGTCCCAGGTGTGCCTCTCCCTCTCCCCCTCAGGTTTGGGGAGCCGCCTGTGCGGAGCCTCGCGGGGCGCCCCCTAGGCAGCACCCAAGCCACCACGGAAACAATATAAATAAAGCCACGTGCGGCCGTCGCGGCCGCCCAGGCGAGGGGAGTCCGGCGCGCGGGCCAAGGAGGCGGGGAGAGGGGCCGGAGCCGGGACAATGGGCGAGGGACGGAAGGGGAGGGGGCGCGAGTGGTCAGCAGCCCCTGCAGCGCGGCCACCGCGGCTTCTGGGAGGGGCCACGAGGATCGCCCCGCCGGCACCGGCTACCTCGACAACTTTTGCCCCTCTTACCTTTGCAAGGACTCCAGACTTTGGTGCGGGGGGGAGTGCCAGTCGGGGATCCCCGGGCCCACCCTCAGGGGCTGCTGCTCCCAAACACATCCAGACCCCTCTCCCCCGCCTCACGTGCCCTCCTCAGGGCCCCGCATCCTCCCCTCCATCCCCTCCAAAAAATAAGGCACCCACCTGGGCCGGAGACCAGGAGCACCAAGACGGCCCGGAGCAGCATCTGCGGCGGCCGCAGCCCGGCCGGAGGTCTCGGAGGAAGCGCCATTCAGCGGGGCTCCCCCAGCATGTTCCCCTCGAGCCTGTCCCGCCTCCCCCGGTCCACCTGGAGGGCCGGGGCCGGCGTGGGCACCGGGCTGCCCGGGCTTCCTGCCGCGGACTCGCGGCGGCGGGGCCCCCAAGTGCCGGGGCCGGAGCCGGGGAGGCTGGCCGGGGCCGGGACCGGGGCCGGAGCCGGGACCGGAGCCGGAGCCGGAGCCGGAGCCGGGGAGGCTGGCCGGGACCGGAGCCGGAGCCGGGGAGGCTGGCCGGGACCGGAGCCGGAGCCGGGGAGGCTGGCCGGGGCCGGAGCCGGAGCCGGGGAGGCTGGCCGGGGCCGGAGCCGGAGCCGGAGCCGGAGCCGGGGAGGCTGGCCGGGGCCGGGACCGGGGCCGGGGCCGGGGCCGGGGCCGGAGCCGGGGGAGGCTGGCCGGAGCCGGGGCCGGGGCCGGAGCCGGGGCCGGGCTGGGGCGAGACTGTGGCCAGGGGAGCCGGCCCCGGCGCAGCGAGCCACGCTCTACAGGAGGAGCGAACTGGGCGCCCGGCCAGGGGCGGGGGGAGGGGGCGGCGGCGCCGGGGCGGAGGCAGGACGGACCGGAGCGGCTCCCTCCCTCCCTCCCGGTGTCCGCCGCCGCCGCTAGCCGCGCACTACTTTGTGCTTCTGGTCTCTGGTGACCGGCGGGCAGGATGACCGGCCAGGCGGAAGGAGACGCTGGGAGGAACGGAGGGACGGCCAAATGGGGGGAGGGGAGGGTCGCGGCAGGGGGCGGGGGTGGTCTTGGCTGGACAATGCACCTGGGGGTCAGGCGGCCGGGCGAAGTGTCTCTGCCCCGCGGCCCGCCCCTTCTGCTTCCACCGCGGCTCTGGGGGCAGGGCCACAAAGACCCTGCTCTCTCTCCCGGGGGGTGGGGGCCGAGTGAGCAGAAAGGAGAAAGGGGCCCCATCTCTGGTCAGCTCGCTCTGGAGGTCGAAGAGGGGGCGGAGGGGGCGGAGGGGCTCGGAGGAAGGAGGCCTGGTGATGAAAGATGTGGTGAGGCCGGAGACTTCTCTCCCCCCAGCTCCCCGGTCCATCCTAATGGTCCTTCCCCCTCCTCCTTCCCGTCTCCCCACACCCTGGAGCCGAGTGGAGGGAAATCTGAGTCGGAATGAGAAAGAGTGACCGCTCTCCACCTCAGGGATTGGTCAGCTGTGCTGGACTCAGCTTCGCACAGGGAGACCCCAAGGCCAGATATGGGAGAGCCCTTCGACCTGAACGTCTCCCGATCCAAAAAACGGTTTTGCGTTGCCTTTTTTTTTTTGTTCGATAAATTGGTAGAGTTCTCTTATTTGAAATACTTTCACACCAATGTTCTGGTATTGTACATAAAATTTTAGACTTGATTTGGACCTGTGCAGATTCCCCATACCTAGCTCCTGAAGCTACCTTATTACCGCTGAGAAAAGGATGGAAATTCAGTCCAATTCAACAATCGGTTATTAAGTATGAGAACATACAAATAAAAACTAAACAAATGTTTAGTTGCAGTTAACTTGCAATTAACTGTGGACCTTTTCTGAGTGTATTCCTCAAAGACTGTGTAAGGCTATAAGAAACTGAACTGGCATCTACTTCTTTTAATGTAATAAACTGCCGTCTTAAAAAAAGCATGTTCTTTAAAAAAATCTGTGGTGAATTATGGGTGACATATAGGTATAGGACCTGAAGGGTGATCCACCTTTAAAGGATGCTAGTGATAGAAATGGAACATTTGCCACTCAAGCTACAAATAGCACTATTCATAGTATACTCAAAAATACTTGTCCTTCTGTGGAAGAAAAATCAAACCATCCTCAGTAAATGTTAATAGAGAATTGTTAGCAGAAATTTATCCACATTTTACCAAACAAATATCATGTAATAATACCTACTCTGATAGATGCGTGGAAGAAATTTTGTTGTTCATTTTATCATATCCATTGCATAGTCCTGCAAGGAGGAGATTATTTTTATTTGTAATGGGTGTGCCCAGGCATTGTGTAGGGTTACATTCAGGTCTAATGGGGAGTGCTGCGAATCTTATTACTTAACAATGTTAACTAGTCTTTTATACTATTTTAATTTTATATTCAGAAAAATAATCTTACATGCCAGAAAACCCAAATTTTGCTTTTACTTCAACTGAATTCTTGTTATTCCTAGGTATCTCAATGTAAAGATTTAAAGCAAGTATTTAAATTGTGAGTTTTAAAAAGAGTCATTTGCAAAAATGATTTAAACTTCTCTAATAACTAAAATGTATAAGAAATAATATTAGGTTTTATTCTACTTGCAGTGGGATTAGACATTTTTTCATTGTGCTACTTCCCTCTCTATGTACTCCCCCCCTTAACCCATCCCCTTTCACTTGACCTTAAGTGCTCATATCTCCTGGATAAGAATTGCTAATAAGATGCTTTTATGTTCCCTTTCTTGAATAAATCAGAAGAATAAAGACTGGGGGAGGGGAGAACCAAAAGAAGAGGGAAGAGCATTTTTTTTTTTTACTGCCACTTTGCTTAGCCTTTTCTTCAAGGTTTCAATTAATCATAGAAGACTTCAATTCTTAAAGGGTGGACATGGGTCTTGTGCTATAAGTGAGAGAAATCAATCTATTAAATATGTCTATAAGGTATGACTAATATTTCTGGTTTTTAAAAACAAATATAGCAGAATTTCTATATCCAATTAATGATTTTTGTTCATATCCAAATAAGTATGATCCCTTTTTAAAACAGTCATCCTTAAAAGATTATTGTAATTTATTTCAATGAATCTACCATTACTTATAGTTTTGAATTCTTTCTAAATTACCTTTCATGTACATGCTTTTGAATTTCTTCAATAATGAAAAATCTTTTTCCTTTGAGGGGTGAATTTGATTTTTAGAAAGAGTAAACTCTAATGAATTAGTTTGGTGGTCAGTCTAGATGGTATTGGTTTGGTTTAACATTTATTAAGCACCCACTTATTTATCAAACAGAGCTGAGGATACAAAGGGGGCAAAAGATAGAGACCCTGGCCTCAAGGAACTTGCAATCTAATAGAAAGAACAATAATGACAACAAAACTTGAACACTAATTATATTGACCACTCTGGAAAAAAGAAAAATATACATATTTCCTTACTTATTTGCAAAAGTGGGAAACTATAGGGGTGAAATATTGCTTTTATTGTCAGACTTGAATAATAATTGGTTTTACTAAACTGCTCTTTTTTTCTCCTTTTTAAATTTTTATTTGTTGATTTTACAAGAAATGATGTCTTACAGAATTGAAGACAGACATATTCAGGTATAAAAGTAATGTTAAGAATCAATAAAACAAGATCTATTTTTGAACAAAGGATAAAGGAAATTACAAAAGATAAATATATAAATGATTACATGAAATGAAAATTTTAAAGAACAAAATTAATACATCTAGAATAAGAAGAGAAATGGTTCATATCAGATTGGCTAAAAATGTTTGTCCTTCATTCTCAAAGGACATCCTCTCATCAGGGATTTGAGTGAGGGGGTGCTGTGCTAAGTCATCTATCTCACCTTCTTCTCTAGTGCCATCTGAGCCCAGTGGACAGAAATGAATCAGGACAACTGGGGATGATCCTGAATGCAAAGCAATCGGGGTTAAGTGACTTGTGCAAAGTTACACAGCTAGTAAGTACCAAGAGTATGAGGTCGGATTTGAACTCCCCTCCACCTGACTCCAAGGCAAGTGCACTATCCACTGCTCCACCAAGCTGCTCCAAATTGGCTAATAGGCACGAGAAGGAAAATAACAAATATTGGAAAGGATTTAGGAAAATTAGGACACTAATGCACAGCTAGTGAAATTGTGGACTCATCCACCATTCTGGAGAATCATTTTGAACTAATGACCAAAAGACAATCAAACTATACATGCCTTTTGATCTAGCAATACCACTACTAAATTATATCCCAAAGAGATAATTAAAAAGGGGGAAAGGACCTACATGTACAAAAATATCCATCACAGCTCCTTTTGTGATGGCAAAGAATTGGAAATTAAGATGTCCTTCAATTGGGGAATGGCTGAACAAGTTGTGGTATATGATTTTGATTGAATACTAGTGAACTATAGGAAAAGATGAACAGACTGATTTCAGAAAAAAACATGGAAAGACTTGCATGAATTGATGCAAAGTGAAGTGAGCAGAACCAAGAGAACATCATACATAGTGCCAGCAACATTATGCAATGATCAACTATGACAGACTTAGCTGTTTTTGGTAATACAATGATCCAAGACAATTCCAAAGACTCTTGATGGAAATTTCTATTCACATCCAAAGACAGAACTATTGGAGGCTGAAGACTGATCAAAGCATACTAATTGGAAAATTATGGTAAGGTAAGAAAACAAATGATGTCAATAAAATTTATTTAAAAACAAAAAATAGTCGTTATTTTTTTAATAAAACATTTTTAGAAAGCATAATTGACTATGATAGAATGACATTCATTCCCTTGATTTGTAAACAGTCTCTGACAGCACTTCCAAAGGAATTGAGAATTTTCTGAGCAATCTTCGAAATAAATACATATTCTTCCAAACAACTATTAAATACAGCATTTATTTTGGATAGATCTTTACTGATTCACTGTATAATATATTAAACTTTTATATTGCTTTCTTCTTTTATGTAGATAAAAATATTTTTACTATGGAAATAACAGGACAGGGAACAGGGAAGAGAGAATTGAAGGCAAAGATAGATAAAGATGGATTTGCGACTGCTTAGAATAATTAAAATCTTTAAAACTAGATGACACATCCTAGGGTAGTGAAGGAATTTTCTAATATCATTTTTTTTAGGTTTTTGCAAGGAAAATGGGGTTAAATGGCTTGCCCAAGGCCACACAGCTAAGTAATTATTAAGTGTCTGAGACCAGATTCTGATGTCATTTTTGAGGCATCATGGAGATATTGGAAAAGTGATATAAAACTAGATGGACCAGAGTTTCAGATTTTCAAATAGGGGTAAAAAGTGATTTCTGAAAACTACTCTAAGTGGACTTTATGTCAATCCCTGGCAAATACTACCACAGAGTATTAAATGGATAATATGAGAGTCCTTAGGAAGAAAGCATTAGGAATTAGCATGTCTTTTCCAAGAACAAATTACACTATAACCTCTTTTCCCTTTTGCATCATTACTAGGCTAATGAGTCAAGAACAGTTTGTTTTTTGGCTTTACATCTCATGCACAACTGCCAGTGGCACTTGTTTAAAAAATACTTATTGAATCGTGTACATTTTTTTCAGAAAAAAAATAGCAAAGTCTCCCATAATATTCCCTTTGATTCTGTGAGAAAATATGGTTGATATGTACTTTATGTCTTTCTTCTTGATCTTGACCTCTCCAACTTTTTTAACAAGGATTTCAACAAAATAAGAGGCTGGATGATCAGCTGTCTGGGATATAGCAGAAAGGATATCTGCACTGGATTGGAGGTTGAACTATCTGACCTCCTGGACCACTTCAAAGGGTTTATTAAATTTTAAAATTACTTATCTGGGAGACAAAGTTAATCTATTGGAGTTCATAGGATTCAAAAAGATTTCAGAAGGCTTAAATGATGGGTCAAAACTAACAAGATAAAATTTAATAGTGATAAATGTTAAAGCCTGCATTTAGGTTCAAAAAATCAATGTGCAAGTTCAGGATGGAGGAAAATCTGCCTTAAGAGCAATTCATATAAAAAAGAATTAGAGGTTTCAGTTCACTGAAAGTTCAATATAAGTCAATGCTATAATATGCCTGCCAGTAAAGGCTAATGCAATTTTGCCTGCATTAAGAGAAGCCTGGTATATGGGATAAGAGAGTCAGAAGTCTCTATACACCAAGATTGTGAAAGGTCTGGATCCTGTGTCATATAAGAAGCAATGGAATGAATGAGAAAAAATGCCTGGAAAAGAGTAGATTTAGAAGGGGAAGAGAGAAGGAGATGAAATCTGATTTCAAATACCTGAAGGATTATCAGTGTTCAAGATGAAGTGGAATTATTCTACTTAATTCCAAGTTAACAGAATTTCCACTTACTAATGAAATTTATAAGTAAATAGATTTAAGTTTACTATAAGGAAGAACCAATAGAGTCTTGTTTTTTTCTTATACCAGAGCATTTCTTGCATCTGTTCCCTTCTTTTCCCTCATAAGTCATTTCTCTAGCTCAAGTCCTGACATTCTTCCTAATTGCTCTCAGACTCAGATTTCTCCCTTCTTCAATCTGTAAACTCTCTATAGCTCCCAAAGTCGTATTACTACAATGCTACCCTGACCACACTCCATTGTTCAGTTAAATTCAATGACTACACCTTGCCTGTATGATAAAATATAAACTCCTCTGTTTTTCAGTTAAGGCCTTCTACAATCTGACATTAACCTATCTTTCCTCATTTATTTCATCCCTTCCCTTGCTCTAAAGTTCAGGAAAAAAAATGGTTTTCTTACTGTTTTTCTCCTACAACATCCCATCTCCCATTTCTCTGTCATTGTACAGGTCATTGTACTCAGACCTTGTATATTCTACCTCTTCACCTCACTTAAGAAAATTCTACACTTCCTTCAAGACTCAAGCACCATAAGACCATATTCCTGATCCTCAAAACTACTAGTGCCCCCTCCAGAATTACCTTGTAATTATTTAACATTGAGAATAGAAATTTTTTTTTCATTTTTTCTTTTGTATTGCTAGCATCTAGCACAGTGGTATATGTATGTCACAGAACACTATTATTCTATTAGAAACCAGGAGGGATGGGAATTCAGGGAAGCCTGGAAGGATTTGCGTGAACTGCTGCTGAGTGAGATGAGCAGAACCAGAAATTCACTGTACACCCTAACAGCAACAGGGGAGTGTTGTTCACCCTTAATGGACCTGCTCATACCAACAGGGCATCAATCAGGCACAATTTTGGGATATCTGCAATGGAGAAGACTATCTGTCTCCTGAGAAAGAATTGTGGAATTCGAACAAAGACCAAAGACTATGTACCTTTAATTTATTTTTTTAAATTGTCTTATTATGTAATACTGCTATATCTCACACTATATGTTTCTTCTTTAAGGATATGATTTCTCTCTCATCACATTCAGCTTGGATCAATACATACTATGGGAATGATGTAAAGACAAACAAACTGCCTTTTGTGGGGGGGGAAGCAAGATTGGGGCAAAAATTGTTAAACTGAAAATAAAGCCTTTCTAAAATTAAAAAAATTGAACTAGTTAACTATCATTTTAATTTGATGTGAAGATACCTCATTTTATTTATGAAAAGTATAAAGAGGAGATTATATAATTTTTATATTTTTAAGATGATTGATTCTCTAATCTTTGAGTCACTATCTTACAACTGCTGGATTCTCCCTTGAGAATAAAGAACAGAAGATGAGAGAATTACAGAAATTTGAAGCCATTAAAAGGCATTACCTTTAAAGTACTTGATCTGGAATAAGAAGAAAATTGGCTTCAGATTATGCCTTTGAATCTAATTGTGTGACCATGGACAAATTATTCAAATTCCCTGAGCATAAAATAGATATTATGCATAAAATGGGCACAATTATCTTTGCACTGCCTTTTTTACAAATTTTTGAGGAAAGCATTTTACCAATGGTAAAGCATTATATAAATATGTATGACTACAGTTTTCAGAATGTTGAAAGTGACAGATACTGGTCTTTCATTAACTTATCATTAAAATTATTAAGGCAGTGCAGTTTTATATTAATGCATAGCTATTTCCAAAAATCATGACATAAGGTTACTTTTTTATCTGTCATTTCTAAAGATAGAATAAATTCAAGAAACAAATAATGGCAATAGTTCAATTTAATCATTAAATTCTAAGATAATTAACACTCCATGATATAACAGGGTGACACAGAATATTAACAAAAATCGTTAACATTCTTCTAAACATGCATATATTCATTATCAATTGGAGAAAATGGTACATTTTAAACTGTCCAAAAATTTTCCTTATGCTTGATGCCAAACTGGTAATCATATTCCCATTCATACCAGGGGCCTCATGGCCTCCTAACTAACTGAAACAATGCAATGTATATACTTGCTTTCAGTTCAAAGACCTCACACTGGTGAAATAGTGTTAATTTCTTCAAAGGCTTCACAGTTGGCCCCTTCACAGCAGCTCAGATTGCAGCGATTCCTTTTCCATGTCCTGGAGAGTCTGTCCACTTTATCATACTAAATGTAGAGACAGTGGGAGTGGCTTATTCCTTTTCTTTTTTCTTCTCCCTCCCCCACACCTCTCTCTCTCTCTCTCTCTCTCTCTCTCTTAAAAGAAAGTGGTTCTTCCTTTATATTTTATTGTATTTGTCTATATTTTAATGCAAATCAAAGAGACAGCTCTGGAATGCTCATTCTTATATTGTTTGCTAATGTAGTTTCCTTACTTAGATTGTTGATCTTTTATTTCACTTGCTATAGCATCTTTTACTCCAAAAGGGAATCTGAGGAAGTCCAAAACATGATTAAGTCAATCAAGAACAAAATAATTGTTCATTGGGCATTCTACCCCATCTGAAACCTCTGTAGTAAGGTTCTCTTTGCTTCGGGTCAAATTTGAGAGTTCCAACCTACCAAGTATAAATGTTGTCTTAGAAGGACTTTTATAGTCAGTTTGGTGTTCTCTAAGGATCAGATAGATTAGATCTAATACCATCCTGTGGGTTTAAATTAATTATGGTTTAGCCCTAGGATCTCTGGGACTATTCTAGTCCCATCTTCGGGTAAATACAAATATCTGAGCTGCCCTACAATTGACCCATTCTCCCCAGAGTACATCAGATCTTCTAGGCTGCTCATACCTGAGCAAACCCCAAGCTCATTTCCTGCCATGCAATACAATTCAACAAATATACATTAAATCAATCAGCAACTATTTCCTAAGATCCCATTATGTGCTTGGCCTATCTTAAGTGTTGTGAGTTTTATCAAAGACATATGAAATGGACTTTACATTAAATCAGTTTATAATCTAGTTGAGAAGACATGACTAATGGCAAGCAAAAGTACAGTAAATAATATAGCAAATACATAGCCAGTTCTCAGCTTATAATGAAGTTATATCCCAAAAGTTCATTTGATAGTAATTTTTGTGAAACAGATTATATTTTCTATGAAACAAAATTATTTTTAAAATGTTTACTTATCCAAAATAGCTACAAAAGCTACTTAATTGGAAGAAGGTAACAATACTCATGGTCCAAGTTGGGGAATCTGATCTTTACTCCATCTGATTCTTAACAACTAAATGAATGATTTTGAGGACTTTTATAAGATGATGAAGAATGAAATGAACAGAATCAGGAGGATGACACTGTAAAAACAAACAATTTGAAAGCTGTGAGAACTATGATCAATACAGTGGCCATTCATAATTCCAAAGGACTGATGTAATACTGATGTAATGTTATCCATTACAGAAAAGTGATTGATTTATGGAACAAATATATATATATATATATATATATATATATATATATATATATATATATATATATATATATAATCTGTTAAGGGCCATTAAGTTTTTGCTTGACTATGCATATGTTATAAAAAATGAGGTTTTCTTTTCTTTTTTCTCAAGTAGAAAATAAACTTTTGTTGTTAATTTATTTAAAAAATTAAGTGGGGAGTTATAGAAATGAAATGTGGCATTCACTTTCAAATGAATATTTGACACTATATTATTAATTTTTATTTAGTTATTTTCTTTGTTATAAGACATTGAAATGGAAATAATCTGTAAATGTAGATAAAGTAAAAACAAAACACATAAATGGAACTTTTTTTAAAAAATGAGAAATATGGGGAAAAAAGGAACAATATTCCTGCATATAAACTCAAGATGCCTAGAGGTTTTCCTTATCTTCGGCATTGCTATGGAGCATCACCATTTAACTTTGGAAACCTCACAACCAATTAGTCAGGGAATCCAGAACCATGTAATTTTACATGCCACTCTACTGCCTATGACCCAGTCCTAGGGCACTCTTTGCCAACACCTGCCCAGTTTTTACCATCAGGGATGCCAGCAACAGCAGCAGTAAGCAGCCTCAGGACATCATCATGCTTCCAGATTCATGTCTGTCTTCTGACATTACAGAGAATTCTTCCCTGAAGTATTTATATTCACACAGTTAAGTATTCACATCTCATCTAGGGGACTATCTTTATAAATATGTGCTAAATTTCATGGTATTATTAGACAAGCATTTATTGGCATGAACTACAAATGTTAATAGAGAAAGGGAAGAAAGTGAGGAGTAATTTGAGAATGCTTCATGGAAAAATTTGAACTTGAGTTGATCCTAAGAACAAGTAGAATTTATATGAAAGGATAGAAAAGAACATATTCCACAGAGAATGTTCCATATAGGAGGAACATGTTTAGATTCAAGGATGAGAACCTGATAAGCTAGGCAGTGTAAAGGAATTTATAATATGGTAGAGGAAATAAGACAGAAACATAAACAATTAGAGGACAATATAAAGAACATCAAATTGTACAATATAATTTGAGAATGAAAAAGGAAAAGTAAGGAATGGCAGAGATGGAATGTAA
Organism: Macrotis lagotis; assembly: GCF_037893015.1. Classification (NCBI taxonomy): domain Eukaryota; kingdom Metazoa; phylum Chordata; class Mammalia; order Peramelemorphia; family Peramelidae; genus Macrotis; species Macrotis lagotis. Next base: position 167,810,617 of record NC_133661.1, on the reverse strand, counting down.
CCTTGAATACTGATCAGATTCTAATTAGGATTTGCTAACACTGAGGCAGCCTAGTCAAAGTGGTACCTAGCATTTCTCAGGTGAAAATAATAAAGTAGCTTATAAGAAACAAAATTTATGGCCTCATCTATTAACTAATATGCAGAATATATCTAACAAAGGTATTCTGAAATATTAATAAATTCAATGTCAACTTCACTCAGACATGGAAGACTAGTCTTCATGACTGATATTTAGAAAAGTATATACCTCTATAAAATGGTGAATTTGAATATAAACATGGTGAAGATCATTTGTATTAAGAGAAAAGGAAAAACATGGATAGCATGGCATAGTGGAAAATTAACTAGATGATCTCTAATATTCCTTCCAACTCTAAGTACCATGATCCTAAAAATGATATTGTCTTGGGAAGATAATATCTAACCAAATTGGAGATGTGAATGATTCTTTCTTAAATGAATGATGCAATTTGCATTTAGGTAAACTATAGCAATGGAAAGGAACATTAACTATCCTGATACCTACTGCAAGTTTCCTTTTGTTGGGGGAAAGAAGATATGATAAATTTTTGGCTATATGACTTTAATTTATCAGAATACAGGAAACTGGGAGGGAAAATATTATTATCTACTTAATTCTGACTAATTAGGAAACATTAATTAGTGATGTGAAAATGCTAGGAAATGTGGAGAAAAGTGACTGTCATCTTGGAATTCATAACTGAACAAATACCTTATACTTTAGGAAACTTGATTTTTTTTTACAGTTCCAAAAATACAAAGATAAGACCTAATGGTTAGAAATGTCAAGCCCATATGGTTTCCTTTTAAAAAAAATACATTTTATTAGCACCTTTTGTTTTTTTACATCCCAGTCATTTCCACTCATCCTGAATGATGCTCTCTGGTGACAAAGAAAAACAATTAGACAAAAACACCTGACAAAATGACTGTATCTGCTGATTACAACATATTGTCCTAGTAGTCTCTCACCTCTCTGAGAGAATTGTGTTTCACTCTCTGTTCTTTGGGACCTACACTGGCTTTCCAGTTATTGAGAATTTGATTCCTCTTAGAGATCTTTCCATTTGCATTGTTTTAGTCACTTTATTTATTACTCTCCTGATTTTAACTTCATTCTACATAAATTCATACAGGTTTCTCTGAATTCTTCTTGTTTATAACTTTTTAACTGCCCAATAATAAGAATATTAAATGTATTTGCCATAGTTTTCCCAGCTATATCATAATGATGTGCTCCCTACTGTTTCCAGTTACTCCTTCCTTCTAGAGGATGAAAATGGAATTTTAAAAAAATATTTCTGACTATATCATTCTAAATAGTCTTAATGAGAAGAAAAAGGGGAAGACATCTACCATGCCAAATGGGCTCCCTAAAAATTTATATTGCCTAATCTTATCTTGTCCCTTAGTGCTACGTTGCAACTTTCTTATTTTCTCCTAAATTACACTCCTGAAATAATATGGCAAAGTGTTTTCTCTCTCCTCTGGTCTTCATTACTACTATGCCCATTATCAGATAAACTTACTTCCTATTTTAACAGAAAACTGAGCACTCTCCCCCCCACACCCACATGCATACACACAACACAACACAAAACACACACATAAGCACATTTTTCAATAGTCCCCTAGCAATTAACTTAATTGCTGCTTACAGACACGTGTAACTCTCCCCATCCTCAGAAAATCTTCGCCTGATGCTACCATCATATGTCTCTCCTTTTTATTGCCAAACTTCTAGAAAGAATATCCATACTCACTACCTCTCCTTCCTTACAACCCACTCACTTCTCAGTCCCTTGAATTCTGGCTTCTGACTCCACCTCTTGGGTGAATCTTTTCTCTTAGAGGTTGCCAAATTAACTCAATTACTAAACAAAATTATTTTTCCTCATTCTTTATCTTTTTTGAGCTTTTAACACAATTGACCACCTCCATATTCTTGAATCTACTCTTTTCCCATGGCTTCTAAAATATTGGTTTCTTTTCCTGGCTCTCTTCTCAACATGTCTGACTACTTCCTCAACCTCCTTGGCTAAATTGACATCAACCATCCCCTAGTAGCACTCTAAGCAAGGATGTTCTCCAAGTCTCAGTCCTGTGTCCTCTTCTTCTTTTCTTACTTATTTGTTTGTTTCATGAGTTATTAAATTAATCTTGTTTTTAATGATAAATTTAATTTAGTACAGCAAACATGAATTTACAAAGCATACTCTCTGAAAAAAATTAAATAAAGTAACAAGAATAAATACAAATGATTTTATTAAAGGAAAGGAAGATTGCACTTTAATCTTAATAAAGTAGTGCCATTATGTTGTCTATTATGTTTAATCTTAATTTCGTTGCTGTTTAATGTCTTTTTATTAGTTTTTAATTAACTGAATATTTTTCTCTCTTCCATTCTATACCTCATTTAAAAGAAAAAGAAAAACAAATTGCCTGAAACAAATATGTATAGTCAAGCAAAACATATTTCCTCATTGTTTTCTAAAAAAGTTTTTCTCACTCTGAATCTTGAATTCATTACCTCTCCTCTCAAAAAGTGTATGTTTCACCATTGATCTTTTGGAATCATAAATGGTCATTATGTTGATCATGGTTCTTATACCTTTCAAGGAAGTTTGTCTTTACAGTGCTGATGTCACTGTATGCATTGGTATTTTGATTCTGCTCATTTCCTTCACCATGAGTTTATAAATATTTTCAAAATTGTTCAATTTTATAATTTTCATCTTATGCTATAAATTGATCTTATAGTTTTGCTCACTTTACTCCCCATCAGTGCATTCAGGTTTTCCTTTGTGTTTTTGAAATCATTGATTTTCTTATTTCTTACAGAACAATAGTATTCTATCACATTCACATACCACAATTCCTTCAGCAATTCCCAAATTGTTGGGTCTCCCCTTAGTTTTCCATTATTTTACTGTTACAAAAAGAGCATCTATAAACATTTATATATATATATATACACACATATATATATATATATATATATACACAACCTTTTCCTCTTGCTTTGATTTCTTTGGAGTATAGGTCTATATTATACACAGCTTGTTAGCTTTTTTGTATATGAATGGTTGTATATATTCACAGGTCCATCAACAATGCATCAATATACCTATTTTCTCACAACTCCGACAGCAGTGGTCATTTTCCTTTTTCTTTTGGTCATCTTTGCCAGTATGAAGGGTGTGATTTGGAACTCATCTAATTAATAGTGACTTGAAGCATTTTTACATATGAATATAGATAGTATTGGTTTTTTCTCTTGAAAACTATCTGTTCATATCCTTAGTTCATTAATCAATTAGTAATTGATTCTCATTCTTGTAGATTTGAATCAGTTCTGAATATTTTGGACAGGGAGATTTGAAACTAAGATTTCCTCCAGTTAATTGTTTTTCTTTTAATATTATCTTTGTGCAAATTTTTTTTTTAAATTTTATGCCACCAAAAGTAACAATTTTTTCTTCCGTGATTCTCTTTATCCCTTGTTTGGGTTTGAACTTTTTCTCCATTCAGAGATTTGGGTGGTAATTTTTCTATTTTTCTCTTTTTGTTTCTGTCAGGCAATAAATATTCATTAAGTGCCTACTGTGTACCAACTAGGGAAGTAAAGAATGACAAAAGATGAAAAAAAAAAGAATGACAAAAGACAGTTCCTGCTTTCAAGGAGTGGTCAGTAAAATTGGGTAGAGAACATGTGAACAATTTTGTACAAATCAGCTATATACAGAAAAATCTGAAGCTAATCAACAGAGGAAAGGAGCTGGAATTAAGGGGGAATGTTTATGATGTGATCTTTGATATCTAGATCATATTTACATTTGAAGCTTATCTTAGTATATGGTGTGAGCTATTGATTTAAATGTAATTTCAGCCATTCTACTGTCAACAATTTTCCCAGCAATTAAAAAAATTGAATGGTGAGTTCTTATCCTAATAGCTAGGATACTTGAGTTAATCAAACATAAGGTTATTAGATTTGTTTGCTTCTGCGTGTGTTTTATATATAATTTGTTCAAATGATTGATCTATTTTTTAACCAGTTCCAAGTTGCTTTGAGAATTATTGTGCTATCATTTGAGATTTGCTGCCATACCCTTCTTCCCTACTTTTATTCATTTTCCCCCTTGAGATTTTAAATTTTTTTTACCTCCATATGAGTTTTGTTAAAATTTTCAGGTTTTTATAGGAAATTCTTAGTTTGATTGGTATGACCCTGAGTAAGTATAATGATTTAGGTAATAATATTATTTTTCTTATATTGAATCATTTTATTCTTGAGCAATTAATATTTTTTCAGTTATTTAGGTCTGTATTTCTATAAACAGAAGTTGATCTGGTGGCACCATTTGTGAATTAACTGAATGTTGCTAAGTCAAAATTCCCTAAGCTTGGCAATAAATATACCAGTGATGAGGCACCTCAGTGATCTGGGGAAGAGCTATCTCAAAAACATCAAAGTCTCCCACTGTATCTGGGTCAATATTATATCCTATAATATCAGGCTATTGGGTTCAGATGGCTTAGGAAGAGATAGTGAGAATGATGTCTACATAATAACCCCTCACTTTAATCCAAATTACTTGTATGTCATGGCATGACATCCTTGATGTCTTGATCTTCTACAAGTTTGAAGAATAACTTATACTTCTTGTATATAATTTGATAAGTAAATTCTCAAGTATTTTATATATTCTGTAATTATTCTAAATGATTTTTTTATTTCTTTCTGTTGGTTTTCTTTAGTGGAAAGTATTATATAGAAAAGCTCTTTCCATTTACTTCTTGGCTGATCCCATCTGCTACCAAGAGCTCAATTTTCATCTCTACACGGATAATTTCCACATCTCTATATGTATTATATATATATATATATATATATACACATACTTATATAATATCAAAACAAATTTTATAAATATTATATGTAAACATATGCAAAATAAATAAGCTTTCAAAACTTAAAACTACACTAAGACTTTTTGGACACCCTGAATATGTATATATGTATGTATGTATGTATGTATGTATTTCTTTTCATCTTTTTCCTAAATCTAGACAGAAGTCTTCACCAGTGACTTGCAGGATATTTCTATAAGAACATTTTACCTCAAATGCAGTAGATCCAAAAGAGTAAAACTTACCTGTCTTCCAAATTTTCCTGTTTCTATTATGGAACATTATTCTTTTTTCAGGCATAAAATTATGACTTCAAATATAGTCTCACAACTATGACTTCAAACCTAAATCTATCTCTCCTTTAACTCCATATCCAGTTTCCAAATCTTGACCAGTCTTTCTCTAATCTCTTACATCTGTCCTCCTTTCCCCACTCACTTGGCCACTATGCCAATATAGGTCCTCACTGTCATTTACCTGGACTATTCAAATAATGCAAAAATAGCTAGGTGGCACAGTCGATAAATTGCTAGACCTGAGTCAAGAAGATTCATTTTCATGAGTTCAAATCTGATCTCAGACACTTACTAGTTATGTCACCCTGGGCAAGTCACTTAACTTTGTCTCAGTTTCCTCATTTGTAAAATTATTTGGAAAAGGAAATGTCAAACCTCTCCAGTATCTTTGCCAAGGAAACCCCAAAAGGGATCATGAAAAGTCAGATACCTGAAAAAATGACTCAACAACCACAATTTCTGGTAAGCCTTAATGTCTCTTTTTGTTATTATATCAGAGTCCAAAGGGTACCAAAAAAGCTTTATTAAACTTACATCTTTTGAATCGTAACAATTTTTTCATTGGAATGATGTTTTTGAAATCAATAGAAATGCCTTTTAAATATGTAGATACAAAATGGCTATTTAAACTATTTTTACATTTTGGTAGATTTTAAAATACCATGCAGTACATTTTTATAATGGTTAGCTATAGTAATTCTCGGCATGGTTCAGGTGAAAAAACTCTGATTTTGGAACCTGAAGTTTACATCTTGATTAACATTACAACCCTTGGAACCTTGAGCAAGACCCTTATCTCTGGGTCTTAGTTTCTCTAGCAAGAAAAGGGACTAACTGACATCTGAGGTCCCTGCCAGTTTTGATTCTATGGAAAATCACTTCCTAGATTTTTTTTTGAACTACAGGTGAACTTGAGCTAAAGGTGCACATTAAGAGTCTAACTAAAAAAAAATCACAAGGACCTTATAACAACCTCAACTCTTCCACGGAACTAACAGGAATGGCAATACTATTATATCCATTGTTTGGATGAAAAACTGAGATTCAGAGATGTAGTTGACTCACTCGAAGTTATACAGCTGGAAGTGGAGGTGGTGAGTGGTAGATCTTTATTCCAACCCAGTTCTTCCAAATTCAAATCCAGTGCTTACCTCTATGTTCTAGTAACTATGCCATCATCTCCCATTTTCCCTTATTCCTTTTTTGGGGGCCAGATCTATGATTTTGCTGGAATAGGGAATTCACAGAAAAAAGCATCTTTTCCCAATACAGAATAACTCATACTCTGATAAGTATAGTCTTGGAGAGGTAGTGAATGGCCCAGGGTCACACAGTCTGTGTTGGAAATGAGACATGAACCAGGTGTTCTAATCCTGAGGCTTATTCTCCACTCCTTACAGAGGTAAAAACAGTCATTTGGAAAACCAAGAATTAGATTAATCTGATTGTATCTGAGTTAGTATTATATTTAAATCAGTGAATGTCAAATCACTACCAGAAAGAAAATCTTAAGAGTAAGATAATTACTCAGAAGGGGCAGCTAGGCGGTGCAGTGTATAGAGCACCATCTCTGGAGTCAGGAGGACCTGAGTTCAAATGTGGCCTCAAACACTTAATAATTAACCTAGCTGTGTGACCTTGGGCAAGTCACTTAACCCCACTGCACTGTAAAAACCCTAAATAAATAAGATAATTACACATATACATTGGGGAATGTATTAGATAGACCAATCTACCAGTTGTATATGGGACTTTTTTAGTCACAGTACAGAGTAAGTTAGGTGGTTAGGTGGCTTAGTGGAGGCAGGGAGATCTGAGTTCAAATGCTCAGATACTGCCACTTAACCATATTTGCCTCAGTTTCATCTTTTGTAACATTAATTGCAAAAGGAAATGAAAAAACCACTCCAGTATCTTTGCCAAGGAAACTCCAAATGGGGTCACGAGTCAGACACAACAACAGAGTAAGTTAGAAACAGGTCCTGCTCTTCAAAACCAAAATATACTAAGAGAATTTTGCAGCTTGAGCCGCACTAACACAGATCAGACAACAGAAAATCTAAATTTCCTCATGGCAAAAAAACAGAGCAAACCTACATTATTGTTTGCATTCTTTCACCTCCTTTTCTGCAACACTGTCCCAAGACTCACATGAACTTAGGACCCTATTGCATCTTGCTCAGATCTCACTTCTGGGAATACGACTTATTTTCCAAATGTATCTCTCCTTTTCCTTTTTGTTTTTTATCTCTTTTGGGATACAGACCTATTATTGGTATTGCTAGTTCAAAAAGCAAGGTTTTAAAGACCTTTGGATATAGTTCAAAATTGCTCTACAGAAAGACTGAACCAAGTCATAATTCCACCAGCAATTCATTAATATCTCATTTTTCCAATCCCCCCTCCAACATTTGTCACATTCCTTTTCTGTCCTATAAGAAAATCTAACAGGTATGAGGTAGTACTTCAGTATTATTTTAATCTTCATTTCTCCAATCAATAGTGAGTCAGAGCTATCTCTCCTTTCTCCCTCAGCTCAATAAAAATTGTCTTTCGCTTTAGTATCTATGTGACTTCAGTTAATGTTGGAAAGAAGTAATCTGATTAAAGTTGATTCCCAGAAAGGTCTACTCATTCCATTTCAATTAAAGAAAGGTTTTGTAACCATATAAATACGGGAATGTTCAGAAGAGACATTTTTTTTGATCCAAGGAAACTTTTCAAGTACTTAACATCAATAACTTTATCACCATACTTTCCTTTCCATGTCAAAAAAGGTATCAATCCTTGCCCTAAAGACTAACTTTCCCATGAATGTGAGACCTGAATATATTATTGATTCTGCATCTAGTTTATTAAAGACAAATTAATCTCACCTGTAACCAGTGTTATACTATTACCAGCTTGAACTCAGATGGCTAACTCTTAAATTTTCAATGTGAGGGACAGCTAGGTGGTACAGTGGGCCAGCTCTGGAGTCAGGAGGACCTGAATTCATATCCAGTCTCAGATATTTAATAATCACTTAGCTGTATGACCTTGGGCAAGTCATTTAACCCCATTGCCTTGCAAAAACAAAAATTTTCAATGTGAGCATTTACACACTGATAATCAGCAACTATTACAAATCAGTACTTGATTTATTATTTCATTGATTGTCTAGCACTTATAATGATAGAGAAAATATAAATGATGCATGTTAAACTTAAAATATGAACAGAGTACATGTTTTCTTCCTATATAACCAATTGGTTGCTAAATATTTTACTAGTACCCCCTTGCCTAAAAGTTCTACTAAATTGGATATATGCAAAAAATGGACAGTAGTGGAGCTTCTGTATAATGAATAAAGATAAAATGGTGTCCAAAAATAAGGGAAAAAACTTCAAAGAATTTCTAAAGTCATATTTCAGATTATGTGAGTTAACTGTGAATTTTTAGGGAAAAACAAGAACCTGAACATGCTTTGAATTATTTCGTACTTAACATACATTGTCTCCTAGTCAGATAATAATGTTTAACAGGGGTTTGACAACTCCCAAGCATCCTGGGATTCCCTCCTAGCCCTGAGATTTGAGACTATTGAGGTCTTTGAGCAGAGAGGGTGTCTTGAGTCACAACTAGAAGTTCTTAAATGGACATACACACACACACACACACACACACACACACACACACACACACACACATTCTTTAGGAAATAATCAACCAAGAAGCAAAAACTTGTTTTGCCCCTACTGTGTATCAAGTAGGCAGTGGGAACAGAAGAAGACCAAGTAAGGACTGCCCAAAGCTAAGCAACACCAGTGATGAGGAGACTGAGTCTCTAGTTGGGAACTTAATGAGTCAAACTAGAAGGAATCATTGAAATGAAGGAAACTACATCAAAGAAGGGAGAGATGGTGAGTCATTTGACCTTGAACTCCATAAAAACCATAAAATAGCAGAGAAAACATTTGAACCTGGGGGATCATTGTATTACCCCTACCAACCCCTTTATGTATTGTCTTTCCTGTTGGAATATGAGTTCCTTGAAGGCAGGAACTCTCTAGTTTGGTTTTATATGTATTCCTGGAACTTAGCCCAGTGCCTAGAATGTAGAAAGCATTTAATAAATTATCTCTCTATATCCTTCTCTACATATTTCTTTCTATCTCTGTCTTCTTCCTTTTTTTCTTTATTCATAACACTTAATTTCCTACATATGGGCTTTTGTACTAGCTGTCTCTCATGCCAGTAATGTACTCCTAACTTACTTTTTCATCTGTCTCTCAGAATTCTTAATTTCTTTTTTTAGGCTCCTTTATTAACACCCCTATGTGCTAATGAGCCCCCTCCCATTATAATCACCTGGAATTATCATCATCATCATCATCATCATCATCATCATCATCATCATCATCATCAGATGTTTATTAAGCAGTTACTATTTACCAGGCCATGATCCCTGTTCACATTCTAATGGTGGAGGTATTGAAAAGAAACTTCATTTGTGTATTCACTCTGATTAAAGAAGCAAAACTAGGGCAGAGTCAATATAGCGGTAGAAAGCAGGAATTCCCCATTCCCCAAAAAACTCCCCAAACTGTCAGATTATGACTCTAGTCAAAATTTAGAGGGGCAGAATTTACAGAAAGGCTGAGTGATACAATCTCCTACTCCAAGACAATTTAAAAGTTCTGCAGGAAAGGTCTGTTTCACAGGGACTGGGGTTTGAAAAAAGCCTCAGCTGCAGCCCAATGGAGGGAAGCCAGGGATCACTGGGAACAGCTTAAAGGACTGGGACAGGACTCTACTGTTTGCCCACACTCAGATCCAGGTTGCAGTTTTGGCTTCCATACTACCATAGCCAAGCAGGGACTCTCTTCATAACTCCAAGGCAGAGGGGAGGGCCTGTGATCATCCACATATCAAAGCACAGGAAAGAAAGCAGTCAAAGCCTCTCATAAGACCTTGGAGGAATTAAGGTCCCAGTGGGGTGTCCCAAAAATCTCCCAAAGACTTGGAAGTGTGGTAAATCAGTCAAAGGTTGAGGAAATGAGCAAACAAAAGTAAAAGAAGAATCTGACCATAGAAAATTACTTTGGTCCCATGGAAGATTCAGAAGATGATAAACTTGAAACTACTGTACTCAAAACTTCCAAGAGAAATAGAAAATGGGTTCAGGCTATGGATGAGGTCAAAAAAAGACCTTGAAAAGCAATTAAGGGAGGTAGAGGGGAAAAACTGGGAGGAGAAATGAGAGTGATGCAGATAAATCATGAAAACCAAATCAACAGCTTAGCAAAAGAAATACCAAAAAATACTGAGGAAAATGATACATTAAAAACCAGCTTAGGCCAAATGGAAAAAGCAACACAAAAGGAAAATGAGAAGAATGCCTTAAAAAGCAGAATTGGCCAGCTGGAAAAGGAAATAAAAAAAGCTCTCTGAAGAAAATAACTCATTCAAATGCCAAATAGAACTAAAGGAAGCTGATGACTTTGTGAGAAATCAGAAAGAAATAAAACTCTTCCAAAAAACCCCAAGAATTAGAAGAAAATGTGAAATATCTCAACCCATCCCAGAGACAGAGCCATTGGAATCTGAACACAGACTGAAGTACATATATTTTCCCCTCTCTCACCATTCTTGAGGTTTCTTATCTTATGGGGGGAGGGATTTTTATTGTAATAATATAAAATAAATAAATAAACAAACCTTTTAAATAAAGAGACAAAACTGAGGACAAAGAGAATTAAAAGAAATCTATAAGTACATCAAAGCTACCTTGACAGTGATCACAGTTGAAGATAAGCAATGCCTTCAAGATGGGGATACCTTTTATAGGTAAGTTTAAACAATTCTGATAGGTCAACATCAGCAAAAGAGGTTGAATCCTTGTATCTTAGTTCTCCCCCAAAAGTAGCAAGACCAAGTCAATTTGCAGGTATGGATACACAGGTCATGGGGGGAGTGACTTACTACATGACCAATATCAGGGTACTAGATGACATCTTCCTTAAAACCGATTTATAAGACTGGAGACAATGGATACTGAGTCAACATAGGTTTCAGTGAGGCAACTTGCAAACAACTAAGTAGATAAAAGATGTCTACAGTTAAATGGGAAAGAATCTCAGAAAGATGGCTCTAAATATGTGTGGGTAGGGGGCAAGAAGGTGTGTGAGGGGGTGACCAGGAAAAGCTCTTATGTAAGGCAAGTTTGAGTTGAGTCTCAAAGGACTCAGAAGGGAGAAAGAAGAGTTTCTTGTTCTTCTTTGTTGATTTCTCTAGTTTGATTGTAATTTATTCAGGATAGGAACTATGTTGCCTTTTCTCTGGAAAAATCTGGAGCACAATAGGTGATTGATAATAGCTTGTTGATCAGTTTATAGAGGACTTTTGTGGTCTCATCTCTGTGCAGCCATTATATCTCTGACCCACAAAACAGAGATGAAGTTGCAAGGAAGCAGCTAGTGACAGCTTATGAGGCAGAGAAATGATCCAGCTGGTAAGCATACTGAGGAATGTGAATTGTCCAACTCACCCATGTTTCTTTGCTCCCTAATGGCCTGTAAGCCTGCAGACAAGTGTGCTTCCTAAATGTATAAGAGAGATTTAAAATTCTTTTAACCTATCAATTCTATTTAAGACATTAGGTGGATATGAATTCTTGTTCAGCCTTTAGAGGACATCTTTTGGAGTTCATGAGCTTTTTTGTTTAAAAAGAAGCCAACTAGAGGCATGATTTAAATCTACATTTGAGGGTGATGTGGTCTACAATAACACACAATATATACTGAATACTATTTTAGGTGATGTGGGGGATCACAATACAGCTTACATAATGAGGAATTCGAAGAGTCGTTTTTAGGGATTTTCAAACATAATTTTGGACATATTCAATTTTTCTCTTATAAGCATTGACATTAGAACTGAAACCTTAAGTAAAATATAGTTGTTCTTTAGACTCAATTTGTGAAATTAAGAACAGTAATTGTGGATAAAAAATTAACCCAAAGTTTATTTCTTGAGGGAGAAGAAAAATTATTTTGTTGAAATAATTGAATAGCTTCAGTTTCTGTATAATATAGGAGCAAAAACCAAACTGAAAAAAAGGCATTGTTTTCTAGTGGTTTATTTTTTAAAAATATTGACTTGCTCTGTGGAAAAATGTTAACAACCTGGTTATAACTTTATTAGAAAAAGGGTTTGCATTTCCAATCCAAGAAATTGCTTCTGATTACTGGCATCTTAGATCAATGTATCTCAATTTAAAGTCTTTATTGAAGAAGTCAAGAGATCCCAGAAACTCTTCAGTCAGTTAACAATCTCTTTGTCAAAAAGGGAGATTTAGCAGTCAAGGGCAACATAGATCAGAATTCAGACTCATTTATAAAACATTACAGAAAAGAACAATAGAAAATAATAAATAATATGACTTTATAAAATAGTGAAAATGAATCTGGAAAAACTTGTCATGAGAATCTTGTGCAAGAGATTATTCTAAGGACTCTTTTTTTCCCTAAGAACTCTTACAAGTAAAGCTGTAAAGACAACTGGTAGACATAGAGTGGATTCTATTTATCAAGATATTTATAGGAATTTATTCTCATAAATGACAATAATAGCTGACATTTTCATAGTACTTTGAGATTTGCATGGCACTTCACAGACATCTTCAAATTTATATCTCTCAATAACTCAAAAAGGGAAATACCATTCCATTTGAAATTTAGTAATTGAAAGATTGCTCAAATGTCTCCCTTTCATCTTATCTTTTCCTTGTTAAATGTTATTTTATTTTATTTTTTCCACTTGATATATGCAGATAGTTTTCAATATTCATCTTTTTTGTAAGCTTTTGAGCTCCAAATTTTTCTAGTTCCCTCCTACCTCCCCACTACAGTGAGTAAACTGATATAGATTATACATGTACCATCATGCTGAAGATGAGAAAGTCCAAGCTTCTGCATCTAAAGACTACAAGAAATATAGAATTTGGGCTCAAATGATGACAGAGCTCAAAAAAGATTTTGAAAATCAATTAAAGGAGATAGAAGAAAAACTGGGAAAAGAAATGAGGGAGATGTAGGAAAAAACATGAAAACAAAGCCAATAGCTTAGTCAAGGAGATCCAAAAAAGTGATGAAGAAAATATGTTAAAAACCAGCTTAGATCAAATGGATAAAACAGTTCAAAAAGTTATTGAGGAGAAGAATGCTTTAAAAAGCAGAATTGATCAGATAAACAAGGAGATAAGAAAGTTCTCTGAGGAAAACAAATCTTTCAGATGTAGAATGGAGCCAAAGGAAGCTGATGACTTTTTTGAGAAATCAAGACACAATACTTCAACATCAAAAGGATGAAAAATTAGAAGAAAATATGAAAATCTCATTGAAAAAAATGACTTATCTGGAAAACAGATTCAGGAAAGATCATTTAAAATTATTGGGATACCAGAAAATCATGATCAGGAAAAGAGCTTTAACCTCATTTTTAAAGAATTCCTACAGAAAAATTGCCCTGATATTCTAGAAACAGAGGGAAAATTAGAAATTAAGAGAATCCATGGATCTCCCCTGGAAAGAGATCCAAAAAAAAAAAACAACACCTAGGAATATCATAGCCAAGTTCCAAAACTCCCAAGTCAAACAGAAAATATTACAAGTAGCCAAAAGGGTACAATTCAAATGTTCTGGTGCTGTAGTCAGGATCACACAGGACTTAGGAGCAAGTACATTAAGGGCTCATAGGGCTTGGAATATGATATTATGGAAGGCAAAAGAGCTTGAAATACAACCGAGAATCAACTACCCAGAAAAACTAAACATTCTCTTCCAGGGGAAAAGATGGACTTTCAAATGTTTCTGTTGAAATGACTAGAACTGGACTTCCGGCCAAGATGGCAGAGAGAAGACAGGCACAGTTCTAAAGTCTCCTTATCTTTCCACATCTATCATATGAAACAAACCTCTTAAAAGAAATCCGACCCAAAAAAACAAGAAAGAAAAGCCAGGAGAAAGAACATATGCCTCAGGATTTGTCTCCTCCAGCAACACTGGATGAATTTGGGCGGGTGAGTCTGGGCTCAGAGGGAAGATCAGCTCCGGATCAACCAGATTAACAGCTGAATTGGAACCCGGAGTCTGAGGACCTGAGAGCCAGACCTGCTGGATCAGTGGTGGGGCTAGACATCAGGGGCTTGAGTCAACTAGGGAATAGAGGCACTGGTGTTGGTGCTGTCCCCCCCCCCCCAGAGCTAGCGGACAGGGCTGGGGGGCGGGGAGAGTTCCTGTGTAGGAGAGCTGAGGACACCATCCCTGGGCTCCTTTGGTCTGAGGAACTGGGAATCCACGCCTCCATTACATCTCTGACCTCTTCCTGGAACAAACAATTGCAAACTACTTCTGCCTCAGGCCCAGGTGTGTGAGCTTAAGAACCAGCCCAGCTGTCAAATAACCTCAGGCCAGGGTAAAGAGCACCATTGATTGAAGGCAAAATAGTTCAATAGCTCCAACTCCTCCCTTAAAGCAAGGGGAGAAGACCTCAATCAAGGTCACAGACACTCCAGAGAAAGCAACCAACACCTCCTAATAGCCAGCCAGAGAAACTGCATTCAGTGAGTAAAGCCTTTAGAGATACCAAGCCCCTGTGAAACAGCCTCTCCCCAACTCAAGGTCTTAGCAAAATGAAGAAGGGTCAGTGGAAAGGTGGATCCATAGAAAAATTCTTGGAAGGGAAAGACCCTAACTCAGAAAGACCTAGAACCTCTGAGGAGAATACAATCTGGTCTTCAGCACAGAAAGACTTCCTTTAAGAAATAAGGAAGGAGCTTAAAAATTTGGGAGAGACAATTAATACCTTGCAACAAGAAAACAAATCCTTAGAAAGTACAATTGGACAATTACAAAATGAAAATAAATCTCTCACATCATCAATTGGACAAATACAAAATGAGAATAATTCTCTTAGATTCTCAATTGGGCAAATGCAAAAACAAAATAATTCTCTCAAAACCTCAATTGGTCAAATGGAAAGCTCTTTCAAAAGTAGAATTGACCAATTGGAAAACAAGTTGCAAAAGGTTAATGAAGAAAATTCCTCCCCCCCCAAAAAAACAATGGAGTCTACAGAAACTAATGACTCCATGAGATAGAAAGAGTCAGTTAAACAAAATCAAAAAATAGAAAAACTAGAAGAAAATGTAAAATACGTCATCAACAAAATCCACTGACCTTGAGAATAGTTCGAGGAGGGCCAACCTGAAAATTATAGGACTTCCTGAAAACATTGAAGAGAAAAAAAAAGCCTGGACTTAATATTACAGGACCTAGTGATGGAAAACTGCCCTGATATCATGGAATCGGAGGGCAAAGTAGTTATTGAAAGAATACATTGATCCCCTCCAGAAAAAGATCCTAAAATGAAAACACAAAGGAATGTTGTGGCCAAATTCCAGAACTATCAGACAAAAGAGAAAATCCTTCAAGCATCCAGAAAGAAACAATTTAAATATCAAGGAGCCACAGTAAGGATCACGCAGGACCTGGCTGCATCAACATTAAGGGAGCGAAGGGCCTGGAACAAGATACTTTGAAGAGCAAGTGAGCTTGGAATGCAGCCAAGAATCTACTTTCCCACAAAGCTGAGCCTTCTCTTTCAGGGAAAAAGATGGGCATTTAAGGAAATGGAAGAATTCCAGAAATTTCTGATGAAAAGACCAGAGCTAAATAGAAAATTTGGACATCAAACAGGAGGTTCAAGAGAGACACATGAAAAGGTAAAAAAAAAGGGGGGGGGGTGGTAAAAGGAAAAAAAAACTGCTATCCAGTATGTTGAAACTGGCTATATCCCAGCATGGGGAAAAAGATTCTCATAAATCTTGAGAATTGTAACTCTAACAGAGAGAAGATACCTAGCCAGAAATAATGGACATTCATGATCTATCCATGAGACTGCTATCTAAAGAGATGTAACTGGCTTTAACCCCATTTGGGAGAAAGACTCTAATAAGTCTCAAGAATTTTAACTCTATTGGATAGAATATACTGAACTAGAAGTGACAGACACTCAGAATTTTCTATGACTTAGAATGATCTAAAAAACACTACCTCCTTAAAAAGGGGGACAAGAAAGAGATGGGAGGAGGGAGGGGATTGAATGGGGGTAAATCTCATTACACTGAGAGGTACCAAAAAACCAATGGTGGGGGGGTGCAGCTAGGTGGCATAGTGGATAAAGCACGGGCCCTGGAGTTAGGAGTACCTGGGTTCAAATCCAGTCTCAGACACTTAATAATTAACTAGCCGTGTGGCCTTGGGCAAGCCACTTAACCCTGTTTGCCTTGCAAAAACCTAAAAAAAAAATAAAATAAATACCTATGGTAATAGAGGGGAAGAAGGGAACAGATGAGAAACACCTGAATCTTCTTTTCATCAGACTTGGATTAAAGTCAACTTACACATACTCAGTTAACTTATAAAACTTCTAACCTTTCAAGTATTAAAAGGGGAAAAGAGGAGGGGGGACAGAGAAAACCAAAGGGAATGGGGGAAAAGAGGGGAACTAACAAAAGGAAGGGAAGGGGGTGATATAGGGGGTGGTATTCAGAAACAAAATACCAAGGAATATGGATAAAGGGGGGAAGGGGGAAAATACAAACACAGGGAAGCTAGCACAGAGGACAATAAAGAATTAGCAATCATAATTTTGAATGTGAATGGGATGAACTCTCCCTTAAAATGTAAGCAAATAGCACAGTGGATTAAAAACCAGAATCCTACAATATGCTGCTTACAAGAAACTCATTTGAAGTAGAGATATACATATAGAGTAAAGGAAAAATGTTGTATCAAAATATATTTGGCTTCATCTGAAGTAAAAAAAGCAGGGGTAGCAATCCTTATCTCAGACAAAACAGCAGCAAAAATAGATAGCATTAAAAGAGATAAGGAAGGAAACTTTATCCTCCTAAAAGTTACCCTAGACAATAAAGTTATTTCAATACTGAATATATATGCACCCAGTGGGACAGCACCCAAATTCTTAGAGGAGAAGCTGAAAGAACTACAGGAAGACATAGACAGCAAAACTCTACTAGTGGGAGACCTCAACCTCTTGCTCTCAAATCTAGATAAATCGAATCATAAAATAAACAAGAAAGAAGTTAATGAGGTAAATAGATTGTTAGAAAAATTAGATATGGTAGACTTATGGAGGAAATTGAGTGGGGATAGAAAGGAATAAACCTTTTTCTCTGCAGTACATGGAACTTATACAAAAATTGACCATATACTAGGACATAAAAACCTAATGATCTTTTTTAGATCACAATGCAATAAAAGTCATATGCAATATTGGGCCAAGGAGATATAGACCCAGAACCAATTGGAAACTGAATAACCTCATTTTAAAGAATGAGTGGACCAAAAAACAAATTATAGAAAAAATTAACCATTTTATCCTAGATAATGATAAAAATGAAACAACATACCAAAACCTATGGGATTCATTCAAAGCAACTCTCAGGGGATATATTATAGCTCCAAATGCTTACATGCATAAATTGGAGAAAGATGACATCAATGAACTAAACATGCAACTAAAAAAACTAGAGAAAGAACAAATCAAAAATCCCCAATTAAATACCAAATTAGAAATTCTAAAAATTAAAAGAGAAATTAATAAAATCAAAAGCAAAAAAACTATTGAATTAATAAATAAAACCAAAAGTTGGTTTTATGAAAAAAACCAATAAAATTGATAAACCACTGGTCAATTTGATTTAAAAAAAAGAAAGAAAACTAAATTGCTAGTATCATAAATGAAAAAGGTGAACTCACCACCAATGAGGAAATTAAAGTAATAATTTGAAATTATTTTGCCCAACTCTATGCCAATAAATTTGATAATCTAAATGAAATGGATGAATATTTACAAAAATATAAGTTGCCCAGGTTAAATGAAGAAGTGATCAAATACCTAAACAACCCTATCACAGAAAAAGAAATTCAACAAGCCATCATTGAACTCCCTAAGAAAAATCTCCTAGACCTGATGTATTCACAAGTGAATTCTACCAAACATTTAAGGAACCATTGGTTCCAATTCTATATAAACTCTTTGGAAAAATAGGGAAAGATGGAACTCTGCCTAACTCTTTCTATGAAACCAATATGGTGCTGTTACCTAAACCAGGAAGATTTAAAACAGAGAAGAAAATTATAGACCTATTTCCCTGATGAATATAGATGCAAAAATCTTAAATAAAATCTTAGTAAAACAATTACAACAAGTTTTCACTAGGATAATACATTAAGAACAAGTAGGATTTATTCCAGGAATGCAGGGTTGGTTCAATATTAGGAAAACTCTTAGTATACTCAATTATATCAACAACAAACCTATCAGAAATCATATAATCATATCAATAGATGCTGAAAAAGCTTTTGACAAAATACAGCATCAATTCTTATTAAAAACTCTAGAGAGTATAGGAATAAATGGACTGTTCCTTAAAATAATTAGCAATATCTATCTGAAACCATCAACAAGCATTATATTCAATGGGGAGTGGCTAGAGGCATTCCCCATAAGATCAGGGGTGAAACAAGGGTGCCCATTATCACCACTACTATTCAATATTGTATTAGAAATGTTAACATCAACAATTAGAGAAGAAAAAGAAATTGAAGGAATTAGAATTGGGAAGGAAGAGACATAACTTTCACTCTTTGCAGATGACATGCTGGTCTACCTAGAAAATCCCAAGAAATCATCCAAAAAACTACTGGAAACAATTAGCAATTTTAGCAAAGTTGCAGGTTATAAAATAAACCCTCATAAATCCTCAACTCTTCTATATATGTCTAGCAAGATACAGCAGGAAGATCTAGAAAGAGAAATCCCATTCAAAGTAACCTCAGACAGTATAAAATACTTGGGAGTCTATTTGCCAAGACAGACTCAGAAGCTTTTTGAAAACAATTATAAAACACTTCTCACCCAATTTAAATCAGATTTAAATAACTGGGCAAATATCAACTGCTCATGGATAGGTAGAGCTAATATAATAAAAATGACAATTCTACCAAAACTATACTATCTGTTTAGTGCCCTACCAATCAAAATTCCAAAAATTACTTTAATGAGTTAGAAAAAGTGGTAAGTAAATTCATATGGAGAAATAAAAAGTCAAGAATTGCCAGAAGCTTAATGAAAAAAAGAGCAAAAGAAGGTGGCTTAGCCCTACCTGATCTAAAATTATATTATAAAGCATCAGTCATCAAAACTGTTTAATATTGGCTAAGAAATAGAGTGGTGGACCAGTGGAATAGACTAGGTGTAAAAACAGAAGATGATTACAGTAATCTGCTGTTTGATAAACCCAAAGAGTCCAGCCATTGGGATAAAAACTCCCTTTTTGATAAAAACTGCTGGGATAATTGGAAGTTAGTATGGAAGAAACTTAGATTAGACCAACACCTCACACCCTTTACCAAGATAAGATCCAAATGGTTACAGGACTTAGACATAAAAAACAATACTATAAGCAAATTAGAAGATCAAGGACTAGTTTACCTGTCAGATCTGTGGAAAGGGGAGCAGTTTATCACTAAGGAAGAGTTGGAGAACATCACCAAAACCCAATTAGATGATTTCGATTCCATTAAATTAAAAAGCTTTTGCACAGATAAAACCAATGTAACCAAGATCAAAAGAAATGTAGTAAATTGGGAAACAATCTTTACAACTAATGATTCTGACAAAGGACTCATTTCTAAAATATACAGAGAACTGAGTCATATTTTTAAAACAAAAAGCCATTCCCAATTGACAAATGGTCAAAGGATATGCAAAGGTAATTTACAGATGAGGAGATCAAAGCAATCCATAGCCATATGAAAAAAATGCTCTAAATGATTAATTATTTGAGAAATGCAAATTAAAGCTTCTCTGAGGTAGCACCTCACACCTCTCAGATTGGCCAATAGGAACAGAAAGGATCATGATCATTGTTGGAAGGGTTGTGGGAAATCTGGTACACTATTTACACTGTTGGTGGAGCGGTGCACTCATCCAACCCTTCTGGAGAGCTATTTGGAACTACACCCAAAGGGCAACAAAAATGTGCATACCCTTTGACCCAGCAATGCCACTACTGGGTTTATATCCTGAAGAGATTATGAAAAAGGGTAAAAACATTACTTGTACAAAAATATTCATAGCAGCCCTGTTTGTGGTGGCAAAGAATTAGAAATCAAGTAAATGTCCTTTAGTTGGGGAATGGCTTAGCAAACTGTGGTATATGTAAGTCATGGAACACTATTGTTCTATTAGAAACCAGGAGGGAAGGGATTTCAGGGAAGCCTGGAGGGATTTTCATGAACTGATGCTGAGTGAGATGAACAGAACCAGAAAAACACTGTACACCCTAACAGCAACATGGGGGTGACGTTCAACCTTGAAGGACTCACTCATTCCATCAGTGCAACAATTGGGAACAATTTTGGGCTGTCTGCAAAGGAGAGTGCCATCTGTATCCACATAAGGAGCTGTGGAGTTTGAACAAAGTTCAAGGACTATTCCCTTTAATTTACAAAAAAAACAGATATCTTATTGTCTGATCTTGTTACCTCTTAGACTTCTTGTCTCTTTTTTTTAAGGATATGATTTCTCTCTCATCACACCCAATTTGGATCAAAGTACAACATGGAAACAAAGTAAAGACTGACAGATTGCTTTCCATGGGGGGGGGGGAGTAAGATTGGGGGGGGATTGTAAAACTCAAATAATATCTTTAATAAAAATAAATTTAAAAGAAAGAAATGACCAGAACTGAACAGAAAGTTTGACTCAGGTGAAGCACAGAGAGTGGAGAAGATGGGTAAATTATGAGGAATTTAATGATGATGAACTGCATGTATTCCTGCATGGAAAAATGATACTGATAATATTTATATGAACCTTCTCATTTAACAGAGCGAGTAGAAGGAGCTTGTATAGATGAAGCACAGGAGAGAGCTGAATTTGAAGATATAATATATGGAAAAAATGGAGTCAATGGGTAAAAGGGAAATGTACTGGGAATAAGAGATAGGAGAGGTGGAATAGGCTAAGATATTTCATATAAAAGATATTTTCTTTTCAATGAGCTTTTGCAATGGCATGGAAGGGGGAAAGGTAAGGGGGAATGAGGGAACCTTCACTCTTATCAGAACTGGCTCAGAGAGGAAACAGCATCCATACTCAATAGGGTATAGACATCTAGAGTTAAAAGGAGAGAAGGGGGAAAGGGGAAAGGGGAGGATGTGGGTGATAGAAGAGAGGGTAGATCATAGGAGAGGATAGTCAAATATAATACATTTTCATTTTTAGTTTTTTTTGTTTGGTTTTTTTAGATTTTTCAAGGCAATGGGAGTTAAGCGGCTTGCCCAAAGCCACACAGCTAGGTAATTATTAAATGTCTGAGGTCAGATTTGAACCCAGGTACTCCTGACTCCAAGGCCTGTGCTCTATTCACTACGCCACCTAGCCACCCCTCTTTTTTAGTTTTTGCAAGGTGCTGGGATTGGGTGACCTGTTGGGAACCACAGGTTAGGGTGGGTGCTTAGCCTTAGGGGTGGTATGTGGGCTTGGGGCCTCTTAGCTCCAGTGTCTTTGCTCTGTCTGCTGCACCACTCAGCTACCCTACAGCACATTTATAAGAGGGACAGAGTGAAAGGAGAGAGAAAATATAATAAAGGCTAGTGGTGGTGGTGGTGGGGGATTACAATCAGCAACAGCAACTGTGGAAAAATAGGGAAGTAACTTCTGTGATGGACTTATGATAAAGAATGTGATCTACCCAAGACAGAGCTGATGGTATCAGAACACAGACTGAAACACATTTTTGCTCCTTCTTTTCCTTTATTTCTCATGAGATTTTATATTTTTTTGTAGGGGAAGGGGTATTATGCTTACTCTTAAACAAGAATATTTTATTATTGTATAAATAGAAAAAAATAAAGAAGACTTCTCAGGTCCCTCCAAAAAAAAATCACAGAAGTGAAGGACAATCTGGAAGAGGAGAAGCAAAAATGAAATAATATTAAAAGAATTGATTTAAAAGACAACTTGGGTGTTTTTATATCTTCCAGAAAGTCAAAAAATCTGAACACTATGAAGCACATTAAAATACATAAAGCTTGCCCAGACTTGTGAACACAGGAAATAAATTACCAATAGAAAGAATCCACAGATAATCTCTAGAAAAGGAAAAACAAAAAACCCTATGCTCTGAATACCAAGGCACATAATGGTTAAATTAAACAATTTACTGACAAACAACAAATTCTGCAAGTGATCATAAAAAAGACCTTCATATAAAGGAAAGAAAATTCAAATGATACAAAGCTATCCTGTACTCACCTTAAATCAAAGGAGGAAATAAGCCCTGAAAAGCAAAGGACCTCAAGATGCAACTCAAAGCAATATATTCTGCAAACCTGAGCCTAACCATCAATGAAAAAACAAAACTTTTTAATTAAGAGAAATTTGAAGAATTCAAATAAAGAAAACAAGACCTGAACAAATAATTTCTTTGAAAATACTCTAGACAACAGAAAGAGTAACAAAAAAGTAAACAAATATAGCAAAAAAGGAAGATACAGATAATAAAATAAATTTCCCTAGAAAAAGACAATTAAAAAACCACACACACATACACACACACAGACACACAAACACACACACACACACACACACACACACACACACACACATAATCAAGAAGAGCAACAAAATAATAGCAGAAGGACCATTCCAAAAAGTACACAAGGTAATAAGGAGACAAACCCCCTCCTACAAGCAATTATTTTTTTTTTTTTGATAGGACTAAACTATAGAATGGGAAGGCATGTTAAAATGGAGAGGGGAAAATGAAGAAAGAGTTGATGTATCCTAATCAAGTCAAAAGTTTAAAAGTAAAGATAAAAAACTCTTTTTACACTTTTTCCTTCCCTCCTTCCCTTCTCCCCTTCTCTCTTCAAAAAAGAGGGCCTATAGGAAAATGGGTGAAGAGGCAAAAGAAGGGATTGAAATAGGAGGGAAAAGAGGAGAAATTCTAGTTTCCATGGTAGGAGGAGGTCCCACTGAAGAATCTTCCCTTGGGAAGACGAGAAATATTCTATAAATAGATTCTACAATGGTTATGTTCTGTAGGGATCTACTGATTAGAGAGACTACTCAACCTTCCTTAGGAAAAGGAAAATAAAATCTTTTGGGGGCTACTGACAGCTAGAAAACTTTGAGGGCATGCATTCAAAGAGATTTCATAACAAATGAGAACAAAAATGACAGCAGGGAGGACAACAGGTTGGTAATGAACTACAAATACCTTGGTATATAAATTTACTTAACTGGGCAACCTTGGGCAAGTTACATAATCCTACTGCCTTGGAAAAAAAAAGAAATTTTTAAATTTTCAGTGAATCATCTATCCCTCAGAAATTGGCAACTGCAAAAAACTCAGGAATTGATTTATCATTTTGGTGATTGTCTCAATTTAACAAAGTGTTAATAATAGGATTAAGCCTAAAAATGGACACACATACATTTAAAAAAATTTGAGTATTAAACATTTACTGACATACCCTTTTATGTCTCTATAGACATTTCTTGAATTACAAGAGGATTTAGAGATTAAGATAACAATGGCAGAGGTCTTCATGTGCTTTTAGTTTTAGAAAAATTTAACAGAAAGATAAAAGGAGAATCACAGAATCGAAAATATTGGAGAAACTAGAACTAAAAGACTTAAGGTGTTTCTAAATGAGAATGTTAAAGAATATGCATATTCCTCAACATCACATGAAACTTTTACAAAAATTGATACCTTATTAGGATACTATTTCTTCCATATTAAGAAAATAGCAGAAAAATGGGGAATAGTGTTCCAGCAGAAGTGGTTGGGAAACTTAAAATTTCTTCATGAAGCAAGGGCTTTGAAGTGCTGCAGACAGGGCTAGCAATGAGACCAGCAAACCTGTAGAGCTCTAGTCTGGGGGGTATGATGGAGATAGCACTAACCGGTTTTTAAGAGTAAATTATTGGGACAGCTAGTTGGCACAGTAGATAGAGCACTGGCCTTGGAGTGAGGAGTACCTGAGTTCAAATTTGACCTCAGATACTTAATAATTACCTAGCTGTGTGGCCTTGGGCAAGCCACTTAACCCTGTTGCCTTGCAAAAAAAAAAAGAACTAAACTAAAAAAGAAAGAGTAAATTATTGGGGCTGCTAAGTGGTGCAGTGAGCACTGGCCCTGGAGTCAGGGGGACTTGAGTTCAGATTCAGCCTCAAACACTTAATCTTATCTTCCTGTATAACCCTCAGCAAATCACAAATCACTTAACCCTTTGCTTCAGTTTTCTCATCCTTAAAATAAACTAGAGAAGGAAATGGTAAACTACTCCTGCATCTTTGTTAAGAAACCCCAGATGGGGTGACAAAGAGAAAAAAAAAATTAAAATGGCTGAATCATATATATATATATATATATATATATATATATATATATATGATAATATTGATTTTGTTTTTTTTCTAAGTCAATATGTGGCCTGTAGGTATCTGTGTGTGTATATATATATATATATATATATATATATATATATATATATATATATTTTAGTAGCCAGTTTCTTTGAATTTGATGCTATTGCTATACAAACTTTATTTCATTTTAGTCTCACTATATCAGAGCTGTGGAATACAGGGATGGCATCAATGGGTAGTAATGGGAAGCAATGACAAGTGACGATGGAAACAAAGAATGATGAATGAACAGGACATGGAGGGAAACATTGATATAAAGTAATCAAATCCCACAATTCTTTTTTGGATCCCTATTCAATGAAATACTTCAAGTCACGGAGTATATGCAAGGTACTACATAAAAGTATTTCTTTATACTGTTTCCATAAAAGTTTGTTGGACTGAATTGAATTCTCACTTATTTTTTGCAAGGCAATGGAGTTAAGTGATTTACCCAAGGTCACACAGCTAGGTAATTAGTAAGTGTCTAAGGCCATATTTGAACTCAGGACCCTGATTCCAGGGCTGGTACTCTATTCATTGTACCACCTAACTGCCCCTTGAATTGTATTCTCAATAGGGATACCTGAAAACTAGACAACTGCCCACTTATGCACACAACAGAATAAAAAATTCATATATGCTTTTCAGTTGCATATCTAAAACTGCATTGTGAAATGTTTGGTGTTTAAATTATGTTGGCGACAAAGCTCTGGAAAATAATCTAGATCCAAATTAATTTGATTAGAATATCTATAACCTGAGAGGAAGAGGAAGAATCAAACTATGAAAGATAACAATTTAATTTCAAAGTAAGCTAATGATGATCTGATTTTAAGTGTCATCTCTGACATATATTGGTTATAACCCTGAACAAATAAATTCTTCAATTCTATAAATGGTGGAATCATTGTGGTTTGCATTCGAAAAGAAAGTTTGCTCAGTAGGAATTTTCAGAAACAAAGAAATCAGAGGTCTTGCTTAAAAAATTAAAAATCAACAAGTTACCAATGTTTGACTCCCATAGATACATTGTAATGGACTACTCAATAACAGATTGTTTTAGGCATAAATTTCAGGTCTTAATAATAATAATAATAATAATAATAATAATAATAATAATAATAAAAAGAAGAAGAAGAAGAAGAAGAAGAAGAAGAACTAACATAGGTGGTACAGTAGATAGAGGATTAGGCCTGAAGTTAGCAAAATATGAGTTCAAATTCAGCCTCAAACACTGCCTAGTTGTGTGACCCTGGACAAGTCACTTAACCCTGTCTACCTCAGTTTCCTTAGCTATAAAATTAGTTGGAGAAGGAAATGGCAAACCACCTTAATGTCCTTGTCATTTCATCCTCTAAATAACATAGGAAGGTAAGGGTCATTATTATCCTCATTTCACAGCTGAGGAAACTGGGGTGACTTAACTAGGGTCACAAATTTAATACATATCTGAGACCACATTTGAACTCAGGTCTTCCAGTCTCCAGGCTCAGCATCCTATCCACTGGACTACCTAGCTGCCTCTCTCTCACACTAAGAATCTTCATGGCATTTAAATACAAGTCCTCCAGATGTCTTTTTTTTTTCTTTTCCAGGTCTACAGAACTACCAGATCATATACAAGTAACATTTTTGGGTTTCTGCAAAAAATTCAGATATTTTGAATCATCAGAGACACAACCTTTTCAACATGGGGTGGTTTTAATTGTTTAACATTTCTCATATTTCTTATTTCTCTGATGCTTTTGTCAATGTATTGTTAAAATAGGTCTTGTTCCATTTGACAGATGTGGAAAATGTCTCAAAGCAGGAAAGGGACATGTATGTGTGTGTCTAGGATCATCCTGTTTGTAGAGCTAGAGCTAGAACAAGCTTCAAGAGTTCTGTTTTATTTTGCTTCTCTGAAAAGTCAAAACTAAGATTCCATATTTCAAAAACAGTCACTAGAAGCACTGGTACAACCCAAGTTTCCAACTACCATCAGTCATGAGAATGGAACCATTTAGAATCTTCTTTTGCAGATGCCACTGGGGGTATTACCTAAATTTAAAAACCTTGTAAAATTCCCCAGTGAAATTCCTTTTATTAGCAGCTTGTCAAGAAATGATAGAACTGACTTTAGTTTGTTTGTCTTTAGACTAGTGGAAAACCAAGAGTAATAGAGAAAGGCTATTTCCATATTTAACAGCAGATGAAACCATTTATAAGGCACTCATTCACTCACCCACACACCACCTGCTCCTTCTCCCAATTACAGAGGGAGAACAGAGTAGAGAGGGAATGTTCTTGGAACTAAGTCTCTTCTATCTTTCTCATTTCTGTGGTGGAGGGGGGGGTGATGCTTCAGTAAAGTTTATACACATGTGCTGGGGAAAAAACAAAGTAAAATAAAACATTTTCATAGTCTTTTGGTCTAATTCTACTCTCTCCTCTTAGAATTCGATGTGTAATTTCCTTTCCTCCAAAGATGAATTTTAAAATATGCAGACTTAGCAGACAGTTAAATTAGTTCTTTAAGTATATTAAGATGATACCAAGATAGGATCTTCTCCTTGAGTAGAGGACCTAAGTGAAGCACTCTGACTAATAATGATGAAAAATGATTTTGCTGAACAAGATCTATACCATAAATAATGAGATGTGACTATGTGAGATGTGATCTCTCAAGCAACCAAATTTAATCAGATTATCTTGAACTGCCTGGGCAGATGCACAGCGAAAATCCTATTGTGACCTCAACCCAATGCTCAAAGAATAGCCTTTCTTAAAGAAAGGAATAGTAGAAAATCTGAAACAACTTTTCCCCTTTCAGAATAGATCCTCCTTAACTATCCTTCTTTGGTAGAAAGTTGAAAGTTTTGATAATCTTATATTCAAAGGGTCAATAATCAGTCCTCAGGGTAATTTGATTCAAATTCTTAGTTTTTTCTAAGCTTCCATTTAAATCAATGTTGAAAAATAAAAAAGTTTGCGTGCCTGTGTGTGTGTGTATAGGTGAGATGGTGAGATGGTGAGTAGTGGATGGAAAGAACCTGTGTGTTTTCCACTATCTTCTTAAAAGTAAAACTATTTCCCCTAGGGGAAAGAGAAAGAAATAACCAATTTTAACTAAATAGTCTGCACTTATTCTGATGCAACAAGTGCCTATTTTGTTCAAGTCACTTTTACTAGTGGTAAATCTAATAATACAGATACAAAACTAGGAAATAGTCACTGTTTTTAAGGAATTTGCAATCTGTTACATTGTAACTATATATTTTATTGGAAACATTCATTCTGGTAGCTTTTTTAATGAAAACTTGAGAAAAGTTACTTGAGTTTCATAGACAAGACTTCAGAGCTGTTTCCATATCAAAGAAGAATTTTCATTTTAAATTCCCTCCCACCATTATTCCTCTGTGATTGTGGATAAAACAATGGCTCTGAATTTTGGGGACCTGAGTTCAATCCTGATTTGGTCACTTATGACTGATTATGACAGGCAATTCACTTCACCTCTATAGCCCTCAGTTTCTTTATGTGTAAAATGAGAGGGTTGGACAAGATGATCTTTAAGATTCCTTTCCAGTTATAAGTTTAAGATGATCCTATGACTTACCCAAGGTGAAATCAGAAAAGCTGAGAATTCAGTCAACTACTCTTCACTATTTGTTCTAGCCCAGGCTTCCCTAACCTAAGACTATAGGCATTAGCCACATTTTCAGGACTTCTGCAAGTTTAGCCTCTCTGAACAAGCAAAAAACCCCAAGAAATTGTGTATGTAATTCCCTATGTAGCAATTAAGCAATTACAAGCACAATTGGCCATTTGTGCTTTTTAAATAGGATGCAAATGGTTGATTGTGGGTGCAATTCGATAGCACATGCTCCTTTGTATCTACAGTTTTTCCTCCATGCAAAAGAGGAAGAAGACTTACAGTTTGAAACTCTAGCCTCTAACATGAGCATTTATCATTCTCCTCTATCACTTCTTTATTTTAAAGGTTCCTCCTAGAGAGAAATTTCTAAACTTAAAAAGTAGATTTAGATACAAGAAACCACACAAAAAAGATGACCCCAGCATTGCCTTTCAAAGCCTTTGAACACTATAGTTTTGAAAGAAACAGAAGAAGGAGGAGGAGGAGGAGGAGGAAGAGAAGAAGAAGAAGAAGAAGAAGAAGAAGAAGAAGAAGAAGAAGAAGAAGAAGAAGAAGAAGAAGAAGAAGAAGAAGAAGAAGAAGGTTGAATTGTTTCTAAGTAGTCATTAGCACCTAGGCCAATTTTCAGATTGTTGCTGGGATCTTAAAAGCTTGATGTTAACAAATGGTCATCCTCATCTTTCATGAATATATCAACCAAGTACATGCTGCCACCTCCTGGCAGAGTTTACCTAGAGACAAAGACTTGAAACATTCATAAGCCAGTAGTGGGAGTCGTTTTGTTTTGTTGTTTCTGGGGAGATCAGTTGTCTTTGAGTTGGGGAGGGTGTGGGGTAATTAGTCCTGAAGGAAATTCCAAGATGACAGATTTAAATCAAGGCAAACCCAGAGTAACAAATATTGTGGTACAGGACAAAATAGGTAGAAGTTACAGCGAAGAAAAGCAGATTAGTCAGTTGATTTAAGAATCTCAGTGTTATTGATTCTGAGTCTTTGGGCATGTCACTTTACTAATTTATGCCTCAGTTTCCCCATTTGTAAAATGAGGAGGCTGAACTAGATGAATTCTAAATTCTATTATCTTATGATTATGGAGAAGGCAAGTTGGTTCTAGGGTTTCAGGGCAGTCTGGATTATTCTGCTAATCATTTTGGGTTTTTTTTTTTTACTGAAAATTAAGAGTATTTGGGGATACAGAAAAAGCAATATAGACAGAGTGGGGGACACTGGATGAAAGGGAGGATTCAGAGACAGAGAATCCTGTTTCGAATCCCACATTTTTGTCACTTCCTACCTTTATGACCTCTGAAAAGTTTTTCTTCTCTCCAAACCTGTTTCCTAATCTCGAGGGATTGGATCAGAGAGCCACTATGGTCATCTTTCAGTTTTAAATCTACAATACTCTGCTCTTGCTTTTGGGGCACTCACAGGGGTTTATTTTTTTCATGTTGAGTTGTCAGTTGAAATTGTTCCTTTTAATTACACCCAAAGGGCAACAAAAATGTGCATGCCCTTTGATCCAGAAATACCACTACTGGGTCTATACCCTGAAGAGATTATGAAAAAGGGTGAAAATATCACTTGTACAAAAATATTCATAACAGCCCTGTTTGTGGTGGCAAAGAATTGCAAATTAAGTAAATGTCCTTCAATTGGGAGATGCTTAGCAAACTGTGGTATATGTACATCATGGAATACTATTGTTCTATTAGAAATCAGGAGGGATGGGAATTCAGGGAAGTCTGGAAGGATTTGAATGAACTGATGCTGAGTGAGATGAACAGAACCAAAAAAACAATGTACACCCTAACAGCAACATGGGAGTGATGTTCAACCTTGATGGACTTGCTCATTCCATCAGTGCAACAATCAGGGACAATTTGGGGTTCTCTGCAATGGAGAATACCATCTGTATCCAGAGAAAGAATCGTGGAGTTTAAACAAAGACCAAAGACTATTACCTTTAACTTAGGAAAAAACCTGTTATCTTCTTATGTAATTCTGCCATGTCTTATACTTTATTTTTCTTCCTTAAGGATATGATTTCTCTCTCATCACATTCAATTTAGATCAACATATACCATGGAAATAATGTAAAGACTAATAGATTGCCTTCTTGGCGGGGGGGGGGGGGGGAAGCAAGATTAGGGGCAAAATTGTAAAACTCAAAATAAATAAAATCTTTCTTGAATAAAAAAAAGAAATTCTTGATATTTTGTTCCTCCAAATTAAATTAGCTATAGTTCTGAAAATCAATCAGTAAGTATCTTTTGAGCATCCATTATTAAGTGCTTGGCACTGTCTTAAGATCTGGGAATACCAAAATGCAACAAAAGATGATACCTGACCTCCAGGAGTTGACGATCTAATGGAGAAAACATGCAAACAAATATGTACTAACAAGTTATCTACAGGATATATATGTTAGATTTCATTTGAAAATTTTTCTTGATCAATTTTGATCATCAGGCTATAATTGCTTTTGTATTGATTTGTCCTAATGTAGTTTTCTTGGAAATCCTGGTGAGGAAACTTCTACCACTGAAGATTGTCACTTGCCCTAAACTTTGTCTTTAAAGAACTACCTGGGGGCAATGAGAGATTACCTGAATTGCCTTCAGGTGGTTGGAATTTCAATTCAGACCTTTCTGACTGAGAGACCAGAGCCTATCTATTTAAGTCATACTGACTCATTCTGTTATTTATATGAACAATTGTGGTAATTATGTTTCTAATGATGAACTACTTTTATATCACTGTTTAAAATAAAATCAAGAACTAATGAATCATTTTTGAAGATGTTATTGTAGTCTCTTTTCTAAAATTTAATTTATAAATTTTTACATTTGTTAGGTATGTTAATCAATGGTTGCCTGTGTCATACATCCCTGGTTTGGGTGTTAGGACTATATTTGGCTCATAAAGTTTAGTAGAGTGCCTTCCTCTGCTAATATTGAAAATGATTTTTGTAACAAAACCATATATACATATATATATACATATAGATAAATATATTAAATAAATTATATACAAAGCTCTCCTGAAAAAAAAAAGAAATTCTTCCTTTTAGGCTGAGACCACAGGCACTAGTTCTCCTTCATCTCTAGGTTTATTGCTCTGGGGTTGTTTGTCTCCTCAGTAGGAGAGCTGACATCCTAAAAGAAGAGGCCACAAGGACATAGATATTTGTCTATAACTATACAAATAATAAATATGTTTCTAGCCTCTTTCAGGAGGAATAGGGACAAGGGCTAGTTGTCCATCTCATTACCTAGGCCATAGACCCCATGGTGACCACATCCAGGTGGCTGCCAGTGCAGAGGCATTCAACAAACTTGAGTTTGACTATGACTGTCAATTTTACAAAGTGTTTCTTTAGTGACTGAACAAGGATCCTGACATAGAGATGTTCATTCTTGGACATAACCTTGTGAGGTCAAGAAATTGGATATGCTGGGTCAATTGTTTGGAGTTATTTGGTAGCTAGGGGATTTTCTCTGTTAGAAAAGATTACTTCTGAAAAGGGGCTCAAGCTGAATCTTGTTGTGGCTATACAGAAATAAAGGACCAGAAGTTGTTTGGACAGTACAGAGTAAATATGAAAGGTAATAATATCATTTTAACAATGAGAGAATGCAGTGATCTAGCCCTTTGGGACCATCAGTATTCGTATTATTGGATATGAGAGCTTCTCCATATTAGTATGGGGCTCTGGGTCTTCTACCAAGTCAGTCAGTAATTTCAGTTGGTTGGAGACTTGGGACTCGTTTTGAAGTACAGCTGATACCAAATGAGAACTCACATGGTTGTCTCAAAAATCACATATATCCATCTCAAGGTCAACATTTAGTCATTTAAGATTCAGAAAAGAAATACAAAACATGAAAGGTACACAAAGACCCATATTCAACCTTGCTAGCCAAGCCCTCTCTGTTTTAACTACCACACGGGAATAGTCAATAGACTATTTGGGTGAAAAAGGAACTTTCTTCAGGGAAAATACCAGATGTATATGATGCCACCTGGATGGTCAAAGGCAGAGAGAGAACAAGGACTATAATTTCCTTTAAAAAGTTCACTGTGTCATTGACTTTTCTTGAACTAAGAAGGATGTTGTCATTGTTTTAAATATCCAGAGTATCTTTCAACCCTGACTCACATATGACAGGCTGGAAGCAGCCTCTCCCATAGCCAGGATACTTCTCCTCCTCCAGCTTACAGGGTACACTGAGGAGTTTGAGAATGTCTCTTCTCTACTGCTATTCACTCAAGGCCTCACAGACTATGCTCTGCCAATCTTAGGGTGTAGTGACTAGCATCCCAGCTCCATTTAATCACTTAACATTATTCAAGAAAGATATTGTTTTAGGCATATATTTACCAGAAACAATTTTATTTAGTTAAACATTATTTTAAATTTAGCTTAGTGATCAAAGTATCCAAGATGACATAGTATACCCATGTCCTTGGAAATCTGTTTCTTTGTTCAAAGAATATTTGACTCCATAGTTAATGAAAAAGATTATAATATATGAAAAGACAACTTTGACTTGATATTCCAAAATCCATTATTCAATAATTTCCTTACCTATTCTCCCCAAGGACTAAAACAAAGGGGAAAAAAAAAGAAAAGGAAACTTTCTACCTGTGATCAATATATTATCACTGTAAACAGAAAGAAGACACTACCCTCTGGTAGATGATGGTCCCAATTACTTCAGGGGGGAAGAGAGGCAATGATCTGATCTAATCAAGAATTAAGTTTAGGGGTGGCTAGGTGTCGCTGTGGATAAAGCACTGGCCCTGGAGTTAGGAGTACCTGGGTTCAAATCTGGTCTCAGACACTTAATAATTACCTAGCTGTGTGGCCTTGGGCAAGCCACTTAACCCCATTTGCCTTGAAAAAACCTAAAAAAAAAAATAAGTTTGTTTTTTTCCAACCTTGATCCATTTTCTAGGACATTAGTCTTTGTAATTTACTCCCATTTTCTATTAAAACATTTGTTTATTTTTTCCTATGAAGTTCACATTCAAATGTAGTGTGACTTCTTTTCTTTAAAAATATATTTTATTTTTTTTACAATTACATATACAAAATTTTATCATTGAGAAAACAAACATTCACACATTGTTGATGGAGTTGTGGACTGATCCAACCTTTCTGGAAAGCAATTTGGAACTATGCCCAAAGGTCAATAAATACTATTACTAGGTCTGTATCCCAACGAGATCATAAAAAGGGGAAAAACCCATATGTACAAAAATATTTATAGTAGCTCTTTTTTTGTGGTTGCAAAGAAATGAAAACTGAGGGAATGTCCATCAGTTGGAGAATGGCTAAAGAAGGTGTGGCATGTGAATGAAATTGTGCTTTAAAAAAATGAACTGGCAGATTTCAGAAAAAACCTGGAAAGACTTACATGAACTGATGCTGAGTGAAGTGAGCAGAATATTGCACACATAAACAGCAATATTGTGGAATCAACTGTAATGGACTTACTCTTTTCAGCAGTACAATGATCAAAGACAAGTCTAAAGGATTTGTGATAGAAAATACCATCCACATTCAGAGAAGGAACCGTAGAGTCTGAAAGCAGACAAAAGCAAACTATTTTTCATTTTTAAAATTTTTTTCCTCTCATGAATTTTTCCCCTTTATCTGGTCCTTTTCATGATATGATTAATATGGAAATATGTTTAACATAATTATACATGTATAAACTATATTAGATTGCTCACTGTCTTGGGGAGGAAAAAGAAAAGGGAGGAAAAGAGAAAAATGTAGAACTTAAAGCCTTTCCAAAAAATGAATGTTAAAAACTCTCTTTGCATGAAGTTGAGAAAATAAATAAATGTTTTAGTAATAAAAACATTTTATCATTCATTTTAAAAAATTTGAGTTCCAAATTCTCTATTTCCCCCTCATCAAGAAGGCAAGCAGTTTGATGTTATACATATGAAATCACTTAAAACATATTTCCACATTAGTCGTGTTATAAAAGAAAACAAAGACAAAAAAAATTCAAGATCTGCATAATAGCCTACATTCAGATTTCATCAGTTCTTTCTCCAAAAGTGTATAGCATTTTTTCATTATAAATTCTTCAGAATTGTGTTAGATTGTTGAATTTCTGAGAGTGGCTGTCATTCACAGTTGATTACTGTATAATATTGCTATTACTGTGTTCAGTGTATTCCTGGTTCTGCTCTTCATTTTGTACCAATTCATGTGAGTCTAAGTTTTTCTGAAAGTATCCTGCTCACCATTTCTTTTAACCTAAAAGAATTCTATCACAATAACATGCCATAAATTATTTAGTCATTCACCAATTGATGGTCACCCCCTCATATTCTAATTCTTTGCCATCACAAAAAAAGCTGCTATAAATATTTTTTGTACTAATAGATCTTTTTCCTTTTTTAAAAGAAAAATCTCTTTGGGATACAGACCTATTAGTGGCATTGATGAATCAAAATGTATAGACAGATTTATACCTCTTTTGTCATAGTTTCAAACTGCTTTTCAGAATGGTTATATCAGTTTACAACTTCATCAACAATGCATTAGTGTCCCAGTTTTCCCAGATTCCCTCAACAGATTTCATCTTCATTTATTTTTAGGTTTTTGCAAGGCAAATGGGGTTAAGTGGCTTGCCCAAGGCCACACAGCTAGGTAATTATAACGTGTCTCAGACTGGATTTGAACCCAGGTACTCCTGACTCCAGGGCCGGTGCTTTATCCACTATGCCACCTAGCCGCCCTTCATCTTCATTTTTTGCCATAGTCAATTTGATAGGTATAAGAATCCAGTGTTGTTTTAATTTGCATTTCTCTAATCATTAGTGATTTAGAGCATTTTTTATATGGCTATAGATAGTTTTGATTTTTTTAAATCAGAAAACTGTACATATTCTTTGACCATTTATCAATTGGGGGAATGACTTGTATCCTTTTTAAGTATTTTTCTAATTACATGTAAAAACAATTTTAACATTAGTTTTTTTGAAACATTTGAGTTTATGTGCAGTCATATAAAAAATGATTCCATATTTATCATGTGGTGAAAGAATACACAGAACAGGGAGCAGCTAGGTGGCAGAGTGGATAGAGTACTGTTCCTGCAGTCAGGAGGAACTGAGCTCAAATCCGACATCACACCCAGCTGTGTGACCTTGGGCAAGTCACTTAACCCCATTACCTTGAAAAAACACAAAAACAAAAGTATTTTGCTTCTGACCACTGCCTCATCCAATCTTCCCTTCCTTCTATCATTCCTCCCTTTTCTTATTCCCTTTCCTTCCTACTTCCCTGCATAATAAGATAGATTTCTATACTTGAGTGTGTATGTTATTCCCTCTTTGATCCAATTCCAGTGAGAGTAAATTCAAGGATTGCCTACAACCCCTCCCCCCACCTTCCTCCACTATAAAAGCTCTTTCACACCTCTTTTATATGAGATAATTTATCCAATTCTATCTCTCTCTTTCCCCCTCTCTCAATGCAGGCCTTTATCTTATCCCTTCCTTTTACTTTTTTGACTATCATCCCTTCACAGCCAACTCACACCCATGTCCTTTGTCTATGTATATTCCTCCTTTGCTGTAATAACGATTAAGTTCTTAGAAATAACAAGCACTTCTTCCCATGAAGAAATATAAATAGTTTAAACTTACTGAATACCCTATGGTTTCCCGTTTACATTTTTATGCTTCTCTTAAATCTTGCATTTGTAAGTCAGATTTTCTATATAGCTAGAGTCTTTTCATCTGGAATGGTTGAAAGTCCTCCCACCTGAAGGATTATATTCAGTTTTACTGGGTATATGATTCTTACTTGCAATCCTAGCTGTTTTTGCCCTCCAGAATATCATATTCTAGACCCTCTGATACTTTAATGTAGAAGTTTTCCAATCTTAAGGGATCCTGATTGTGGCTCCATATTTGACTTGCTTCTTTTTAGCTGTTTTCAATATTTCTTCCTTGCTCTGGAAGCTCTGGAATTTGACTATAATATTCCTGATAGTTTTCATCTTTCAGGAGGTGATCAGAGTATTCTTTTAATTTCTATTTTACCCACTGGTTCTAGGATATCAGGGAAGTTTTCCCTTAATAATTTTTTTTTTGTGAGGCAATGGGGTTAAGTGGCTTGCCCAAGGCCACACAGCTAGGTAATTATTAAGTGTCTGAGGCCAGATTTGAACTCAGGTACTCCTGACTCCAGGGCTGGTGCTCTATCCACCTAGCTGCCCCTCCTTTATAGTTTCTTGAAAGATGATGTCTGGGTGCTTTTTTTTTTAATGTGACTTTCAGGTAGTACAAAAATTCTTAAATTTTTTTCTCCTTGAACTATTTTCCAGATCAGTTATTTTTCCAGTGAGATAATTCACATTTTCTTCTATTTGTTCATTCTTTGGCTTTTGTTTTATCATTTCTTAATGCTTCATGGCATCATTAATTGTCATTTGTCCAATTCTAATTTATAAGGAGTTATTTTCTTCAATGAGCTTTTGTACCTCCTTTTCCATTTGGCCAATTCTGCTTTTAAGGAATATTTTTCATTAGTGGATTTTTATGCATCTTTCTCCATTTGGCCAATTCTGGTTTTTAAGGATATTTCTTTTCTTTTTTTCTTTTTGGTTTATTTATTTACTTTATATTATTAAAATAATCTTGTTGTGAAAGCAATCATAAACCCTCCTCCCCCCTCAGAAAAATGAGAAACCTCAAGAATAGTGAGAGAAAAAAAAAGTACTTCAGTCTGTGTTCAGATTCCAACAGCTCTGTTTCTGGGATGAGTTGCCTTCCTTATCATAAGTCCACCAGAGAAGTTGCTTCAATATTTTTCCCACAGTTGCTATTACTAGATGTATTTTCCTCCATTGTATTCCTCCTTACTATCATTAATTCCATTGTCTCTCTCATTTCACCCTGTCAGAAGTGTATTGCATCTGAGTACCATCTTCCATCTCTTCTATCACCTATTTTCCCCCTTCCCTCCCCCATTCCCCTTATTCCATCCCTCTCCTCTCATTTTTCTCTAGGTGAAGTATATTTCTATTCCCTATTAAGAATGTATGTTATTTCCTCTCAGCCATTTCTGATGAGAATGAAGGCTCACTCATCCCCCCTCACCTTCCCCCATTCCACTCCATTGAAAAAGCTTTTTCTTGACTCTTAAGTGAAATATCTTAGCCCCTTCTTCCTCTCCTTTCCATTCATCCCAGTACTTTCCTTTATCTCCCATTGACTCCATCTTTTTACTATATTATACCATTATATTCAGCTTCTTCCTGTGCCTTGTCTATATATGCTCCTTCTAACAGCTCTTATAAATGACAAAATTCATATGAGTTGTCAGTATTGTCTTCCCTTGCAGGAATATAAGCAGTTCAACATCAAGTTCCTCATAATTAGTCCTTCTCTTCTACCCCCTCTATGGTTCACCTGAGTAATATACTTGGAGATCAAACTTTCTGTTCAGCTCTAGTTTTTTCAATAGGAAGGTTTGAAAGTTACGTGTTTCATTAAAAATCCATCTTTTCCTCTGAAAGAGCTTATTCATTTTTTCTGGGCAGTTGATTCTTGGTTGTAAACCAAGATCTTTTGCCTGCTGGAATATCATATTCCA
Source organism: Macrotis lagotis (assembly GCF_037893015.1). Lineage (NCBI taxonomy): Eukaryota > Metazoa > Chordata > Mammalia > Peramelemorphia > Peramelidae > Macrotis > Macrotis lagotis. Next base: position 167,772,559 of record NC_133661.1, on the reverse strand, counting down.
AGCCCCATGAGCCCTTAATGTAGATGCTGCCAGATCCTGTGTAATCTTGACTATAGAGTCACAGTAGTTGAATTGTTTGTTTCTGGCATTGTTTTAGTATTTTCTTTTTGACTTAGGAGCTTTGGAATTTAGCTATAATATTCCTAGAAGTTTTTCTTTTAGGATCTCTTTCAGGAGGTGACTTGTGAATTCCCTCAATTTCTATTTTACTTTCTGCTTCTAGGATCTGAGGGCAATTTTGCTGTATTATTATTTTTTTTCAGATTTTTTTATTTAATGTTTTTTATTCTCATTTCATACAAATGGTTTTTTTTACATTAATAAAATATACTTGTTTACAAGTAAACAAAATACCCCTTCCCCCATGAATATAGATAGACTTGCTTGGGTGAAAAAGTAAAGGGGAGAGAAAAAAATTAAAATTAAAAAAAATTATAGTAATAATTGTAGGTATGGCCAGGTGGCACAATGGATGAAGCACCAGCCCTGGAGCCACAAGCACCCGAGTCCATATCCAGCCTCGTAAACCCAATAATCACCCAGCTGTGTGACATGCAAGCCACCCGATCCCCACTGCCCTGCAAAAACCAAAAAGAAGAAAGAAAAAAAAAGACCCAAAATAAAATAAAACAGTAATAATAGTAGGGGTGGCTGGGTGGCAGACAGAGCATTGGCCCTTGAGCCAGGAGCACCTGGGTCCGAATCCAGCCCCAGACACCCAATGATCACCCTGCTATGTGGCCCCAGGCAGGCCACCCAGCCTCACTTGCCCTGCACCCTCCGCCAAATAATAATAACAAAAAATGTGCTTCAGTCTTTGTTCCAACACCATCAACTCTGTCGTGAGTGGATCACATTCTTTATGATAAGTCCATCACAAAAGTTACTTCCATATTTTTCTAACGTTGCCATTGCTGATCGCAACTCCCTCCTTTCTTATTTCTCCACTACCGTGTACTATATTTTCTCTCTCCTTTCACTCTGACTCTGCTGTAGGGTAGCTGAGTGGTGCAGCAGACAGATCCCTGGTCCTGGGGCCAAGAAGCCCTGAGCCCCCATACCACCCCTTAGGCCCAGAATCCACCTGGCCCTATGGTCCTAGGCAGGCCATCCAATCCCAGCCCCTTGAAAGAAGTAAAAAAGAAAATGTGTTATATCTGAACACTGTCCCACCATGGTCCATCCTCTCCTCCTTTATTCACATCCCCACCCCTTCCCCCTGCTCCCCCCTCCTTCTTACTCCAGATGTCTATACCCCATTGAGTATATTTGCTGTTTCCTCTCCTAGCCATCTCTGATGAGAGCAAAGGTTCCCTCATTCCCCCTTGCCTCCCCCCTTCCATATCATTGCAATAGCTCATTGTAATAAAAAAAAATCTTATTATGTGAAATATCTTGGACTATTCCCCCTCTCCTTTTTCTTTCTCCCTTTCCATTTCCCTTTTTTTCCTATTGACTCCATTTTTACACCATATTTTATCTTCAAATTCAGCTTTCTCCTGTGCTTCAACTATAAAAGCTCCCTCTACCTGCTCTATTAACTGAGATGGTTCATATGAATATTATCAGTATCATTTTTCTATACATGCAGTTCATCCTCATCAAGTCCCTCATATTTCCCCCCTCTCCTCCAATCTCCATGCTTCACCTGAGTCCTGTATCTGAAGATCAAACCTTCTGTTCAGCTCTGGCCATTCCAAAAGGAACCTTTGAAATTCCCCTGGTTCATTGAAAGTCCATCTTTTTCCCTGGAAGAGGACATTGAGTTTTGCTGGGTAGTTCATTCTTGGCTGCATTCTAAGCTCTTTTTGCCTTCCGGTATATTGTATTCCAAGCCCTACGAGCTTCCAATGTAGTTGCTGCTAAGTCCTGTGTGATCCTGACTGCAGCTCCACGATATTTGAACTGTGTCCTTCTGGCTGCTTGTAATATTTTCTCTTTGACTTGGGAGTTCTGGAACTTGGCTATAATATTCCTTGGGGTTGGTTTTTTGGGATCTCTTTCTTGGGGGGATCGGTGGATTCTCTCCATTTCTATTTTGCCCTCTGCTTCTAGAATATCAGGGTAATTTACCTGTAGTAATTCTTTGAAAATGATGTCAAGGCTCCTTTCCTGATCATGACTTTCAGGTATTCCAATAATTTTTAAATTATCTTTCCTAAGTCTGTTTTCCATATCAGTTGTTTTTTCAATGAGATGTTTCACATTTTCTTCTAATTTTTCATTTTTTTGGTTTTGAAGTATTGATTCCTGATTTCTGGTAAATTCATCAATCTCCCTGAATTCTATTCTTTGTCTGAAGGATTTATTCTCCTCAGAGAGTTTTCTTATCTCTTTTTTCCATCTGACCAATTTTGCTTTTTAAAGCATTCTTCTCCTCAATAACTTTTTGAACTGTTTTGTCCATTTGACCTAAGCTGGTTTTTAGCATGCAATTTTCTTCAGCATTTTTTTGGATTTCCTTGACTAAGCTGCTGACTTCATTTTCATGTTTTTCCTGCATCTCTCTCCTTTCTTTTCCCAGTTTTTCTTCCAACTCCCTCATTTGATTTTCAAAGTCTTTTTTGAGCTCTGTCATAGCCTGAGCCCAATTTCTGTTTTTCTTGGAGTCTTTAGATGCAGGAGCTTGTGCTTCCTCATCTTCAGACTGAGTATTTTGATCTTCTTGGGCTCATTTGCAAAATATTTCTCAATGGTCTTCCTCTTATTTCTTTGCTTGTTCATTTTCCCAGCCTAAGCCTGTTTTTTGGGGGTTGCTTCCTGAGCTTTTGGGACACTCCCACGAGGGTCTCAGTGTGTGAGGCTCTGTCCTCTCTCCTGGTCTGTGAATGACCATAAGTGCCCCCCTCTGCCACGGGGCCGAGGTGGGGGGCCCTGTTGTTCATGGGGGGGCCTAGACTGGGATCAGGATCTGAATGTGGTCAGAGCCCCAGAGTCCTGTTCCAGAGGCAGAGGACAGAGCTCTGCATTCTCTCTTCACTCCCCTCCCTCAGCTCAATGGGTTCATGCCCTGGGGGCTCCTGCTTACCAGCTCCGCCTGCCTCTGTTTCCTGGATTTGGGCTGCCAAAGACCAAGCTGCTGGCTCTGTGCCCTGAGGGCTGGGCTCCACGCGCTCACTCTGGCAGAGGTACCCCGCTGTTCCCCCACTTTGTGCCAGTGTTCCCTGGGGTGCAGCTCAGGAGACTCCCCCACTGCTGTGAGCCTCAGCTCCCAGCACCCTGGGGCTGTCTCCAGGAGGCTGAAGTTCTTTGCCTCTGGTGGGCCACCCCTCTGACGGGCCACCCCTCTGATCCCGGGGAGCAGAGCCCTTCTGCTCTTTTCCAGGTTACCTTGAGTAGGAGAACTGCCTCACTGGGTCCCTTTGTGGGTTCTGTCTCTCGAAAGTTTAGTTAGAGTCCTTAGCTGATGAATTTTATCAGAGAGCTCCTAAGACTCGATCCCTTCATGTCGCCATCTTGGCTCCACCCCTCCACCCCATATTGTTTTTTGAAAAATGAAGTCTAGGTTCTTTTCCTGGTTGTGACTTTCAGGTAGCCCAATAATATTTAAATTATCTCTCTTGGATCTGTTTTTTGAAGTCAGTTGTTTTTTCTAATGAGACATTTCATATTTCCTTCTATTTTTTGTTTTTTTTTATATAGTTTTATTTCTCCCTGATTTCTCACAAAGTCTTTGGCTTCCTTTACTTCCTTTCTTCATTTGAAGGAGTTATTTTCTTCAGAGAGCTTTTTAAAATCTCTTTTTTCAGCTGGTCAATTCTGCTTTTTAAGGCATTCTTCTCTTCATTTGCCTTTTGAGTTGTTTTTTTCCATTTGGCCTAAGCTGGTTTTTTAACATATTATTTTCCTCAGTATTTTTTTTTTTGTATTTCTTTCACCAAGTTGCTGACTTGGTTTTCATGATTTATCTGCATCACTCTCATCTCTCCTCCCAATTTTTCCTCTACCTCCCTTAATTGTTTTTCAAAGTCTTTTTGAGCTCATCCATAGCTTGAGCCCATTTTCTATTTCTCTTGAAGTTTGGGATACAGAAGTTTCTATTTTGTCACCTTCCGAGTATGTGTTTTGGTCTTTCCTGGAACCAAAGTAATTTTCTATGGTCGTGTTCTTCTTTTTCTGTTGTTTCCTCATTTCCTCAGCCTATGACCGTTTTACCACACTTCCAAGGCTTTTTTTTTGGGGGGGGGCAATCTACAAGGACTTTAATTCCTCCAAGGTCTTATGAGAGGCTCTGACTGCTCTCTTGCCTGTGCTCTGGGATGTGGATGACCACAGGCCTTCCTCTGGCCTGGAGCTGTGAGGAGAGTCCCTGCTCCTCCATGGTGGTATGGGGGTCCAAACTGCAACCTGGATAAGTATGTGGGAAAACATCACAGTCCTGCCCCAGGGAGAGCAGAGAGACCTCTGCAGTCTCCTCCAACTCCCTTACCATCTGTTGGCTGAGAGCTCTGGAAGTGCTGAATGGCTCCACTGAGTCCCACCTCAAGTTCTCACTGAAGGGCTGCTCTGAGACTGGCATTCCACTCTGGTGTGGCAGAGTTCTCTCACCACCCCTTCCAGCTGTTCCCCCTGATCCCTGGGCCAAGAGGTTTGGAAACCACCCCCTCTGCCATGGACCCAGTCACCTCCACCTGACCCAGCTGTGCAGCAGTGCTGCGGCTCTTTCTAGTCCCCAGCCCTGGTGAAACAGACCTTTCCTGAAGAACTTCTAAATTGACTTGGACTGGAAAATTGTATCACTCAGTCTTTCTGTGGGTTCTGCCCCTCTAAATTTTGACTAGAGTCATAATTTTATGGCTTTTGGAATTTTAGGGAAAAGAGGTTCTGGGAATTACTGCCTTCACACCACCGTCTTGGCACCATCCCCTGGATTATTTCTTTTCAGAATTTAGTGCCTCTTACTATTTAATATATTTTTGTTTTTAAGGTGTTATTCTCTTCAGTATTTTTGTGCTTACTTCTCCAAGCTGTTGACTCTCTTTTCATGATTTTACTAATTTTTTTCAAGATTTTCCCAATTTTTCTTCTGTGTCTCTTATTTGATTTTTGAAATCCTTTTCTAGAATTATTTGAGGACAGAGGATTGAGACCAATTCAAATTTTTCTTTTGAGGTTTTAGATGTAGTTGCTTTGATATTGTTTGTCTTCTTCTGAATTTGTGTTTTGATCTTCCCTGTCACCATAGTACCTTCTATGGTCAGGTTCTTTTTTATTTTTTTTATTGTTTATTTATTTTTCCAACCTATTTATTGACTTTTAACCTTATGTTAAAGTTGAGCTTTGCTCACAGGGTTATGGAGACACTGTTTTAAGCTTCAGGATTTTTTGTGCTACTGTTTTGTTGTTTTTCTGTGTTGCTGTATTGTAAATTTTCAGTTCTTCCAAGGTGGTATGACTTAAGGAGAGGTGTGGTCATTGTCCTTCTAAACTGTGCTGGGATCTTTGAATGACCACAAGCACTTTCTTCTGCTCTGGGATTTTGACCAAAGTCCCTCCTTTTTCTAGTGCTCTGGGACTTCAACCCAGAACTTCATAAGGACAATGCAACAAAGTCTTTCTCCCAATGACAGCAATCGGTTCTCTTGTAGTCTCTTTCTGATCATTTGTTTGATCCCCTTACCATCTATGAGGTTAGGGCTATGGAAGCTGTGACCTGCTCTTGACTTGCTGAGGCTAGTCCTGTGTTGGATTATATTCCACTCACCCCAGTGAGATAGACCTCTCCTGTCAACATTCTACATTGTCTTTTTTAGGTTTTTTTTTTTTTGCAAGGCAAATGGGGTTAAGTGGCTTGCCCAAGGCCACACAGCTAGGTAATTATAACATGTCTGAGACTGGATTTGAACCCAGGTACTCCTGACTCCAGGGCCGGTGCTTTATCCACTATGCCACCTAGCCGCCCCTCTACATTGTCTTGAAATGTAAATGTTCCACCCTGACCTGTCATTTGCTCTACTGCTCCAGACTTTATTTCAAGACATTATTTTGATATTGGTTTGAGAAGAATTTGGGAGAGCTCAGATGAGTACATTTCTTTACCCCACCATTTTGGTTCTGCTCTGCAGTATGATTTGTAGATGAGTCCTCTCAGATAACATGTGTAGCATCCTAAAGGTAATTCTCAAAATTTTCTCCTTGATACTCTGACTAACGATTCTGCACTAGTTAAAAAAAATCCAAACTCTATTTCTCTAAGTCATTACTTATTAGAGAAATGCAAATTAAAGCTTCTCTGAGGTACCACCTCACACCTCTCAGAGTGGCCAATATGACCAGAAAGAATAATGATCATTGTTGGAAGGGTTGTGGGAGATCTGGGACACTATTACATTGTTGGTGGAGCTGTGAACTCATCCAACCTTTCTGAAGAGAAATTTGGAACTACGTCCAAAGGGCAACAAAAATGTGCATACCCTTTGATCCATCAATACCACTACTGGGTCTATACCCTGAAGATATGATATAAAAGGGTAAAAACATCGCTTGTACAAAGATATTCATAGCAGCCCTATTTGTGGTGACAAAGAACTGGAAATCAAATAAATGTCCTTCAATTGGGAATGACTTAGCAAATTGTGGTATATGTATGTCATGGAACACTATTGTTTTATTAGAAACCAGGAGGAATGGGAATTCAGGCAAGCCTGGAGGGATTTGCATGAATTGATGCTGAGCGAGATGAGCAGAACCAGAAAAACTTTGAATACCCTAACAGAAATATAGGGGTGATGATCAACCTTGATGGACTTGCTCATTCCATCAGTGCAACAATCAGGGACAATTTGGAGTTGTCTGCAATGGAGAATACCATCTGTATCCAGAGAAAGAACTGTGGAGTTTGAACAAAGACCAAGGACTTTTACCTTTAATTTAGGAAAAAATACCTGATATCTTATTGTCTGATCTTGCTATCTCTCATACTTTATGTTTCTTCCTTAAGAATTTGACTTCTCTCTCATCACATTAAATTTGGATCAATGTATACCATGGAAACAATGTAAAGAATGGCAGATTGCCTTCTGTGGGGAATGGAGGGAGGAAAAGAAGATTGGAGGAAAATTGAAAAACTCAAAATAAATAAAAGCTTTAAAAAAATAGAGAAAAAAATCCAAACTCTGAAATGCCAAGGATCAAAATCCTCTCATAGGTCATAATAGCCTCACAGGGAAGATCTCCAAGGACTTTCATAGCTCTCACATGACATTATAATTAAGAGAGGTAATAAGAACCACCAAGAACATATCTCAAGAAACTGAGGTGATAAAACTCCGCCAAAGCTGACCAATTTGGGGATGGGGGGGGCATTTTCTCCCATTCTGGCTATGAAATTCTGCAAATAGTAAATGGTTCCTATTTAACCATATGGTTAGCAGACCAGAACCAGTAAAAGATTATCTCTGCACACTCCTCAGTCACTCTAAGATGCTTCTATTCTACTTCATCATAATCCTCTTAGAAACAGGCTTCTCAAGTCTCTCTACGATGAAGAATTTGTATGACTTAAGGAAATTGCCATACTTTGCCCATGTGCCAGATCAATACAATGCAATGGAAAACAGCAGAACTCCTCTTACCTATACACGAAAGGTTTAGCCTGGATGACTTAAGAGAGTCTCTTTCAATTCTGATATTCTACTCAGAGAAATATAGCAATTTTTGTTAAGGCAAAAATTTGGAAAGATGATATATAGATTTGATTATAGTGGGGTATAGGCACAAACAATTGGAAACCACTGAGGAATTTTTTGTTTTTGTCCTTTTAAAAGAAAGTTTCAAAGTAGTTATAGAATAAAGTGAATACAGTATAAATAGATCCAAAAAAGAGGACCTGAAAGATACTCTATGTGTGTTTTTCCAATACAATTGGGGTGGGCAATAGTATAATGAGAACTCCAAGAGGGAGCCTCTGGACTCAAGATGGGCTGGAACTAGATTTGAGAATTTTTCTATTATATAATTTGACAAGTAAACATAAAAAGAATATTTCCATATTCTTAGAAAATGAATCTACTACATGCAGATTATGTTTTTAGTATAGAAGTTCAACATATTGCTTTCAAAGCTGCCTTGCTTATCTGTTTTTCCTTTAGAACTTACTTCCATTCTATTCTATGTATTTAAAAAATGTATCCATTACTCTTTTATCTTTTTTTTGGCAACAGAATTCCTTACCTAGCTCCCCCTCTCTCCCAAATACAAGTCTTCTAAATGACAAACTACAAGAAGGAAATCACAATAAACAATATATTTTTAAAAGAAGGATCAATAAGAAAAATTAAAGTTAGATTGTCAATTGGGGCATTAGAGTAGTTGGAGAGAGAGAAAAGTGACTACTCAGACAGCAGTTTTGACTAGAAACTAATGGGGTATGACCCTATATTCCGATCCTGTATTCCAAAGACCAAAAAAAAGAAAAAAGGAAAAGATCAGGTGACTTTAAACTAGCCCTACCTATGGACTAGTCAGAAGAACTTAAAGGTCTAAGTCTAGTCAAAAGGGGAATGGTCACAGGGAATGCCTGGAATAGATTAATGCTTTACAAACTAATAAAAGACTAATCATTGGAGTTTCCATAATTTATGTTATCAGTATTTGTACTTTAAAATATAATTTTCATGCTAATTATCCAATGAATCATACACTACAATGGATGGGAGAGAGGAGCAAAATGGATAAAGTCTGGTCTTTAGAGACTCTCCCCTAGAAATTCATTATGGGGAGAATCCATTTGGGAGAGTTAGATTAAACCTCCTTCATGTCTATGTTTTTCTCTGTACATTTATATGAATGAGAAAGTGGAAAAGAATCACTGATGAGATTCTTAAAATTTTTTTGTGCCATGAACCTGTTGTAGTAGGGCTAAACCTATAGATCCCCTTCTTAGGATATAACTATTTTTAAATTGAAATTTAATTTAATTTTTCCAATTCATGCAAAGTAGTTTTAATATTTATCCATTAGCAAGGTTAAGAGTTCCACATTTTTCTACCACTTTCCCTTCCCTTCCCTTCCCTCTCCACATGACAAAGAACAATGGTAAGAGTTGTTCATGTACAATCGTATTTAACATATTTCCATATTGGTCATGCTGTGAAAGAGGAATTAAAACTAAGGGGAATGAAAAAACTATGAGAAAGGAAAAACAAAAGAAGTTTTTTTTAGGTTTGTTTTTTTTTTTTTTTTGCAAGGCAAACGGGGTTAAGTGGCTTGCCCAAGGCCACACAGCTAGGTAATTATTAAGTGTCTGAGACTGGATTTGAACCCAGGTACTCCTGACTCCAGATCCAGTGCTTTATCCACTATGCCACCTAGCCGCCCAACAAAAGAAGTTTTAAAAACATAGTATGCTTTGCTCTGCATTCAGACTCCATAGTTTTTTTTTTTTCTCTGAACATAGATGGCATTGTCCATAGAAGGTCTCTCAGGATTGTCCTTGATCTCTGAACTTCTGAGAGATGCTCCATCTATCATAGTTGATTATATCACAATGTTGTTATTAATGTGTATAATATTCTTTTGGTTCTGCTCACTTCACTCAACTTAAGTTATGCAAGTCTTCCCATGATTCTCTAAAGTTTGACCATTCATTATTTCTTTGTTTGTTTGTTTTTTTAGGTTTTTTGCAAGGCAAATGGGGTTAAGTGGCTTGCCCAAGGCCACACAGCTAGGTAATTATTAAGTGTCTGAGACCAGATTTGAACTCAGGTACTCCTGACTCCAAAGCCGGTGCTTTATCCACTATGCCACCTAGCCGCCCCCATTCATTATTTCTTACAGAACAAAGTACTCCATCATATATACCACAATTAGTTCAGTCATTCCCCAATTAATGGACATCCCCTCAATTTCCAATTCTTTGCCACTATAAAAAGGGCTACTATAAATATTTTTGAACTTATGAGACTTTTCCCTTTTTTGTGATAGCTTTAGAATATAGATCTAGTAGTGGTATTGCTGAATGCATAGTTTTACTGTCCTTTGGGTGTGTTTCCAGATTGCTCTTCAGAATGGTTGGATCAGTTCACAACTCCACCAACAATGCATTAGTTTCCCAATTTTCTCACATTCTTTCCAACATTAATTGGTTTCCTTTTTTGTCATCTCAGCCAAGCTGATAAGTGTGAGATGATATCTTAAAATTGTTTTAATTTGTATTTCTCTAATCAATAATGATTTAGAGAATTTTTATGTGACCATAAATAGCTTTAATTTCTTCAACTGAAAAATGCCCATTTGTATCCTTTGACCATTTATTAATTGGGGACTTGTACTCTTGTAAATTTGATTCAGTTCAGTTCTCTCTCTCTCTCTCTCTCTCTCTCTCTCTGTATATATATATATATATATATATCTGTTAGAAATGACTTCTTTATCAGAAATACTAGCTGTGAAAATTGTTTCCCAGTTTTCTGCATTCCTTCTGTCTTGGCTAGTTTATTTTTAATTTATGCAAAACCTTGTTAATTTAATATAGCCAAAAATCCATTTTGTAAATTATAGTATTCTCTATTTCTTATTTGGTCATAAACTTTTCTGCTCTCCATACATCTGACAGAGTATTTCTTATTCTCTTAATTGGTCTATGGTATCACCTTTTATTTCAAAATTCTGTACCCATTTTGAGTTTATTTTTGGTATATTGCCTATTGGTCTGTGCCTGGTTTTTCCATATTATTTTCTAGTTTTTCCAAAAACTAGAACACAAAAGTGAGTTCTTATCCCAGAAGATAGTTTCTTTGAGTTTATCAAATAATAGATTACTCTAGTCATTTACTACTGTTTCTTTTATCTAATCTTATCCACTGATCCTTTACTCTATTTCTTAGCAAATACCAGTTTTGATGACTACTGCTTTATAATATGGTTTTATATCTAGCAGGACTAGATAATCTTCCTCTGCATTTTTTTTCATCAATTCCATTGATATTCTTGACCTTTTTTTTGTTCCAGATGAATTTTGTTACTATTTTTTCTAGCTCTGTAAAATATTTTCTTAGTTTGATTGGTATGACACTAAATAAGTAATTTAATTTAGGTAAAATTGTAATTGGGTGGAATTTTTATTATATTAGCTCAGTCTAACCATGAGCAATTGACATTTTCTCACTTGTTTGAGTAGATTTATTTGTGTACAAAGTAATTTGTAATTGTGATTATTTCTTGCTTTGTCTGGGGAGATAGATTCTCAAGTATTTTATGTTGGTTATGATTATTTTAAATGGAATTTCTCTTTTTATCTTGTTCTTGTGCTTTATTGGTCATAAATAGAAATACTGATGATTTATGTGGGATTATTTTATATTGTGCTACTTTGCTAAAGTTGTTTTTCAAGTAGTTTTTAGTTGATTTTCTAAGATTCTCTAAGTATACTATCATATCATCCACAAAGAATGAAAGTTTTCATTCCTTGTTGCCTATTCTAATTCCTTCAATTTCTTTTTCTTCTCTTATTGCTAATGCTAAGACAATATTAGATAGTACTAGTGATAATGGGCATCCTTGTTTTACCCCTGATCTTATTGGAAATGCTACTAGTTTATCCCTATTACATATAATGCTTATTAATGGTTTTAGATAACTGCTTATCATTTTAAGGAAATGTCATTTATTCCTATACTCTCTAGGGATTTTAATAGGAATGGGTGCTATATTTTGTCAAAGGATTTTTCAGTATCTAATGAGATAATCATGTGATTTCTGTTAATTTTGTTACTGATATGGTCAATTATATTATTATTTTCCTAATATTGAACCATCCCTGTCTACCTGGTAGAAATCCTACCTGATTATGGTGATTCTAGTAATAATCTGTTATAATCTCTTTGCTAAAATTTTATTTAAAATTTTTGCATCAAAATTCATGAGGGATATCAGTCTATAATTTTCTTTATCTGTTTTGGCTCTTCCTGGTTTAGGTATCAGCACTATATGCATTTCATGAAAAGAATTTGGCAGAACTCCTTCTTCTCCTATTTTAAAAAATGCTTTATATAGAATTGAAATTAATTGTTCATGAAATGTTTGGTAGAACTCACTTGTAAATAAATCCATCCCAAAATTTTTTTTCTTAGAGAATTAATTGATGCTTTCTTCAATTTCTTTTTCTGAAATGGGGTTATCTGCATATTTTATTTCCTCTTCTGTTAATCTGGTTAATTTATATTTTTGTAAAAATTCATCTATTTCTTAAATTGTCAAATTTGTTGTCATACAGTTGAGCAAAATAGCAATGAATTATTACTTTAATTTCCTCCTCATTGGTGGTGAGTTCACCCTTTTCATTTTTGATACTAGTAATTTGGTTTTCTTCTTTCTTTTTTTAAATCAAATTAACTAGATTATCTATTTTTCATAAAACCAACTCAGTATAATTTTTTAGTTCAATTAGTTTTCATTACTTTCAATTTTATTAATTTCTCCTTTGATTTTCAGAATTTCTAATTTGGTATTTAATTGGGAATTTTAATTTGTTCTTTTTCTAGCTTTTTTAATTCATGCCCAATCCATTGATTTTCAATTTCACTATTTTATTCATATAAGCATTTAGAGATATAAAATTTCTCCTAAAAAACTGCTTTGACTGTATCTACAGATTTTGGTATGATTTCTTATCATTTTCATTGTCTTGGATGAAATTGTTCATTATTTCTACAATTTGTTATTTAATCCACTTATTCTTTAAAATTAGGTTATTTACTTTCTAATTAATTTTTAGTTTGTCTTCCATATAATTTTTTTAATAATTGTAATTTTTACTGCATCATGCCTTGAAAAGGATGCATTTAATATTTCTGCCTTTCTGCATTTGGTTTGTGAGGATTTTGTACCTGATCAATTTTTGTGTAGGTGTCATGTACTACAGAATATTCCTTTCCATCTCCATTCAATTTTCTCCATAGGTCTTTCTTATCTAAATTTCCTAAAATTCTATTCATCTTCTTAACTTTCTTCTTGTTTATTTTGTGGTTAGATTTATCTAGTTCTGCGAGAGGGAAATTAAAGTCCCCTACTATCATTGTTTTGCTGTCTGTGTCTCCTTGTAATTAATTTAGCTTTTACTCTAAGGATTTGGATGCTATATCACTTGGTGCATATATGCTTAATGATGATATTACTTCATTTCCCATGGTATCTTTTAGAAAGATGTAGTTTCTTTCCTTATCCTTTTTAGTGAGAACTATTTTTACCTTTGCTTTGTCTGAGATCACGATTGCTACCCCTGCCTTTTTTATTTCAGCTGAAACATAATATATCCTGCTCCTGCCTTTTACCTTTATCTTGAATGTATTTCTCTACTTTGAATGTGTTTCTTGTAAACTCGTTATAGGATTCTTCTGTTTAATTCACTCTCCTATATACTTCTGTTTTATGGGAGAGTTCATCCCATTCACATTTACAGTTATGATAACTATTTACTTTTCTAAAAAATTCATAATTAAAAGAAATGCTAAACTTCATTTAGAAGTTAGTGAAAATAAATATGAAATTTTGCCCCCTTTCAAGTTTACAGACCCTAAGTCCATGGATCCCAGGCAAAAATTTCCAGATTTGGGATTTAAACATTGGTAAATTCTAAATCCTCAGAGCTGTTTGATAACTATCAAGCAAATAATCATTCCCTGGTTTATATGATTCTGTAGCATTTAACCAACTATTCCCCCATGCCCAGGATGCTTTCCCTCCTCACACTGATCTTCTGGCTTCCCTAATTTTCTTCACAACTCAGCTCTACATCCTACCTCTTGCATGAGGCCTTTGACCATTCCTTCTACCCCCATCAATTTTTGCTAGTGTCCTTCCTAAGAGAATTTCCACAGTTGTTTGCATTTTGTTTCCTCCATTAGAATGGGAACTTCTCGAAGGCAAGGATTATATTTTTGCCTTGCCAAATGTTTGTTCAATGATTATCCTTCAGTCATTGAATAAGGGAAGTAAGCATATAGAATAATCAACAGAAACTTGAATGAACTCAAAGATCTAGGAATCCAAACCCTTTACTAAGAAGATGAGTTAAAATGAAAATGATTAAGACTAAGGTTATAAATTAGTTCTTCCTTCTGAAGAATCTGGGGCTAAGTATCTCCTACTGCAGAGATGAAAGTCTGTAGAAATAGTTAAGACTGAGGAAATGAACCCAGGAAGACTTTGTTGGTTCTAGGGCAAGTATTTTTCTGAATTTCCTTAAAGAACAGGTGAAATTCTATGTATCAGTTTAAATAAGAAAATATGACAGTACCTGCTCTTCCCTGTGGAAGAAATACTTGCACCATGAGCTCTCCAGTACCTCTCCCTAGTAGAAACACTGGAATGGATAATTCCTACTTATATAATCATTCAGTGCCCCCCTCTTAACACTGCAAGACTAGAAACTGTAGAAAAGTTGCAAATCTGCATTGGTGGAGGTACTTTTGTTACCAGGAATTACCCACATCAGTAAAATCACATTTCCAATCCACTTCCCACCTTCCCCAATTAGAGAATAGTTAACTTCTATAATAACAAAAAAAACAGACCAAAAAAAAGTCAAGGAAAACAAGGAAAGAGTTAAGGGAAAACTCCCCAAAATCTAATTCCAAACCATCTTACTTCCTGTGGCTCCCACTAGGCTTTTTCTTGGGCATTTCTCCCTTCACCTCCCTTGGCTAGAGCAACATGAGAATAATTATGAAAACAAAGACAATGCTTAAATGTTTTGTAACCACTCCTTCAGTCGGGAAACAAGGTGGCCTTTTCTACACTATCCTAAAAAATGTGATTCAGTTGCTCTTCTGGCTTCAAAGGGAGTTAATTTGAGGGATAAAACAAACATTTCAAAAGATTATTATTCTGTAATCACCTACTAGGATTCAGAAGGCCAAGTTTCTTACTCACTCTTTGCTTCCCAGAAAACACTTTGGAATTACTGCTCTTACTGACTCAGTCTTTTAAACATCTTCAGGTTAGCTTTGGAGTTTATAGCAGGATTATTTATCTAAATAGAAACAAATTTAATCCCATTCCATTATTTTTCAGCCAAGGAAAAAAATCCAAGAGAAAAATGAACTACTGTTCTTAGAACCCAAATTTTCTAAGTCCCAGTCTAAAAATGGTTCATTGCCATGAGAAAGCTATGTTAAGCCTTCTTGGAAGAGGCCCTGCTGGCCCCCCCTCAAACATGCAACTAACCCTAGCCCATGAAGAACTGAACAAAAGATCCTGAGTCAGTACTAACCTGTTCACTGTATCTGTGTATGTGCTGGGGTCTGGAGAGGGGTACAAGAGAATTCATAGAGAAGTTCAAAATTCAGTCCTAGAAGAAACTTTAGCCTTTGGTTCTTTATGAGTTCATGAACATCTGGGAGAGGACAAACTTCTCAGATACCAAGCCCAGGCCCAGAAGGACAGGATCTATCCTATCTCTATGAGAACAGGCCCAAAGTCAGTGAGGGGAGGGCTCAGCTTCTTTGTTATTGTCTCCTTAGTCTCTCAACCAATTATAACACTCATAGATCTGAGAGAGGAGACAAGTTAACACCTTCCTTCCTCAACTGGCTCTATCCTGGAACTCTCCCAAAAGTAATGCTCAGTTTTGTCTTAGTGAACCTGTTTGAGATTTTCTTGACAAAGATATTGTAGTAGTTTGCCCTGTCCTTCTCTAGCTCATTTTACAGATGAGAAAACTGAGATTTGATAAAGTTAAGTGACTTTCCCAAGGTCACTCAGCTAGATAGTGTCTGAAGCCAGAATTGAACTCAGAAAGATGAATCTTCCCAACATTAGACCTATCATTCTATCCACTGTGTTACCTAGCTTTCCTATGGCCTCTTTCTAAGACAAATTGTGGGCCTCCAGTGTTGGTAGAGGAAATTTCCACATAGATAGAAGCTCCTACACAAATGATATCTTAAGTTCAGATACAAATACAAAAAAATACCTTGCCAATCAAAAAAGGCCTATTGGATTTGATGCTTCTTTTTCTTTTTTCTTTCAATGACTGGAAATCTGAAATCAAAAAAAGAAGTCTGCAAACCAGATTCTTGGGCCATGATTCTGTCATTAATTTATTGGGTCTTTGAGCAAGTCATGTCTCTGGGCCTCAGTTTCCTCATCTGTAAATATAGAGGTTTGAACTGGATGGCTACTGAGGCTCTTTCAGTTTTCAATCTATAATCCTTTGCAAATGTTAGAGTTCATGGGAATTTAGATATAATATAGTTTAACCCTCTCATTTTACAGAAGAGAAAGTTGAGGTCTAGAGAATGAAAGGAACTGGAAGTCTAGCAGTGCAGGAGAGATTAGGGTTGGAGAGTCTGTTAAGGTCAAAGGCTTCCTTACACAAGTGCAAAAGGATAGGAAGAAGATAATTTTAGAACAACTGAGACATCAGCTTTGCTGACAGGTCTTAGTATTTGAATGGGAATGATATTTGACAAGAGAGGGAAAAATGAGCAAGGAAAAAGTTTTGAGTACTGTACATTTGTAGAGGGAATTAGGATGGACTAATGGTACTTACCTAACTGTAACTTCCTTCTTATGTTTGTAATTGCAATCTCTCAGTATGTCCTCCTGCAATGACTAGTGAGAACACTCTTCTACATATGAAGAGACAAAACTCCTCTACACATGAAGGGACAAAACTCCTCTGCACATGAAGGGACAAAACTCTTCTACCTATGAAGGGATAAAACTCTTCTACATGTGCTTCTACATATGAAGACTGCATCCCCCCATCCTCCGAATAAAAGGTTGTGTCCATCCTCCACTGAGTCTATAAATTTATCTTCCTAAAGTGAACTTTTCATCAAGTTAATTCCTCCTTCAATAAACTCTAGTGGTTCTCTCTTTCAGGAACAAATAGAAAATTCTAATTGGTTTTCAAAACCTTCATTAAGCTAACCCCTGCCCTTTCCAGTCTTCTTATACTTTACACACTTCCAGTTTCTCATTTCAGTAATATTGGACTCTTTGCTGTTTTTTTGCATATGAGACTACATCTTTATCTCTGGATGACCCCAATACCTGGAATTCTCTTCCTTCTCTTCTCAACCTCCTGATATCCTTCAAGTCTCAGCCAAAGTCCCATAGGAAGATTTTTTTTCCTAGTCCTCCTAATTCTTAGTGCCTTCTTTTTTTCCAATTTACTCTGTATGTCTGATTTTAGTTTAGGAATATTTAACAGGAATTGTTGACCACAAGTTCAATGTTATTAAATATAAAAATGTTTATAAAAAGTCATTTAAGGAAAAGGACAAGTAGTCATTACTTTGGTTTTACATAGTAGCTAACATCTTTATAGAAGAATGTAAGGAATCCCACATTGAGTCAGATCAATATATTCCAAGCAGTTCAGTATTTATTCTATCTCTCCCACTTAGTAATCCATTCCTGGGCACATGAGTCACTGCTTTCTGAATGAGTGATTGCCTCCCTTAATCCTAGACTATACTCAACTCTCTAATTATATTAAGTTGTGAACAAATGACTGTACCATATATGGAATCAATGAATTACAAATGAGGTGAATTCAACCAAAAGTCAGAACACTTGGAGCCCAAATAGGAAAGAAGCATAGACTTGAATGGCATTGTAAACCCCACCCCCCAAAAAAAACCACCTTAGATTCCCATTGTAAAAACTAAATAGCATTTTATATCTTTAGGAGCTATAATACATCTGGGCACTTTTTAGTTAAGTTAAAATGATTGACCAATTAAAGACTTTGTCAGTTGTGATTCCCTTACACAATAATCAGGTTTGTAATGAATCTATATATTAGTTAGCTTTGGATTCTAGCCAAGCAAAAAGTAGTATTACTGTAAAAGCCAGTGAAAGTATTACTGTAAAAGCTAGTGAAAAGGAAAAAGAAATCCTATATGGGAAAAAGCAATTACCTGTGGAGTCAGAAGTCTTGGGTTCAGATTCCATTTCTGATATTTACTTGATGTGAGATTTTAAAAGAGTTGCTTCACCTCTCTGTCTAGCTGCATCCTCATCTGTAGAACAAAGGTGGTAAGACAGATGAATGTAAGCCAAAGGATCATGGGGGAGCATAAGTAGACTATAGCCTATTACCACAAATTACTTGTACTTGAAAAGTAACTTGACTTTTCAAATTTTATGTCCCTTCTTAATGGTTCCAGGCTGATGAATCATATTTTTGTCTTTCTACAGAAAATATGATCCATGAAAACTTTGAGCAATAGTTATTCATATAGGGATGTAAAAATAATTATAAATGTATGTAGGTATGTTTGTGCACACACACATAAACATGCACACATGATTGCTAATTAATATTTCTTACATTTGATCCCTTTTAAAATTTAATTTAATTTTTTTCCAATTACATATAAAAATACGTTCACCTGTTTTAGTTTTTTTTTTTTTTGCAAGGCAATGGGGTTAAGTGGCTTGCCCAAGGCTACATAGCTAGGTAATTATTAAGTGTCTGAGGTCGGATTTGAACTCAGGCACTCCTGACTCCTGGGCTGATGCTCTATCCACTGTGCCACCTAGCTGCCCCTACATTCACCTTTTGATAAAATTTTGAGTGACACATTTTTCTCCTTCCCTCCCTTCTTTCCCTTCTCTGTCCCCAAGACAGCAGGTGATCTGATATAGACTATACATGACCCATCATGTTAAAAACATATTTCCATATTAGTCATAATGTGAAAGAAGAATCAGAGGGGGCGGCTAGGTGGCGTAGTGGATAAAGCACTGGCCCTGGAGTCAGGAGTACCTGGGTTCAAATCCGGCCTCAGACACTTAATAATTACCCAGCTGTGTGGGCTTGGGCAAGCCACTTAACCTCATTTGCCTTGCAAAAACCTAAAAAAAATTAAAAAATTAAAAAAAGAAGAATCAGAGCAAAAGGGAAAAAAAACAATGGAATATAATTTTTAAAATACTTTAGTCTGCATTCAGTTCTTTTCCTGGGTGTGTTTTTTCTCTTAACTTCTGTAAATATGTTGAAGTCCATACTATCTTTTCAGTTATTCAATTTTTCAACCTCAATTATCCTTGTTTTTTCAGCTTCCTACAACCTACAGATTTAATTCTTGTTAATTTTTCTCTTACAAGATCTCTCATAGTTATTCCCTTCTCTCTCTAACAGTTGGTCATCACTCTAGCTTAGTCCCTCAACTGTCTCTTACCTGGACTACTTTTTTAATTATTCTCCCTACCTTAAGTCTCTTCCATAAGGGTAGTGAATGAATGTTAGTGCCATTGCTCTTTCCTACACAAAACTATCTCCCTAATTAATACTCCTCCATGCATGCTATGGTCCAGACAAATTATTCTGTTTGCAAGACATTCCATCATCCATATTTATGTCTTTGAACAACCTCCATGCCTGAAATGCTCTCCATCCTTACCTTTATCTCTTGGAATTAATTTGGTCCTTTTTAGTTTTTTTTGCAACAAGGGTGACAGATGATCTGGATTAATAGGGTAAGCAATTGGAAGGCAGTGGGTAGAATGATGAAAAAAATTACCCTGGCAAATGAATATGGAATGAGTGAGGCTGTTAAAGTATATGAGTAACATATAGGTGGTTTTTGCACTCCCTCCTCCTCTCCAAGGGAGGTTAGTAGAAAGCCCAGATACCCACAAAAGAATGTTTCTCAGAAAGAAAAGATGCATTATGCATGGATCAAACTTTTTCCTCCTACACTCTGCTCAGAAGCTTTTTGTGGATGGTAATGATGAAGGGTGAAGAGGGAAAGGAACAGTGGTGTCTATAGCATCTCCCCTATATTAGTGTTAAGGGATCAT
This sequence comes from Macrotis lagotis, assembly GCF_037893015.1. NCBI lineage: Eukaryota > Metazoa > Chordata > Mammalia > Peramelemorphia > Peramelidae > Macrotis > Macrotis lagotis. The sequence goes on along the minus strand of NC_133661.1, from coordinate 167,752,801 downwards.
CACTTGTGGGATCAATGGAAGAAAAATTCACCGCTTCTATAGTGAATGTTTTCTCTATCCTACACCTTCTGCTAACCTGAGCAGAATTCTAATTCTCTTTGAGAATTAGAGCAGATGTAATAAGTAAGTCCTTTGAGTTGACTGATAGATTAAAGTGAGAGAATAGACCCACATTATTGTGTATTAACACAACAATAACTGTTACAAATTATTAAGCAATGAGATTAACAGAAATGGGAAGGCCAGACCAAGTTTTTAGTGGGGAAATAGGCTGTTTTAAGCAAATGAAATTTGTGATGCTAACAGGACTTTCAAGTGGAAATATCTAGCTAGTCATTAAGGAGGCTGGACAAGAGTTTAGAATACAGATCAATGTAATCAAAAATAAGGTCATTTGGCAAGGGAGGGAACTCGCAGAAGACAGTGCTTGAACTACATTTTAAGAGGAATTTCATGAGGCAGAGGTAAACTTAGTAAGGAAAGTATACATTCTAGGGGATGGCAAGTATAAAAGCAGGAGATGCAGAGTCCTGTGTGAGGAATGGAGAAAAGGCCAATTTGGGGGGATCAGAGGATGCTGGGGGCAGTAATATCCAATGAGGTTGGAAAGATGGGTTCAAGCCAAATTATGTAGGACTTTAAAAGCTAAATGGAGTTCACATTTGACCCTGGAAGCAACAGGAAGTCATTGTAGTTGAATGAGGAGAGACACTTGGTCAGATCTGGGCCTAAGGAAAATCTCTTTGGCTGCAGTGTGTAGGATAGATCAAAGTAGTGAGAGGCAGGAAGATCAATTTTGAAGCTATTGCAATAATCTAGGTGGGAGTGATGAGGGCCTAAACTAAGGTGGTAGCTTTGTGAATGGAGAGAATGAGTAAAATATGAGAGACATTGTGAACAGAATCTTAGGGAACATACCTATGGTTATGGGGTATGACATGGATAATGAGTGAGCAAAGGAAAATGAAGTCAACAGTCATGAAGGAAGAGAACAAAGGAACAATTTCATAAGAATACAGAGAAAGCTTCCAAAAGTAAAGCATGGTAAAATGCAGGAGATAGGGGAAGAGAAGGGAAGAAAAATTTATTAAGTATCCATTATGCGTAGGCAGGCATTAGCTAAGCCCTCTACAAATATCAGGGAGCAAACTCCAGTTGTTCTGATTGATATCCAACCAGAGGGCTCAGATGGCTCCACTCAACCTATCTGCAAGTCAGGGCATCTCCAGGAAAAGAAAAACAAATAAACAAATATATTCTCATTTGATTCTCACAAATTCCCTGTGAGAAAGGTGTTATCATTACCCCAATTTTACAGTTGGGGAAACTGTAGCACATAGAGGTTAACCTTTCCTAGGGACATCCAGAAATAAGTTTTCAGGCTAAATTTGAACCCATTTCTCCCTAACTTCAGGTCCAGTGCTCTATGGACCTAGTTGCCAAGAAGAAAAGACTATCATTAATAATTAAAAAATTATTGTTTACTATGGAAAGGGCACTTTCAAGGTGAAGAGATTGGAAGACATTTCAAAGGGTTCAGGAGTAAGCAAAAGAAGAGGAGAGGATGTTTCAGGCAGTAAGGAATTTGTTTCAGAAAGGGTGAAGAAATAAAGTATGATAATAGAGTCTATTAAGGATGCTTTTGTTTTTTTTTAAAGAATAGAGGAATCTTGTGCATATTTGAAGGAAGAATAGAAAAGATTTGATAGGGAGAGGTAGGAGATTGAGAGAGGAGGATGATTGAAAATGCAATTTGCTGGGGACAAGAGGAATGGATGGAACAAGTGCAGATATAGAAAAATTGACCTTAGCAAAGAGAAGGACCATTGTTTTATCAAGACTTTATCAGGAAAAGGGGTCTTGGAAATTATCTCAAATGTTTTGAAATTAGGAGGAGGAGCTCACATCAAATGTCTTTGATGTTTTTTTTATTTTTTCTTACTAACATTAGAGGTAAAGTCCTTTGGGGTCCTGGAGGTGGGGGGAGGATACGGGAGGTTTGAGGAAAGAAAAGCTTAGACTAGCTCGCCTCTGTGGGAAATGTGATACAGAATTAATTAGGGGGGATTAAAAGAATTGTTGATGTCAGGGTCCCCTGTAATGTAAGTTATTAGCAATGTGAAATCATATCCACTTCTGTTAGTAGTTTGTGAATATGTGCAGAGGAGGCAGAAGGAGAGAAGAATCCAAACTGAAGGTAGTAAAAAGTTAAATGTTGATAGGTGTGGAGAACAGAAACTAGTGTAAATAGTTCTTGGATGTGGCTAATTACAGCACTACTATTAGAATTACTTGTTTTATGAGAAGGTTCTCTGGGAGAGGAAGGGATACTTGGGATATCTACCATGATGTAAAAAGAACAAAAACTATCAACAAAACTTAATTTTTAAAAAGTATACTGTGAATATAAACTTTATATTTTATGTGGCTAAGTAGAAACTATGCTGTCTTTCTCTTCTCATTTCTGCTTCTAACTCTCCAAACTCTGATGCCTTTCCAATCTGGAACTCGCCTCCCCCACCCCCCACTCCCCAATTCCTAATCCTTTTTCCCATTGGTGAGTTTCTCCCACAATCTCTTTTGGGGAGAGGTTCAGATCAACAGAAAATATAACATAACAAAACATTTTACATCTTGTCTAGATTTTTAAAAAATCCTTTTACTTCGAATGGTTAGTGATAGACTTAGCTGTTGTCTGACCACAGTTCTATCTACATTCTTAGATCACTTTAATAACTGTTGTGAAATGTGTATTCCACTGGCTAAAAGTATCTCCATGCCCAAGATGGTCTGGAAAACCAACTCAGGAAGGAGGCCAGTTCCCACATTACTGGCAGGGTAAGTAGAGAATATGGAGAAAGAGGTGGAGTGAAAGGAAAAGAAGAAAATAAAGTATTTGGAAATTATTTTGTTGACTCCTGATGGAATTTAAAAATTGTTTTACACATAGTATGGATTTGATAAATGTGTTAGACTTAAGAAAATGGAGTATTCAGGTCAGTTCCTTTGGGTGGGATATTTTGAATATATAGACTGAAGGTATGAAAATGATCACTAACTTTGCAGTCACTAAACAATTCAGAGGAGTGGAAAATTCTATCTTCGGGAATAAAACTCTTTGTACCTCAAGTTGTCTTATATAGTTTGGCTTCTTCTGTTCCCAAAAGAAAATGTATTTGTAATCTATAGCCTAGAACTGAAACCCTGAATTTACTCTGAATTTAATTTTGAAATTTCAGTAATTATACTTTATCAAGCTTATGATTCTATCCAGATTTCCCCTAGAAATGTTAATGTTTGATTCATTTCTAGATCTTTATAGAAAAAGATTCCTGTGAACTTGGGCTAATAGAGGTTTTGAGTACAGGACAGATTTTATTTTCACCCAGTGAAATATACAAAATATCAAAGGATTGGTACATGAATGGTCAAGATAATCCTCTTTTTCTGTGATGTACCACCACCTCCCCAGAGAACGCTATAATACTACAGACTTAGAGTTCTACTGTAAGATTGGAATCATTCCTTCAAGAAAACATTCAGCATTGCTAGGTCAGAACTAACTTTCTCTGGATGTTGTACAGTGGGAAGAGCACTGTTTCCCTAAGAGTGTTCTTTTTCTGAAGGCTTAGAACTGGGATATTCAAAGGTTTTAGCCTTTGTAAAGGCTGGTTGTCACTATCTCTGAACAATACTGGAATTACTCAAAAAAAATTTGGAACTTGCCCTTAGCCTGGTCCCTCATCTTATCTTACTTTTGCTATGAAGATGAGTTTTCAAATTCATAAAATGAAAGTGAAGTTCCCCATGTGATAGTCATAGCCTATGTAAGAGCCCTTACATAAATGACTGTAGAGTTCCAAGAGTTATCTCTTCTAGAAGCCTTGGCGAGATAGTTGGCCCTGATCCTTGGAAGATCTGGTTTGGATTGAAATCCCAGGGACTAGGTGGTGTGGTGAATAACATGGCCTCTTTTCAGTCCTCACTCATCTTGATTTCTGTACTTTATAATATTGTTGATCACCTTTTTCTAGAAACTCTCCTCTCTTTAAATTATTTATTTGGTGATACTGCTCTCTTCTAATTCTCCTGGCTATTGAACTGGTCTTTCTCTGTTTTTTTTCTCCCAGGTTGTGTCCACCACCTGTAGGCATCCAAGACTGGGTCATGGATCCTTTTCTTTTTTCCCTCTGTACCTGATTTTTTAAAAATTCTCATGTATTCAATATATCTCTATGCAGATAATTACCAGATTCAGCTCAGGACATTTCAAAACCATAGACATCTCAAACTCATTAGACCTCAAAAGAGCTTTGTATCTTTTCCACAAGACCCTCAATTCTGAGCTTGCCTATTATTGGTGAGGGTACCACCATCTTCCTAGTTTAGTTATCCATGTTTCCAACATTATTAACTTCATTTCCTCACATACATTCACTCCTCATATTTAATCTGTTGCCATGTCTTATCATTTCTAACCATACATCTCTACTCTAGGTCCCCTTCGCTCCACTTACAGTTAACTTCCTGGTGTAAGTCTTCATCACATCATACCTGGACTATTGCAACAGCAGGTTGATAAACCTCCCTATCTCAAGTCATTTTCCACTCCCAACCCCCTCCTGCCTCCAGTTTCCTAAATGATATTCCTACAGCGCAAGTCTGACCATGTTAACCCCTTACCTCTCTTTCCTTACTCAATAAACTCCAGTATCTCCATATTATGTCAAGGATCAAATATAAAATCTCAATTATCTTTTTAAAACCTTTTATAGTTTGGTTCCTTATTATCTTTCCAACCTTCTTTCACTTTACTCCTGTCTGTGGTCTCTGTGATCCAGTGACACTGGTCTCCCAGCTGTTCTTCACATACACTGAATTTCTCAGCTCAATGTCTTTTCTTTGGTTGTCCTTGCTGAGTTGGAATGTTTTCCCTCCTCTCCTCACCTCTTGCTCAAATCTATATACCATAATAGGTGGCCCATTGCCAGTACCCTCTCTCTGAAATTACTTTCCAATTACTTTATCCATCTAAAATGTTCATAATTATTTTCATGTTTCTCCCCATCAGACTAAGTTTTTTTAATTAAAGATATTATTTTTTTGAGTTTTACAATTTTCCCCCCAATCTTACTTCCCTCCCCCCACCCCCCCCACAGAAAGCAATTTGTCAGTTTTTACATTATTTCCATGTTGTACATTAATCCAAATTGAGTGTGATGAGAGAGAAATCGTATACTTAAGGAAGAAACAAAAAGTATAAGAGATAACAAGATCAGACAATAAGATATCAGGTTTTTTTCCTAAACTAAAGGGAATGATCCTTGAATTTTGTTCAAACTCCACAGTTCTTTATCTGGATGGTATTCTCCATTGCAGACAGCCCAAATTTTCCCTAATTGTGACACTGATGGAATGAGCTAGTCCATCAAGGTTGATTATCACCCCCATGTTGCTGTTAGTGTATACAGTATTTTTTTGGTTTTGCTCATCTCACTCAGCATCAATTCATGCAAATCCCTCCAGGCTTCCCTGAATTCCCATGTCTAATGGTTTCTAATAGAACAATAGTGTTCCACGACATACATATTACCACAGTTTGCTAAGCCATTCCCCAATTGAAGGACATTTTCTTGATTTCCAATTCTTTGTCACCACAAACAGGGCTGCTATGAATATTTTTGTGCAAGTGATGTTTTTTACCCTTTTTCATCATCTTTTAAGGGTATAGATCCAGTAGTGGTATTGCTAGATCAAAGGGTATGCACATTTTTGTTGCCCTTTGGGCATAGTTCCAAATTTCTCTCCAGAAAGTTTGGATGAGTTCACAGCTCCACCAACAATGTAATAGTGTCCCAGATCTCCCACAACCCTTCCAACAATGATCATTATTCTTTCTGGTCATATTGGCCACTCTGAGATGTGTGAGGTGGTATCTCAGAGAAGCTTTAACTTGCATTTCTCTAATAATTAATGATTTAGAGCAATTTTTCATATGGCTATGGATTGCATTGATCTCCTCATCTGTAATTTGCCTTTGCATATTCTTTGACCATTTGTCAACTGGGGAATAGCTTCATTTTTAAATATGACTCAGTTCTTTGTATATTTTAGAAATGAGTCCTTTGTCAGAAACATTAATGGTAAAGATTGTTTCCCGGTTTACTACATTTCTTTTGATCTTGGTTACATTGGTTTTATCTGTGCAAAAGCTTTTTAATTTAATGTAATTGAAATCATTTAGTTTGTTTGTGGTGATGTTCTCCATCTATTCCTTAGTGATAAACTGCTCCCCTTTCCATAAATCTGACAGGTAAACTAGTCCTTGATTTTCTAATTTGCTTATAGTATTGTTTTTTTATGTCTAAATCCTGTGTCCATTTGTATCTTATCTTGGTAAAGGGTGTGAGGTGGTCTAATCTAAGTTTCTTCCACACTAGCTTCCAATTTTCTCCACAGTTTTTATCAAATAGAGAGTTTTTCTCCCAATGGCTGGACTCTTTGGGTTTATCAAACAGCAGATTACTATAATCGTTTCCTGCTATTGCACGTAGTCTATTCCACCACTTTATTTCTTAGCCAATACCAGACAGTTTTGTTGACTGATGCTTTATAATATAACTTTAGATCAGGAAGGGCTAAGCCCCCTTCTTTTGCCCTTTTTTCATTAAGTCCCTGGAAATTCTTGACTTTATTTCTCCATATGAATTTACTTACAACTTTTTCTAACTCATTAAAGTAATTTTTTGGAATTTTGATTGATAGGGCACTAAACATGTAGTTTAGCTTTGGTAGAATTGTCATTTTTATTATATTAGCTTTACCTATCCATGAGCAGTTGATATTTGCCCAGTTATTTAAATCTGATTTAATTTGTGTGAGAAGTGTTTTATATTTGTTTTCAAAAAGCTTCTGAGTCTGCCTTGGCAAATAGACTCCCAGGTATTTTATATTGTCTGAGGTTACCTTGAATGAGGTTTCTCTAGCTCTTCCTGCTGTATCTTGCTAGTTATATATAGAAAAGATGAGGATTTATGAGGGTTTATTTTATATCCTGTGAATTTGCTAAAACTGCTAATTGTGTCCAGTAGTTTTTTGGATGATTTCTTGGTATTCTCTAGGTAGACCATCATGTCATCTGCAAAGAATGAGAGTTTTGTCTCTTCCTTTCCAATTCTAATTCCTTCAATTTCTTTTTCTTCTCTAATTGCTGAAGCTAACATTTCTAATAGGATATTGAATAGTAGTGGTGATTAATGGGCACCCTTGTTTCACCCCTGATATTATTGGGAATGCCTCTAGCCTCTCCCCATTTAATATAATGCTTGTTGATAGTTTCAAATAGATAATGCTAATTATTCTAAGGAACAATCCATTTATTCCCACACTCTCTAGTGTTTTTTAGTAGGAATGGGTGCTGTATTCTGTCAAAAGCTTTTTTCACCATCTATTGACATGATCATATAATTTCTGATAGGTTTGTTGTTGATATAATTGAGTATACTAACAGTTTTCCTAATATTGAGCCAGCCCTGCATTCCTGGGATAAATCCTACTTGATCATAATGTATTATCCTAGTGATAACTTGTTATCATTGTTTTGCTAAGATTTTATTTAAGATTTTTGCATCCATATTCATCAGGGAGATAGGTCTATAATTTTCTTTCGCTGTTTTAATTCTTCCTGGTTTAGGTAACAGCACCATGTGGGTTTCATAGAAAGAGTTAGGCAGAGTTGTGTCTTCCCCTCTTTTCCTAAAGAGTTTATATAGAATTGGAACCAATTATTCCTTAAATGTTTGATAGATTCACTTGTGAATTCATCAGGCCCTGGAGATTTTTTCTTAGGGAGTTCAGTGATTGCTTGTTGAATTTCTTTTTCTTGAGATAGGGTGGTTTAGGCATTTAATCTCTTCATTTAACCTGGGCAACTTATATTTTTGCAAATATTCATCCATTTCACTTAGATTGTCAAATTTATTGGGATAGAGTTGGGAAAAATAATTTCAAATTATTTTCAAATTATCACTTTTTCATTTATGATACTAGCAATTTGGTTTTCTTTTTTTTTAAATCAAAATGACCAGAGGTTTATCAATTTTATTGGTTTTTTCATAAAACTAACTTTTGGTTTTATTTTTTAATTCAATAGTTTTTTGCTTTTTCTTTTATTAATTTCTTCTTTAATTTTTAGAATTTCTAATTTGGTCTTTAATTGGGGATTTTTAATTTGTTCTTTCTCTAATTTTTTTAGTTGTACATTTAGTTCATTGATTTCCTCTTTCTCTAATTTATTCATGTAAGCATTTAAAGATATAATATATTCCCTGACAGTCGCTTTGAGTGAATCCCATAGGTTTTGGTATGTTGTTTCATTATTGTCATTATTTATGATAAAATGATTAATTCTTTTTATAATTTTTGTTTTTGGTCCACTCATTCTTTAAAATGAGGTTATTCAGTTTCCAATTTGTTCTGGGTCTATATCTCCTTGGCCCAGCATTGCATATGACTTTTATTGCATTGTGATCTGAAAAAGATGTATTCACTATTTCTGCCTTTCTGCAGTTGATCATTAGGTTTCTATGACCTGGTACATGGTCAATTTTTGTATAAGTTCCATGTACTGCAGAGAAAAAGGTATGTTCCTTTCTATCCCCATTCAATTTCCTCCATAAGTCTACCATATGTAGTTTTTCTTTTTTTTTTTAATTTAAATTTATTTTTATTAAAGATATTATTTGAGTTTTACATTTTTCCCCCAATCTTGTTCCCACCCCCCCACATAAAGCACTCTGTCAGTCTTTACTTTGTTTCCATGTTGTACCTTGATCCAAATTGGGTATGATGAGAGAGAAATCATATCCTTAAAGAGAAGAGAAGCCTAAGAGGTGACAAGATCAGACAATAAGCTGTTTTTTTTTCTAAATTAAAGTGAATAGTCCTTGCCCTTTGTTAAAACTCCACAGCTCCTTATCTGGATACAGATGGCACTCTCCTTTGCAGACAACCCAATATTGTTCCCAATTGTTGCACTGATGGAATGAGCGAGTCCTTCAAGGTTGAACATCACCCCCATGTTGCTGTTAGGGTGTACAGTGTTTTTCTGGTTCTGCTCATCTCACTCAGCATCAGTTCATGCAAATCCCTTGAGGTTTCCCTGAAATCCCGTCCCTCCTGGTTTCTAATAGAACAATAGTGTTCCATGACATCTATACCACAGTTTGCTAAGCCATTCCCCAATTGAAGGACATTTACTGGATTTCCAATTCTTTGCCACCACAAACAGGGCTGCTATAAATATTTTTGTACAAGTAATGTTTTTACCCTTTCATATGTAGATTTTCTAAAAAATCTATTTACCTCCTTAACTTCTTTCTTATGATTTGATTTATCTAGATCTGATAGCGGGAGTTTGAGGTCTCCCACTAGTAGAGTTTTGCTGTCTATGTCTTCCTGTAGTTATTTCAGCTTCTCCTCTAAGAATTTGGGTGCTGTCCCATTGGGTGCATATATATTAAGTTTGAAATAACTTTATTGTCTATGGTACCTTTTAGGAGGATAAAGTTTCCTTTCTTATCTCTTTTAACACTATCTATTTTTGCAGTTGCTTTGTCTGCGATGAGGTTTGCTACCCCTGCTTTTTTTCACTTCAGCTGAAGCAGAATATATTCTGCTCCAACCTTTTGCCTTTACTCTATATGTATCTCTCTGCTTCAAATTAGTTTCTTGTAAGCAACATATTGTAGGATTCTGGTTTTTAATCCACTGTGCTATTTGCTTACATTTTAAGGGAGGGTTCATCCTATTTATGTTCAAAGTTATGATTACTAATTCTTTATTGTCTTCCATGCTATCTTCTCTCTGGTTGTATTTTCCCCTTTCCTTCCCTTTATCTATATTCCCCAGTATTTTGTTTCTGAATACCACCCCCTCAGTGTTTGCCCTCTTATATCCACCCCCATTCTTTCCCCTTTCCCTTTCCTTCCTTTTGTTAGTTTCCCTTCTTTCCCCCCTCCCCTTTTAATACTTGAAAGGTTGGATGTTTTTTTAAGCGAACTAAGCATGTGTAAATTGACTTTAAGTCAAATCTGATGAAAAGAAGATTCAGGTGTTCCTCATCTCCTCCCTTCTTCCCCTCTACTACCATAGGTATTTTGTACCTTAGTGTAATGAGATTTACCCCATTCAATCCCCTCCCTCCTCCCATCTCCTTATCGGATTTCTGTTAAGAGGTTTGTTTCATATCATAGATGGGGAAAGATCAGGAGACTTTAGCAATGTGCCTGTCTTCTCTCCACCATCTTGGCCAGAAGTCAGACTAAGTTTTTTTAAATCATGTTTTGTTTCTTTCCATCCCCTGGTGCTTAGCAAAATCAACACTTAAAATGTTGCTGCATTTTTCCCATTGCTTCTCTGGCGGCCTCATGATTTTGAGGAAGGTTCACGGAGGATTTGTAGGAGGACATGATCAGATAAAAGTCAAATAGGTTGAGAAGCCAGTATCCATAAAGTTGAAATCCCAGGTCTATTTAAGTATATATATTTAATAATGCTATTCTACATGGTGATAGTATTTATTTCTAATTTTTGAAAGCATGTAAGGCAGCTAGGGGGCACATTAGAGAAGAGAACTGGATCTGTAGTCAGAAAGACATGAAGATAAATTCATTATTACTAAGATGTAAAACTCACGGCAAGTCATTTAACTTCTGTCTGTTTTCTCATCTGAAAAATGGGACAGATAATAGCACCAATCTCACAGAGTTGAGGATAAAAGTAGATATTTGTAAAGTGCTTTGCAAACATTAAAACAATATGAAAATGTTATCTATCACCATTATTAATAATGATATAATCTTCATTTAAATCTATTGACTGCTATCATGTTAGCTTTCTTAACCTATTTATAAGTTGGGAAATGGCTTTGAGTCTATGTATTCATAGTAGCACAAATGAATTGAAAGATAATGCTGTAGGTAGAACTCTTCTTAATAGCTTAGTTTACATTTTTGATTATATTACATCTTGATAATTTCATTTTTTGCTACAAGTTTTATTTGAGCATTTTTTAACTTGTTTAAATTCTTCATTAAAAAACAAATTATGGGCTCCTCTGCCTTTGGAGGGTAACCCACTCTGGGGAAGCAAAATCCCATATCCCTATCACCCTTCTTTGCCAGCTTGCCTTCCTTTGGCTGGCAGACTGCTCTGGACTATCACCCCCCCTCTTATCCCCATGCCTTTCTCTATGACTTATTTATGAAGCAAGAACTTTCTGGGGAGCATGGTTTCCCCAAACCCTCCCACCCTCTTCTTACTTCTATTGAAACTCACTATCTTCCTGCTTCTCCAAAGAATCTAACTTGTGAACTTTATGTAGTAACCTATATGTAATAACTTGTGAACTTTTGCAGTAACCAGCAGTAACTCTCCTGAGTCTGAGTTTAGGGTGAGTTCCTCACAAAAATGAAACCCCATAAATTGATCTTTAAACCCTTTCCCTGAAAACCATTTCCTCCATCTTCATTAGGACTACCCTATTTCATAAGTTTTACTTTTCTTTGTTCTGATATATATATATGTATATGTATATGTATATGTATATGTATATGTATATGTATATGTATGTATGTATATGTTTTGTAAGGCAATGGGGTTAAGTGGCTTGCCCAAAAACACAGAGCTAGGTAATTAAGTGTCTGAGGCCAGATTTGAACTCAGGTTCTCCTGACTCCAGGGCCGGTGCTCTATCCACTGCGCCACCTAGCTGCCCCTTGTTCTGATATATTTTTGCAAATCTGAGATATCATATCTTAGAAATCAACGAATTCTCTCCAAGTCTCCCCTCCTCTATCCATAGAAATGGATGAGAAGAATTTCCTTAGCACTAATAAAATCAGGGTCATGTTATTACATGTGTCCCCCCTGTCTACTAATAAGCTAGGGGACTCTGAGCTTGTTCTTGTAGACAAATTTTAATCAAATACATGCCATTGAAAGATTCTTTAAATCAGTACAATGCCATTTTCTTATAACATCAAAATTAGAAATTACCCCACTGATTTTTATACAATGAATTTGACTTCTGAAAATATTTCCCCTTTTATTCTTTTTGTTAATGTTGCAGTCAGTTAAACACACCACAATAGGATATTTAGTGCAACCACAAAATAATACCTAACAGAACATCTATGATCTTTCCTATCTCACAAATGTTTTGATGTATTAAAACTTCCCTTGAATTAAAGCTCTGCTACCAGCCATTCCAAACCTAGTAGTGGTCAAACCTAATAATTTCTCTTTTCGGTTATTCCTGGTGACTAAACCTGCCTTAACATATTGAATAGAGATCAGATTTGAATATTATTCAGAATAGGTCTCTACAAGACAGAAAAGAAAGTTTAGTGAAAATTGGCTAGTAGGGGAAACCCCATACTTTTAGCATACTCCCTTCTACTTGCTGACACCACTGCCATCAATAAATAACTCATTTTCCATCATCATTGTGCTAGAATAATACAAGAGAATTGAAAATGGACTTAAAGAAAATCTAGATCAGCTCTTATTTTTATCCCAAAAGAAACTGAGGTTAAAGAATACTAAATGGAGGCAACTAGGTGGCGCAGTGGATATAGAGCACCGGCCCTGGAGTCAGGAGTACCTGAGTACAAATCTGGCCTCAGATACTTAATAATTACCTAGCTGTGTGGCCTTGGGCAAGTCACTTAATCCCATTGCCTTGCAAAAAACAAACAAAAAAAACCCTAAAAAAATACTTAAAAAAAAAGGATACTAAATGGTTTGTCCAGAACCATGTCACTTGGAACTTTAGTAATGGAGCCAAGACGAATGCATAGGTTTATTGATTCCCGATAATACATGATTAATATAGAAGTAAACTGGCACAAGCAAATAAAAACCAACTAAAACAAAAACATGGCCTCTAACTGGACAAAATAGATATACAAAAGAAATTTACTAAAGTTCACAGTTTTCTTTAACAAAGTTCCTTACAGCCTATTTAGACTTACTTTTGTTGGTCAGTTGAGAATAAACAAGAAATCTAAAAATGGTTTTTAGAAAGAATTTTATTAAGTTGATTTGACAGAGAAAAGAGCTGAAAAAGATGTGGATCCCCAATCCTCCACCTGAGATCTGTTTCATCTCACATTAAATTGAGTACAAACAAGGATACAAGCATACAGAGGCACATATTACACATAGGCAATCTACTTAAAATGTACATCAACAGGTAAGTATAACATTCAATAAAAGCTGGGTGAAGTAAAAATTATGCTTTTTTTAGAAAAAAAATCTTTTTTTCTCACAATAGGATTGAAAAAATTGTTAATATTTTATGCCACAAGTTCTGTTACTCCAAACTAACTGATAGAGCTTTGCCATATCCTAAGTTTAAAAAAAAGTTGTCAAATATTCAATAAAAGTGGTAGTTTTGGGGTTTATTTTGATAATTTTCACATGAACTGTCATTATTACAATAGTTCAAAATACAAGTATCATTTACATTTGTAGCATAATTTGGTACTAAAGGGTTGGATAAACTTTACAGAGAAAATATAGGAAAATACAGAAAACTATGGGAATTATATGATATGCTTTAAATTCTTGAAAAAAATGTAAAGATGATCCCACTCACTCAAACATAAGAAAGATATATATGATCCAATTTTTCTTTTAGAGGTGATGAGCTACTAATAATCTACAATATTTATTGATCAAATAACATGTATATTTGAAGTGCTGGAAGAGAGTTGCTACAAGGAATTAATTGCCTTTTAAGTATTGCAAACTTGCCACTGCAGCCATTTCGTTAACACCATGCTCTACAAATGGAGTTGTAGAACTTTTTGGATAAAAATCAGTAGGATAAATAAACTTTTTTTTTTTTAGTATCATTTTCTGGCAGCCAAAATTTTACCAAACTTAAAATTTAAACTATGATCTCAAATGCAGGTGGAATATAATTTTAATGAAAAGAATAATAAAAGCACACAGGTCTTTATAATGAAGCTTTATAGTCCATACTTATAATGCCTTGCTGATGTGTATAAAGTTAAATGATAAGTAACCTACAACATGTGCTGCCAATATCCTGTCCATTTAACAACCAGTTTATTTAATGAAATATTTTCCTTTTGATGTTCTAGTACTAAGTGTATAAGTGAGCCTAATGGTAATGAATATAACGTTATCCCTTGATTCCAGACCTAACTTGGTGGGGGCGGGGGGAAGGGAAGAGCAGGCTATAAGAAGATAGTGTTGATTAGCCCAAGGGAAGCAGCTCACTGCTCTGTGAATGACTACTGACTTAGAGGACTCTCAAAATAACTGGTGTAGTTTTTACAGTATATTTGCAACTAAATTTTAAACATCTCCTTCATGACCTGAGTGGCACACTTCAATTTTATCATCCTACAAGTGAAGCCAATAGAAACAAGCACTTTTCAATGTGGACCTCAATTTATAGCGTCCCTCAAAAATAACAAACATAACATTTTGAAATATATATTTGATGTGTTTGTGTACACTCAAAGATAGCTTTGATATAAAGAAGAGATACAAGCAAAATTCTATTTCTGTGACTCCACAGCACCCAAGTTCTTTGCACACAAAAATGTCAATAAACATTTTGGATGATTTAAGTTCATAATGTCTCTTGAGGTTCATTAAAATAAGATACTACTATAGAAAATGTTTTGTTCCTTTATAATAAAATAACAGTATATTTTGATAAGTTTTTAAAAAGCATAAGAACATTGGTAAATGTATCTGAAACAAATTATACATTCTTGAGTATGACTTTGGTTATATAGTATTTTAACAAATATTTGTTTTCTATAATAAAGTGAAGAAACAAGAAATACAAAAATGCAATGATAGGAATTAGCTTCATCTGTAAACATAAGAAATTCTGTAAACACATATTTACTATCACTGTGCAAGACTAAAGAATGAATAGTGAAACAGAATAGTGAAGCAAATTTCACTTAGTTTTCTGCGGATTGCAAGAAAACCATTGCTTTGGAAATGTGGATTTTCAGTTTTTCTTTATAATTGGCAATTATAAAATTAACAAAATCTTGTTTGGACTACTCAAAAGAACACAAGGTCAAATATTTAATATTTTCCATCCAATGCAGTTATGAATCTTAACTTTTACTTGCTAACTTATAAAAATACAATGTTTAATAAAATGTATTACCCAAAATTAAAAACAAGCCTGAAACAGCTTTTAAGACAAAGAAGTAAAAAGTTTATAAGACCATTAGGTAACTTCAAAATATAGGTAACTCTTTCTAAAGTTTTCCACATATGTTGAGTAGTAAGGTGCTGAAGGCAAGGTCTCTTTAATAATAATAAATAGCTGAAAGCAGCACTGAATATATTGCAAAAAACATGTTTTCAATAATTTTTTGTTTTCCTTCTTAGAATGCATCAATTTCTTTACATTTGAAACTCTTTACATAAATTTTTTCACAGTTACAGTTTCAGTAGTCTTAGAACTGCCTGAAGAATACTGTAAAAAGAGGTAATTGTTGAAGAGGGAGGAAAAACTATTTTAGGCACAGGTAATTTAAATCCTGAAATCACAACTCAAAAGATATAGTTTTATCTTTAAGATAAAAAGATATACAAAAATACTGTATGTGATGTTATTTAAAGAGTGAAGTAATTCTCACTGTAAAATTATTTCTGTATTTATATCTTCTATGATTTTACATTATTTATTCAATATTTATGAGGACAACAGCCAAGTTTGGAGTAGTTCCATGAAGAAATTTAAGTTATTTCATTTATAAAATTGCAGCAGGAAACAACTTTTTTATTTTCTAATCAACCCCATCAAAACCCTGAGTGTTTTCAATTGCTATTTGAAGTTTATCCCGCAAATCTTCAAATGATTCATAAGGAGGCAAATCCAAACGGTTAAAACTGAAAGAACAAAAACAACAAACATAAATTGAGATCAGAGTTAAAACTAAAAATATATACTTCTATCCAATGTAAAGACTATGTTCCAGTGACAGACAGATTTTATGATCAGACGTGTCTGTTATTACCAGAAAGAGAAGGGCATTCTATGACCTGGATTTCTTCCCAGTTGTGTCTGCATGGGATATTTCTTTTTTTTTTTGTCTAAGTGAGCTAATCTAAACCTTCCCAGTTCTCTCCCAATACCTCTACAATCTCTTTTCACAGACAAAGAAGTTATGCATGTAGTGACTTACCTAATAGCCAGAGGTATCAATCTCAAAAAGAAATGGAGGCTATTAATGCATACTTAAGGATACTTGCAAGTTGCATATTGACAGTTTTAAAATATAATATTATCTATGTTTTATTGAATTCTAATTTGTTTTGCTAAATGTTCACATTTGATCTTATTTGGACCATACTGAGGGATACTGAAGGTATGGATTGCGAGACTAGATGATTGGGTTGAGTCCTGAAGTAAGGACCCACCCCACAGATGGACTTGGGTCCTGGCTCACTATGAAGAGGCTTATATATGAGATACCAACACTGATCTCTTCACTGGCCACACTCACCAGTTACCTAACAATCTAGAATGTCTGCCAAGTCCATGTAAATCTAGACCAATGATACTCGAAGTAGTTTTGGTTTTGAGGAATCTATTTTTTTTTTTGCAAGACAATGAGGTTAAGTGGCTTGCCCAAGGCCACACAGCTAGGTAATTATTAAGTGTCTGAGGATGGATTTGAACTCAGGTCCTCATGACTCCAGGGCCGGTGCTCTATCCACTGCACCACGTAGCTGCCCCTGAGGAATCTATTAACCAAAATACTACTATAAGAAAATATTTACCAGGTATGTGCTCTTGGTAGTTTTTCAGGGGTACCCCATTGTTCCACTGTAAAAAACTGTGGTCCATTTGAACCTATGAGGAAGAATAATTTTTGGTTTCATTCATTCTATTCCAGACGCTCTCATTATAAAACATGTAACATTTTAACAGGGAATTAATTTTTCATGTCACCTTAAATTTGAAATTTATGGAAGTCTGCTTTTTTGTAAAGAGAGAGCAGGTAAAGTTTGTTGGGGTATAAAACCTTAACCTGGAGATAGAGATGGGTTATGCATGGAGATGTGAGCAAAGTACCATTGCCTTTCTGGCCACTAAAAATAATGTCTGCTTTCATGGGACAGTGGCCACACCAATCTATTCTGATCTGCTGCTAAGCTTGTCTGTTTTTCACTACTGTGAAGGTAGTTTTAGTAGCTAGACATTATATGTGCCATTCCATTCCACTCTTTTTGTCATTTCAATGATTCCAACCTCTGGTAAACACCAATTTACATTTGTTTATAGCTTCCAGCTTTCTGGAGGCCTGGAAATGATCGCCCTATGAAATATTACCTCTCTAATAGCTATTCAAAAACATTCTCTCTTTAAAGCAACTTATACTTAACTTTTAAAATACTAGGGGACTTCTGGATAGATGCCAGGGATGGCAGAGCAGGATGGCCTGTGTGTCCAGGTTTCTCTTCTGGGTCCTGAGAGCTGTCTTGGGTTTCCTGAACTACCCTTAGTGGGGAACCAATTGTGGCCTTGAATTGTGGTAAAGAAAACTCTAGAGATGGTTTTCGAGATAATTTTAAAACACCCAGGTCCCAGAGAAGTCCAAAACTTTACAAAAACTGGAAATAGTAACACAAGATTGTGTTGAAATTAAGACAGTACATGAAGAAAACAAGTATCTGGCTATTGTTAGGTTCACCGCAACAATAGCATTGCTCTCTGACAATTCTTATTCAACTTTGCTTCTGAGTAAAACTTCAAGGATGTTTTTATTTCAAATATAAACTAGAAATTTACTTTTCTGGTTCCACAGAAGATAAATAAGATAAATAAGTAAATCAACAACAAGGAGGAAATAACTGCTGCATTGGAGAACCCCAGCTTACAAGAAAATTTTAATAATGTGTTACTAGGCTTTATTAGCAGATATTCCTAAAGTATAATTACTACTAAGGAATAATTTTTCCTAGTTATTAGGAATAAAATAGATGATTATTTTTCTGTTTAATTCTACCACCACCACCTACTCCTACTACTCTTACTCCTAATATTACTACTACTAATACCACTTCTTCTACTCTACTACTACTACTACTACTACTACTACTACTACTACTACTACTACTACTACTATCACAACTACCACAACTACCACTACTATTACTACTATCACCACTATTTTGCAGATCAGCTATTTACTAAAGCACATCAAACTTCCCCCCCAAAAAACCCAAGATAAATGAATACAGATAATTCTTGTAATAAAACTATTCTATGCTTTCAATGATTGTTTTTCTTAAATCTGTGAATAATGGTTTATTTATTAATGATCAAAAGATACTTCTGAAATTTTAACTTTGCATTTATTTACTAAAACAAAAAAGTTGGTGTCAATCCAGGAGTCATTTTCTAAAAGAAGGGGCAATAAATGAACACTGCTAAAACAAATGTGTTCTATGGTCTGCATCTAGTTTAGTTCTTTTGATATTTCAGAGGGGTTTTAGTAGTTCTATGAAAATTTTCTTATGAACTTACAAAAATAATATAATACTAAGGATTCACAATTTACATTTTAACACAAATAAATTTTGATTCCTGTCTTCCCTAAAAAAATTAAACTATCTTTTTGGGAAAAGTAACATTCTTTTATCCAGGCCATGAGATCCATGTAACTATGGACTTGAACAATGAGAAGGCAAGGGAATGAGGGAAGAAGAAAGTAGAACAGAAGGAAAGATCTCAGGCATGGAATAGGTCTTCTGTTTACCTATTGGCTAAACTATGGGGTCTACAGGATGATGATGTCTAAGAAGTGGAGTGAAATCCTTGAAAAAGTAAAGACTAACAAATTAAACAGATAAAGGGAGTTGGCTAAATGCAAAAGTTGGCTTTCTCTTTTTTTGAAATTGATTTTTATTTTTTTTGGTGAACTTGGCAAAATAACAAACATGAACACTATAAATAAAGAAGAGTAAAAGAGGCTTCTCTACAATTCTTTACAATCTGCTAATCTCTATAAGCTTGTATTTTTAAAAAAGGTGTAATAAATTCATTGTGTTTGAAAGTTGTTCTGACTGCCTATATCTCCCCTACAAACTTTATTCTTTTCTGTGTATTTTAAAAAGAGATGCTCTCTTTTTGGGGCCTTGGCTATCAACTACTAATTTCCTTATCTTATTTTGAATAGTCACTGTCTGATTACTGTAACAGCTGTTTTCCTGTAAACTTTGCACTAATATAAATGAAACTAAGCTTCTTGGCAGAAGACAATAACTTTATCACACAGTACTACTTTGATTCTTAAAACTTGAAACCTGTTTTGTCCATATCAAGTCATGACTGCCAGTCCTGGAACAAATTATAATCTTTTTGTTTGCCATTGCTCAGAGCGAGTCCTAATCCTAGCTCCAGTTTTTTTTGTAAAGATGTTTTTTTCCTTCTTTTATCTTTTTAATGTAAACCAAATGTCACAGTTGTACTTCTTCCAAAGAACAGAACAAGTAATGTGGGCAAACTCTAACCTCCCATAGACAGAATGTATCAAAAGAGATTTTTTTTTCCCTTTTTCTCACAAAAACAAATCTTTAATTTATGCTATAAATCAGGGATCAGCAAATTCTGTCCATTTTTTTTAATGGATCATAAGTTAGGAATAGTTTTTATGTTCTTAAGTAAAGCTAAAATGTAAAAACAATTCTTAGGTCTCTGTCATAGAAAAAAGGTAGAACTGAGTTGGGTTCTCAGCCTGCCAATCGAGAATGGGTGCTGACCTGTAAAATTTTACATTCTAAAGTCATCTCTTTCATTTATATATCTACTTCAAACTTCCCAAAATACCTGTAAACTTTTGCTCTAAAATTCTGGTGAATTCTTTTTGCAACACAATTTATCATGAGAATTTAAAGAATGGCAAATGATTTAATAGAATTTCAGTGGTTTCAGGATTTTTCCACTCTCATTTTTGTGTACTTTTTAGTACACATAGAAATGTATTTTGGCTTGTCCCAGATATATTACAGCAGGAAAAATCGCTGTTTCATCTTAGAAAATAAACACATGCAAACTTGAAAGCAGTGGAAAAAGTAATGTTTTTTGCTCATTTGATGAATGGAAAACCCTTACCATATAGTTCAGCAAATCCATTCATGGGTACACGTGATGTGCCAGTGACAAACTGAAGCAATCTTATTCTTTTCTCTGAATCCATCAATAAAACAGCCTGAAGATCAAAAACAAAACAAAATATTGTTAAATGAACACTTGAAAAAAATTTCAGGATTTTGAAGTATATTGTCATTAAGTTGCTATAGTCACTTTTTTCCTAGGAGTATGGAGAAGTTTTTAAAATTTGCAACCATTAGGGTTGGTTGTTTGGATTTTTTTTCTTAAATATTTCTCCCTTTTTTTCTCCTTAATTAAATACTTGTCTTTCTTAATTCAATACTTGTCTTCAAGTGCTATAGTAACTCTTAGAAATTGGGTTATACTGTGATAAATTTGAAAAAACTTTCTATTATAGATCTGCCTTCTACTTTCCTTTATGTCACAGTTTTTCTGAATACAATACTTCCTTTGGTCCCTTGTGAAAAGAAGGAAGTTGGATTATGCAGGACAAAGAACAGCAGAGGATGCATTGAGTGATTCAGCTCTAGTCTCAGTGCTTAACTTCAACCCTACTGAATCACTCTGGGCCTCATTTTATGTTTCTGTAAACTGGAGAATAATGTCTGATGTACATGAAAGTTTTGAAAACCATAAAGTAATTTATAAAAGTGAGGGATTATTACTATTGTTGTTGTTCTTTTACTAGTAAAAATTTAAAACCACAATTTAATATCTAAATATTGGCCTTTCAACATACTTCAAAGTTTCTTCTTTATAAATCTGTATGAAAAAAATCTTAATTGTTTAAAAGGATTTTCATCCCGATAGCACCCATTTTGGTTCTAGTCTACAGAGAGTAAGTAGGTCAAGCTAGTGGGAAAGAATTAAAGGTCTAAGAGTGGAGGACTGGAATATTCCTTTATGCCATACCAAAATAAAAAGATAAATTATGATGTTTTAATTAGTGCTTCTCAGCATATATGAAATGGACTCTAATTGATCACTATTATAGCAGATATACTCCAGATTATTTTACAAAAATTAAAGTTTTTATTTACCTTCCAGAACCACTGGATAACCTGATGATTTACACTGTAGCCATTTTTGTATTTTGTATGTTCCCTCCAGTCATTCACATCTACATCTCCCAGTCCACACATAAGTAACTATATAAAGAAGAAATGCTAAATTGTAAATCAAGACTAAAATAATATATGCGGAATTTCTACTTACAATTAAAAGATAATATATTTTACCTCTAGTTCATTTTCATCAAAAATCTTGATGAGATCTTGTGGTATAAGTTCAAAAAAACCCTTACAAGTAGAAAACATTTAAAATTTAGGTTAGATAAATAAGGATAGGGGCAATTACAACAAGCTTTTTCACAAACTTAATTATTATCATAGCTAAAAGAGATGGTAAACTGAAAAAATTCTTTTTTTAAAAAATATTTTTATTTGTTTTTCAAACAACAAGCAACGGTAGTTTTCATCAATAATTTTTTTTTGCAAGGTTTTGGGTTTTACATTTTTCTCCCTCCTTTCCTTCCCTCCTCTGACAGAAAGCAATCTAATATAGAGTCTGCATGTGTAATTATGCTAAACATAGATTCATATTAAGAAAAAATTCTTTATATCAAATAATTCTGACAAGAGTTTGACAATCTAAGACATGGGTAAATAACAGAAATAAATAAGATCAAAAGCAATCCCTGAACAGTTAAATGTTAAAAGGATATGAAAAAAATCTCTCAAAAGAAAAATTGAAAATTAATAATATATGAAAGAATGCTCCAAGTCATTAAAATAAGAGGAAATGAAAATCAAAAATAACTCTAAAGTTTCACTTCATGCCATGCAAATTGTCAAAAGATGACAAAAGAGAGAAATTAGTCAATACTGACTAACTGACTAATTGAGTAGAGAGGCCACTAATGCAATGCTGGTAGAACTATAAACTGATAGAACCAGTCTGGGAAGCATTTTGGAATCAAGAAAATAAAATTAAGGGAAATTATTGTATTGTAAGAAAAGACAGATATGAAGAACAGAGAAAAGTATGGAAATACATTAATTAATGTAAAATAAAGCAGAGCCAGAAAAGCAGTATGCACAAGGACCATCACAATAAGTAACTATCACAAAAAAAAAATGGATCTTTGGAAATTATAAAGGAATCTGCCCTCAAAGGATAGGCAGAGACAACCTTTCCTCCATTCCTTTGCAGAGGTGGGAAATCTACCTATAATACCATATTACTAAAAAATATTGACTGATTTTAATTATTTTTCCCTTTTTGTAAAAATTCTTTGTTTTAAGTGAAGGTTCTCTAGGAGAGTGTAGGAGATAAAATTCTAGGTGATGTAAAAACAAAAAAAACAAAAAATAAAAAATAAATACTGCAAAAATATAATTCACATTAGGGATGTCATCCCATATCCAAGAAGTAACAAGAATATAACAAATGGTTAACATAGATACATAAACTTTAAAACCTATTAGTTTATTTAATAGAATATTTTCCCCTAAGCTAAATTGCTACTTTTATATATTAAAAAATTAAACATAGAAAAAATTAGGACATTTATTTGATTCTTGTGGGTGTGATCAGGATCAAGGTGCTTTTTGAAATTTTAAAAGAGCAGGCAAAAGAAAAAGGAATACCTCTTTAAAAGCAGACATTTGCTTCTGGATTCGGTTTACAAATCGCCATTGTATGACAAGACTAAATGAAAATATAAAATGTCAATATTTTACAATGAAATCAATTAATGCAGCAAAGAATGGTAAGCACAGATATAGCAAGAAGAAAATTCAAAATTATCTTACTAGGCTATAAAATTATTATGAATAAGTAATATAGTACTATTGTTATAAAGCTACAACATAGTGGAATGCATAGTAAGAAAATTATAGAATGAAAAAAATCAGGAAATAATTCTTTTGTTAGAATCATGGAATCTATTAAGACTTGGGAATAACCTTAAAAAATCATCTAGTCCAACTCCTTGTTCAATGTAAGAATCCTCTCAATAGCGTCCAAGTTAAGTAAGCTTCTGTTTGAATATCTGTTTGAACAGCTTACTGTGATACATTTACAAGAATACTCTTTTAGATAGTTCTAATAGTTTAATTCAATTGAATAAGCATTTATTAAGTATCTACTATATGTATATATATATATATATATATATATATATATATTATATATATATACAGAGAGAGAGAGAGAGAGAGAGAGAGAACCCTCTGCAATAAACTGAAGTTCCTAACATCAAGAAACTTCCATTTCTCTGAGAAAACCATGTTTATACAAATAAAAAAATAGAGAAAGCAAAGATGTCTAAAAACTAAAGGAATAGGGGAGAGTTTTCTAGAGGAAGAAAGTGAGCTGAGCCTTGAAAGGATACCAGCTAAAGGTTCTAAAAGAAGAGGTGAAGTTACAATGTCAGGTTTAGAGAACAGGAAACAAGGAAAATTCAGCTGAAATTGAGTGAAAAATAATGTGAAATAAGTCAGAGAAGGTAGTTAAAATAAAATTCTTCCTTTGAACCTCTATAATTCCTATTTCTAAATCTCTGGATTTTTGCTGTTTTTCAGTTGTGTCCAACTCCTTGGGATGCCTTTTGAGGTTTTTTTCTTGGCAAAGGTACTGGAGTAGTTTGCCATTCCCTTCTTCAGATCATTGTAGATGAACAAACTGAGGTAGCTAGGGTTAAGTGATGTGTGCAGGGTCACTGGCAGTAAGCCTATGGGTCATACTTGAACTCACAAAGAGGAATCTTTCTGGTACTCTATGCCCTGCACCACCCAGTTGCCCTTAAAGACTAAGTCTAATTTTCTTTAATGTGATAGTCTTTCACATATTTTAAGCTCCTTCATCTATCTTCTATGATTTTCTTTTTATTAGCAATTTTCTCCATGATTCTGTATATAAATCCTTCACTTTATTCCCCTACTTTGCACTTGCTCTAATTTGTCAATGTTGCTTTTATACAATGTGTATTATATGTAATTACATATTATGCCATCTGCTAGGCATTGCTCAGGTTGGAATATGATGTCAAGTTTTTTTTTTTTTTACATTTCATGGGAAAACTGGAACAGGTCCAAAGTAGTGTAACTAAAATAATTCAGAAACTAAGGAGAAATATTCAATGAATTTAGTTGATAAGTCTGGAGAAAGGAAGGTTAGGGGGTGATTGACCACTTGTCTTTAAATATATGAAGAATTATTGCAAGGTTATCTATGAGATATACCCCATATGAATAAAGTATTAAATGAGAAATAGGTTTACATCCTGGTAGTAGAATGATCTAAGTTGATGACAAAACTTTTTACAATGAATATAAGTAATATGATAATAACCACCCAAAAGACTAGGGTGCCCTTATCTCTGAAAGACATCTATAAACAGAATGATTTAGACCAGGGTTCTGGTGAAACCCCTAGAGACTTTTTTCACAATATAACATTTAATTGCATAAAATAGAAAAGCTTGAAAAGGAAAGTAATTATATTGAAATAGTTATTAAAATATTAAAAGTTATAAATTCATGGACCCTCTAAAATCTTATTGGTTTATGAATTGAGCTTCAGAACCCTTGGTTTAACTAATGAACCACTAGAGCCAGATAAATGGATCAGATGACTTCTTGAGTTTTTTGAGTTAGCAATATTATTCTCAAACTTCCCAGGAGATTTATGTTAAAGAAGGAAATTAAAAATTATGATCACAAAAAAGAAGTAAGATAATACAAAGAAAAATTAATTACAAATTAATTGAATGTATTTTGGAGAGTTACAAACTTAAATATACTGATGAAAGATAATTTATCATTATAATAATAAATTAGCAATGTATAAAAACAAAGAAACTGTTGGGGATAAAGAAAATCCTACCCACAAAGATGGGAAACTAGTAATAGAGAGGTCTCATTTTTTGAGTCTGGGCATTTAAAAAGAAGGATGTAATCTGTAACAATAAAATACTCACTGAATATATTCTTTTTTGTTTTTATTGGTGACAATTATTTCAGATCCACCATGTTTTAATTCATGTTGATGGGTCTAAAAATAAACAGTATATCTAAATTAATTTAGTGAGAAAACATTGTAAAATATAAATATATATATTAAGCTACACTAAAGTGCTATAATTTAATTTTTAAAAGTTGAAGCTAAAGAAACAAGATGTAAGGTTAACAAATTTATGTCATAAAATATTTTTTTCCTAAAAAAATCTTTTGTTTTTAATTTAAGAAGATGACATCATCAAGTAAAGGGGAAGGAGATTTCAAAGAATATAGAGATGCATAGCATACATAACTTTTACCTTCTATATTATTTATTTTACAACTCATAATGTTTTATTTAGTTAATTTACAAACCTGTCCAAAGAGTTCTTCATCAACTGTAAACCTCAGGTCTAGTTCTGCTGGATCATTCTCAAGAATCCATTTTAGTGAATTATGATATTCACTGTCCTTAAAGACAAATAATTGATTATATTTAAAGTTATATATTAAAAAAGCACTTTCCTGAAATAATATTGTATAAAAATACCGGAATTCATATATATATATACACACACACATAGATAGATATAGATAGATATAGATATATAACTACACACATACAGACATACTTATAAAGCAGGTAACAGAGTAATGTAGAGTAGTAGAAAATTAGGATTCAATATCTTTCTGCTTCTTGAACATAAGTGGTCAAGGATCTACAAACTGTAATAGCAGGTATGTATACAAGTTGAAAAGCATTAAAACTTAAAACATCTTATTAAAGAAGTATTCCAGAGCTAAATCCAGGGTGGAAGTGGGAATAAAGGCTTTCTTATTAGGGGCAAGGCAGAACTAGGAGCCTCATTAGCCAGTTACTGGGATAAATGGCATTGCATTTATGTTACTAGTTCTAAAAGTTTTCCTATATAGAGTAGCTATTATAAAAATTTAGATTTTTGCTTATGGATTTCTGCCCTGTCCTAAGCTCAATTGAAAATACAATTTCATTTTAGCCTCACAAATAACTATATGATCTTTTATTTGGGGAATTTTTTTTCACTTAAATATAACATAAAAATAACAACAAATGTACTTCACTGACTACAAAGGTTTTTAGATGGATTTGTAAACACACATGCACATACACACACAACTTTTGGTTGGTTAGTTCAGCTGGTTTCAGTTATATATAAGAACAAGAATTTTATTGTTATATTGTTCCTTTATTCTGTTTATGCCTCTAAGTCTTTCACCTCTTCAATCAGTCATTCCCTCATCTACTAAATTAACTTTTTACATAGATCTGATCATGATATTTCCTTGCTCAAAAACTTTTAGTGATTATCTATTGCTCTTTGGATAAAATGCAAACTTTTTAAACTTAGCAATCAAAGTCTTCTACAATCTGGATAACTGATGCCTACTGGAAAAATACAAGTTTCTGTGGATCTTAATGATTTCCAACCCAATTGTCAAAATTATATATTAATAGCTTAAGATTTTATTTTGGTTGCATAAATTCCAACCTTTTAAACCTTACTTTACACTGTTCCCCTTTAATCTATTTTTTTAGTTAAACTTGACTGTTAGCCATTCTCTGACTTTGTCTTTCATAACTCCATGCATCTATGCAACTTAACTCCAATTCCAGAAATGAACATTTTCCACTCTTATTTGTTGAAATATTCCTCTTTTGTAAAGGCCCAAGTCAAGTGACATTTGTTCTACAAAGGCTTTCTTGATCCTTCTCATTTCTACCCTTGACCCTCCCAGTGGAAATTTCTCTTTAGATTTTCTTATAGAATTATTTGACTCTTCCATAATATTCTACTTAAGATCATATTTATTTGTGTATATATGATATACTTCTTTTCAGGCCCTACTTGAAGGTCAAGAATTGTACTGTTTCCCACCTTCATAGTCTCTGGGCCTACTAGCAGTGTGCCTGTATATAGTAAGCTCTAAATAGAGCTGAATTTAAAGACCACAACCTAAATTTCAATCTTAAAGATGCATGCCATTCATAATATGAAATATGTTAAAACATAATAATTCCAAGAACCTAATATTCTTTATTAATGTTTCATTTTAAATTATTATTTTGAAACCATACTGTTTCTAAATTAAATGACAAAAATAAAAGCCTTACCACAGATTCCATATCATGAAGTGTTATTGGCTTATGCAACATCATTTTGTAAAATGGACGAATGAAAAAACCTTTCAAATGAGAGATTTAAAATAATTACTAAAATGGAAAGAATGACACATTTTCTTAATACTCGAGTGTGATCAATTATACTAACCATCTAAAAGTTTGCCATGATAAACTGCCATTCCAGCTACACGGCCTATAAACTTGAAGTAGGATAGATGATCTTCATTGCACAATCCAGAATTTGGATTAATTTGTAAGGTATAATTATCCCTGTAAAGAAAGCAATATTTTAAGTAAGCCCCTACTTTTAAAATTTATACAATGACAAATGATCCTTCAAGGTTTTTTAGAGCAATTAGGTTTAGAAACTTTTTTTAAAAGAATAGATAAATTCTAATATTTCTTCTTTCCTAATCTAATATAATGCGATACATTCTTTTCTTGGATCAAAAAGGATGTCAGAGTTGAATGGAGAATGAACTACTAGTAGCACTACTTCACAAATAATGACCAAATATTTTTAGTAGGTGTAATCAATAAAAACAATCACTAGTAAAATGAAGCTTCCATTGTAATCAACCTTAGCGATACAAACTATTGTTCCTTAAAAGACATATGACAATCAAAATTCCTTTTCAATAAATCTGGAGATTTAAATTTTTTCCAAGGTACTATAATAGTTATTTTTATGCTGTTCATTTATTATACAATGGCACTTACGTAGCAGAATATTCAAACAAGCCATAATAAGGGTTAAACATTTCTTTTGATATTAGGAAGAACCATTCTCTGGCCACTCCTCCATAATCTAATCCTTTTTCACCATCAAACTCAATCCACAGTCTAGCTTTAAGGAAGTTTGCTCTTTTCACAGCTATGATTCTTCTGTAAGAATCTTCAAGAATTGTATTGCGGCGAAGTTTCATTTCAAATCGATTTGGAATGTCATTCTGAAAATCAAAAAAAGAGCAATTTAATCTTAAACTAAAATAACTATGAAGATAGAATTGCTACCTATGGTATGTCATAACAATTTAGGGCGCTTTTCTGTCTTCTGCTTAAGTCATAATGCTAATAGTTAAGTTAGTCAGTAAGGAAAGCAATGTCAGAAATAACAACCCCAAAATGCATATTTATTGTCCAGTTATTTCAGTTGTGTCTGATTCTTCATGATTCCATATGAGGTTTTCTTGGCAAAGACACTGGAGTGGTTTGTCATTTTTTTCTCAGTTCATTTTATAGATGAGGAAACAGGTAAACAGGGTTAATCCACTTGTCCAGGGTCACACAACTAGCAAATGTCAAAGTAGACTTTCTATATACTGTGCCATCTAGCTGCCCATGCAAAATGCATATAAATCTATGGATTACTGGTCCTTAACTATGCACGTATACTCAGGAGTTAAGAAGAGATGAATAACAAATAGTCCTTTAAATATTGTGCACAGATCTCTCTAGTCATTCTATGTTGATTTATTGCTTTTGATTGCCTTTTTAAATACTTGGTTAAATGGTGTTCTCAATTCAAAATGAATTATTCATTCTTAGATGTATATAATGTTGGTATATCTGTTGTTTTCCAATAATTCATATAGAGAATCAGACAATCTTAGAAATGGAAAAGACCTTAGGTCATCTAATCTAACCATTAAAAAAATATTACAAGGAATTAGCCAGTAACTTCTTGAACAACTCCAGAAATAGGGAATTTATATCTTACCAAGAAGCTCATGTTTTAACATCTTTAATTGTTACTATATGCTCTTCCTTGCAGTGAACTAAAATGCCTACTCATTGATCTTTGTTCTACCAGAGACCAAGAAGAGCTAGTATAATACTACTTTACTATGTGACTGTAATTTGAAGAAAATGATCATTTTCCTTTCCAGTCTTTAAGTCTTGTCTTCCTCAGGGTAAACATTCCTAATTCAACAACCAATATTTATGAGGAAGTTTCATCTCCTCATCATCCTGGTTGCTCTTATGTACTTGCCATCATTAATTACTATACACTTCATGCTGTAAAAGCACTCAGGGATTAAAAAAAGATGTCAATACAAGCTTTCAATTCTCAAGGAGCTAACAATCTAATTGGAAGAAAGAAAAAAACATGATAAAATTACAGAACACTATGTAATAGTAAGTAATTGAGTCTTAAATGGTGTCAATCAGACATTAAAAACTATGACTTCAGAGAACAGAGAGATAACTTTGTAGTAATGGTGAGGAAAGGTTTTATGGGGAAACAGTCCTTTTTTTTAATTTAATTTTTTCTTTATTTAAGACAATGGGCTTAAGTGACTTGCCCAAAGTCACACAACTAGGTAATTATTAAGTGTATGAGGTTGGATTTGATCTCAGGTCCTCTTGACTCCAGGGTCAGTGCTCTATCCACTGTGTTACTTAGTTGTCCCCCAGGAAAACAGTTCTTAAGACACTGAAGGATGGGTAGGATATACATTATTGGAAGAAAAGAGGCCAATCCATGTAAAAACATTAGCACTAACAAAGGGACCAAGTAGGGAATAAACCAAGTACGAAAGAAAATGAGATCAAGGTGAGGTCATAAAATAGGCAATAGTAAGAAAAAGTTGGATAGGTAAAGTAAGTACAGAATAAGAAGGACCTCAAATTCTCAGATGAGTTCAAATTTTATCAAATGGGCAATATTCTCACATTCACAAAAGGCAGACTATGTCTTTTAAAAATATTTTATTGCTGTTTTTATTTTCTAAATTAATCATTTTGTAGATAGACTCCTTCCCTAAGCCTGATCAAAATGTTATTTTAGAACAACAGTCTGAAACCAGTATCAAAAATAGTTTGGAGATAGGTACACACTGGAGCCAATAAGAGCAGTGTTGAAATAATATGTGTCTAAGAGAATGAGAGTTTTATGTTAGCAGTAGAAGGTAGAATAGAGAACATTTGAAGGCAATTTTGAAGGGAAAAATTACATAAAAGAAAATGGTCCTGGTGAGGTTAGCAATAAAAAGGAGAGAGGGGAAAGTTAAACCTTGCAATAAAGTTTCAATTCTGGATAAAAAGGAAAATAGTGGTATTATATCTGTTATAAAATAGGGAATCTGGCAAGGAAAGATTTTTATTTTGCTTTGTTTTTTGAGAGAAAGTTGAGAGAAAAAGTCAGGAGGGGAAGATAATAAATTAAATTATAGCCAGGTGAATTTGAGGTAATAGGTTTTATAAGTTGAGATATCTAGTTGGAAATAAAAAGAGCTAACTTTTATATAGCACTTTATTTTATTTTATTTTAAGGATTCTGCAAGGCAATGGGGTTAAGTAGCTTGCCCAAGGCCACACAGCTAGGTAATTATTAAATGTCTGAGGCCGAATTTGAACTCAGGTACTCCTGACTTCAGGGCTGGTGCTCTATCCACTGAGCCACCTAGCTGCCCTATATAGCACTTTAAGCTTTGAAAAGTACTTTATCAATATTACCAAATTTGAAAAGATCTGAAATAAAGAACTTAAGTATAGTTATGAAGACAGAGATAAGAGATTTAGAAATTTTTGGAAGAATAATAATTGAAATCATAAAAGCAGATGAGTTATTTGAGGGAATACAGAAAATAAAAGGAATAGAATATCAAGATAAATCTTGAAAGACGTGTAGTTAAGAGGAGAAAGAAGAGAAGCCAGAAAGGGATGAGACAGAAGGAATAGTAGCTTGATGTAATTAGTAGCTGAGAAAGAAGACAATTTGTGACAGATGCACTGAAAAAGGAAGAGGTGGCTCTAAGATGGGTGGCAAGATTTTACTTTTGTCTATTTCTATAAGAGTGGCTACAGCAGCTCATTATAAAAGAATTCTGAAACATCATATTTTAAAACACCTTTAATTCCTTTTGATTCCACTTTTCTCCTGTGTGCCCAGGCACACAATCTTTCTAAACTTCAACTTACTTTTCTAGGAATGAAGAATAACAATAAATGCAGTACTTTTAGAGTTGCAGTGAAGCTCAAATGTGATAATAAAAATTACTTTGTGAACTTCAAATTCTGTTTTTACTTTTATTTGCCTGTTGAGAGGTAGCATGGTATAGCAGATAGAGAGCTGGCCTTGGAGCCAAGAACTTCTGGATTCCAGGACCTCCCCCTCACAAAACTAAGTGACATTCGGCAGGTGACTCAATCTGGCAGTGCTAACATTCAGACAACATTCTAAAACCCTAAATTGAGAGAAGAGGCCAATCTGCACTGGTGGAAGGATAGTTTCCTCATCTGTAAATTTTTTGTACCAGTGAAATCACAGGCCCAGCCTCTCTCTCCATCCTTTATTAGATGTACTATATTTGTTCCAGCAATTCTTTCCCGACAGCAAGTGAAGTATTCTTCTCCTGGCACCTCTTTGCCAAGAATCTGTTAATGCTTTATCAGGTTTGGGTTTCTCCTTACCTGCCTTTCCTTGACAATGATTTCTCCCTTCTAGCTCATTCTTCACCGTGCTTTTCTGAGTTATGAACCTTTATGTGGTGGAAAGAGTCTTGAACTAAGAGGATTTGAGTCCTGACTCCAATTTTTTAGCTATACTTTGGACAAGACACCTAACCTTTTTGTTACAGTTTCAGTTTCTCATCTGTAATTGGGGATAATATCTGCACTTACCTTCCTCATAGAGTTATTATGAGAAAATAAGTTGTAAAATATAAAAGGTTATATAAATGCAAATTATTATAGTTCCACTGGCTTTCACTATTCTCTACTGATTTTCTAATTCTTTCTTTACTTATCATAAAACTTTAGAGAATCAAAATTCGTTAGTTTGCAAAAATTTAAATTAAAAGTTTCCACAAATACATTTGAAGCTTTCCTTATTCTGTTTTTAATATTATTTTATATACTTGTGGAATGTTAAATATATATTAAATATTTTTAAGTATAATATAATAAAGCAAACATATTTTAATTTAAATAGCATATTTATACATTATTTATATTTATTTTATTTATTTTTACTTTTTTTCAAGGAAAGATCTGTCTTGTCTCTCTCCTCCAACTCTTTTCTCTTTCTCCATTGAAAAAACAAGAAAACTAAAACCTTGGTTACAACTGTATACAGTCAAGCAAAATAAATTTACGCATTGCCTAATAATATAGAATATGCCCTCTGCAATTTTCGAGGAGATACAAAAAATAAGCAACAAAAATCACACTATCTCATGGAAAAAATGGTTAGGTTTATGGCAAGACCAAATTTACTATGCAAATAAATAAGACATGATAAAAAATATTACAAAAAAAGTAAATATTTTTACCTGTCACTTCTGCAACATAATATCTTTAAAATGATAATGGTAATGAAAACTGTATTTAAGTATACTGGACACTAAGTGGCACAGTGGGGAGGTAGGCAATAAGTTTTTATCTTTTATAGTTTTGAAATGTTGCTTTTCATAAAACATCTGAATTCATCTCCATCTCATTATATGAATGGGGAAATGGAGAGAGAACTGATGGATTCAAGATACAGAAAGAGACACACATTATTGGATGTGGCCAACATGGAAATTTGTTTCACTAGGTATATTTAATATGAGGATTTTGTTTCTCTTTCTTTTTTTTTCACTTTTTTTAGGGGATCTAGCAGAGGAAATAAAAGGGAAAAGAAAAGAAAAAGGAACTGAGGCTGAAACAAATGAAATTAACACAGTCATCTTTAAGGTAGTTGAATCAGACCATGGTCAACCTCTTTTTTATGTCATCATAACTACTAACTACTACTTTACCAGTTTATTCACATGATTCCTCTAATCAGTTCTTATTCACATGCTTGATGCAATTTATTTCTTAAGAATTTCCAAATTATATGTTAACAATACATAAAAAAATGGAAAAGTTCTATTGAGCCAGCTAAAATCACTTTAAGTCCTAAAATTATTAATTTAAATAAGTTATCTACTCTAATTAGGGGTAGAAATAGGAAAAATGTTCAAAGAATAACTAATCGTGAAGTAGGAATTTTTTTTTTGTTTTTTTGTCTTTTCTAAGCTGACCTCTTTCCTGACCTTCCAGGTATTCAAAAACATCCATCATGTCTCTCTATTAAGCACTGGCTGAGTTTGTCCAACAGTGCCTGCCTAATCAGACCCATTCCCCTTTGTTTCTGAAGTTCAGAACACACAAACACCCACACAAACACACACACTTTTATTCACAGAACAAAAAGAGAATTGTAGATACCTCTTGCTTTTCTTAGAAAGTATATAATAAACTTCACATGTTACTTTCAAAACTGTCCTGCTTAATTGTTCTTCCTTTTGAACTTCCTTCTGTGCATTTTAAAAAAGTTTCAATTGCCCTTTCTTCAACATCTTTATTGCTAACCCTCCTTCTTTCCCTCCTATACTCTATTCAATTAAAAACCAAGAGAAAGGAGGAAAAACACTGGAACAAATAAGTAAAGTCAAGCAAAATGAATCTACATAGTTGTCATATACAAAAATGAATGTCTCTCTTTGACCACTGATTTCATCACCTCTGTTAGGAATTCTGTAATATACTTCATCCATTGGTCCTCTGGAAATAAGGTTGGTCTTTGAACTGATCAGAATTAATTTTTTCAAGATATTTTTCTTTACATTGTTATTTTTGTATAAATTGATATCCTTATGTTGCCCATCACTTCATACTATCCAGTTTCCTCTGAAATTATCTATTTCTGCAGATACAATAATATTCCAATACATTAATTTATTATAATTTGTTTAGGTATTCCCTAAATGATGAGTACTCACATTCCAGAGTATTTCTTTCTTCCTTAATTTTTTTTCAGAAAGAGCCAGATAGTTTTGCTTGCATCTATATGCTTTCCAATATCATCATCTCTCTTATATGTCTTTTATGTCTGATATGTTTTTGTCCCCACACCGTATTTTCAAACCTTAAAATATCTTGTTCAGAAGAGTTGTTCTTTTGATGTCTTTTCACCTTCCTCCTTCCCTGTTTTTATATTCTTCCTACTACCCAAATTAAAAGAAAGAACAAGTTCTACTACTTTCTTCCTCCTCTCTATGATAGTTTATTTCTTCTCTTTCCTGCCTTAAACTGTAAGAAATGGGTGTTTCCTAGCATCCCAGGATAGACAGCAAAGGAACTAGAGAGATTTGATTAAGCACCAGAATGACCTAGAGATTGATGCTACTGACCTTGGGCTTCTAAATTCCCTACCCTGGGGCTTTTTTATCTCTCTGGTGCTTTATATGGGATGGGAAGGTTGTTCTTGCTGTCTCAGATTCATAACTTTGAAGGCTGCAAATATTCCTGAATTATTAGGCTAGGAGACTATGACCTTGATTGTTTATGTTTTATCTGTTCTTACTTGACTAGTTTTTCCTATTTCTCCTAAGGTTCTGGATGAAGAATTTTTCAGTCTCTTCTACAAAATAGGAGAAACAATATGTATATTACCATAGTATTGTTGGGAGTTCAAATAAGATCATGCAAAAAATACAAATTATTATGAAATTTTATGTAACTGTAAATTCTTATAATCTAATCTAGGCCACTAATGCTAAAGATTAGTAATGATGTCATGCCATCCAAAAGCATTTCATTTTTAATGAGGAATACTTGGAAAAACAGTGTTTTACCTCAAGCAAGTAGTCTGAGATAAGTTTTCTTCTGATAGTGAGAAGTTCAGGCATTATTTAAGTAAAATAGTTGTTTTTGATGGAGGTAAATTTTTGTTCCTTTCAAAGCATAACAAAAACCATCTATCTATTCTATCCTACTTATGGGTTAAGATGGCTGTCTTCAGTAACACTGTTTCTATTTCCATGAAAGGTCTATTACTGGGCAATTGACAACAGAGTATTTTAAAATGTAATCTATTTGCTACTACTTCAGGTTACAGTTTTATAAGAGAACTAAAAATTAGCACATAAAATAGAGCATAATTTCAGATAATAAACAGTGATGTGCTAAATTAAATATAATAAATATACTGGCATTAAGTGATATCATTGGTTAGGAAGGGAAAATACCTCCATGCATATATTCCATTATAATACAGATGGAAGGCTTCATAGAGAAAATAGGAATTGACATGGATGAATTTTTAAAAGATAAGAAAGGATATGAAGTCATTCTATTTACTACAGCAGCAAGAGTAAAGATAAAGTGGCAAAACAGGATGCTACATACAGGTGACAATGAAGAGTCTAGGACACTAGAAGTGGAATAAATTGGATAGATTACTTCTGCTCCTATTCTTACTCCTCTTCTCCTCCACCTGAAGAATTTTTTGAATGTTTACTATGTGCAAGTTCTGTTCATTCATAAGTGAATGCTGTCACTCTACTGATTCTGAAGTACAAATGTATAAATGGTGCTATTATATGTTTTAAATTAGAATAAAATAATTTTGTTTTTAATTTGTTATCCTCTTCTAAGTGATAATTTTGCTTTCAACTACATGAATTTCTAAATAAATCAGTTGGTAAAATTCTTAAAGGCAACAAGAAAACCAGTGAATTAATTAAAACAGCTTTAGATATAAAGTAACCCAGTAAGCTCCAATTGCCTGTGTTACATTACTTTTACTTAGGGATTAGTGAAAGTAGTTCAGAACCTTTGGCAAATCACTAAACCACTTTGAGCCTGTCCCTTCACCTGTAAAGTGAATGAACTGAACTAGATAACCTCCTGAAAGTTTCTTCTAGCTCTAAATCTTATTTCCTATGAATCAGTGGCTGAAAGTCACAAACAACTATTTAACAAAATAAATGAAAGTATTTGTACCTGTGTTGATCTATTCATGTGTTAATAGGTTTTATAGTATG
The DNA here is from genome assembly GCF_037893015.1 of Macrotis lagotis. NCBI lineage: Eukaryota > Metazoa > Chordata > Mammalia > Peramelemorphia > Peramelidae > Macrotis > Macrotis lagotis. Next base: position 167,716,651 of record NC_133661.1, on the reverse strand, counting down.
ACTTATGAATCCCTAGCCTGGAAGGAGAACTGTGTGCAGACCTAAAGCTTTCATGAACCTTCTTCTCTTCCCTGTCTCCTGAAAAAAGCACAGTCCCACTTGACTCTGCTTATAAACTACCTATAGGTTCAGGGGGTAATAGAGGACCCGGTGTGAGGGAAGATCTTAAGTCATTGTAAATCCCCAGCCTTGATACATGAAAAGAATTAGGGAGAACCACTGCTTTCAGGCACTCAGACTGGGAACTTGAATACCTGTGCAATGTTCAAGATATTTTCTGGGTGAGCCTCATTTCTATTACCTTAAGATAAAGCTTTCAGATGGGGAGTCAGAGGATGTGAGGCCTGTAACTAACTGAGCTTAGTCTTCTCAGGACCTTAGAAGATAGAAGTCCCTATCAACTGGCCAATCCCTATGCTAGGGTGGCCAAATCCCCTTCTTTTCTCTCCTTATTCTTATGTTGTAGTCAACACCTGTAAAGATTAGAATTACCATTTCTTCTGTCACAGGTTACATCTTCCCATCATCTTTTGACACAACATTCTCTTGGTTCTACAGACTCCTATTATCTGATCCATCTTTTTCTCTTTTCTTGAATCATCATCTTTCTCCTCACTCTTTTCTTTATTCCCTTTCTCCCTTGGTGTGGGGTCCCTATTGGTGAAAGTCATTAGGTAGTAGACCCCTTAAGTAGTAAAAGTCATGAATAATATGGATTTCCTACAAAAGTCTAGCAGAAAAGCCATGAATATTGTAAACAAATATTATTCAAACCAAAAGAAAGCATACTTACTGTGTACCTGTATATATTCAGTTCATATCCTTGTATGCTCAGGACTCCAGTTCAAACAGCACTGATAGGGCACCCAAGTGTCTGGGACTCAAATTCAATGCTGAGCAAAGTAAACCTCAAAATATCAGCCAATCTGTACTAACACACACTCTAAATTCTTCAATTACCACAGGAGTTTAGGGGAGGCCAAATAAATATGTAGTGTGGTAGCCATTCCTGTTTGCCCTGATATGATTATTCCACTTTGATCATAAAACTACTTATATAATCAATCTGGAGCTACCCAGCCTCTTTCTTTGATATCATGTTGGATCCATAGTTTGAGGGAGTCTAGAAAATATACTAAAGGAGATTCTGGGGCAAAACATTTGGTGAACTTATCAGCTCTCATGTATTCAAATATCATCTTTATATATAGAAATTTATATATATAGGTTTCCATATACTGAGCCCTAATCTTTCTCTTAACCTCTAGTCCCACTGCTCCAACGTTCTGCTGGTTGTCTCTCCAAAGAACATACCTTAGGCATCTCAGACTTAATAAACCCAAAATGGAATTCTATTGCTCCTCCAGATATATCTGCATTTTAAATTTCACTATTTCTGTTGCCGGTACTACATTCTCTATCTGCATACTTAGTCATGTTTGAATTGTTACTCTCTCACTTACACTGTTTGGTCAATTGACACACCATTTTTTCTTCATTACTCCCTCCTCTTCATTCATATAGATTCTACAATTCAGGCCCTCATCATCTTTCTGCAATTTACTTAAATGGACTTCCTACTTCCAATCTCTCCTCTCTCTAATCATCCATCTATTATTCACATAGTTCCCAAACTGGTATTTCCAAAATGCAAATTATATCATGCCAACTCACTACTCAAAAATCTTCAGTGGTTTTCTGATTCTAAGATAAAATACACAATTTTCAGTCTGACATTGAAGTCCTTCCACATTAGATTCCTAATTCTTTTATTTTCCTAGATTACCAAGCTTTTTCTAAGAAACCATTAGCTGGTGATTCAGAAAGAAAAAGTATCTAAAGTTTAAATTAACTAACAAATGGGTAAACTCAAAGAAAAATATTATTCTCCTGTAACATTTTCCTCTATTTCTCTGTCTTTTACTTTCAGTGCTTTCTTCTTGAAAATTTTTTTTTAAAATGCAACAACTAAAATTTTATTTCTTACATATTGCCAGTAATGTTAGTTCCTACACTGGTCATTCAAACATATATAAATATTTATTTTATAAATGTTACTAACCAGCTTCTTCATCTTTTTTCTGAAGAATTCATACTTTCGTTTGTAATCTCTAGAATAGGGCACAGCCTATGGATGAAAAATTTGGGAAATTAAAATGTTTCATAATATTCTCTTTTGAAACAACTTAGAATTATACTTTCTCCCTGTATTACCTATATATATGAATTCTATGAATTACCTGTAGAAATCAAACTTTTAGAAAACCAAATATAAAACATTGATTTTAAAAATTAATATTTCTGTTAAAAATATATTGCTTTCAGAAATTTTTATTATATGATAAATTTAATCATGTAACATTCTTGATACAGAATTGTTAGATCTAGGAACTTTCTACTATGGGAAAGAAGTCTTAGATAACATTTCCATTTTTAAGCAAACTTTCAAAGTTGTTTTTCTATTAACAGAAAAACATTAATTTTTCTTTACTCAGCTGAAAGAATTTATTTTCTTAAGCATTCATTATTTGGAAGCAAATATCAAAACAGCACTTTCAAAGAAACAGAAACTTCAAATTCTATCTAGTTTCTGCAGTTAAAATAAAAGACTACAACTGAAAAAGTTAACTATTTAAAGCTAATTATATCTCATAATCAATTTGATTATACAATGAGATAGAAATATTGATAAAACTAAACATAGGACAATTCAACAATCATCCAATTTCATATTTACATTTCAATATAGATGTGTTTCATTAGAAAATTCACAATATTTTGAGTAGAAATTGTGAGGAGCTAGAAAGTTACCTACCTCCCCCATCTTGGTTTCTGCTGAACTTCTCCCTGTAGTGGAGTATTTCTAATGCAAAGCACGAGACTGAGTTTAACTGTTTTTCTTAACATCTAATTTGCATCACACCTTCCCTGGGCTATTAGGGAAGGTTGGGGATAATAAAGTATTTTGGTTTAAAAGGCCTTGTCTGGTAGCTGAAACTCTAGGTAGGAGAAGCAATCTTAAGTTTTTTTTTTCTCTTACAGTGCCTACTAAGCTGTGAGGATGACTCAGGGTTAATTTTATTTCTTAAAAGTGCAGCCACATAGATAACTTACTGGTCTAGCTGCTACATTCTGCAATCGAGGATCTTCCCATTGTGTTCTTTTTATATCTGAGGAGAAAAAAATGTATTCTTTTCCTTTTTCATGCATAAAATTAAACAAAATGTAATAACTGAAGATCACAAAGTACATACTGTGATTTATGTAGAAGACTCTTCCATCTGTGTGAATTCTCTCTTCCCATCCTGCCTAGGATAAAGAAAACATTTCAATAGTATTTGGGGGGAGTTTTTAGCTGCTTAGATAAGAAATATCAGTGGTTTCACAGACATCTGATATTATTACAATTTTTGGAGCAAGAGGTAGGAATCAAGAAATCGGGGTTTGGGAGCTGATTTTTGAAACATTAAAGAAATAAAGTTAATGTATTATCATACATCAAAAAAATATTTCATGTAGTCAAGTTATATCTGCAAGAGTTCAAAAAACTTACAGGTAAAGGCCCTGGATCAGCAGTATCGAGGGATGTCTTTCTTTTCAGATAAGCTGGAATTTTTAATCTTGGATCTTCCTATAGCAAGAGATAGAACAAAATCAAATTCCCTCCTTTACATAAAATGTCAATTAGTACTTATAATTCAATGTAATTTGGAGACTACGGGTGACTATTCCTCTTTGTACAACTTACCACTCTGGTCAGGTCTACAATATCAAAAGAAAGTTGAAGACCAATTTTTCTTTTCAGAGTGAGATGAACATTAACTATCAGATCGTTTTACAGAAAATTATCTAGTCACAGGATTTAGTTACTATTTTCCAAAGGTAGGTTTTTTTGGCTTTCACAGGATTTTCTTATAACTATTAGTATAAGAATAAGAATACCTATTAGTTTAAGAATAAGATTGAAATTTATTTTTAAGACTCTAAAATCTGAACAAGTAGTGGAAAAAATACTGGCTCTGATGTCAAAAATCTTAGGTTTGACTCTGCATGCCATTCAATAGCTATGTGACAATAAACAGTCTCAGAGTATTCATCTACATTAGGAAAAAAAGTAGCTGGCGAATGTTTATTAATTGCATTATAAAATGTAGTTGTATGGACTTTAGAGCTTGTCCATCAGTATGTATACCTTGGACAGACATTGCAAATAAACACTGGACCCAGAATAAAAAGAAGAAAAACACGTTGGACTGCCATTGGTAAACAACTTTAATGACTTCAGATTATTCTCTGAAACAAAGGACCATGCTTTTAATACCAATACTCAACCAGTGTTGTTGAATGGTTATTAAGTCATGGACCACTATAACTTACAAAGAACCAAAACAAATATCACTCTGAAGGCAATGGAGAGCTATATAACAAACAAGAAACTCTAAGTCCATCAGTATGGTCTCAAACTTTAAATTGATTTTGCTAGGTGGGTTCCTTCTATAAAACGTAAGTGAGTTTTCTTGAATTTTTTGGATAATTCTTATGAAGTATAGTAATTTCTTTTTGAAAAAAGGTGAAATAGTATCATGCTAGCTTATTAATAATAATATTTATGATAATATGTCACAGAATACTGTCTGAGCTCCCATATAAAATTAAAACTTGGAGGGGATTTAAAGATCAACTTGTCCAAAATCTTCACTTTCCAGAAGAGGAAAATGAAATCTACTGAGGTCAGATGGCATGTCCACACTTAAAGAACTAGAATTTAAATCTGGATCTCCTGACTACAAATCTAAGGCTTTCTACATCATCCAATGCAATACATAATTTTCATTTTAAAATGATGAAACTATTGCTGTGAGAGGATAAATGACCCACAGTTTTATTATAATGGAGCCTGAACTTGATCTCATCTTATAAAAAGCACTGAGTTTAGTGCTTTTTCCACCATGTAATGGTGCCTCAATTTATCAAACTGTCAGATTTATCTGATTTTAAAATAGAATCTTCTTCATCAAAAAGATGCATTTTTAGAAGAGTTTAAAAATTTTTCATTACTTTACTTAAAATATTTATTTACATTAAATTTATTTTATATAAAACATTCTAATCATGTTTCAATTCTCCCTAGAGTATGTAAACACATCTGAAGCTACAAATACATTGGAGATGGCATTGTGATGGTGCACCAAAAATAAATTCTGATGAAAATTTCCTTCCATTACAAAAGATTAGTCTGGTGAAGCAAATGGAGAAATTATTTTTTGGTGCTCTCTCCTACTTCTGTGTATTTTCAGGAGCTGCTCTCCCTTGAAGTTTTAAGTTTCTCATTCCTTCAAGAAGTCCTCTCTTGATTCCCACTCACAGGTAGAATACCCATAACTTCAGAAATAAACCTGTGCTATTTTGTGCTTAAATTAAATTTACCCCTCTGTGAACATGTTGTATTTCCCAAGGAGAATAAGCATCCTGAGAGCAGGAATCACCTTGCTTTTGTATTTTTATCCTCATTGCCTGATTCATATTTAAATAATGATCATTGCTTGGTAATTACAATACACTTGTTGAGTTATTTCATAGGCTTTGGATAAAAAAAGTTAAAATTTCTTTGGAGTTTCTTAAAATAGTTAATAATTGACAAGAAATACAGCATAAGGATGATTAAAGGAAAATCTAAATTTTACAAAATAACTTTTTTTTAAAAGAAATGCCTTTTTCATACAATGGGGAAAAGATATAAATGATGTTTACAAACTTAATTTTTGTTAAATCTTTAGTGTATTAAGATTTATCAGAGAGGGAAAATGAATATTGGCATCACTTTTCCCTCATTATTAAAATAAAATAGAATGTTTTCTCAATACATGATTAGGATAATGCTGAATTTTTATTCTTTTGAAAAGCCTGCTTTTGGAGGCAAATATCTTGGTTTCAGTTTTTTGACTAATATTTTGTTTTCTTTTGGAACAGAATTTCCATTAAAATTATCCATTTTTACCTTCTTAATAAGTTTAAGTAGAGTGTGATATAACAAATGATTTAAAAAATTAGGATTGTATTAAATGTCATATCATAAAAGATTCAGTGACTTTAAAAATAATCATAATATAAAATAGAATATGAAGAGTTTTAAAACATATCCAATATTCTGTACATAGAAAGAAATTGATTAATGAAGGCTTATCAAATGAATCAAAAGTTATTAAAATTACCCAGGTGGTGGTTTTAGTATTGTGATTAATGAAGAAAGGTCTTCCATTTGATACATGTCGGATTTCCCAACCTTTAGGAAGAAATCTCTGCTCAATATCAGATTGTTGATTCAAGGAGAGCTGTGAAGAATCACTTGTAGTTATCTGATGTTGAGTAGATGTAGAGGAACTTTGGTGTGAGGGTAATGGAATATTCTCTATTGTTGTCTGTAATGTAATGAATTGGAAAAAAGATTTTGAGGGTTACATAGCTGAAGGATAAAGATTTTTTTAATTTAATATTTTATTTTTTCTCAAATTACAGATAAAAATAATTTTTAAATATTCATTTTTAAATATTCATAAAAATGTTTGAGTTTCAAATTTTATCTTGTTCCTTTCCCCTCCCTCCCTAACTGAAAAGGCAAACAATTTGATATAGTTTACATGTGCAGTCATGCAAAACATATTTCCATTTCAGTGATGTTGTGAAAGAAAACTAACAAAAAATCAATTCCATAAAAATAACGAAAAAAGTATGATTTGATCAAATTCAGAATCTGTCAGTCCTTTCACTGGAGATGGATAGCATTTTTCATCAAAAGTCTTGCAGAAGATGTAGGGGCGGAGCCAAGATGGCAACAGGAGAAGAGCCTCTCCTAGGTGTTCTCTCTATAATATTTCAAAAATCTTAAAATTTTGACTCTAACTAAACTTTTGAAAGACAGAACCCACAGAAAGATCCAGTGAGGCAATTCTCCAGAACAAGGTAATCTGGAAAATAATGGAAAGGCTCTGCTCCACAGGGATAAAGGGGCGGCCAGCCAGAATGAAGAAACTTCAGGCTCCTGGAGGCAGCCCCAGGGCACCTGGGAGCTGTGGCTCACTGCAGTGTGGGCAGTTTCCTGACCTACACCCCAGGGAGCACCGGGCACAAATTGGAGGATCAGCGGAGGGGACCTCTGCCAGAACTAGCACACAAAGCCCATGCCCTCAAGTCAGTTGCGGCAGTCAGCACTGTTAGCTCAGTGGCCCCACAGCAGCCCAGATCCAGGAAACAAGCAGTTGTGGAGCCCGTAAGCAGGAGCCCCCAGGCAACTGAGCCTTAAGTGCTCAGCCCACTGAAGTTAGGGGAGTGGAGAGAGACTTCTGAGGTCTGTTCTCTGTACCAGGAACAGGACTCTGGGACTCCCATCACATTCAGATCCTGATCGCAGTCTAGGCCCCCCTTAGAACAGGGCCCCATCCATCTCAGCCCTGTGGCAGAGGGATGCACTTGTGGTCATTCACAGACCAGAAGAGAAGTCAGAGCTTCACACACTGAGATCCTTGTGGGGGGGGGCATGTCCCAATAATACTCAAAAGCTCAGGAAGCACTCCAAACCAGGCACAGGCTGGAGAAATGAGTAAAAACAGAAAAAAGAGGAACATCATTGAGCAATACATTGTCTATGATGCCAAGAAGGATCAAAATACTCAATCTGAAGATGAGGAAGCACAAGCTTCTGCATCTAAAGACTCCAAGAAAAATGGAAATTGGGTTCAGGCTATGACAGAGCTCAAAAATGATTTTGAAAATCAAGTAAGGGAGATAGAAAAGTGAAACATCTCATTGAATAAACAACTGATCTGGAAAACAGATTCAGGAAAGATAATTTAAAAATTATTGGGATACCTGAAAGTCATGATCAGGAAAAAAGCCTTGACTTCATTTTTAAAGAATTCCTACAGGAAAATTGCCCTGATATCCTAGAAGTAGAGGGCAAAATAGAGATTGAGAGAATCCACATATCTCCCCTGTAAAGAGATCCAAAAAAAACAATCTCCCTGGAATATTATAGCCAAGTTACAGAACTCCCAAGTCAAAGAGAAAATATTACAAGCAGCCAGGAGAACACAATTCAAATATCGTGGGGCTGCAGTCAGGATCACCCAGGACTTAGCAGAAACTACATTAAGGGCTCATAGGGCTTGGAATATAATATTCTGGAAGGCAAAAGACCTTGGAATGCAACTGAGAATCAACTACTGAGCAAAACTGAACATCCTCTTCCAGGGGAAAAGATGGACTTTCAGTGAACCAGGGAAATTTCAATACTTCCTGTTGAAACAATCAGAGCTGAACAGAAAGTTTGACCTTCAAATATAGGACTCAGGTGAAGCAGAGAGAGTGGAGGAGAAGGGTAAAATATGAGGGACTTGATGATGAACTGCCTGTATTCCTGCATAGAAAAATGATATTGATAATATTCATATAAAACTACTCATTTAATAGAGCAGGTAGAAAGAGCTTTTACAGATGGAGCACAGGAGAAAGCTGAATTTGAAGATATAATATATTGTAAAAATGGAGTCAATGGCTAAAAGGGAAATGTAATGGGAGTAAGAGAAAGGAGAGGTGGAATAGGCTAAGATATTTCATATAATAAATGTTTTTATTGCAATGATGTATTGCAATGATGTGGAAGGGTGGGAAGTGAGGGGGAATGAGGGAACCTTCAATCTCATCAGAAATAGCTCAGAGAGGAAACAGCTTATCTATTGAGTAATAGGGTATAGACATCTAGAGTAAAAAGGGGGACAGGGGAAAGGTGGGGATGTGAGTGATGGAGGAGAGGGTGGACCATGGGGGAGAGTGGTCACATATAACACATTTTCTTTTTTACTTCTTGCAAGGGGCTGGGATTGGGTGGCCAGGCCAGGAACACAGGGCTGGGTGGTTGCTGGACCTTAGGGGTGGGACTGAGGTCTCTTGGCCCCAGGGCTGGTGATCAGTCTGCTGTGCCACTCAGCTACCCTACAGCACATTGTAGAAGAGGGACAGAGTGAAAGGAGAGAGAAAATATAGTATATGGTAGTGGGGAGGTATGAATGGAGGGAGTTGCGCTCAGCAAGGGCAATGGTGGAAAAATATGGAAGTAGCTATTGTGATGGAATTATCATAAAGAATGTGATCTACCCAAGACATAGCTGGTGATGTTGGAACACAGACTGAAGACTTTAACTCTATGTGAAAGGAGAATCCCGCTTCCAGAATGGAGGGAGCACTGTCCCAGGTTTTAGGATTTTCCATGCAACTATTTTCAGAGATAATTTTGGGGAATATAAATTTTTGGTTCTTCTAATGTGATAAAATTTAGGAAGAGATGTGTTTACTAATCTACTGGTCCATGAGTAATCACAAGCACTCTTGAAACTGTGACTAGGATCCCTGCTCCTCTATGGCAGCAAGCTCTTCCTCACCTTGGGACTGAAACCCAGGACTGGGACCCCGATCCAAGTAGGGCAATGCAACAGAGTTCTCCTGCCTCTGGTGTCAACAAGAGGACCCTTGTAATCTCATTCTGACCAGTTGTCTGGCCCCCTTACAGTCCAGAAATACCACTGCTCCCACTGATTCCGTAGCCTGAACTAGAATGTTCACCACTCTCACCTGGGTGCAACTTGCTGACCTTCTAAGTTGTCTTGGGCTGGAAAATTGTTTCATAACAGTCTTTTGTGGGTTCTGTTGCTTCAGAACTTGTTTTAAGACATTTCTTAAAGTTAAGTTTTGAAAAAGACTCCCTGCCTTTTTTTCTGTCATCTTGGTTTGCCCTCCCAAAAGTGTGGTTATTAAATAGAAAACAAAGTAAGGATTTACAAATTGAATCTATTTATACCTAACATAAGCATCATTTTTAGAAGATGTGATGATATATTAATTTTTCCCAAATATTTTTGTAAATTTCCTCTTTTGAATCAATGTTTTTTTCCCACAGACCTTTTTTTCTTTTAATCTAAATGACATGATTTCATAATCAATTTCTAGCTAAGGTACAGTTTACCTACAAGCTGGGATTCTCAGCATTAGAATGGGCAAAAGTAGAAAAATATATTAATAAAATTGGTAAAGAAGTAAGTTTCTGTGAATTTGCAGCTTTGTACTCTAATTCTGATTTTGTTTGGAAAAGAGATGACCAAGTAGAAAAAGAATAATCATGAATATCTACCAACTAGAAAATCAGACTTTTAAAAGAGATAAAACTTTCCTTTTTTTCCCTCTGTCTCAAGGAATCTCCTTCATTTCAAAGTCCATCTTTAGGTACTACCTCCTCCTTTATGAAACTTTTTTTTTTGTTGAGTGTCTAACCTTTCCTTAAATTTTTTCAGAACATTTTGCTTAAATCTCTCTCTTTTTTTTTACTTATACTCTTATTAGTACTATAATTATCTATGTATATTATAGAATTTCAAGGGTTTAAGGGACCTCAAACTATCCCAAAAGTCTTGCAAACCACAGAAATGATTATTTAATCTCTACTTTAATATCTTTAATCAGAGGGAATTGATTAATATCTTTAATCAGAGGGAATTCCAAGGAAGGCCATTCCAATTTTTGGATTCCTCTGATTGTTAAGAAATTGTTATCTGATGTCTATTCAGTGGTCTTTATGAAAATTTATACTTCTTATTAGTTTAATTACTTGAGCCTAAATGAGAAAACTGGGACCATTAGCATTTAAGAACTCAAGAAATGAAATGAATGGATATTATGTTTATGTTTATGATTTTCCTTAAAGAATCAGAATTTTGGAGGTGAGACTCAAAAGTGCAATTTTAGTTACAGTAACAAAATGTATATTATAGTATACAGTGCAATGTATAGTTAAAATTACAAAAGCCAACAAAATGCCACTCTTCAGGAAAAATATTAGGAAATATTTGAAAACTATCTAACAGAACTAAAGAAGGAGAATATTCAGTTAATTAAAAAAATCAGCATGGGTAACTTCAGGGTCATAAATGCAACAGAATCAAGGACTAGACCATATTTTCCAATCACTATGAACCTTTGATGAAATTCTAAAAGACCAACATGTACCTGAAGTGGAATAATTAGAGCTGTTTACAGAAAACAAGAAATATAACAAAGTCATATCTGTATGTATTCCTGTGAAGAATGCTAAATCTTATTACAAACATACAATACTTCTGTCCCATAAGCCTCTACACTCTGACAAGGCTTACAAATCAAATCACCAGCTTCCAGACCTTCCCAGGATTTCTCTCCTGCTAGTTTTTGCCATTGTATTCTACCCTGGCCTTTCTTTTAGTGTCAGGTCACAACAAGTACATCTAAGTATGAAGAAGAGGAAGTACCTTGGGGGATAGACTTGTTCTCTTTTGCCTGAAGCATCCCCTAATATCACTTGCTTCCCCCAAGCCTGGAAAAGTAGTCCATGATTCAGTCCATGAATCAGAAAACTAAGGAATGAAGGAAACAAGATGGAATCTACTTGGATCTCTTTCCCCAGAAACTATTTAGGGGAAGGGACTGAGAGAGGCCAGTGGAAAGTAAAATTCCCTAGCATGGCAAGAGGCTCAGACAACTTTTGAGATTAAGCTCTGGGAGTTAGATCATAATAAATGAAAGTGATGTGGGGGAATAATAACATGAGCAACTGAAGAATAGAAAAGAAAAAGACTAAAATAACTAAAGATTCCAGAAGAAAGAAAATTTAGTTAAAAATCTCTAGGAGGAGCAGATAACTCAACAGAGGAAATGCTAAAATCCCTGGACTACCTAGTTGTTCAAACACTGTGCTAAGTGTTTTATAAATATATTTTGGTTTGAATGAATTAAACAATTTACTAAAATGAATGCAAGAGAGACTGACTGTGAAAACCAAGTCCCCCAATCTTTGGTTTAAAAAAAACACATCTAAAAAGCAAAGATATACATGGTATAAAAATGAAGGGTTGGAACAAAATTTAGTACACATCAGGTGAATTCAAAAAACCAGGAGTTGAAATCATGCTATCAGAGTGTGAAATAAAAATTCACAAAGTAAACTGAGATTAAAAGGAAATTATATTATTCTGAAAGGCACTTCAGGCAACAAATTAAAATAAATATTAAACTTATATGTTTCAAACAGCATGGAATCTAAATTCATGAAGTTAAAATGCAACTCAACAGCAAGACAATGGACAGTAATTCAACAGTAGTAGGAAACTTTACTGTTCCCTGCTCAGACTTAGACAAATTTAACAGACAAATGGGAAAATAAAGAACAAATGGTTGAAGGAGTTAAAGTTAATAGAATAATGGCATATTCCAAATGGACCAGTTATAAATTTAAAAAAGAATTCTCTATCAACATTTTAAAGAACAATTTATATGAATATGATATGAATTTTCTCAAAAACTAAGAAAGAAATCACTCTTCAAGACAGTAGGTCAACTAGCATTTATTAAGGAATTATAATGTGCAAAGCAATGTGCTAAGTGCTGAGGATACAAAGAATGGGAAAAAAACACCCTAGAAGACAAAGAACTAAGTACATACAAGAAATATAAAAGATAAACTGGAAGGGAAGGAACTAAAAATTAAGGTTAGGGAAAGGCTTTTACCTAACTTTAGCTAAGACTTGAAAGAAGTCAGAGAGAAAAAAGAGGAGGGAAAGATTTTCAAGCATGGGAAAGAGCCAGGAAAAAGTCTAGAGTTGGGGGATAAATATGATAGAGAGGAGCACAGAAAGACTTCGAATGGCTCGATACAAATCAAATTACGAGAGTCAAAAAATAATGGACATGATGACAACATAAATAGAAAAATCTAATTGACAGACAATACATATATAGGTATATATTTATGTATATATGGATGTATGTATTTCTTAATTATGCAAAAACCTTAGCTAATTAATCAATAATGGAATTTATTCTATTATCTAAATTGATTGTTTTCTCAATCTTATACAGAACCTGGAAAGGTCAAATGACTCTAACTATTTCAGTTTCTAAGACAAAGTCTTTCGTTTCCAGACTCCAAATAAAAATTTCTAATGGGAAAAGATAATGTTAAAAGCTTTATAAGCACTTATGGTGCAATTAAAAGGAACAAAATAATAATAATAATAATAATAATAATAATAATAACAACAACAACAACAGCAACAACAATAATAACTGACATAAAGTACTCTAAGGTTTGCAAAGTGCAAGTGCTTCAAACATCTCTGGTGTCTTGAGTTGTTAAGAGTTCCCCTGATGAATGCATATATCTTAGTAACACAAAGTTCTCAAACTTAAAATTATATATTTTATATAGGCCTATAGATGTTTATGCTGTAGCCCTTAACAAACTGCTAGATTCCTTGAGGGAGAGAATTGTTTTGTTTTTTTAATTTTCCCAAGTTCCTAGTGCTGTGTTTAGTAAATACATGTCGAGCTGATGCACCAGCTATGATGTCACAAGTAGGATTAGCTTAACATCAGTGTTAGTATATAAATAAATAAAGTATGAAGGGCATATGATGTATTCCTTCAAATTACATTCAATTAGAAAAACAAATGTATATATGTGCTACAATGTACCTGAAGAAGAGGCTTCATCCATGTTGTAGTTTTGGAATTGTGATCTATGTAATATGATCTTCCTTTATCATCTTGTTTTTCTTCCCAGCCTGGTGGTAATCCAGATGAAGTAGGCAAAAACTAAACAAAACATTAATAAGTGGAAAAAATTGATTAAAAAAGTTAAAAACTATCAGAAGTATTTATTTTCTTCATTATTTTAAGTACTTAATGTAGTTTATCTAATAAAATAGAAATTAAATTCCTTAATGTATACCAGATTGAGCCAGGCATATAATCTGAGTTAACATCTTGGTACAAGTCAGACAATATTGAAATAATATAGGTCAGAATAGGTAAGTAGAGCACACCCTTAGATAAAAGCTATCTCTTTTTGCTAAAGGCTTGGGAAGATCCTGATCCACTGCTCTTGCAGTTATATGGAAGCTAGGTTCTTTCTAGGTCTTCAGTAAAACAGGCATTGGTACAATAGATACAACAGAAGTGTCAAACATGTGGCCTATAGCTCACATGTGGCCCATAATATTTCCAAATACAGCCTGAATCAGATTAAAATGTAATCAGAAAATAACAAATTTTTTAAAAAATAAAACAGATTAATACATATATATATATATAGGTATGTATGTGTGTAAATATATATATATATATATATATATAGTTTTTCAATTTAACACATGGTTGACAGGGATCCTTATGAATGGTTTGGAGACTCCTGTTTCCATTTGTTTGAAACTGCCTCTGAATAGTATTTAATCTTTGTATAATACTTAAAAATGGTGTCATCAATAATTAAAGAAATTCAAGTTTTAAAAACAAAGACATACTAACTCAGGACCATCAACTTGGCAAAATATATAAGCAAAATAATATGAATAGGATTACTAGGGGAAAAGGGCTTTTGGTTTTGCAGATTGGTATAGTCTTTCTTAAGGGAAATCTGCCACTATAATAGCATGAATCATAAAACTGACCATATTCTTTGAAATAGGAATATATTATTTAGGACAGGAATATAGAAAAAACAAAGGGAAAAATTATAACTGTTTTATGTAATTTTTAAAATTGCAAAAAATCTAAATTCTAAACAGAAAATAGTTAAATAACCTAGTGCATCAACATAATACAGTACACAGCAAAGTGATAATGATTGACAAAAGACAAAATGTAAAGACAAATATCAAAAGCATAAAAAATAAAGTGACATATTCAGAGTCTTTCCTGGCATAGTAAATAAAGTAATGGCCTCAGAGTTGGGACTACCTGGATTAAAGTCTTGATTCTGACACATATTGGCCCCTAGACCTCTAAGCAAAAAAATGTAAATACATTCATCCAAGACTCTTAAGTGGCAGCACAGGTGCTGATCTACTTTTTTGGAGAAAGTTCCTCAATATGAAGCTTCCTATTCCAATGAAATAACAGATCTGTTAAAGAAAAATAAAATAGAGCATATATGCTGACTGGAACTAGGTTCAAACAAAAATTTCTATAAATTCAAATGTATTTATGTGAATGCATAATCATAAGAAACAAAAGAGCTAGCATACACTACAGAGAAGTCTCACTGGTGAGTGAATAGCTCAGCTGGCCAATTACTGTGGTTATATTTCTTGTTATTTCCTCCTCATCTTCTCACTAATCACTTTGCTGTTGGTTGATGACTTTCACTTTGCATCCCTTTCTCATCTCTATGGCCTTTCAATTCTGAAACTATAATTTAGTTAATATTGCCAATGTTACTGGAAAATATATGTCATTTTATTCTCCTAGGGCTCTACTCGCTGTATTTCTAAACCAAAATATTCATTCTTGGTAACTACTATTCCTAAAAGAATAAATGTTCTTTGAGTCAAGGACTATCTTAGTTTTTTTTTTAATTTCAGTGCTTGAGGCACTGTAAGGACTTAATACTCATTCATTCATTCACTCATTCATGTTATTCTAAAGCCAACAAAGTCATAGGATACATTGGGTTTAGTAGAAGATATACTTAGTCAATATGGAGTGATAGAACTTTTCAAACTCAGTTATTTGAATAATGTTTTTTAACAACTTAAGAGAGGTGAAACTTACCACAGGAAGGGTAGGTTGTTCCTCAAAAGTATATGTTTGTAGATTCCCTGTTCTATTGAAGTGGTTCTTAAAGTAAACATAAACACAAAATAACTTGGGATTTCTGACAAATCTTAGGCTTTGTCATTAATCAGTAGGCTACCAGAATTTAAAGTCACATTTACAAGATAATATTCATTAAAATATAATGCTTATTAAAGCTGCTTTACATTTATTTGCCTCTTGATTTAGATACCTCCCTGTTAACCATCTTTCACATAGGTGTTGTGCTTTTTACAGCTGGATATTTGCCATTGCTTAGAGACAGTCTTTCCCTCAAGCAGAGGGACTGATCTTGATACTAGCAGAGCACTCTGGAATATAGGTGAGATATTTCACCAGGATGATTCCAAGTCTTAAACAGTATAATAAGAGTACTCCAAGGGTAGTCTGAATGATTCTGGAAGGAGATAGTTACAGGGAATCAGAACAGTGATAGCAAAGATGCCTAAATGGAGTCAAGCACAGACAGGTTCCCATAGAGCAGCTAGGTTCTTCATCTATATCAAGTAGATGAGACATCAGCAAATACTGCTTTTATCATAATCTTGTTTAACAATTGCTCCTGGGGGACTTCTGGCCAAGATGGCAGAGAGAAGACAGGCACAGTTCTAAAGTCTCCTGATCTCTTCCCCATCTATCACATGAAACTTAAAAGAAATCTGAGCCACAAAACCCAATAAGAAAAGCCAGGAGAAAGAACATCTACCTCAGGATTTGTCTCCCCCCAGCAGCATTGGCCGATTTTCAGGCAGGTGAGTCTGGGCTAAGAGGGAGGATCATCCCCAGAACAGCCATATTAACAGCTGAATTGGAGCCAGGAATCTGAGGGCCTGAGAACTGCACATGCGGGATCAGCTGTAGTGCTAGATGGCAGGGGCTTGAGTCAACCAGGGAGCAGAGGCGCTGGTGTTGGAGCTGTCCCCCAGAAGCTTGCAGACAGGGCTGGGGGGAGAGTTCTGGACACCATCTATGGTGTCCACCAAGCTATGGACACCATCCCTGGGCTCCTCTGGTCCAAGGAGTCCCATTAAAACTCAGACCTCCTCCTAAAGCAAACAAATGCAAACTACTTCTGCCTCAGGCCCAGGTGTATGAGGAGAAGAACCAGCCCAGCTGAGGAATGACCTCAGGCCAGGGTAGAGAGAACCACTGATTGAAGGTAAAAGAATTCAATAGCCCCAACTCCTCCCTTCAAGCAAAGGGAGAAGGCCTCAATCAAGGCCATAGACACTCCAGAGAAAGCAACCAGCACCTCCTACTGGCCAGCCAGAGAAACTGCACTCAGTGAGTAAAGCCTTTAGGGATCCCAAGCCCCTGTGAACCAGCTCCCCCCAACTCAGGTCTTAGCAAAATGAAGAAGGGTCAGTGGAAAGGTGGATCCATAGAAAAATTCTTGGAAAGGAAAGACCCTAACTAAGAAAGACCTGGAACCTCTGAGGAGAATACAATCCAGTCTTCAGCAGAGAAAGACTTCCTTTAAGAAATAAGGAAGGACGGACTTCTGGCCAAGATGGCGGGGACAGTTCTAAAGTCTCCTGATCTCTTCCCCATCTATCACATGAAACAAACCTCTTAAAAGAAATCTGATCCAGAAAACCCAGAAAGAAAAGCCAGAAGAACAGCTACCTCAGGATTTGTCTCCTGCAGCAGCCTTGGCTGAGTACCTGCGGGTGAGTCTGGGCTCCAAGGGAGGACCTGCCCTGGATCAGCCAGATTAACAGGTGAATTGGAACCAGGAGTCTGAGGGCCCGAGAGCTGACCTGCTGGATCAGCGGTGGGGCTGGACGAAAGGGGCTTGGGTACACGGGGAAGCAGAGGTGCTGGTGTTGGTGCTGTCCCCCTGGAGGTCCTGGACCAGGCTGGGGGAAGTATTCTGGTGCAGGAGAACAGCAGACACCATCCCTGGGCTTCTCCAGTCTCTGAGAAACTCTATGGGCAGTACTCCATTGCACAGATGCTTCTCCTCAAACAAAGGCAAAATACTTCTGCCTCAGGCCCAGGTATGTGAGCAAAAGAACCAGCCCAGCTGAGGAATGACCTCAGGCCAGGGTAAAGCCCACTATTGATTGAAGGCAAAAGAATTCAATAGTTCCAACTCCTCCCTTCCTGCAAAGGGAGAAGGCCTCCCAACCAAGGTCACAGACACTCCAGGGAGAACAACCAGCACCCCCTACTGGCCAGCCAGAGAAACTGCACTCAGTAAACCCTTCAGCAATCTCAAGCCCAGGTGAACCAGCACCTCCCCCCAACTCAAGGTCTTAGCATAATGAAGAAGGGTCAGCGGAAAGGTGGATCCATAGAAAAATTCCTGGAAGGGAAAGAACCCAACTCAGAGAGACCTGGAACCTCTGACGAGAATACAATCTGGTCTCCAGCACAGAAAGACTTCTTGAAGAAATAAGGAAGGAGCTTAAAAATTTGGGGGAGACAATTAATACCTTAGAAAGTACAACTGGACAAACACAAAAGGAGAATAAATCTCTCAGATCATCAATTGGACAATTACAAAATGAGAATAATTCTCTCAGATCCTCAAACAAGCAAATGCAAAAAGAAATTAATTCTCTCAAAACCTCAATTGGTCAAATGGAAAGCTCTTTCAAAAGTAGAATTGACCAATTGGAAAAGGAGTTGCAAAAGCTTAATGAAGAAAACTCCTCCCCCCCAAAAAATAATGGAGTCTACAGAAACTAATGACTCCATGAGATAGAAAGAGTCAGTTAAACAAAATCAAAAAATAGAAAGAATAGAAGCAAATGTAAAATACCTCATAAACAAAACCACTGGCCTCAAGAATAGATCGAGGAGGGGCAACCTGAAAATTATAGGACTTCCTGAAAACATTGAAGAGAAAAAAAGGCTGGACTTAATATTACAGGATCTAGTGATGGAAAACTGCCCTGATATCATGGAATCAGAGGGCAAAGTAGTTATTGAAAGAGTACATCGATCCCCACCAGAAAAAGATCCTAAAATGAAAACACCAAGGAATGTTGTGGCCAAACTGAAGAACTATCAGATAAAAGAGAAAATCCTGCAAGCAGCCAGAAAGAAACAATTTAAATATCAAGGAACCACAGTAAGGATCATGCAGGACCTAGCTGCATCAACTTTAAGGGATCGAAGGGCCTGAAACGAGATATTTTGAAGAGCACGGGAGCTTGGAATGCAGCCAAGAATCTACTTTCCTGCAAAGCTGAGCCTTCTCTTCCAGGGAAAAAGATGGACATTTAATAAAATGGAAGAATTCCAAAAATTTCTGATGAAAAGACCAGAGCTAAACAGAAAATTTAGACATCAAACAGGAGGTTCAAGAGACACATGAAAAGGTAAAAAAAAAAGGGGGGGTGGCAGTAAAAGAAAAAAAAATGCAATCCAGTAAGTTGAAATTGGCTAAACCCCAGCATGGGGCTAAAAAAAAAAAAGATTCTCATGAACCTTGAGAAATGTAACTCTAACAGAGAGAATACACCTAGCCAGAAATGATGGACAATCATGACCTATCCATGAGACTACTATCCAATGGGATGTAACTGGCTTTAACCCCACTTGGGAGAAAGACTCTAATAACTCTCAGGAATTTTGACTCTATTCGACAGAATGTACAGAACTACAAGGGACAGACACTCAGAATTCTCTATGACTTAGACAGAAGGATCTAAAAAAAAAAACACTACCGCCCTAAAAAGGGGGACAGGAAAGAGACCGGAGGAGGGAGGGATTGAATGGGGTAAATCTCATTACACTAAGAGGTACAAAAAACCTATGGTAATAGTGGGGAAGAAGGGAGCAGAGGAGAAATACCTGAATCTTCTCATCAGATTTGGCTTAAAGTCAACCTACACATACTCAGTTAACTTATAAAACATCTAACCTTTCAGGTATTAAAAGGAGAAAAGGGGAGGGGGGATGGAGAAAGGGAAGAGGAGTGGGGGAAATAAGGGGAAATAACAAAAGGAAGGGAAGGGAAAAGGGAAAAAGGGAAAGGGGAAAGAAAGGGGAGGGTGTGATATAGGAGGGCAAACACACATAAGGGGGAGGTTTTCAGAAACAAAAGACTGGGGAATATGGATAAAAGGGGGGGAAAGGGGGAAAAATACAAACAGAGGGAAGATAGCACAGAGGGAAGTAAATAATTAGTAATCATAACCTTGAATGTGAATGGGATGAACTCTCCCTTAAAACTTAAATAGCAGAGTGGATTAAAAACCAGAATCCTACAATATGCTGCTTACAAGAAACTCATTTGAAGCAGAGAGATACATATAGAGTAAAGGTAAAAGGTTGGAGCAAAATATATTTTGCTTCAGCTGAAATAAAAAAAGCAGGAGTAGCAATCCTTATCTCAGACAAAGCAGCAGCAAAAATAGATAGCTTTAAAAGAGATAAGGAAGGAAACTTTATCCTCCTAAAAGGTACTATAGACAATAAAGTCATTTCAATA
Source organism: Macrotis lagotis (assembly GCF_037893015.1). Lineage (NCBI taxonomy): Eukaryota > Metazoa > Chordata > Mammalia > Peramelemorphia > Peramelidae > Macrotis > Macrotis lagotis. The sequence continues at coordinate 167,696,538 of NC_133661.1, read as the reverse complement.
TTGAATATATATGCACCCAGTGGGACAGCACTTCTTAGAGGAGAAGCTGAAAGAATTACAGGAAGACATAGACAGCAAAACTCTACTAGTGGGAGACCTCAACCTCCTGCTATTAGATCTAGATAAATCAAATCATAAAACAAACAAGAAAGAAAGAAATTAGGGAGGTAAATAGATTGTTAGAAAAATTAGATATGGTAGACTTATGGAGGAAACTGAACAGGGATAGAAAGGAATATACCTTTTTATCTTCAGTACATGGAACTTATACAAAAATTGACCATGTACTAGGTCATAAAAACCTAATAATGATCAACTGCAGAAAGGCAGAAATAGTGAATACATCTTTCTCAGATCACAATGCAATAAAAGTCATTTGCAATATTGGACCAAGGAAATATAGACCCAGAACAAACTGGAAACTCAATAACCTCATTTTAAAAAATGAGTGGACCCAAAAACAAATTATAGAAAGAATTAACCATTTTTATCCTAGATAATGATAATAATAAAACAATATACCAAAACCTATGGGATTCATTCAAAGCAACTCTCAGGGGATATATTATAGCTCCAAATGCTTACATGCATAAATTGGAGAAAGAAGAAATCAATGAACTAAACATGCAACTAAAAAAATTAGAAAAAGAACAAAGCAAAAATCCCCAATTAAATACCAAATTAGAAATTCTAAAAATTCAAGGAGAAATTAACAAAATCAAAAGCAAAAAAAAAACTATTGTATTAATAAATAAAACCAAAAGTTGGTATTATGAAAAAACCAATAAAATTGATAAACCTCTGGTCAATTTGATTAAAAAAAAGAAAGAAGAAAACCAAATTGCTAGTATCATAAATGAAAAAGGTGAACTCACCACCAATGAGGAGGAAATTAAAGTAATAATTCAAAATTATTTTGCCCAACTCTATGCCAATAAATTTGATAATCTAAGTGAAATGGATGAATATTTACAAAAATATAAGTTGCCCAAGTTAAATGAAGAAGAGATTAAATACCTAAACAACCCTATCTCAGAAAAAGAAATTCAACAAGCCATCATTGAACTCCCTAAGAAAAAATCTCCAGGGCCTGATGGATTCCCAAGTGAATTCTACCAAACATTTAAGGAACAATTGGTTCCAATCCTATATAAACTCTTTGGAAAAATAGGGAAAGATGGAACTCTGCCTAACTCTTTCTATGAAACCAATATGGTGCTGTTACCTAAAAACCAGGAAGAGTTAAAACAGAGAAAGAAAATTATAGACCTATTTCCCTGATGAATATAGATGGAAAAATCTTAAATAAAATCTTAGCAAAACAATTACAACAAGTTATCACTAGGATAATACATTACGATCAAGGAGGATTTATTCCAGGAATGCAGGGTTGGTTCAATATTAGGAAAACCGTTAGTATACTCAATTATATCAACAACAAACCTATCAGAAATCATATGTTCATATCAATAGATGCTGAAAAAGCTTTTGACAAAATACAGTATCCATTCCTATTAAAAACTCTAGAGAGTGTAGTAATAAATGGACTGATCCTGAAAATAATTAGCAGTATCTATCTGAGACCATCAACAATCATTATATTCAATGAGGAGAGGCTAGAGGCATTCCCAATAAGATCAGGAGTGAAACAAGGGTGCCCATTAATCACCACTACTATTCAATATTGTATTAGAAATGTTAGCATCAGCAATTAGAGAAGAAAAAGAAATTGAAGGAATTAGAATTGGGAAGGAAGAGACAGAACTCTCACTCTTTGCAGATGACATGATGGTCTACCTAGAGAATACCAAAAAATCATCCAGAAAACTACTGGACACAATTAGCAATTTTAGCAAAGTTGCAGGTTATAAAATAAACCCTCATAAATCCTCAACTTTTCTATATATGTCTAGGAAGATACAGCAGGAAGAGCTAGAAAGAGAAATCCCATTCAAAGTAACCTCAGAAAACATAAAATACTTGGGAGTCTATTTGCCAAGATAGACTCAAAATCTTTTTGAAAACAATTATAAAACACTTCTCACACAAATTAAATCAGATTTAAATAATTGGGCAAATATCAACTGCTCATGGATAGGTAGAGCTAATATAATAAAAATGACAATTCTACCAAAAGTAAACTATCTGTTTAGTGCCCTACCAATCAAAATTCCAAAAATTACTTTAATGAGTTAGAAAAAATTGTAAGTAAATTCATATGGTGAAATAAAAAGTCAAGAATTTCCAAGAGCTTAATGAAAAAAAAAAGTGCAAAAGAAGGTGGCTTAGCCCTACCTGATCTAGAATTATATTATAAAGCATCAGTCATCAAAACTGTTTGGTATTGGCTAAGTAAGAGAGTGGTGGACCAGTGGAATAGACTAGGTGTAAAAGTAGGAGATGATTATGGTAATCTGCTGTTCGATAAACACAGAGTCCAGCCATTGGGATAAAAACTCCCTCTTTGATAAAAAACTGCTGGGATAATTGGAACTTAGTATGGAAGAAACTTAGATTAGACCAACACCTCACACCCTTTACCAAGATAAGATCCAAATGGTTACAGGACTTAGACATAAAAAACCATACTATAAGCAAATTAGAAGATCAAAGACTAGTTTACCTGTCAGATCTATGGAAAGGGGAGCAGTCTATGACTAAGGAAGAGTTGGAGAACATCACCAAAAACCAATTAGATGATTTCAATTACATTAAATTAAAAAGCTTTTGCACAGATAAAACCAATGTAACCAAGATCAAAAGAAAACTGGGAAACAATCTTTACAACTGATGATTCTGACAAAGGACTCATTTCTAAAATATACAGAGAACTGAGTCATATTTTTTTTAAAAAAAAAAGCCATTCCCCAATTGACAAATGGTCAAAGGATATGCAAAGGGAATTTACAGATGAGGAGATCAAAGCAATCCCTAGTCTTATGAACAAATGCTCTAAATCATTAATTATTAGAGAATGCAAATTAAAGCTTCTCTGAGGTACCACTTCACACCTCTCAGATTGGCCAGTATGACCAGGAAGGATAATGATCATTGTTGGAAAGGATGTGGGAAATCTGGGACTCTATTACACTGTTGGTGGAGCTGTGAACTCATCCAACCCTTCTGGAGAGCTATTTGGAACTATGCCCAACAAAAATGTGCATATCCTTTGACCCAGTAATACCACTACTGGGTCTACACCCTGAAGAGATGAGGAAAAAGGGTAAAAACATTACTTGTACAAAAATATTTATAGCAGCCCTGTTTGTGGTGGCAAAAAATTGGAAATCCAGTAAATGTCCTTCAATTGGGGAATGGCTTAGCAAACTGTGGTATATGGATGTGATGGAACACTATTGTTCTATTAGAAACCAGGAGGGAAGGGATTTCAGGGAAGCCTGGAGGGATTTGCATGAGCTGATGCTGAGTGAGATGAGCAGAACCAGGAAAACACTGTACACCCTAACAGCAACATGGGAGTGATGTTCAACCTTGAAGGACTTGCTCATTCCATCAGTGCAACAATCGGGAACAATTTTGGGCTGTCTGCAAAGGAGAGTGCCATCTGTATCCAGATAAGGAGCTGTGGAGTTTGAACAAAGTTCAAGGACTATTCCCTTTAATTTAGGAAAAAAAACATATCTTATTGCCTGATCTTGTTACCTCTTAGACTTCTCTTCTCTTCTTTAAGGATATGATTTCTCTCTCATCACACCCAATTTGGATCAAGGTACAACATGGAAACAAAGTAAAAACTGACAGAGTGCTTTTTGTGGGGTGGGTAGGGGTAGGGAAGCAAGATTGGGGGAAAATTGTAAAACTCATTATCTTTAATAAAAATAAATTTAAAAAAAAATGCCCTCTCTTTTATCTTCTCCTTCTGGTTGGCTATTTTCAGAGAAAAGAGAATTTCCACCAGGTTATTAACTTGATTCCTGGGTTAGTTTAATAGTCTTTAAGTAACATGGGAAAAGGTAGCTTGTTTATCTGATCAGATGGTCTGGTTTCCTTCTCTTTTTTTTAAAAAAAAATTTTCCAATTGCATACTTTGATAGTTTTTCAACAATCATCTATTTGAAAACTTAAAAGTTACACATTTTTCTGCCACTTTATAGTTCCCCTCCCTTCCACTCAGCAGGGAACAATCTGGTAAAAGTTGTACAAGTACATTTCTCTTTATCATATTTACATATTAGTCATTTTATGTAAGAGGAATTAGTATTAAGGGAAAAGAAAGAAAACCAAGAGATAGGAAGAAAAAATAAGAAGGGAAGTTTTAAAAAAAAGTGTATACAGTATACATTCAGATTCTATATTTTGTCTTTTTTTCCTCCTGGAGGATGTGAATGGCTTTATCCATGACAGGACTTCAAGAATTTCAGGATTGTCCCAGATCTCTGAACTGCTCCATCATAGTTAAACAACTCACAATGCTGTAACTTAAGGTATACAATATTCTCTTGGTTTTGCTCCCTTCACTCAGCATCAGTTCATGTAATTCTTTCCATGTTTCTCTAAAGTCGGACCATAACATTCATATATTATATATATAATTTGTTCATTCATTCCCCAAATGATGGGTACCCCTCAAATTTTAATTCTTTGCCACAAGAAAAAGCTGCTACAAATATTTTGGGAATGGGAATGGGAAACATGTAGAACTTTTCCCATTTTTATAATTTCTTTTGGATACAGACCTAGTATTGGTATGGCTGGATCAAAGTGTATGCATAGTTTTATTGCCTTTTGGGCTTAATTCCAAAATGCTCTCCAAAAAGTTTGGATCTCTTCAAGACTCCACAAAGAATACATTAGTGTCCCAGTTTTCCCACATCCCCAACAACATAGATCACTTTCCTTTATAGTCATATTGGCCAATCTGATAGATACAAGGTGGTACCTCAGAGATTTTAATTTGCATTTCTCTAGTCAATAAAGATTTAGAGCATTTTTTCATGAGTATAATAAATAGCTTTGATTTTTTCATCTGAAAACTTCCTGCTCAAATCCTTTGACTTTTTATCAATTGGGAAATGGATTGTATTCTAAGAAATTTGATTCAGCTCTCTTTATATTTTAGAGATGAGATCTTTATCAGAAACACTAGCTGTGAAAATCGTTTCCTGATTTCCTTCTAATTTTGGCTGCATTGGTTTTATTAGGATAAAAACTTCTTAATTTAATATAGTTAAATTTATCCATTTTGTAATTTATAATGTTCTCTATTTCTTGTTAGGTCATAAATTTCTCTTCTTTGCAGAGATCTGACAGATAGCATATTTCTTGATCTCTTAATTGGTCTATGGTATCACTCTTAATTTCTAAATCCTGAACCCATTTTGATCTTACTTTGGCATAGGGTGTGAAATGCCTAGCTTTTGCAATACAATTTTCCAGTTTTCCCAGCAATTTTTGGTGAACAGTGAGCTCTTATCCTAGAAGGTAATGTCTTTGAATTTGTCAAAACAGTAGATTACTACAGTCATTTATCACTGTTTCTTTTAAACCTATCCTAATCCACTGGTCCATTACTCTATTTCTTAACCAGTACCAGGCAGTTTTGATGACTGTTACTTTATATTATAGCTTTAGATTTTTAGATTCATCTTCCCTTGTATTTCTTTCATCAATTCCCTTGATATTCTTGACCTTCTGTTGCTTCAGATGAATCTGTTACTATTTTTTCTAGCTCTGTAAAATAGTTTTTTGGTAGTTTGATTGGTAGGGCATTAAATAAATAGAGTAAAATTTGATACTTATTATATTAGCTCAACCTAACCATGAGCAACTGACATTTAGATTTGACTTTATTTGTGTGGAAACATACTTTGCAATTGTGTTCCTACATTGTGTTCAGTTTCTGGGTTTGTTTTGGTAAGTAGATTCCAAAATATTTTGATTTTTATAGCAGCTTAAATGTGATTTATTTCTCTATCTCTTGCCCTTGAGTTTTGTTATTCATAAATAGAAATGCTGGTGATTTATGTGAGTTTATTTTATTTTCTGCCACTTTGCAGAAGTTAATTGTTTCAAGTAGTTTTTTTAGTTGATTTTCTAGGGTTTTCTAAGTATACTATCATATAGTCTGCACAGAATTAAAGTTTTGCTCTCTCATTTCCAATTCTATTTCCTTCAATTTCTTTTTTCCTTTTCCTCATTGCTAAAGCTAACATTTCTAATACTATACAGAATAGTAGTGATAATGGGCATCCCTTGTTTTACTCCTAATCTTATTGGAAACATTCCTAGTATATCTCCATTATATATAATGTTTGTTGCTGATTTTAGATAGATAATATTTAATATTTTAAGGAAATTCCATTTATTCTTATTCTCTCTGGTGTTTTTAAGAGAAATGAGTATTGTAGTTTGTCAAAGGCTTTTTCAGCATCACATTGAGATATTATATTTCCTTATGTATAAGACACACCCTTTTTCAAGAAAGTTGGGGTCTAAAAACTGGGAGCATCTTATATAGTGGTTGTAGATTTTTTTTCTTACATATCCCACTTTTTTGCACTTGTTTTTGTGCTCATTGTGGTAAATTTATTTACTTGTATTTCCCTCTTTTTCATGCTTGCTGTCTTTGTGTTGTTTTACATTTGTAACCAGTACATTAGGTTACATTTTGCCATGTACTGCCCAGAAATAGCTTACAAAAGATTTTTGTGCAGTGCTAAATTCAAGTTCAAAGTGATCCAGTTTGCAAAAGGGAATGGAAATCATGCTATGGAACCTAAGTTTGGACCTCCTCTAAATGAGAAAATAATCTGAGACTGGCTATGGGAAGGAGAAATGCTACTTAAAATGCCCCCGCAGAAGAAGGCCATGAGAGGCAAGTCAGCTAAATGGCCTGATTTACAGAGGAATTGAAGATATGGACTGAAGAGCAAAGGTCAGTTGGAATTCCTGTGTCCACAAAGATGGTTCAGCATGAGGCCAGAAGAATTGCTGATGAAAAGAAGTGACTGATTTTTTTTTTTAGGTTTTTTGGGCAAGGCAAAGGGGGTTAAGTGGCTTGCTCAAGGCCACACAGCTAGGTAATTAAGTGTCTGAGACCGGATTTGAACCCAGGTACTCCTGACTCCAAGGCTGGTGCTTTATCCACTATGCCAAGTCACCCTGAAGTGACTGACTTCAAAGGACACAATTGGAACTTCAGGTTCATGAAACAGAATGGACTAAGCATACATCCACACACCAGTCTTGCCCAAGGAGAACTTGTGGTCAACCACAGACCAGAGAAAAGGCAGGATAGTGGTCAGAGCCTCTTCTAAAACAGTGATTCATCATCAAACACAGATGAAGATAAGCTAATAGATGGGAATTTTGACAGTGATGAAGAGTTTATGAATTTTATGATGAATAAAATTTGAGTTCAATAACTTTATGTAATACATTTTTTTCAAATTACAGACCCCAAAATTAAGGTGCATCTTATACATAGGGGAATATGATAATCATATGATTACTGTTGGCTTTGTTATTGATATGTACAATTAGGTTGAACCATCTGTGCCTGTCTGGTATAAATCCTACCAGATCATGGTATATTATTCTAGTGATGACTTGCTGCAATTGCTTCATCAAAATTTTATTTGAGATTTTTGCATCAATGTTCATTCTATAATTTTCTTTGCTGTTTTGGCTCTTCCTGGTTTAGATATCAGCACCATATTGGTGTCATAAAAGGAATTCTCCTCTTCTTTTAAATAGTTTATGTAGAATTGAAATGAATTGTTCCTTAAATGTTTGGTAGAATTCACTTGTAAATCCATCTGGGTCTGAAGCTTTTTTTTCTTAGAGAGTTTATTGATGGTTTATTCAATTTCTTTTTCTGAAATGGTGTTAAGTATTTTATTTCCTCTTTTGTTAATCTGAATAGTTTATATTTTTATAAATATTCATTTCACTCAGGTTGTCAAATTTATTGGTATGCAGTTGGGCAAAACAGCTCTGACCTATCTCTTTAATTTCTTCCTCACTGGTGTTGAGCTCACCCTTTAAATTTTTTGTTTGTTTTTGCAAGGCAATGGGGTTAAGTGGCTTGCCCAAAGTCAATTGGGCAATTTCTTAGGCCGCATTTGAATTCAGGTACTCCTGACTCCAGAGCCGGTGCTCTATCCACTGCGCCACCTAGTCGCCCCTCACCCTTTAAATTTTTGATACTGGTAATTTGACATTCTTTTTTTAATCAGATGAACCAAAGATTAATTTATTTTATTGTTTTTTCATAATACCAACTCATAGTTTTATTTTTCTTAGATTAATGATTTTCTTGCTTTCAATTTTATTAATTTCTCCTTTGATAATGAGAATTTCTAATTTGGTATTTAATTTTTAATTTGTTTTTTACTAGTTTTCTTAGTTGCATGCCCAATTCATTGATCTCCTCTTTCTCAGTTTTATTCACTTAAGGATTTATAGATATAAAAATTCCCTATTTATTGCTAATTCCTCTATATTTATGCAGCTTTGGCTACATCCTATAAATTTTGACATGATGCCTTATTGTTGTCATTTTCTTGGATGATATTGTTCATCATTTCTATTCTTTAAAATTAAGTTATTTAGTTTCCAGTTAATTTTTGGTTTCTCTTATCCATGACCTTTTATTACATCTAATTTTTAATTGCATCATGACCTGAAAAGAATGCATTTATTAGTTCTTTTCTGTATTTGATTGTAATGTTTTTAATGCCCTAGTACATGGTCAGTTTTGGTATAGTTGCTATGTACTGCAGAGGAAAAGTTATAGTCTTTTTCTATTTTCATTCAGTTTACTCCAGAAGTCTATCATATATATATATATATATATATATATATATATATATATATATATATATATATATATATTAAGATTTTATTCACCTTAACAATCTTCTTGTTTATTTTGCAGTTAGATTTATCTAATTCTGCTAGAGGGAGGTTGAAGTCCACTACAATTATAGTTTGCTTTTTATGTCTCCTTAAAATTCATTTAGCTGCTCCTCTAAGAATTTGTATACCATACCACTTGGCACATATATGTTTAATAATGAAATAACTTCATTGTCTAGTGTCTTTTAAGAAAATGTAGTTTATTTCCATAACCCTTGTATTTTTAAAAGAAAATTATGCATTTTATTCACAAACCTTGCAAGATAAACCTTACAAGATATGGATACCTCACTCCTAGGCGTGGGCACCTCCATAACCCTTTTAATAAAGACCTATTTTTGTCTCATTTTTGCTTTGTCTCAGATCAGGATCACTACCCCTGATTTTTTTTAGGAAAATCTGCTGAAGCATAATATATTTTGCTCAGGCCTCTGCTTCAAATGTGTTTCCTGTAAACAACATTTTGTAGGATTCTGTTTTTTAATCCATTCTGGTATATGCTTCTGTTTTATGGGAGAGTCCATTTCATTCACATTTATAGGTATGATTACTAATTCTGTATTTCCTTCCATGTTGTCTTTCCCTGTTTATACTTTTCTCTTTTCTTTCCTCCTATCTCTCTTCACAAATGCTTTGCACCCTTTCTCCTTTGACTTTTCTTTAAAACTTTAATTTTAATTTTACTTTTACCTTCACCTTTCCTTTTATCAGTCCTTTCTACCCATTCCCCCACTCCCACTACCCTGTAGGGTAGAATAGATTTTTAAATCCAATTGGGAATGCATATTATTCCCTCATTGGACCAAATCTCTGAGAATAGGATTTACTCAGTATTCACACCTTCCCTTCTTTCCCTCTACTATAATAGGTCTTTGTGCCTCTTCATCTAGTATTATTTATCTACTAATGTCTAGCCTTCTCCTGGTATAATCCTTTTCATGTCTGTTTTGCTACCTACAATGCCTTTGTCAAAACATTCTCCTTTTATCTATCCTGAAAGAAATATCTCTCTCAAAGTTTGGTTGATTGACTGATTGCTATAATGATAAGCAGCATTGCTTCAATCACTAAATACACTCCTCTCTTCTGTTCCATTAGAAATAAACTTCAAAAGTCATGAATCACATCAAATTATAGTTGTTTTATAGCACACTCTCTTTTTAAGTACCCTCTATGAATACACAGTTCTCAAGAACCAAAACATCAAAGTCTAATCATTTTATGAATTGTTTATATGCCACCTCCACTAAGCATAGTCCCTCTAATTTTAGCTTAAGCATCAAGCAAAACAAAATTTCTTCATGATCTTTTCATGTCCAGTCCCTCTACGGTATACTCTTTCCCTCCCTTTAGTGCTAAAACCATAATACTACAACCTCCTTAACTAAAATATTAAGCACACTTTCTCCCTCTGTCCCTAAAGCATTCTAATTATAGCACTATAGTACCTGTCAACTAAAGTATGGAATATCAAGATCACTTCCTGATCTATTTATGTCCAATCTTTCTAAGTACACTCCCCCTCTCCGTCCCTATTATACAACAACCCTCCTTAACTAAAGTATACAGTAAAATAAGATCACTTCATGATATAAATTATGTATAGACATTTTAAGTACTCTTCTTCCCTCTGAGAATCTCAATAGGAAATACCACCCTTGTAATCAACATTGGTTCATGTCTCATTTATTTCTATCCATATGTTCCAAATATAATCCCTTCAACTACATTCAACCCTCAATAGCTGAGATATTGGCTAAATGCTCAACATTTTCGGGTCATCCTATACCCATGTCCTATCTTCAAATATGTTTTTTTAACTATCCTAAGAGAAATATAGTTCTCAAGAGTTATAAATATTATATAGGAATGCATACAGTTTAATGCTCTTTAACTTTTCTTCCCCTTTCTGTTTACCTTTTTGTGCATCTCTTGAGTCTTGTATTTGAAGATAGAGTTTTTATCACAAAGTTTGAAAGTCCTCTATTTCACCAAAAATCCATCTCTTCCCCTGACAGAATATGCTGACTTCTGTAGGGTAGTTAATTCTTGGTTGTTATTCAAGGCCCTTTGTCCTCCAGACTATCATACTCTAAGCCCTCAGATCATTTTTAATGTTGAAGCTGGAAAAGTCCTGTGTAATTCTGATTGTGTTTGATGATGCCGGGAGACCCTGAGTCTGCTTCATTAGCTGCTGGTTTGGGGTCTGGACTTGGCTATACAAGAGTGTTTTCTATGTTACTGTCAGGGAATTACTTTGGCTTATGCTGGAAGTAGATGTTAAATAAAATTAATTTGTTTCTAGAGTTTTGCTAGAACCTTGGATTTGGGGTCCTGAAGAAATGGGAAAACAATTTCAGTATCAGAAACCTGTTAAGACTGAGTGTATTCAAGTCAACATCTCTTCTAATAAATTTCTCTACAAGACAGTAATTAGAAATTTGACTCAAGGGGGCAGAGGCAAGATGGGAACTATAAGGAAGCAATGTAGCCTAGTTCTCATCCACAAAACTCCTCTAAACAAATACAGAAAATGCACCGAAGTAAATTCTGATAGAAAAATAAAGAAAAAAGTCACAAGATATTTATATACAGAGATAGGTTAATATAAAGAATTAGTAAATAGGTTAATATAAAGAAGATAATATCCAGAGACAGATAGAGAAATCTGGTGATACTGGGGATTGAATTGGGATAAGAAGTACTATTGTGCCAAGAGACGCTGTTTACCAAGATAACCGGTCACAGAAAGAATCCATTGTCACTTCCTGAAAGAAACTCCTAAATGAAAACTTCCAGGCATATCCTAGCTAAAATCCAGAATTTCTAGTTCAAAGGAAAAATACTGCAAGCATTCAGAAAGAAAGAATTTAAGAACTGAGAAGTCACAATCAGGCTTTATCCATGATTTAAAAGTCAAATATGATATTCCAGGGGGCAAAGGACGTAGCCTTTTACTGTTTTTTCTTTTTTAAGGTTTTTGCAAGGCAATGGGGTTAAGTGGCTTGCCCAGGGCCACATAGCTAGGTAATTATTAAGTGTCTGAGACAGGATTTGAACCCAGGTACTCCTGATTCCAGGGCCAGTGCTTTATCCACTGTGCCACCTAGCCGCCCCTAGCCTTTTACTGTTAAGAATAACTCTGAATAGAACTGAGTATAATGATAGTGGGGGTGGGGGAAGAAAAGGGTTCTTTAATGAAATTCTAAGAATTTTTGATGAAAAGATCAGAGTTCAAAAGAAGTTAAGAAATACATAAAGTGAATACAAATAAATTGATAATTTGTTTAAAAAAAAGAAAAAATTTATCATCAGAGTTCTTATGTCTTTTAAAACAGTTTTTCTTTATAGTGTTGCTCACTTTAAGCATAGAGTATCATTCTGGTTCTGCTCATTTAACTATTCATTCCATGCAGAATTCTCCAAAAACAGTCTCTATTATTTCTTACAGACCATTAACATTCTAAAGACATTCACAAATCACAGTTTACTTAGTTATTCCTCAAGTATCTGGCAATCTAAGGCTCTCCCTTACATTACATACCTCACTTAAAAAAAATTGTTTATTTAAAGCCCAGGGGGTGGGGTTGGGAGTTAAGTGATTTGCCCAAGGTCACACAGCTAGGCAATTATTAAGTGTCTGAGACCAGATCTGAATTCAGATATTGATGACTCCTGGGCCAGTGCTCTATCCACTGTGCCACCTAGCTCCCCAATCTCCCTCACTTTTAAGCCCTTCTTAATATGGTATGAAGAACAAATTTAATAAATTTGAATTCTAAATAGAATTAACAATTTATCAACTAAATCTAAGACTTTCTTACATAATTGAATATTTGCTGGCCTGCAGCTGAATTTCCAGATGTAGAAGGACTAGCATTCAATTCACTTACAGAGCAAGTCTCAATATCAAGGTTATTTTGTGGCAAAAGTGACTGGAGATTTTGGTTGCTGTATATGGTTCCCTCATCTTCTGTTACAATTTCCCAGCTCTGAAACAAAGAAAATTAGCTTAAACTATAATTTTAATCAACTCATAAGCAATAAGTGCTTCATTAGTCAATATTGAAAATGAGCATATGACAATAGAAAAACTTATTTTACACCTCTGTAGTATCTCTGTTTTCAGAGTTGTCTAATTCTTCAGATATTTGCCTCCGTGTAGTAAATGCATGCTGTCTTTGTTGGTGAATGTTATAATTCTCAGCATCGGTGGTGTCCCTGTATTAAAAATATAAGTTAAAATCTATATTTTATAAAATAGAAGTAAAAATAATTATAATACTTTCAACTTATGTTGTGTTTTAAGATTTACAAAGTTCTATACATATTATCATATTTGATACCAATAATACTTAAAACAATAGGTAGGAACTATAGGTGCCATTATCCTTGTTTTAAAAATGAGGAAACTGAAATTGAGAGGGATTCAATGTCTTTTCCATATTTACACAGCTTAACATAGGAAATGGGATTCAGAGTAAGAACGGTCTTTGGAGAATGAATCACCAATTCATTCCTGGACAAGAATTTCCTTTATAACATATCTGTCAGGTGGTCATCTGGTCTTTATTTGAATAACTCAGATCAGTGCAGGGGAATCCACTACCTCCCAAGGCAACTCTTTTCAGTTATGAACAGTTACAATCAATAAATCCTTTCCATATCAAATACAACTCCTGACTCCAAGTTCAATACTCTTTCTACTACATAGTTAAAACTAGAGTGAAGATTTTAAAATAGATATCACATTAATGATACTAATAGAGCTAATATTTATGTCATTTTTATAATCAGAAAGCACTCAAATTTATCTTTGCACAAAGGTCATAGAAAAATTCAGATAAAAAAAGCAGTTTTACTTTTTAAAAGTCTAATATTTCACTATGTCAATTTAATACCTTGCTGTCAAAACATTTTCTTTTCAAATTATAATGTATGTATTTATCTGTGTAGACTGTGCCTACTAAGGAAAAAATAAGGCCCTCAAGGCAGAAATTTTTTCATTCTGTCTCTGCAGTTGAAAAGTTATAAATGTTTAAATAAATTATATTGTATCATTTCAAATAATTTTAGTTCTTATTTTCTAAAAAAGACAATAAAAAGAAATTCTAATAGTTTATCTAAATCTCTTTTTTTTCAGACTCTTAGTCACTAGACCTGACCATGAATTACTAAAATTACCTAAAGAATTTCTGACATGGATTTAGAAAGAGAGCTGAAATAAAGATGCTCTAGAACAGGGCTGTCCAACCTTACTTTTAAAAGATATTATTGACACAATAGAGAATATAATTTGATTTGTCATTTTAGTGAAAATTCTGCAGTTGCTTGACTTTATTTACTAAAGCATTTTGGACAGCTCTGTTCTAGAACACTTTAATATTATAGATGTAGACTTGTAGATTTTAGAGTTATCAAGTCTAAACTGAAGCCCACATGAAGTGACTTATTAAAGGTCACTTAGGTGAGAAGTGACAGGTCCAGATTTGAAAATTCTAATGGACATGGCTTAAAAAGGGAAATAGTGAAGGTCAATGATTAAGCATGTACCCCATTTATAACAGAGTGGAAGGACTCAGGAAGCAGAGGGAGACATATTTTGGGGGTATAGTTCATTAGGTAATTGATTTTTCATGACTACTTGTTACAAGAGATTTTTTGTTTGTTTGTTTTTGTTTTACCAAAGGGTTAGGAGGGGCAATGGAGAGATGAATATATTTTTTTAAACTGAAAATATAAAATTATATTTTAAGAAATTTCAAAAAAGGAAAAGGAGACAATGCAGAAGATATCTTTCTGGCTAAACTAAAGAATAAAGAATTGAAATCTGGCTCTGATTCTACCCTAAATTAGTGGTATGGTTTGAGCTAAGCCACCAATCCTCTAAAAATTCCCTAGATATACTAAAATGAAATGTGTGGTTTTTGGAGATGGTGGGCCCTTCCTTAAAAAAGATCTACAAGCAAAGACCAAAGGTCCATTTTTACTGATGTAGCAAAAAAATTCTTATTTGGCTATAAGTTGAATTAGATGTCCTCAAACTACGTTTCTAATTCACTTTTTTCATCTGTAAAAAGTGGAAAATAGATGATCTCTAAAGTTTCTTCTAACTTTAAAGCTCTACAGCAAGGGCAGAGCCAAGATGGTGGCAGGACAAGAGCCTCTCTTAGGTGCTCTCTCCAAAATATTTCAAAAATCTTAAAATTATAACTCTAACAAAATTTTCGAGAGACAGAACTCACAGAAACATCCAATAAGGCAATCCTCCAGCCCAAAGTAACCTGGAAAATAGTGGGAAAGCTCTGTGTCACAGGGTGGGAGGGGGTGGCTGAGCCAGAGCGAAGAACTTCAGACTCCCGGAAATAGCCCCAGGACCCCAGCTGCAGAAGCAGTTTCCTGATCTGTACCCCAGGGAGCACCAAGCACAACTTGGAAGATCAGAAGGAGATCTCTGCCAGAACGAGCACGAAGCCCAAGCCCTCAGTGTGGTTGCAGCACTTAGCACAGCCCAGATCCAGGAAAAAGAAGCAGGCCCCTGGAGTCACCCAACAGGAGCTTCCAGGCACCTGCGCCTTGAGTGCTCAGCCCACCAAAGATAAGGGAGTGGCAAGGCAATGGGGTTAAGTGGCTTGCCCAAGGCCATACAGCTAGGTAATTATTAAGTGTCTGAGGCTGGATTTGAACTCAGGTACTCCTGACTCCAGGGCCCATGCTCTATCCATTGTGCCACCTAGCTGCCCCAAAATACTCAATCTTAAGATGAGAAAGTATAAGCTTCTGCATCTAAAAGATTCTAAGAAATATAGAAGTTGGGCTCAGGTGATGACAGAGCTCAAAAAAGATTTTGAAAATCAAGTAAGGGGGATAGAAGGAAAAATTAGCAAAAGAAATGAGAGATGAAGGAAAAATATGAAAATTGAAGTTAGCAGCTTAGTCAAGGAGATCCAAAAAAAAAGCTGAAGAAAACAACATGTTAAAAACCAGCATAGAGCAAATGGATAAGACAGTTCAAAGAGTTATTGAGAAGAATGCTTTTAAAAGCAGAATTGGTCACATGGAAAAAGAGAGAAGAAAGTTCTCTGAAGAAAACAAATCTTTCAGATGTAGAATGGAGCTAAAGGAAGCTGATGACGTTGTGAGATATGAAGGCACAATAGTTCAACACCAAAAGAATAAAAAATTAGAAGAAAATGTAAAAATCTCATTGAAAAAACAACTGATCTGGAAAACGGATTCATGAAAGATAATTTCAAAATTATTGGGATACCTGAAAGTCATGATCAGGAAAAGAGCCATAACCTCATTTTTAAAGAATTCTTACAGGAAAACTGCCCTGATATTCTAGAAGCAGAGGGCAAAATAGAAATTGATCTCCCCTGGAAAGAGATGCAAACAAAAAACAAAAAACAAAAAACAAAAAACACAACCCCTAGGAATATTATAGCCAAGTTCCAGAGCTCCCAAGTCAAAGAGAAAATATTACAAGTAGCCAGGACACAATTTAAATATCGTGGAGCGGCAAGTCAGGATCACACAGGACTTAGCAGAAACTACATTAAGGGCTTGTAGATCTTGGAATATAATATTCTGGAAGGCAAAAGAGCTTGGAATACAACTGTGAATCAACATCCCAGAAAAACTAAACATCCTCTTCTGGGGAAAAGATGAACTTTCAATGTAACAGGAATTTCAAATGTTCCTGTTGAAAATACCAGAGCTGAACAGAAAGGTTAACCTTCAAGTGCAGGACTCAGGTGAAGCATAGAGAGTGGAGGAGAAGGGTAAATTCTGAGTGACTTAATGATGATGAACTGCATGTATTCCTGCATGGAAAGATGATACTGATAAAACTCATTTAAACCTCATTTAATAGAGCAGGTAAAAGGAGCTTTTATAGTTGAGGCACAGGAGAGAGCTGAATTTGAAGGTATAATATATATTGTAAAAATGGAGTTGATGGATAAAAGGGTAATGTACTGGGAGTAAGAGAAAGGAGAGGTAGAATAGGCTAAGACATTTCATATAAAAGATATTTCATGTAGCTTTTGCAATGGTATGGAAGGGGGGAAGGTGAGGGGGAATGAGGGAACCTTCATTTTCATCAGAAATGGTTCAGAGAGGAAACCACATACACACTCAAAAGGGTATAGACATCTAGAAGAATAAAAAGGAGAGAAAGGGGATGGGGGTGATAGAGGAGAGGGTAGATCATAGGAGAGGATAGTCAGATATAATACATTTTATTTTTTACTTTTTGCAAGGTGCTGAGGTTGGGTTGCCTGTCTGGGACCATGGGGCTGGGTTGTTGCTGGGTCTCTGGGGTGGGATGTGTGCTTGGGGTCTCTTGGCCCCAGGACCAGTGCTCTTTCTGCTGAACCACTCAGCTGCCCCACAGCACATTTTTGAAGAGGGACAGAGTGAAAGGAGAGAGAAAATATAATAGACGGTAGTGGGGAGGAATGGATGGAGGGAATTACAACCAGCAACAGAAACTGCGGAAAAATATGGAAGTAACTTCTATGATAGACTTATGATAAAAAATGTGATCCACCCGAGACAGAGCTGATGGTATCAGAACACAGACTGAAACACATTTTTTTCTCATTCTTTTCCTTTATTTCTCATAAGATTTTATATTTTTGTAGAGGAGGGGGTATTATGTTTATTCTTAAGCAAGAATATTTTAATAATGTGTAAATAAAAATTAAAACCTTAAAAAAAGTTCTATGGCATAATAAAAAGATGATCACAAAGGCATGGCTGAGTTTTAGTAAAGATTGACCTTTGAGAGAGAGTTTTTAATCTGATGTCCATGGACCCTCAAAAGGTCTGTGAACATCAATTGCAAAAAATATTACATAGCTATTTTCATTAAGATCCAATTGAAATTCAAGCAAGTGGCGGCTAGGTGGTGCAGTGGATAGAGCACTGGCCCTGGAATCGGGAGTACCTCAGTTTAAATCCAGCCTCAGACACTTAATAATTACCTAGCTGTGTGGCCTTGGGCAAGTCACTTAACCCCATTTGCCTTGCAAAAACCTAAAAAAAAATAAAAAATAAATAAATTCAACCAAGAATTAAAAGTATCTATTCTAAGAAGGGCTCTATACATTTAATGAAGCTGCCAATGATGCCAGGAAATTTTGTTGTGATTGCTTTTAATTACTTTGTACTACACAAAAAGTGTTTATTGGATGTTGACAGCCACATGTACTAAATATTTTCATTGGGGAATAATGACAATATGTAGAATAACAGAAGTAACATAAAAACTTCATAATATAAAAACCTAACTATCAAAAAAGAATGATATTTGAATCAGAGGCAGCTAGGTGCTGCAGTAGATAAGAGTTACTGGTCTGAAGTCAGGACACTTACTAGCTGTGACCCTGCATATACAATTTCCTCATCTGTAAAATCTGCCTCATCTGTAAGATGAATTGGAGAAAGAAATGGCAAACTATTAAAGCTTCTCTGCCAAGAAAACCCCAAATTGGGTCATGAAGAGTTTGACATGATTAAAAACAACTGAACAACTATATATTTTGATAATAAATAGAAAACTTCGTAAACATATGGGAAAATTATGAATGGTAAAGGGAAAGTCTCAGCAAATAATAGAACCATTTTCATTCTTTGCTGGAAAACGCAGAGTGTGTCAACACAAAAAAATTCAATGAAAATTAATGCATATTATATGAGTATCTTGTCTAGCTGAAGGAAATTATTCTATTGTGTTTAGTGATAAGATGAAAGTGTAAAGCTGTTCTTCTTAAAGAAAAGAACAAAAATATTTTTTTAGAAAATGTTATCTAGAAAGGTATAAAGTCATATCTTTTTAATGGTACTACCTTGAAAGTATTTGCTAATTTAAAAAAATAAACAAACAAATGAATTTTGACTCTGATTAAATAGTACTGGAGTGGATAATTTACTATAAATAAATATTTTAAATGAAACTCATATTTTTTGAGTTTTTATCATTTATAAGATTCAATATTTTATTATGTTGGAATAAAAACTGAAAAAATACCATACTTTATGTAGCCATAATATATATTTTAAAATGACTAAAACAGTTATTTAAATGTATAGCCTCAGATTATAATAAGTAGAAAAATATGTAATTTTATACTTTATCATTGAATTGGTGAAGTAATTGACCTCAATTATAGAGAATTTATAAATAAAATAACATTAATTATTCTTGAAATCACCATAAGTAAGAGTGAAAAAATGACAGAATTACAGAAACACTGTATTAAATAAACAGAAATCATCAATTCTAACTCAAATATGAATATGGTATGGGGAAAACTATATATATCAGACCAAAATATAGGTTGAACTGCTTCATCCTTAACATATGGTCCTTCTTTCCTTATAGACCTTTAATAAATTAATTATATCATGAGGCAGTCCATTTGACATTTGGACAGCTCAGTTTTCCTTTTTCTTTCTTTCTTTTCTTTTTTTTTTTTTTTTAAGTTTTTGTTAGGCAAATGGGATTAAGTGGCTTGCCAAGGCCACACAGCTAGGTAATTATTAAGTGTCTGAGGCTGGATCTGAACTCAGGTCCTCCCGACTCCAGGGCCGGTGCTCTATCCACTGCACCACCTAGCCACCCGTTTTCCTTTTTCTTAAATTGAAATGTTTCATACTTGAACTTCCACTCATTTTGCAAAGTCCTGCCATCTGAAACCAGGCAGAACAAACAGGATCTAACTTCCACATGATGGCTATTAAATGTGTAAAAGGACAATATTTTATCATAGTTTTTAGAATAAATAACTGGATTTGAGATCAAGACTCGGGTTCAAATCCTAGTTCCGCTACTGATTAGTTCTATGACAAAGTACTTAACCTTTCTCAGGTTGCTCCTCTGTAACAGTAGACTGCAATGGACAAGGTGACCACTGAGATTCCTTCCAAGTCTAAATTTAGACTTGTCCTCTTCTCCATTTCCTTCAACTGATTTTCACATGACATGGTTTCCTTTCACTAAGCTTTAACCTTCCTCTGTATTGTTTTCAGTCTGTCAATGTTGCTCCTAAAATGTGGTATGTAGAACTAAACTAAACAAAAAATGCTCCAAGGTAGAGTATGACAGGACATTTATCTCCTTCATTTTGGACTGTATATTCTATTAATGTTGTCCAAGTTTTCTTTTCAAATTAAAAATTACTTTTATTCAAATGTAATTTAAGCTCCACCGGCAGCTCTTTGGCTTTGCCCCTCACCCCCGAGAATGTACGCCTGCGCCAAGTTTGTCAAATGTAATTTAAGTAAACAGCTTATTAACTCAGACAATTAGCACTGAACCAAAAGACTTGGACCTGAAAGAAACAAAGTGTAGCCTAAGATGATAAGACCTTTTTTGGCTTCCGTATCATGTATTGGGGTTACAGATTAGATTAGATTTATTTCAAAGGAAATACTTGTCATTCCTTGTGTAGTCTGTCCTACTGAAGGTGATTTTTTTTAAAACTCAAGAATATTACTTTACATTTATCTCTACTAAATTTTATTTTAATAAATTTAACCTCTCATTCCCAACAGCTGAAATTTTGCTAGATCATGATTATATGATTCAGCAAAATTAACTGTTTCTGATTTCTGTAGAATGCTAGATAGGATAGGCATGCCATTTATATCCTCATCCAAGTCACTGAAAACAATGATGATGGTAAAAGACCCCAGCCCAATATGTGAAGCTTAGCTTCACTTCAAGTGGTCAAGGATCCATTTTACACTTTGGATCCAGGTATTCAACCAACACTCAATTTATCTAACTCTGTTCAATCAGTACTGAATTTATCTGGCCCACATCTCTTATAAAGTTATAATGAAACAGTGTAAAATATTTTGTTAAAATCCAATTAGGCCTTATTTATGGCATTATAATTACCAATGTTTCAGAAAATGAAATGAACTTAATAATTAATAACCTGTTTTTACTTAACTAAGGGCATGTACAAATCTCAATAGCCTAGCTTAGCTACCAGTCTCCAAATTATTTTGATTCAATACTGAATATTATCAAAACGACAATTTCTAGTTCTAATTTTATCTATAGAATAACCAAGAAGGCTTTCATCACATACTGAGGGGTTGGTCTTCTCCATTGTGTTCTTTTACACTCATGGTTCACATAATAGGTCCTTCCAAGGACATCTTTCCTTTCTTCCCAGCCTGGAGGTAGAGGAGAAGATTCCTGCTGCTGCAAATGACAAACAACATCTAGTTGGTCCACAATAATCCAGTTAGAATGAAAAATATAAATGTTTAATTAAGTGATGAAGGTAGATTAAAAAAAATTAAAACTTTACATAGTACATGGAAAACAGAAATTGAAAACTTCATTGAGTATATTTAGAACTAGAAGTTACTCACTGAACAATTCAGTTTGCAATATGACCTAAAAAACTATAATTGAGTAAATTTTTGGTATTTAACTTAAGATAGTTTTACAAAATGGAGGATAACTGTGTGTGTGTGTGCATAAACATATATATATATATATATATATAAAAATAAATACATACATATATACACATACACACACAAACTTGTATATAACTACTTTATATATTCAAAAACAAAAAAGGGTTGCTGCCTATAGAAAAGTGCCAAAGATCTCCAAACAAGTTACAAAAATCTAGTTATATAATTATATAATATATAAACTCTGACTTTTAGTGGAGAGTTTTGTAGGCACAGTTAGAAAAGTATTGAATGATTTATTTATAATTGACAGATTAAAACTATCCTGATTAGAAGAATTTTTTTGGATTTCCTGACTAAGTATATATGTCTATTTTAAATTCTTCATCCTTTGAATACAAAAGAAACAGAAATCATAGAGATGTGGCTAAGCCCTGAATCAGAGGAAAAACTATATGGCAAAACAGCTTTCTCTGCCCTTCAGATACTGGGGTCTAATAAGAGGCAATAAAATCCAAACAAAGATAATCATGATATATGCAAGAAATTAATTAGGGTAGCCATTTCTCTACTTGAGTCCTTGAAGCATAAAGAAATTTATGAAATAGCATAAAGAAATTTAGATACTGAAGCTATGTACAAACCAAGAAAAATAGAGTGAAATGACAGATCTAGGAAGAAGCATCTAACACCTTAGTAAGATTAAATCAAAGACTTTCCTGATAACAGAAAATAAAAGTTTAGTTTAGCGGTTTCTAGTTAGAGAAAATATAATTATTACTTAAGTATTTACATTTAACAATTATTCAATAATGCATCTTAGTATTTTAATATTTAAAACTACTCTAAAAATAAGCTCTATATTTGTGGAAAAACATATTTAAGGGTGAACTTTAAGTCTCTTATTTATTTATGCCAGGGGAAAAATCTAAGAAGAATAATTCATAGTAACTACTTCCCCTAGTGACAGGAACAGAATTATAGGCATAGTGGCTAAGAATAAATAAGTGGCTTCTATAGGTCCAACTAAATTTTAAAATTTAATTCTAGTAAATAAGAGCAGAAGAATTATGAGACCATAAATTTTGAACTAAAAGACACCTTAAAGGTCATCAATATAACTCTACATTTTACAGATGAGGATGAAGATGATAAAATGAGGGAAATTTATATAGGCTTTAAGTCTTTAAGTCTTGCCAAGTACTTTACAAATGAGTTTATCTTATACTCACAATAACCCCGACAGTACATATCATTATTGCTATCTTATACATAAGTAAGCTGAGGATCAGAAAGGTTAAGTGACATGCCCAGGGTCAATTAGCTAGAAAATGTTTGAGAAGGAATAGGAATTTGAGTCTTTGTGATTCCAAGTTCAGCAGTGTCCAAGGTCACACAGGGAGTAAATGACATGCTAGATTCAATCTCAAATTCTCTGAGTTCAAGTTTAGTGCTCTTTCCCTCTACTAAACCATGAAATGTCATATTACACATATCTTTGACTTCTGAAGTATTTTTAAAAACTTTCCAAAGTTCACCTAAAGAAAACTGCTATCAGGGACGGCTAGGTGGCGCAGTAGATAAAGCACCGGCCCTGGAGTCAGGAGTACCTGGGTTCAAATGCAGTCTCAGAAACTTAATAATTACCTAGCTGTGTGGACTTGAGCAAGCCATTTAACCCCATTTGCCTTGCAAAAACCTAAAAAAAAAACCTGCTATCTATAGCAGAAGACTGTAATGTATTTTTATAGAATATTTTTAGATAAGGACAAGAAAACTATTTCCCTCAAAAAACTTAAGAAAATACAAAAAATTGGATGAAATAGTTTTCTGTGCTTATAAAAGGGGGATTCTGCCAAATATGCCTTGAAATTTGAACAATAAAGGGAAAGCACTGGTTAAGGATAAAATAACTTGAAGATGGTGACAAGAAGGGATCGAGTCTTAGGAGCTCTCTGATAAAACTCATCAGCTAAGGACTCTAACTAAACTTTTGAGAGACAGAACCCACAGAGGGACCCAGTGAGGCAGTTTTCCTACTCAAGGTAACCTGGAAAAGAGCAGAAAGGCTCTGCTCCCCGGGATATGAGAGGCAGCCTGCCAGAGGGGTGGCCCGCCAGAGCCAAAGAACTTCAGCCTCCCAGAGGCAGCCCCAGGATGCTGGGAGTCTCAGCTCACAGCAGCGGGGGGAGTCTCCTGAGCTGCACCCCGAGGAGCACTGGGCACAAAGTAGGGGAACAGCGGGGGACCTCTGCCAGAGTGAGCACGTGGTGCCTAGCCCTCGGGGCACACAGGGAGCAGCTAGGTCTTTCTGCAACCCAGAAGTAGGCGGAGCTGGTAAGCAGAAGCCTCCAGGGCATGAGCCCATTGAGCTGAGGGAGGGGAGTGAAGAGAGAGAGACTGCAGAGCTCTGTCCTCTGCCTCTAGAACTGGACTCTGGGGCTCTGACCACATTCAGATCCTGATCCCAGTCTAGGCCCCCCCACAGAACAGCAGGGCCCCCCCCCAACTCAGCCCCGTGGCAGAGGGAGGTGCTTATGGTCATTCACAGACCAGGAGGGAGGACAGAGCCTCACACACTAAGACCCTTGTGGGAGTACCCCAAAATCTCAGGAAGCACCCCAAAACCAGGCTCAGGCTGGGAAAATGAGCAAGCAGAGAAACAAAAGGAAGACTATTGAGAAATATTTTGCAAATGAGCCCAAGAAGGATCAAAATACTCAGTCTGAAGATGAGGAAGCACAAGCTCCTGCATCTAAAGACTCCAAGAAAAACAGAAATTGGGCTCAGGCTATGATAGAGCTCAAAAAAGACTTAGAAAATCAAATGAGGGAGTTGGAAGAAAAACTGGGAAAAGAAAGGAGAGAGATGCAGGAAAAATATGAAAATGAAGTAGAGCAGTTTAGTCAAGGAAATCCAAAAAAATGCTGAAGAAAATAGCATGCTAAAAACCAGCTTAGGTCAAATGGACAAAACAGTTCAAAAAGTTACTGAGGAGAAGAATGCTTTAAAAAGCAAAGTTGGCCAGATGGAAAAAGAGATAAGAAAACTCTCTGAGGAGAACAAATCCTTCAAAGAATAGAATTCAGGGAGATTGATGAATTTAACAGAAATCAGGAATCAATACTTCAAAACTAAAAAAAATGAAAAATTAGAAGAAAATGTGAAATATCTCATTGAAAAAACAACTGATATGGAAAACAGACTTAGGAAAGATAATTTAAAAATTATTGGAATACCTGAAATTCATGATCAGGAAAAGAGCCTTGACATCATTTTCAAAGAATTACCACAGGAAAATTGCCCTGATATTCTAGAATCAGAGGGCAAAATAGAAATGGAGAGAATCCCCCGATCCCCCAGAGAAAGATCCCAAAAAACCAACCCCTAGGAATATTATAGCCAAGTTCCAGAACTCCCAAGTCAAAGAGAAAATACTACAAGCAGCCAGAAGGACACAGTTCAAAAATCGTGGAGCTGCAGTCAAGTTCACACAGGACTTAGCAGCAACTACATTGGAAGTTCATAGGGCTTGGAATACGATATACTGGAAGGCAAAAGAGCTTAGATTGCAGCCAAGAATCTACCTAGCAAGGCTGAATGTCCTCTTCCAGGGAAAAAGATGGACTTTGAATGAACCAGGGGAATTTCAAATGTTCTTGTTGGAATGGCCTGAGCTGAACAGAAGGTTTGATCTTCAGATACAGGACTCAGGTGAAGCATGGAGATTGGAGGAGAGGGGGGAAATATGAGGGACTTAATGAGGATGAACTGCATGTATTCCTGCATAGAAAAATGACACTGATAATACTCATATGAACCTTCTCAGTTAATAGAGCAGGTAGAGAGAGCTTTTATAGTTGAAGCACAGGAGAAAGCTGAATTCGAAGATAAAATATGGTGTAAAAATGGAGTTTATAGAAAAAAGGGAAATGGAATGGGAGAAAGAAAAAGGAGAGGGGGAATAGTCCAAGATATTTCACATAAGATTTTTTTTATTACAATGAGCTATTGCAATGATATGGAAGGGGGGAGGCAAGGGGGAATGAGGGAACCTTTGCTCTCATCAGAGATGGCTAGGAGAAGAAACAGCATATATATACTCAATGGGGTATAGACATCTGGAGTAAGAAGGGGAGGGACAGGGGGAAAGGGGGATGTGAATAAAGGAGGAGAGGATGGACCATGGAGGGAGAGTGGTCAGATATAACACATTTTCTTGCAAGGGGCTGGGACTGGATGGCCTGTCTGGGACCATAGGGCCAGGTGGATGCTGGGCCTAAGGGGTGGTAGGAGGGCTCAGGGCCTCTTGGCCCCAGGACCAGGGATCTGTCTGCTGCACCACTCAGTTACCCTATAGCAGAGTCAGAGTGAAAGGAGAGAGAAAATATAGTACATGGTAGTGGAAAAATAAGAAAGGAGGGAGTTGTGATCAGCAATGGCAATGGTGGAAAAATATGGAAGTAACTTTTGTGATGGACTTACCATAAAGAATGTGATCCACCCACGACTGAGTTGCTGGTGTTGGAACAAAGACTCAAGCACATTTTTTGTTATTATTATTTGGGGGAGGGTGCAGGGCAAGTGGGGCTGGGTGGCTTGCCTGGGGCCACATAGCAGGGTCATCTTTGGGTGTCTGGGGCTGGATTTGGACCCAGGTGCTCCTGGCTCAAGGGTCCAATGCTCTGTCTGCCACCCAGCCACCCCTACTATTATTACTATTTTATTTTATTTTGGGTCTTATTTTCTTTTTCTTTTTTGTTTTTTGCAGGGCAGTGGGGATCGGGTGGCTTGCATGTCACACAGCTGGGTGACTGTTGGGTTTACGAGGCTGGATATAGGCTCAGGTGCTCGTGGCTCCAGGGCTGGTGCTTCGTCCATTGTGCCACCTGGCCATACCTACAATTATTACTATAATTTTTTTTTTCTCTCCCCTTTACTCTTTTCGCCCAAGCAAGTCTATCTATATTCATGGGGGAGGAGGGGTATTTTGTTTACTTGTAAACAAGAATATTTTATTAATGTAAAAAAAACATTTGTACAAAATGAGAATAAAAAATATATTAAAAAAATTAATACAAAAAAGGATAAAAGAAATTAGTTTCAAACTAGCTTTGTTTACTTTTTATGTAATTCTCCTTTCAAATCAATTGAACACAGAAAGACTATAGCATAGTCCTTTAGGAGCTATGTAGTGGATGTTCACTTTTTAATTATTTTTTAAGATTTTATTTATTTTGAGTTTTACAATTCTTCCCCTAATCTTACTTCACCTTCCCCTACCCCCACACAGAAGGTAATTTGTCAGTCTTTACATTGTTTCCATGATATACACTGATGCAAGTTGAGTGTGATGAGAGAGAAATCATATCCTTAAGGAAGAAACATAAAGTATAAGATCAGTCAATAAGACAGTTTTTTTCCCCCTAAATTTAAGGTAACAGTCCTTGGCCGTTGTTCAAACTCTACAATTCTTTCTCTGGATACAGATGGTATTCTCCATTGCAGACAGCCCCAAAATTGTCCCTGATTGTTTTACTGATGGAATGAGTGAATACATCAAGATTGGTCATTGCCCCCATGTTGCTGTTAGGGTGTACAGTGTTTTTCTGGTTCTGCTCATCTTACTCAGCATCAGTTCATGCAAATCCCTCCAGGCTTCCCTGAATTCCCATCCCTCCTGGTTTCTAATAGAACAATAGTGTTCCATGACATACATTTACCACAGTTTGCTAAACCATTCCCCAACTGAAGGACATTTACTTAATTTCTAATTTTTTGCCACCACAAACAGGGCTGCTATGAATATTTTTGCACAAGTGAATGTTCACTTTTTAAAGTGAACCCCAAGAATAGTGTTCTACTTCCCAACTCTTCAGTAAATTTTAATTTGCTTGAGGCCCTAAGAAGTTAAGTGATTTGTCCAGGTCACACAACCAATAGCTTCTAGTGGTAGAATCTGAATCCAAGGTTTTCTGACTACAAATCTAGTTTTTCATCTACTATACTATAACATCTAACATACATTTGCAAATAAAATAAAGTTCCAACTGTCCATTCTTAAAAACAGCACTTTTTTCTACAACCAATTAAACTGTATAGCCTCTTTTATAACCTATAATATTTTATTTTTCTAAACTAAAAGTATATTTACAGTCAAAATCTAGAGACCAAAGGAACTAGCAAATGCTGTTTTAGTTACTGATTACACAAGGAATGATTATAAGTAGATATATTTGCTGGAATTCCTGAGGCCTCTCATAAATAAATGTCTATATGTTTACATCCATTGAAATTATAAGGTGCTTTCTAAAGAAGATCAAATGTCAACCCCTACGACCACAAAACAAAGAGAAAAAAATATCTATGTGGGTAAAACTTGGAGCAGTTCATGAAATAATTAAAGGCTGTTAGGAATAATTTTAAAAGCTGCCTAAATAAACGGCTTTCTTTCTTTACAGCAGAGTCATGCCTCATTTCAGACAAGATTCCACTATTTAAAACACTCTCTACATAAAACTACCAGAGAAACCACTAACTACTTGATGATAGATGCGTTCTATCTGAATACCCTGTTTTCAAACATTGATTTCCATGAAAATACAGGCAGAAATAAAAATAAAAGTATATGGAAATGTGAATGTGGTTAAAATATGGCAACATATGCTTGCAATAGTAACTGCTCTAATAAAGAAATAAGAACAATTCATATATTATGATCTGGAAAAGATCATATCAGCCATGTGAAAGAAAACAGTTCAAAAATATTTTAAAAATAAAATGGAAAATAGTATGCTTTAATCTGCATTCAGAATCCAGCAATTCTTTCTCTGAAGGTGGATAGCATTTTTTCATCTTCAATCGTTTGGACCTGCCTTGGATTACTATATTGCCAAAAAGTTATTCCCAGTTGATCACCATATAATATTGCTGCTACTGTGTACAATGTTCACCCTGTTCCACTTCAATCACTCTACATCAATGCATTTAAGACTTTTCAGGCTCTTCTGAAAGTCCTCTGCTTGTCATTTCTTACAGCACAATAGTATTCCGTTACAATCTTATACCACAACTTGTTCAATCATTTCTCCAATGATAGGTATTCCCCTTAATTTCCAATTCTTTGCCATCACAGAAACAGCTGCTATTAATATTTTTTGTACAAATATGTTCCTTTTCCTTTTAAAAAAACTCTTTGGGATACAGACCTAATATTGGTGGATGTAAAGGTATGCATAAATTTATAGCTCTCTAGGCATATCTCTAAACTGCTGTCAGAAATGGTTAGATCAATCACAATTCTACCAACAGTGCATCATTGTCCTGACCTCCCAATATTTATTGTTCTTCCTTTTCTTATATTAACCAATCTGATAGGTGTGGGTGGTTTTAATTTGCATTTCTAATTAATAGTGACTGAGAGCTTCTTTTTCTTGACTTATAGCTAGGTCTGTTCTTTTTCTTCTGAAAACTTCCTGTTCCCCCCCCCCTCCACCATTTATCAATTGGGGAATGACTTTTGTACTCTCATAAATTTGACTCAATTCTCTATATATTTGAGAAATGAGGACTTTGTCAGAGAAACTTCTTGGAAAAAAATTTTTGTCCAGATTTTTGCTTTCTTTCTAATTTTGGTTATATTGGTTTTGTTTGTGCAAAATCTTCTAATTTAATACAATAATAAGTATTCTTTTTACATCTTATAATGCTTTCTATCTCTTGTTAATAAATTCTTCCCTGATCCATAGATCTGACAGATAAACTGATCTCCTAAACAGATTTCACGGTCTCCTAATTTGCTTATGGTATAACTCTTTATGTCTAAATCATACACCTGTTTTGACATTATCTTGGTATATAAAATGTGAAATGTTGGTCTACAAAAACTAGTTTTCCAGTTTTCCAAGTAATTTTTGCCAAATAGTTTTTGTCCCAAAAGCTTGGAACTTTGGGTTGATCAAATCCTAGATCACTAAGATTATTTACTACTGTGTATATTATATTTAATCCATTCCACAGATCTATCACTATATTTATTAGTACCAGCTGGTTTTGGTGATTATTGCTTTATAATACAGTTTAACATCTGATACTGCAAGGTCCCCTTTCTTCAAATTTTTTTTATTAATTCCTTTGAAATTCTTGACCTTTTATTCTTTTTTTTAGGTTTTTTTTTTTTATTGAGGCAAATGGGGTTACGTAGCTTGCCAAAGACCACACAGCTAGGTAATTATTAAGTGTCTGAGGGCAAATTTGAAGTCAGGTAGGTACTCCTGACTCCAGGGCCAGTGCTCTATCCACTGCGCCACCTAGTTGCCTGATTGACCTTTTATTCTTCCAGATGTGTTTTATTTTTTCTAGTTCTATAAATTTTTTTTTTGAAGTTTGATTGGTATGGTACTTGACAGTTCAATCTTGTTAAAATAATAGTTGGAAGATCCCTAGAAGGAGTTTTCAGACATTCATTCAGTACCTTCTATGTCACAGGCAGTCAAATATTTTTTGAATGAATATGTTTCTGAGACAGTGCTCCTTTTAGATGGTGCCCAGATAAAATGCTTTCCATAATTTGTACAACTCAGAATCAAAATTTTTAAAACTGAAAGAAACTTGTGGGATCATCTGATCCAAAAACTTTTCCTTCTGATCAACGACAATAATGGACAATGCCATTTACATTAAGAGAAAAAAAACAACTGTGGCTTCTGAATGTAGAGCAAAGCATACTATGTTCACTTTTAAAAAACTTTTTAATGTTTTTTTCTTTCTCTCATATTTCCCCCTTTAGTTTTGGTGCTCCTTTGGGGCAATGAAATATACTAATGCCATATAGAAATATACAAGTATGTTAAATGCAATTTTACATGTATAACCTATATCACATTGGCTGCCATGAGGAGGGATGGGAAGTGAAGGTGGTAGAAAATGTGGAACTCAAAGGTTTGTCAAAGGATGAATATCAAAAAACTATTTTTGTATGTAACTGGAAAATAAATAAATGGGGGAAAAAAATTTCCTTACTTGAAAATGAAAAAAACTGTGTCTTAGAAAGTCTATGATTTTCCTACTGTCACAAATGGTCTCTGAAGAGGGACAAAAACTCAATTTTAATGATTACCTCTAATGAATTTAAAACTAAATCTATGTTTCCTGATTTAAAATGTTTTCTGAGTTATAGTCTACTCTACTTCTCTACCTGAATGTTCTCTTACCATTTCAAAGTCAACATGTCCAAAACTTGATTTACTACCTATCTGCCAAAATAATTTGATCCTTCTCCTTTTCAAATGACTCTAATTGATATTTAATCAACCACACTTGAGTGTTCTCTGACTCTTCAGAATCAGTAGATTGTGTTTCTACACCATCTTCCCACTTGTCTCTCCTTTTCTAGTACCACTGGCAGAATTCTCATTCAGGCCCTTATTCACTCTTATCCAACTCATTTCTACAATTTCCTAATTGGTATGATTGCCTTCAAGTGCATACTATATGTAATGTCAGATTAATTTCAAGTACATACTATATAATGTCAGATTAATTTTCTTAATATTGTCAACAAGTAATCACATCACAAGATTAATGCAAAACCAGGTTGTTACAAGAGAAATGAATATGAATGTGGAATCCAAAGGGTTTCCAGTCTTTATAGAAGTATTCATTTTTATAACAGCAGGACAAACAGAAGAGAGGATACCAGGAAGGGGCATGACATGGGAGAGGGAACAGTGTGGCAAAGGCAGGGAAAAAACAAACCCACTCCCAACAGGGAGAATTAATATGATGACAAAAACCTCATTCTTTCCCCTTAGAAATTGCTAGACATGAACATAGGAAGGTCTGCTTATCTTCAAAAGACCCCAGTTGCATAAGCTTTATCCCAGCCTGGCTGGTGCCTGCCTGGTCTCCCAAGGACACACAAGGAGTCCAGCAAGGGGTTAACTACAACAAAGTTGTAGTTCAGGGAGAACTTCATCCTTGACACATTAATAGACTCCTGTATGGGGCAGCTAGGTGGTGCAGTGGATAAAGCACAGGCCCTGGAGTCAGGAGTACCTGGGTTCAAATCTGGTCTCAGACACCTAGTAATTACCTAGCAGTGTGGCCCTGGGCAAGCCACTTAACCCCATTGCCTTGCAAAAGCCTAAAAAGAGAGAGAGAGAGAGAGAGAGAGAGAGAGAGAGAGAGAGAGAGAGAGAAGAGACGAGACACTCCTGCATGGTTCTGTGTCCCAGTATCTCTGGAAAACATGGCAACTCAAAAATAGTAACATGAGAGTTATGATGAAATTGTAAAGGAGTTAAAGTCTTTTTGAGCTGCCCAAGTCCACACAGCTAGGTAATTATTAAGTGTCTGAGGCTGGATTTGAACTTAGGGACTCCTGACTCCAGGGCTGATGCTCTATCCACTGTACTACCTAGTTGCCCCTGTAATGTAGTCTTAGAACTATGCTGCCTGGGACACTGGGCAGTGAAGTGACCTACTAAAAATGGCACACTCAGGATGGGTCAGAGACCAGACTTGAATTTAAATCCCGTAGAGCTCATGCTGTTCTCACTCAGAGGTCAAGCCTCCATCTTCTTCTTCTTCTTCTTCTTCTTCTTCTTCTTCTTCTTCTTCTTCTTCTTCTTCTTCGTAGTAGTAGTAGTAGTAGTAGTAGTAGTAGTAGTAGTATTGTTAGTTATGGAAAACAATGGGGTTAAGTGGCTTGCCCAAGGCCACACAGCTAGGTGTCTGAGGCCAGATTTGAACTCGGGTACTCCTGACTCCAGGGCTGGTGCTCTATCCACTGTGCCACCTAGCCACCCCCTGCTATTAAATTATTACAACAAATTATAAATTCACTACTAAATTATTCACAAAAAATATTATAGCTCTCTTACATGGGATATGCTTCTTGAGGTCAGAGATCAAGTCTTTGACAAAAAAGATGATCACTCTATTTTAGCTTAAAGAACTTCTAAATCCCTTAGTCTAGAGACCTTTGTACTATATTGTGTCTCTTTAGTTATATAAAACAGCATTCAATCAATTAAAAGACTTCCCCTGTCTATAGACAAAATCAAGAAAAATACATGTAAACAATGTCCCCCTCAACCCTCCTACTTCTCCCTACTTTTCCACCAGCAGCTAGCATTTACACAAGGCTTTAAGGTTTACAAAGCATTTTACATTTTATCCTATTTGAGACTTGAAATAACCTAACCTTGTGAGGCTGATGCTATTATTATAACTCTTTTATAGATGAAGAAATTGAAACAAAAGTGACTTGTATAGGATCTTCCCTGACTCAAACTCACATCTCTCTGACTCCAAGCCCAGAACTCCATCTACCTAGCTGCTTAATTATTAACATAAAAAAGGTATTTTTAATGAGTTAATTGATTTTTTAAAATAGCCTTAAGTTTGAGAAAATAATAGAGAATATAACTGAGTAGGAATAATAATTCACATTTTACTGATGTCCTTTAAAAAAAAAAAAAACCTAAGAGGGGAAGCTAGGTGGCACAGTGGATAGAGCACTAGCCCTGGAGTCAGGAGGACCTGAGTTCAAATGTGATCTCAGACACATAATAATTACCTAGCTGGGTGACCTTGGGCAAGTCGCCACACCCCACTGCCTTGCAAAAACTAAAAAAAAAAAACCAACCCCCAAAACAAACCTAAGAAATATTAGGATTTGGTAATGTTTTAATGTAAGAGGACATGGCAGAGTTTCAGAAAATCCATTATAAAAACAGAATAAGTTTATTTTCATAATTTAATTTTAGTAAATAACTTCATTTATATCTATTAGACCTTTTTTCATCACTGCATTAAAAAATTTAATCAGCAATAGCTATTCAAACCAGTTTCATGTGGTATGTATTAGTACTTGAAATAAATGGAACTTCTTAGGCCTATTTGGAAAAAATAAATGCATTTTGCAAATTAAACAATTTTCTTTCTTTCTTTTTTTTTTTTTGCAAGGCAAATGGGTTTAAGTGGCTTGCCCAAGGCCACACAATTAGGTAATTATTAAGTGTCTGAAGCTGGATTTGAACTCAGGTACTCCTGACTCCAGGGCCAGTGCTCTATCCACTGCACTTACTAGCCACCCCAACAATTTTCTTTCAAAAAATTTATTATGTTGTTCTTTCTTGATAATATAAAAGAATCAGAAATTATATACTTTAACAAATTAATACTTCTTACCACCTCTAACTCTTCAGCCTGTTCTGTGTTTTCATCCTCAGAT
Organism: Macrotis lagotis; assembly: GCF_037893015.1. Taxonomy (NCBI): domain Eukaryota; kingdom Metazoa; phylum Chordata; class Mammalia; order Peramelemorphia; family Peramelidae; genus Macrotis; species Macrotis lagotis. The sequence continues at coordinate 167,662,973 of NC_133661.1, read as the reverse complement.
CCATTGGTTTTTGGTATGTAAGTCATTTTTAATCTAAGGTAACCTTTAACTTTTGATTTGTGACTATTAAAAAAAGGAAAAAAACACAATTAGGTTAAAACACTATAAATCACATATATATTTATATCTTTGCCATATTTGCCTATGTGTTATAGAATACTGAAAGGTGCTTTTGGGGGGATTTAAATATAGCTTCTTAGATTAAAAAAATTTGATTCAGCAGTATAGATACTAGATAAGCCGTTTGGGTTTTAAAATCTTCTCTTTGCTTATTATGTTGCCTTCCAATATTTATAAGTGAAAATACATATTTAACCTAGAAAACTGACTTGTATCACATCATTTATTGGTTTGTAGACAAACTGATATGATTTTTGAAATATGGCATATTTCATTAATTAAGACTTAAATGTCAGATATAAGTATAAAGAATAATTTTCTAGTCTCACTCAAAAATAATTTCTCTTCCTGTATTAGAAAAAATGCATTTTCAAAATCAACAATTAAAAATTAGATTATTTTTTTAAAGTTTATTTGCATGGGTATAACCTTGAAATTATAAAGAACTGAACTGAACTGTAAGCTACGATAAAGACATGAAAGACAGCTAATATTTTCCTGCTTTCCATTAACTGACCTTCTTGGATGAAGAAGAAAATCCTTAAATGTATACGGTCTTTCCATAGCTGGATTTTCTGTCTAGAATAAAATAGTAGGTTTTCAATATATAGTTGTAATATAAAAAGTACTTCAAAATTTTGTGAACTATTTTCAAAAGTACAATTACAGATTTTGATGCATAGATCCCCACTCCCAGCCCCCTTATGCCAAACTGCACTAATTCCTTACACAGCTCAAAGAAATCTGTGGTTTAAGAATTGTTGGGAGTTAGGAATTAGAGTTGAGAAGGACAAGGGAAGAGGATTTTTGCTTCAAGCCCAAGTGATATAATGATTCAACCGGTAAGGTGAGAAATTGACCACACTAGTTTATATTCTACTTCTAAAATTGTGTTGGTACTACACCTTAAAAAAACCCAACTGGCCAGGCTGGAAAGAAAGGAATGGGAGGAAGAACAAGGAATAGCTAGGCTGTGGGTCAGATAAGATATTGGTTTACAGACTTATTTCTGAAATGGAAAGAAAAAAGACACCCTCAAAACTGGTAGAAATTGGCTGATTTATTTGAAGCAAAGAGAGTAAACTAGGGACACAGTGTTTCTTTGGATAAGGAAGAGACAGAGTTAGATCATAAGGACCTCAGGTTAAGGATAACTACAAAGTTTATATAAGAGGCTACAGGGAGTCTAGGATCTCAGAGGGCTGAAATGGTATATGAGTTTCTTATAGATTTTTCTATTTTTTGTCAAATAGAAATGAACTCTCTGCTACTTTATCCTTTCTGAAATCCGTGGCTTGGAGGCATTACTATTTCTTTGGTCTCAAACTTCTCTCCTGAATCTATATCATTACAGTATTTTGTTTTTTTCTCACTTTCTCCTTCTGCTGTTCCTTCTTTCTTCTTATCTTTTAAACTCTTTTTCAAAATGTAGTCATCAGCTCTCTACTTTTCTCTAGTCTCTCCCCTTAGAGAAGTCCACACATTGTCTTAATTTTGAATATCATTTCTATCTTTGTTGTTGTTCAGTCATTTCAGTCATATCTGTTTCTTCATTTAGTCCCATTTGGGATTTCCTTGGCAAAGTCATTGGGGTGCCTTACCATTTCTTTTTCTAGCTTGTTTTACAGATGAGGAACTAAGGTAAACAGAGTTAAATAACCTCTCCAGGATCAACACCTTAGTAGGTGCTGATGAATCTTCCTGAGTCTAAGCCTGGTATTCTATCTATTGTACTACCTAGTTCCCTCATTTTTATCTTAGTAATTTCCAAATCTTTCTCAAGTTCTTACTTCTCACCCACATTCATATCTTTTCCTATCAGAAAAGTTCACTTGGATGTTCTGTTATCATTTAAATTCAGTACATACAATTTCAAACTTATCTGAAACCAGTGGTTTTTCACAGTTCTGCTATCTCTATTAGTGATAGTATTAGTGACTTTTTTCTTATATAAGCTCAAAATTTTTGACTTATTCACTATTTTCATTTTTCACGTTTTGTGTCATCAAGTGCTATGAATTTTTCCATCTCCTTGTCTCTTGCATGTATCCTTCTTTAATTTCAACGGCCATCATTCTAACTTAAAGTTCATGATATTTTAAGATAAAAGTCTCCTCCTTGCTGTACTACCCCATTCAAGGATTTCTTTATTTATTTTTAATCCTGCACTTTGCTATTCAACTAATAATTTTTCTAAAGAATTGCTTTCATGATCAGAGACATCATTTTCCTGCTTAAAAGTAACTGGTACCACAAGATCATGTATTTAGATAAAATTGAGGAGGCATGATGTGTTAATTTTTAAATAAATAATAGGATCGAGGATTAAAAGTAGCAAGCTATTTTGATAAGGTACTGCTTAATACTGGTATATAATTGTTGTTAAGTAAAAAATTTTAAGTACAAGAAATAAAAAACAGAATGTTTGTACTAACCGGTAACTGGTAAAGAGGTACATCTACTTGACCAAGGAAATTATCTCTTGTCTAGAAGGAAGAAAAGAAAATCAATTAGACCAGAAATATACCAAAACCCTTTAGCAATTTCAAAATCAATTGAATGAATTTTTTTTCTTAGAAAATTCTTTTAGAAGATCAATATCTTTGAAACAAAAAGCTAAAAGCATATCCAAAGTTTTTAATCAGAATGCCAAACCTTTTACTTAAAATGAGTTTCTTAACATTAGGAAAAATATCTAATGTAAAATAGAGAATATAAAAATGAATACTAGTACAACACTGGTCTGGTTTTCAATTTTAAGAATTATTTTACAATTTTTTTCCTTTTATTTTCTTATCCAGCTGATTTCTATTCCATTACCATTAGATTAGTTTCATATGGAAATACAGAAAAGATTTTAATGATTAAACAACATAATAAAAAAGAAAAACATTATAATGTGTGCTTTTTTTTTAAAAAAGCAATCTGTCCATCTAAAATATTTCTGTCCATCATAACATAAAAGGTAGTTAATTTTAAATGCACTGATGTCATAATGCATAAGCATGTCATGAAATGTCAAATCAATGAATTAAGCTGAAGTGGAACTCAGAGATCATTTACTGATTCATCTATATAGGTCACAAATTTCTAAAAGAAAGTATTATAGATAGATAGATATAATTATGGAAATATGTTAAACATGATTGTATATGTATAACCTATATCATTATTTGGCTGTCATGAGGAAAGGGAAGGGAGGGGAGGGTGATAGAAAAATGTGGAGCTCAAAAGCTTTTAAAAATATGTATGTTGAGAACTCTCTTTGCATATGATTGAAAAAAAAGAATATTATATAAAGCAGCTTTTTGAAGTTACTATTGTAATGTATATTATGGAGAAGGCAAGAAATGAATTAAATAGGAAACCGAATAAATTAGCAAAATTTAAAAAATATTCAGATCAATTATAAGAAAGTAATTTAAATTAAAAAGTTACTGCAGAGACTATTTCAAATGAAATTAAAGTGAACTGAAATAATTACAATTATAAATGTTCAATGACATTTATACAAATTACAATTATAAATGTACAGGACAATCTTTATTTAAAGGGTGAAAACTAAGCTCTCATTTATTGCACTATTTTATAAATGAAGGGTTTAAGAATATAATAGAATTCTAGGGGCGGCTAGGTGGCGCAGTGGATAAAGCACCGGCCCTGGAGTCAGTAGTACTTGGGTTCAAATCCCGTCTCAGACACTTAATAATTACCTAGCTGTGTGGCCTTGGGCAAGCCACTTAACCCCGTTTGCCTTGCAAAAAAAACCTTAAAAAAAGAATACAATAGAATTCTGAACAGAAGAAGTGACTTTTTGGCAGAAAGCACAATTAGACTGCTTTAGAACAATTGAATATTTGAGAAAAGTCTGGAGGAAAAAATACCATAGAGTCCCAGATTGAGCTCTTCAGAAAAACCCACACATATGGCTTAGAAATATATTACTCTAGAAGAATTCTCTATCCAGCCCTGAGATCTATAAGAGGATGCTACAGAATTCTGTGGAGCCTCTAAGTGAGGTAAGCCAGGACAGATGAAAAGTGGGAAGGTGTGGAATTAGACTGGGTTCAACAACTAGTACCCAGAGGTGGGAGAAAGTCTTTGGCAAAGTGGAAAATCCACCAGCCACTTCCTGAAAGAAACAACCAAAGGAAAACTTGAAAAATATTCCGAGACTATCAGAATCTAAATCCAAAGCTTCCAGCTAAAAGAAAAAAATACTACATCATAAATTAAGAGTTCAAAAGTCAAGGAGCCCAAAAGAGTAGTGCCAGGAATAAAAGATTCCAAGAAATAAAAAATAAAGGCCAACAAACAATGACAATTTGGGGGGAGGGGGGAAAAGAGAAGAGAAAGAGAACTTTTAATAATTGAAGTATTCCAGATGAAAATTCAGAACTGAACAGACATTTTGAAATGGAAATTCAGGAACCAAGAGAAATATAAAAAAGTATTCATGTTTCTTTAAATAGAAATAAATATAGGATGAACTATTTTCATGTTAATAGGAGAATAAAAATCAAATTGACCTGAACCCTAAAAGGCAGAGGGTCCATTATTTTGTTCTTTCACTTTTTAGAAGATAAAAAATGGTAGGGATATAGTACTGTAGTGCTAAGAGTAAACATACTCCCCCCTTCCCTCCACAAAAATAAAACAAAAAACCTCACGAAAAATAAAGTGAAAGAAAGAGAAAAAAAATTGTACTTCAGTCTGATGTCATCAATTCTGTCTCTGGAGTGGATCACATTCTTTACCATAAGTACATTACAGAAGTTGCTTCCATATTTTCCCCCCACAGTTGCTACTGTTGATTGTATTTCCTTCCATTCATTCCTCCCCACTCCCATTTATTCTATTTTCTCTCTTCGTTCACTTTGTCCCTCCTCAAAAGTGTGCTATGGGGAAGCTAAGTGGCACAGTGGACAGAGCATAAGACCCAGAGACACTAGGACCCAAGCCTAACCAGGCAGGTCACCCAACCCCATCACCTTGCAAAAAAAAGACAAAAAAAGGCTCTTCTATATCACCTACACCCCCTCCCCTCCCCCATCCCCTTTCTCCCATTGCCTTCTACTCATTTTCCCTCTAAGGTAAGATTGATTTTTATCCCCTATTAAATATATATGTTGTTTCCTCTCTTGAGACATTTCTGATGAGAATGAAGGCTCACACTCTGCCTCACCTTCACCCCTTCCAATCTATTACAAAAGCTTTTTTCTTCACTCTTTTATGAAAAATAACTTAGCCCATTCTACCTCTCCTTTCCCTTTCTTCCAGTACATTCCCTTTTCAACCACTGACTCCAGCTTTTTAATTATATTATAGCTTCATCTTTAGTTCTCTCCTATACCTTGTCTGTATATGCTCCTCCTAACTGTTCTATGGAGATGGTTCATATGAGTATCAGCAGTATCACCTTCCCATGCATGAGTGCAAGCAATTTGACATCATTAAATTTCTCATAATTTACCCTTCTCATCCATCCTCTCTGTGCTTCACCTGAGTACTGTATTTGGAGATTAAACTTTCTGTTCAGCTCTGGTCATTTCAACAACAAAGTCTGAAAATTCCCTATTTCATTGAATGTTCATCTTTTCCCCTGGAAGAGGATGTTGAATTTTGCTGGATAGTTGATTCTTGGCTCTGCCCCCAGATACAATATTGCAATAGGGAATAAAGAAGAAAGAGGAAGAATACAGATGCACAGCAAAATGAGCAAAACTGGAAGAATATTTCAGAGAGAAACAATTTCGAAAGACTTTAGAATTTTAATCAATGAAATGAAAAAAAACATGAATCCAGAAAACTGCAGATGAAATAAATACACCACTCATCTCATGCTACAGAGATAATGAAATAAAATTACGAAATCAGGAATAAAAATGGGAGAGAAGGAGAGAGAGAGAGAGAGAGAGAGAGAGAGAGAGAGAGAGAGAGACTGACCATCTATCTAAAGGAAGAAAGGAAAGAGCTTAAGGTAATTAAATGTACCTGCATGTTTCTATTTTCTCCAGATCTTGCTCTATATTGATATCATGTTTGAAGAATATTCTCAAGCCTTTTATAAACTATTAGGAGACTAATTTTCATAAGTAAGCTATAATGTAATGGGAAAGCAGGCTGGTATTATCTTTGAGTTAATTAATGATACTTACAGGAAGCTGGAAATTGAATTTTGAGGGCCTAACCCCAGGAAACACATCAAACCCTTCTAAGATTTTATTAAGTTTCAGGAATAATACATTTTTTTCCCATTATGAATCTGACAAAAAAAATCAACAGAATATTTCTATATACAAAGAACAGAAAGGGAACTACATACAAACTAGATCTCTATTAAACAAAAATTATTTTTTTAAAGTTCATTACAGATGTAATGAAACAGTTCTGACATTGTTCTGTTTGTATCCCTTCTTTGCTCACTTCTGCTTTCAGCCTCTATTTTTATAGCTGCCTATATCTAACTTTCACTATTAATACATACACACACGCACACAAACACACACACACACACACACACACACATATTTATCTATTTGTCTTGGCTACCTTCATTGCTTCCAATATTCCAATGGATCTGGGACATCATTAATGTGAGTTATTCTTCCTTTGCATTGTATGTTTTAAGATTCATTGACTCTTTTCTTCCCCCCCCCTTTTTTTTAAAAAAAGAAAGCATTATCATCACTTTCTCTTTAGAGGACTCAAAGGATAAATTCCTGGGATGATTGAAAGCTCAAGTGGGAATCTTCAAAGCCACCAAGAGAGTCAATGACTAATGTGAAGGCAGAAGTGTTCAGACTGGGATATCCTACCTAAGACTTGGAGTTTACCTGGTATTGAGGCTCATTAGAAGTTCATTAGAGTCCCTTGAAGAACCTAGGCTCTGAACCTCTAATATCCAGGAAGGCTTAACTTGGGAGGTGAAGGTGAATGTAAGAAGCCAAGAGCAGAGGTAAAAATCGGAGCTCATCACTTAACTAAAAAGGTCAGGAAAGTATGGAGTTTGGCCAGGGCACAAAACCCCAATTAGGAACTAAGAATGGAAAGATAATGAAACCACAGAAAATTCTTAACATTATAAAAAATAGTATACACTGGATCAAGAAAACTCAAAAATGCAACCTAGGAGAGATTTAACAACTGCAAGCAGAGGCTTAAAAGAAAAAAGATGTTCCACAAGGATTATTTGAATTCCATGTAACATGGAACCTTTTGACAGTCTGATGAAGTCAATCAATCCCATCTCAGAATAATGTATTTAAACGAATAAAATAAAATAAATAGAAGTTAAAAGGAAATCAACAGTTAGTGAAAACAAAGATGTAATTTTTTTCCCATCCAATTTCACAGAACCTTCCAAGGTTAAGAACCCCAAACCTAGAAAAAATAAAGTAACACATAAAATTGAAGTGAAAGTTCAGGAGGAAGGAACTAGAAGAAGAATGTGTAGTTTAGAATAAATAGTGAGAAAACTTACCCTAGGAAGAGAATCCTTAAAAACTAAAACTGATCCAATAGAAATGAATGAATTCCTCCATGAGACATTAAGAAATAACAACAGAATCAAGTAGACAAGAAATAGTTACTGACCATATGTCAGACCCTGTGTTAAGCATAAGGGAAACAAAAAGAGGCAAAAGACAATATCTGCCCTCAAGAAACTCACAATCTAATGGGGGTAATAATGTGAAAACAATTATGTATATGCAAGCTATCTAAAGGACAAATAGGAAATAATTAACAGAGGCAAGGCAATCGAGTTATGAAAACAGGAAAAGACTTTTTTAGAAGCCTGGGGGAATCAACTAGGTAGAAATGAGGAGGGAGAATATTCCAGGTAAGCCAAGCAGTCAGAGAAAATGCCTGGAGTTGAGATGGAGTGCTTTATTTGCTGAACATCCAGGAGGTCAATGTCACTGGATGAGAAAATAAGGTATAAGAAGCCTGGAAAAATCTGGGGGCTAGGACATGAAGGGCTTTAAGGATTCAATCAATCAAAGGACTGAAACAATATAAGAAAATGTAAGCTCTCTGCTCTCAAAAATAAGTAACCTGAAAAACAAGTCAAAACACTTTGAAAAAGACAAGACATAATTGGTTATCTGACTTTCTTTAAACTGAAAACAAAATTATTGAATATTAATTTTACTGTTCCAGTTTTAAGGCATGGACTGAAGATTGTATCTTTTTAAAAATATGTACATATATATGTATATATATATATATACACACACATGCACACACATATGTGTCACGTATTGAGAAAAATGGGTTGGGTTTTTCTTTTTTACTGTAAATGTAATCTGACATCCTTGGCCAGAACATCATATACTGAAATATTAAAGACCATTCTTTCTTTAAAAAAAAAAAATTGACTCTTTTATAAAAATTGATCATATTTTTGGAAATTAAAAACCACTAAAACAAAAATGCAAGAAAAAAGCCTTACTTGACCAGAATGAAATAAAAATTATGTTAAACAAAGGGCCACTATAAAAGAATATTAAAAATGAACTAGACACTAAATAAATATAAATAATTATTAGGTCAAAGAACAAATCATAGAAATAAAAATTTTCATTAAAGATAAATGATTTTAGGGGGAGTCTAGGTGGTGCAGTGGATAAAGCACCAACCCTGGAGTCAGGAGTACCTGGTTTCAAATCTGGTCTCAGACACTTAATAATTACCTAGCTGTGTGGCCTAGAGCAAGCCACTTAACCCCATTCGCCTTGCAAAAACCTAAAAATAAATGATTTTAATGAAAACGCATTACAAAATTTTTGAGATGAAGCCAAAGCAATTCTTAGGAGAACATTTATAGATTTATAGAATTTTATTAACAAAAAAGAAAGATCACTAAATTGGGAATGCAACTGAAAATACTAAAAATTAACATATTTTATAATATTAGTTAAATATCAAATTAGCAACTCTAAAAATTAAAAAGGAAATTAATAAAAATGAAAATAAAAAGCCACCATTGAATCGATTAATAAAAGTGAGAATCATTTAAAGAAAACCAATAAAATAGACAAATTGCCACTAATTTGACTTTTAAAACAGCTATGTTATTTTTCAACTGTGTTATTGCCATTAAAGGTCTACATATTTCCATCTTTGCATGAAATTAAGGGGAAGTTTTACCTACAACTATTTGTTTATCATTCATGAAAGTATAAAGTATTTGAAGTTATTGTCAAAAGGCTGAAACCTGAAACTGGTAACTGGTTACTACATGTGAAAGGAGGGGATGAAATGAAAGCCTTATCTGGATTGGTTCTGCCTATTCTGAGCTGTCTGCCTTGGGGTATGAGAGTTTATTACACCTAGCACAAAAAGGTGTCAAAAAGAATAGCACATTATAGGACAGTTCACCTGTCACCATGAACAGGTGGGCAGGCAGGGACAACAGACCCAGTTCCCTTCTCTGTAGTCTCTGTTGGTTTAATATAAGGTCACCAACTCTGGGAAATGAGCCAGCTTTGAGTCATGGAATTTCTAAATAGTAAACCTGGCTTGTGGTAGACCTATAAATTTCTGTCTAATATAGAAATGACTTTTAGTGATTTGGTATTTACATCAGGACAAATCTGAACCAGAAAAAAAATGAATTCTAAGTGGAATCTTTTATATATGTTTGAACTAGTAAACTTTTATTGTTTATTGCAACCCATGAAAGGAAAAATAATTGCATCTGGCCTAGCTGCAATTGGTGAAAATTTGTTATTTAGGATAACAGCCTTCGGGGATTATAACTGATTTTTGTTTTAAGGTCTGACTTTAGGTATTGTTCTCTGATGGATCACTAGGTCAGTAATCCACCATTCAGAAGAATTGCTACAAGCTGATGCCACAAACAACTCAGTGGAAATGTGATCCTAAACAGTTACAGGTGGAAGTCTACATTTGGGAAAAAGCTGAAAGGATGATTTTTGGACTCAGTCCAAGATAAGACCCTTCTGGTTCGAGTTCCCCATTGTACGAGATTTGAAAAGGAATATTTTCCACCTGACTATTCCTGAGTCTGACTATGAGGTGAGATTGTCACTGCATGACTGACTGTCATCAGTGACACTTGCCTGAAGTCCAACAGAGTTTAAGGATTAAGTTTGATCCATGTATGTTTTGAATCATCAGGGACTATTCTTTAATCATGTCCCAGCTTTTTTTTCTCTTTAGCAAATTTTTACATTTAGAGCAAGTAGTCAATGAAAGACATAGATATACACACAATGTGCCCTAATACCATGCTGTGTTCCCCTACATACATACAAAACAATGCTACCTGAATGGAGAAATTGCCACATGATATGTTAGATGTATTGATTCATCCACCAACTAATAGTGTCACAGAATACTATTTTATCATCTATACTTGTCTGTATTATTGTTCTTTTTTGCTATTGCAGCTCCCAACAGGTTGATTTCTGGATTTGAGTGTATCATGGAAAAGACTGCATGGATACAGAACCATGAGAATCTTATCTCCCCAGGATTCTCCCCTAGGTGAGGATCCTGGCTTTTCTTCTTGCTGACACTGATACCCACCCTACTCTAAATCATTTTTCCTCTTAGTAGTTTTTGACCCCTGTTTGTAAAGTCTATATAGTCTCCAGGCTATAGGTCATAAATCTACAACTAGTAAGCTGGAGCTAGATACCATACTCTATGTCCCTTTTCAGCAAGAAGCAGTTTTCTAAAAATGCCATTAGCTTCCAAATAAAAGAAGTGGGGAAATGATAGGGAACTGTGAATATAACTTGGACTTCATGTAGCAGACAACAAATAATTAAATTTTGTACCTTTCTAAAGCAAACCTCTATGCTGACTTTGTGAAACAGAGACTAGAGAAAACTTGCTGTTCCCATGGGAAGACCTTCCCACCATCCATGAGAAACTGCCTTCCTAAAATTGGTAACAGCCATCTTAGTATCCTGTGTCCTGCCAACTGGACAGGGAGGTGGAAGCTAAAGCCCAACAAAGTATATTCCAAAAACAGGGAATCGTTTTTTCCTTAGGTAAGTCACATCTTTGCCTGGTGAACATTTCCTTGCACCTTACCCCCTTCTCCCTATTCTGAGAACTCAGGAAACAGAAGATACTTAGCATATGACTATCTGACTGAGTAAAGAACTTCAACATAAAGGTCTTCCTCCCTTCCAATAGTCAGTCAAGTAATGAGATCCTGTTTCTTGACTTTTCTTGGCTTTTTGGCTTCAAAAAGAAGTGTGGTTAAAGAGATTCCTGTCAGCATCATAAAACCATTTCAGGATCAGGGTTCCAGAGCCTCTTTGGGGATTCCCAGAGGCTCTCTGAGTCTCCATTCAGAGCCTCTCTGGATCTCCCTTAACATTACAAACTTGTTAAACTACTTTAATAACCAAAAAACAAAAATCATGATTATAACAATAGATGACAAATACATTGCTCATTTCTGTAATAATCAGCATGTCTATTGAAACAATAAAACACTACAAGAAAATTTAGAAAGAAAAATTCATTTAAAATTGCTACAGCATATATGAAATACCTTAGAGTCTACTATCTAAGATATGTTCTGAAACTATATAAATTAAGAATAATTGTTTGGAGAAATGAAAATAGACACAAATATTTGGGGAAAATATGAGCTGCTCAAAGGTAGACCATTCAATATATTAAAAAGGACAAACTACTTAAATTATCTTATTTAATGTCATACCAAACTACCAAAGAATTACTTTATAAAACAAGCAAAACAACAACAAAATTCACACGTAGGCAAAGGTCAAGAGTCTCAAGAGCAATAATGAAAAAGATGGCAATGCAGGAGGTCTTGCATGGCCAGAATTCACTACTGCAGAAAAACTGCTTGGGAAATTGAATAGAAACAAGGAAGTAAACAGATGTAAACCAACACCTTATATCCTTTACAAAGATAAGTTACAAGTGATTACATTTCTAGATATCAAAGATTTCATCAGAAAAAAATTAGGGAAAATGGGGGGGGGGGGGAAATTACCTATATGATCTATGGAAAAGGAGAAAAGTATCACAGAAGATAAAAAAGAACCATTATCTGATTGATAAGCAGTTTAAGAATAAAGACAGTTTTCTAGGGAGAATCTCAGTTATCTATGGTCATATTAAAAAATTCTAAATTGCTATTAATTATAGAAAAGTAAATTAAGTCAGTTCTGAGAGTCTACCTCAATTGATCAAAGTGAGAGATTAAAAAAAGAAAATAATAAATGTTAGAATAAATCTGGGGGAAATAGGCACACAGATATAAGTCTGGTAGATCTGTGAATATGTACCACTATCCTGAAAAGCATTTATATCAAAAAAGTTAATAAACTGGGTGGCCCTTTAACTCAAGTTATACTACTAGATTATCTGCAAATAGATAAGGAAAGACAAAAATGTCCTTTATATGATGGCAAAAATAACTGAAAACCAAAGGAATGTCCAACAACTGAAGAATGGCTCAATAAATTGTAGCATATGAATGTGACAGGCCACTGTTACATTATAAAAATGAGGAAATGTATTATTTCAAAAAGATATGGAAATAAAGGGTAATATAAGCGAATTAGGGGAACATGAAAAAATGCAGCAGTCAGATTTAAAATTGAGCGAAGAGTTTTAGGACCAAACAAGATAGAGAGGATTATGGGAAGTAAAATTAATAACTTTGATTAGATGAAACTAAAAAGTTTTGCATAAACAAAATTAATAAAGCCAAAATTAGAGAGAAAACAGAAAACTGGGGAAAATTTTCTCTTATTAAGGCCTTGTTTTTCACATATTAGGGAAGTGAGCCAAATTTATAAAACAAGAGTCATTCCCTAGTTGATAAAATGGTCAAAGGATATAAATGGATAGTTTTCTGATAAAGAAATCAAAGCTGTCAAGTATCTAAAATCATTATTGATTAGAGAAATGCAAATTAAAACAACTCAAGATACTAGCTCACACCACACCTATCAGATTGATTGGCTAATATGACAGAAAAGGAAAATAACAAATTCTGGAAAGGATGTGGAGAAACTAGACACTAATGAACTGTGGGGGCATTGTGAACTATTCTAATTGTTCTTGAAGACATTTAAGAACTAAGTCCAAAAAGCTCTAAAATTGTGCATATCCTTTGATGCAGCAATACCACTACTAGTCTTAATCCTAAAGAAATGAAAGAAAAGGAAAAGAGCCTTTTGTGCAGCTCTTTTTAATGTGGTAAAGAATTGAAAATTGAGGGAATGTCCATTAATTGGGGAATGTCTGAACAAACTATATGACTGTGATAGAGTACTATTGTGCTATAAAAAAATGACAGAAAGATTTCAGAAAACCTGATAAGATCCATATTGAACTCATAGAAAATGAAGTAAGCAGAACCAAAATACTATACACAGTGATAGCAATGTTGTAAGGATGATCAATTACAAAAGCTGTAGCTACTGTTCAAGATAATGATCTAAGACAATTCAAAAGAACCATAATGAAAACTGTTATCCACCTCCATAGAAAGAACTGATGAACTCTGAATGTTGATTGAAGAATGCTTTTCTTTTCAAACTTTATTTCTATTGTTTTACTTTGAGTTTTTTTTTGCAACATGGTCAATATGGAAATATATTTGACTTCACATGTACAATCTCGGGGGGGGGGAACAGAAGACAAGGAAAACTAAAATTTTTTAATATAAAACTGGAAAATGTCTCAATATATAAAAATAATTTTTAAAGATATGGAAAGACTGATATGAACCAATAGAGGGAAGAGAGCAGAACCAGAAGAGCAATTTATATAACACAGATGTAATAAGAATGAACAAAAAGGACACAGTAGTAAATAACCAGAGTAACTGAGTATTTCATAAACTCATAGACTTCAGGCCCTGGGATAAGAATTCATTATTTGACAAAAAAATACTAGGAAAACTGGAAAACAATATGGCAGGAACTAGGTATAAACAAACTCTTACACCATAAACCAAGATATCAAAATGGATTCATGATTTAGACATAATAAAATTAAGAAAGAAATAATTTACCTGTTAGATCTATAGAGAAGGGAAGAATGTATGACCAAACAAGAGATAGATATCATTATGAAATAAAAAAGATAATTTTGATTATTTTAAACTAAAAAGTTTTTGCACAAGCAAAACCAGTGCAACCAAGATTGGAAGAAAAGGCAGGAAACTGGAAAAACAATTTTTACAGTCAGTGTTTCTGATAAAAAGCCTCATTTTTTCAAATTTATAGAAAACTGAGTCAAATTTATAACTTTTAAGTAATTCTCCAATTGGTAAATGGTCAAAGGATATGAATAGTCAGTTTTCAGAAGAAGAAATCAAAGTTATCAATAATTATACCTAAAAAGCTTTATCACTACTGATTAGAGAAATGTACATTACAACAACACTGAGGTACCACCTCACACCTATTAGATTGGTTAATATGACAGAAAAGGAAAATAATAAATATTGGAGAATATATGATAAAATAGGGACATTGATGTAATACTGGTGGAGTTGTGAACTGATCTAATGATTCCAAAAAACAATTTGGAACTATGCCCAAATGGCAATCAAACTCTATATACCTTTTCATCCAGTAATATCACATCTAAGTCTGCATCCCAAAGAAATCATAAAAAAGGGTAAAGGATTTGCATGTACAAAAAAATTTTTTTTTTGTGGAGGCAAAGAACTGAAAATCGAAAAGATGACTATCAACTGGGGAATAGCAGAATGAGTTGTGATATATGAATGTCTTGGAATACTATTTTGCTATAAAAAATGATAAACAAGTGGAAAAGTATGGAAAAATTTACATGAACTGATACTGAGTGAAGTAAGCAGAACAAGAACATTGTACACAGTAACAGCAACATTGTGCAATGATAGACTTTGGCTCTTCCTAGCTATACAATGATCCAAGACAGTTCTTCAAGACTTATCATAAAAAAAAACTGTCACCAGTAAAAGAACTGATGGATTTTTGCATACAGATGAAAGCATACTATTTTCACTTTTTGGGGGGCAGGAGAGGTTTGTGTTTTTTCCCTTCCTTTCCACAATATGACTAATGTGGAAATATATTTTATGTGATTGAACAACTATGACCTATATCAAATTGCTTGCCATCCTGAGAAAGGGGGAAGAGAGGGAGAAAAATTTTAAACACAAAATCTTTCAAAAAATTAATGTTAAAATTGTTTTTACATACAACTGGAAAAATACTAGTAAAAACAATAAAAAGAAATTTAGAACGGTAAATTCATTTCAGCAATTATAAAAGACTTTATGTTGATGTAATGCTAACATTCTAACATGGAGAAATGAGTGTCTCTTCAAAAACTTGAGAAACAGAATACCTGAGGGATAGTTCCATTCTGATGATTTTTAATAGAGGAAAGAAAAAAGGGAGGGAGTTAAAAGGAATACTTTGGAGAGAAATATAAAACTGGGCTTCTGAGAAAATATCACAAATAAGAAGAGAGGGTAGGGAGTACAGGAATCAGATAATTCTCATTTAGATCTGAAATAGGGGCCAACTAGGTGACATAGTGGATAGAGCACCAGTCCTGGAGTCAGGAGAACTTGAGTTCAAATCCGGCCTCAGAAACTTAATAATCCCCTAGTTGTGTGGCCATGGGCAAGTTACTTAATCCCATCGCCTTGTAAACCTACCCCTCCAAAAAAAAGATCTGAAATAAACAAAGAGACGTTGAAAACACACACACACACACACACACACACACACACACACACACACACACACACACACACAAGTTTGTTGTTAGAAATACATCAGTAAGAAGCTAGGTGGAAAGGTAATATAGCACTGTGTCTGGAGTTAGGTATACCCGAGCTCATACTTGGTGTCAGACATTTACTAGTTGTGCAAATTTAGGTAAGTCACTTAATCTCTGTATTCTGTAGTTGACTATAAAATGGAAATAGTAATGGCATGTACTTCTTGTAAGGATCAAATGAAGTAATATTTGAAAAGCATGCTATAGAAATGCTATTATTATTTCTATTATAAAAATAGTAATTATTATTATACGACGTGGAAACAAGTGAGGAGAGGGAAATGCGGTTTGTTTCTCAAATGTACTTTAAAGTTAGCAAAATTTGTCAGTTTGACTAGACCAGAAACATCATTCTATTTCCCATCTCTGTGCCCATGTCTGGGCTATCCTTCATGACTTAAATGTACATCTTCTTTCAGAATTTCTAATTTCCTTCACAATTCAAATTAAGTAGCATTTTCCTCATAATATATTTCCTGATTCTTTTGCTACTACCTTCCTCCTCATCAAAACTACCTTGTACATATGTTGTGTATATTTTATAAACAAAATAATAATTATATCAAACTATTGTTTCCAGCTCTAGTCAGAGTTCCTGATCTGGATTTGGGTTGAAGTAAGAAAACTGGGGGCTTGCCCTTGGTTAAAGCTACAGCAACAGAGGTGAGAGACCCTCCTTGGAATGAGCTCCCTGCCTAAAGTCACTTATAGACTTCAGATTGGTTGGGGGTGGGGTAGAGTGGGCTGACTGGATTTGGGATCAGAACCACACAGCTTCTATGTGCTTCTGTTCCTGCTTCGTAACCAATATATATAGCCTCTAGCCTATAGTCTCTCCTTGACACTGACCGCTACTCTTAAGAGAAAATCCCCTCTGTAGTCTTCACTGAATCTGTGACTCAACTCTGAGGTATAAATGACATGAGCTGCAAGCAAATATGTACCTGCTCCTTCTCCTTGCATAGAGTCAGATCCCTCTGTGCTGCATGAGGGATCTCACCATGCCCTAGAACACAGCCAAAGGCCTGGGAGGAATTATTGCATCATCCTGGCCAGACCACATCCCCAGTATCTGCAGACATGTCTGACAAATATATTTCCCTAGGCAACCAAGACTAGAAAAATGACTCACTGGGATTTCCCACCCTAGAATTTCTCAATCAAACTCAGATTGGTTTGTTTTCTGGTTCTTTGTATAGTTGAGTTTGTATAGTATAGTATAGTTGAGGTGGGTTGTACTAATTCCTCCTTCTCTGCCATCTTGATTGCTCTCTTACAGAGGCAGGATTTCAACACAGGTCCCAAGTTCATCTAAACTATAACTCTGAGGACTGAAAAAATGGGCAGATGTAACTGGGAGATATTCTCAGATATTATTCCCTAGTTAGAAAAATAGTTCCTTAGTAGATTCAAGGATATGAAGAAACAGTTCTCAAAAGAAGAATCACAAACTATTAACAACCAAATGAAAGGATGATCTAAATCACAAAACAATCTTGAGGTTTAGCCTCTCATCATACAAACTGGGAAAGATGATTAAAAAAATGAGAAAAGGGGGCCACTAGGTAGCGCAGTGGATAGAGCACCAGTCCTGGAGTCAGGGGTATCTGACTCTCAAATCCAGCCTCAAACACTTAATAATTACCTAGCTGTGTGGCCACTTAACCCCATTTGTCTTGTAAAAAAAAATCTTTTTTTAAATGAAAAAAATCATTTTTGGAGGAAATACAGAAGACAAGTACACTAAGTAAACAATTGTCATATATAAGGATTGATCTTAACTTTTGGAAAACAATTTGTATTTATGCACAAAAAGTGACTAAAAAAAGTATCTCTCTTTTGAACCATAGATTTCACTTAGGCATATATATCCCAAGAAGGTCATTGATAAAAAGAAAGTTCTCACATACAACAAAATATTTTTAATACCACTTTTTTGTAGTATGAAAGAAAAGAAACTTAGAAGTCCATTGACTGGGGAATACTAAATAAATTTTGTTACATGAATGTAATAGAATATCATTGTGCTATAAAAATGACATGATAAATAACAGTAAGAACAGTAAGATTTCATGAACTGATCCATGCATAAGTGAGACTGCTTGCCTCTTTCAAGGGTAAGAAGGGGCAAAAGGGAAGGAAAGAATTTAGAACTCAAAATATTTTTAAATTTCAAATTTTTTTTACTGTGACTGGAAAATATTTAATGAAATAATGAAATAATTCTTTTGTGAAACTAGATTCTTGGAGAAGATGATTCATTACTATGTCAATTCCAATGATTAGAGTGGCATCTTATCCTTCCTTCCTCAGTATTTTGGGCAGAGATACATCATATTTCTATGAATGAATGTAATATCAACTTTGTTCAACTATCTTTCTTACTATCTCCTAGCACAACAATCACCAAGATCTTGTAGAGACTAGAGAACATTTCATAATCACTGAAGAAATCCTACAGATGAACATGGTGATGAAAGAAAAAAGCAGTCATACTCTGGCATTCTGAGCTCAGTATAAGTATGCTACAGCTGAAGCAGAGCAAAGAAAGAGGAGGAAGAAAAATTATGTGCTGAATTCTATTAAGGATAATGATAAGTGTTTAAAAGAGGGCAATCAAGATGGTAAAAGGTTTTGTGATGAAAGTTTATGATCAGTTGAAAGAAACTGAGATTTTTAAAGTCAGGGGATAGAAAAGGCTAGGGTGGAGTAGGAATGTATTCAAAATCTAAAGGGCTGTTTTGGAGCAAAAGAATTTGGAAACATAGAAAGATTTAATTCTAATTGAATTTTTGTTTTTCTAGCCTTGACTGTTTAAAGTATATCCAAATCTGGAAAGTTCTTCTGGACATAACCCAAGTCTCATTTCTTCTATAATGTCTTTTCAGCAATATATATTTTCCTCAGACTATTAGAGTTTTCCTACTCTCCATCTTTGTACTAGAGCTTCCAGAGTCATAGAATGTTATGGTTTGGAAGGTCTTAAGGATCATTAAGGCAACCATCTCATTTGCTAAAGGAGGAAATTTTTGCTCAGAGAGATATATAACTTACTCTGTATTACACAGCTAGTTCCTAGCAGAAGGGGATCTAAGAATCTCCAAGGGGGTGCCAAGAAGGCAGAGTGTGGCCCTGTATTCCATACACAAATGTAGAAAATCCATCAGACCAAATTCTGAAGAACTTCACAAAAAAGTCATAGTGAATGAAGTTCAGCATCGACCTCCCAGAATTAATGGTAGGATCAAATAAGACAGGACTTGTAAAAAGCATTGAACACCTTACCTGGAATATACTATTATATAAATAATTATTCTTTCCCTCTCCTGAGTCATTTTTCAGAGTCATGTTGGCAAAAAGGAAAGATACAGAGACATCTGAAGACTTTGGGGATGGGGATGGCATTGAACCAGAAGTGTGCCAAGTATGCAGGATCAGGTCGAGGTATATACTAGAACAAGATGAGCCTTTCCAGGCTCCCAGACCCATCCTAGGGAACTGTTATGAACTGGCAGTTTTGTTATCCACTACCCAGGTTCAGGTGGAAGATCCAGTATGAACACTACAGCAACATTATTGGTACGGAAGCCAATGTTACCTTGAGAAAGGAGGAAATTCAGTTCAGAAGCAACAGAACTCTTCAGCTGGCTTACAGGAATAGAATCCAAAAACAGTCTACTCTTGCCCAGACTCAAACTCAGGAGAAGAACTTACAGAGCTCAGCTCAGGGGGCACCAATCACATTTTTTCCTGGGAGCTTGTAAGTCCCCATTCTGATCCTAAGATCCTGGAAAAACATAAAACTCAGGACCCCAAGAAAGCATCAATAGGACCAGTCCAGACATTTCTTTCAAAAGTATTGTAGAACTTAGTCCCAAGATCAACTCTGAAGTCAGAATGTAGGCTGGAAGAAGATCAAGAAAAAAGAACTCTATCATAAAGGGAAAATCAAGACTCATATCACAGGGAGAATAAGTCTAAAACATCTATAGGTAATGCCTCAGAGAAACCAGTATCCTAGAATAGATTAAGTAAAAGTTTTTAAAAAGTTAACTTTTTAAAGGAATAAAACTAAATTGAATGAAAATTGAAATGACTTGAGACAAATGAAAAAAAAAGAAAAACTGGAAAAAGATCAACAGCTTGGCACAAAATATAAAGCCTTACCTGACCAATAAATTTCCTGAAAATGAGAATGGATCAAACAGAACTCTATAAGTCAATAAGACATTTTAAAACAAAGTCAAAAGGCTGGAGGGGAAGAAAATATAAAGTATCTCATGGCAAAAACAACTGACATGGAAAATAGACCGAGGAGAAAAAAATTTAATTATCATTGGACTATCTGAAATAAGTGACCAAAAAAGGCCCAGTTGTCCTAAGAAAGTTTATAAGAAAACTGTCCAATTCTTTCAGAACCAGATGACAAGGTAGCTATACAAATCTATCAATCACCTTCTGAAAGAAACCTCAAAATGAAAACTTCCAGTAACATTATAGCCAAAATCCAGAGTTTCAAAGTCAAAGGAAACATATTGTAACCAGGAAGAAAAAATTAAAGCACTGAAAAATCAGTCAGAATCACAGCCACCATTATAAAGAAGCAGAAAACTTGGAATACAGCATTTCAGAAAGCAAAGAATAAAGGCTTATGGCCAAGAATAACTTACCCAGAACTTACTCAATATAATGCTTCGGGGGTGGGGGGGGGGTGGACCTTCAATGAAATAGAGGACTTTTAAGTACTTATGAAAAGACCAGTGCTGCCCAGAATCTTAAAAGTGCAAACAAAAGTGAAAAGAAATATAAAAAAGGCAAGCATGAATGAACAAAGATAAATGACAAAATAAGGATAATTATTTACATTCAAATATGAGATGATAAATATATCCCTGTGGAACTCTACTGTCAGAAATCATAAAGGGAGTTCATTTAGACAAATCCTAGAAGTAGTTGTTACATCTTGATGAACTAAAAAAAAATGTAAAAAGAAGTAAAAAGGACTATACTAGGGAGAAGATGGAAAAAAAAATAAGACAAAATCTTTTCACCTCCTCAGAAATAATCATCTATACAAAGGAGAACATGGGAGGAGTGGCCTTCTCATCTGAGCTGGTCAAAACAAAGGAGACAGCACCCACAAAGATGGGTATAGAAGTACATTTCACTTAACAGGAAAAAAGGGAGGAGGGAGAAGGAACTTGAGAAAGGGATGATTAAGAGAAGGGTAAGTCCTTAGCAAAACAAATTCTGAAGATGAACAAAGATATTTGTAGCTCTTTGAGGTGATAGAAAATGGTAATTTGTGAGAGTACTCATAAATTGGGGAATGGATGATTAAATTATGTTATAAAAATATGATAAAAAACTACTGTGCTAATCTCTTAGCAATATAATGACCAACCCTGATTTCTAAGGAGTAATGAAACAAGTAACCACCCTCCTGAAAGCGAGGTAAAATGGAGATTGCAGAATGAAACAAATATTTTTCTGGACATGGTTGATGTGGAAATTTGTTTTGATTTACTATACATGTTTGTAACAGGTTTTATTTTTCTTGTCTTTTCCACTGGAATGATAGGAGAAAAAAACAGATTGTGATTAAAACAAAACACATTTTAAAAAGAAACTGAAGGGGTGGCTAGGTGGCATAGTGGATAAAGCACTGGCCTTGGAGTCAGGAGTCAGGAATCCCTGGGTTCAAATCCGGTCTCAGACACTTAATAATTACCTAGCTGTGTAGCCTTGGGCAAGCCACTTAACCCCATTTACCTTGCAAAAACCTAAAAAAAAAACCCCGTTAAAAAGAAACTGAAGAAATGAGCTAATAACCTAGTTTCAATAGAAAGGCAGTGAATTAGGTGTACAAAGTTCATTTTGTTGGTTAGTTTATCTTAATTATTTTTCTTTGTATAAATGAAGGTTCATTTTGGGGAGGGAAAATGACTGTGATATAAAACAGATATTTGTTTTGTTATTTAAAAAAAATAGAATACTGGTCTTCTAACTCCTAATCAAATTCTCTTTCTACCTGACTATTGTCTCATGTGTCCTATCTTTTTATTACTGTTAAGTTCCTAGAAGGCAAGAACCATATGATTAGTTCATTCAAACCACAGCAGTAGGCACAAAATAAATGTGTCATGAATAACTACTGATGGGGACGGCTAGGTGGCGCAGTGGATAGAGCACCAGCTCTGGAGTCAGGAGAACCTGAGTTCAAATTTGACCTCAGACACTTAATAATTACCTAGCTGTGTGGCCTTGGGCAAGCCACTTAACCCCACTGCCTTGCAAAAGAAAAAAAAAAACATTTTGTGTGTGTGTGTGTGTGTGTGTGTGTGTGTGTGTGTGTGTGTGTGTGTATAACTACTGATGTAGCATTTTAACAATCTCCTTTGTGCAACAGAGAATCTAGTTTTCTCATATAGGCAATCTTTCTCCTCAGATTCTCCTACTTTGCCTTAAAAGAACTATTTATATTTCACTATTTCATTTATTCATCAATTTTTAACAGGACTTAGAAAAGGATCAATAGGAATTCAACAAACAGTGTGCTTACTAACAAGATAGAAAGAAGAGTCATATAGATTGTCAGGGATTAGATAGCCTATTTATGACAAGAAAAACTAATACAATACTTGGGTTGAAGTAAAAGGCTATGCTTAGACAGTACTAAGGTTAAAGACAAAGTAAAATAAAAGGAATAGAAAGAGTCAGTCTGAGAGAAAAAGCACTGTTTTTGAAATCAAGTTCTTATGCTTACTAGTTTGATTTTAGGTCCACAATCAAACATGTGACACTTTAAGAAAATATACACATGTAAATCATTCTTCTTTCTTCTGCTTTATATGTCATTTTAATTTCTCCTACAGAAAAATGTGATGGATTTTGAAAGAAAATATCCAAGAAATAATGTCAATTGACTATTTCCATTCCAAAATTTATGATGATGTTTGTCCTTTATTCTTGGAGAAGACCATGACATTGGAGAGATGATGCCATGACATGTGTAAGAGGATGCTGTGCTACGTCAACAATCTCGTTTCTCCTTCAGAACCATCTGAGTTCAGTGGCCAGATATTAATCAGGATGACTGGAGATGGCCCTGTTTGTGAGGCAATCAGGGTTAAGTGACTTGTCCAAGGTCACACAGTTAGTAAATGTCAAGTGTCTGAGGCAGGATTTGAACTCCCATCCCCCCTGATTGTACCACCTAGCTACCCCTTCCAAAAATATCTCATCATTGTATATATATTGTATTCAGCATGTTATAAATCATACTCTTAGAATACTGGTCAATTCATTTCACCCACCTCAGTTCCATAACTTTAAAATGTAATAATGGGTATATGACATATTTATTAGTTTTGTAAGGAAAGTACTCTATAAACCCCACTTTGCCATATGACCATTGTTACTATCATTAATGAAGTCAAAATCTTTTAGAAAATTTTAGAACAAGATTACAAAAAGTTCATGTAAACTGAATTAATCAACAAAGAAAAAAACCAAAGTTTTTGTGGTTTTATGACATTTTAAAGTAATTTATCAAATAAAAATGTGCAAATGAGTAAAGGAAAAAGTTCATGAAGCTGAAGCATAAAATACTGAGATCTTAAAATCACATTTTAAAGTATCCATCAGGCATTCCTTATTCTTCTAAGAAAGACAGAAAAAGATCAGAAAGAAAGTTAAGGAAATCAGAAACCTGAAAGAATAAAATCTTGAAAACTGAGGAATAATTCCTGTTAATGGATTATGAATTTTAAGACTTTCTTTTCAAAAAAGAGCACAATACTGAAAAATGCTGAAAAAATGGTTTATGAAGCTAAACTATCTAATCTCTGATTTTTCTTAATATGTCCTACTTAATTTTTAAAGTATGAAATAAGAATATAAAGTGTTAAAAAGTCAAAAGCATGTAATTTATTGGATTCAAGTTAATATTTAGGTGATCAAAGATTAACATCATCTTGTAAAATAGCTGATTATCCCATATATAATTTTATTTTTAAAATACCACAAAATAAGTTGTTTACAAGTGTATGTTAAATTTTTTACTATATTTTAAAAATAAACCCATTAACAAGTTGTTGATTATGAACAGTTAGAAACAGTACAAACACTGCTACAGACTGGTAACTTATTAGCTAAGCACATAAGAAATGAATGTATAGGCCTTTCATTGCTTTAAACACTATGGTCTTTTCACTTAACCTGTGATTAAATTTCATGGTGTTAAAGTGAATACAGACTAAGGATATCAGAATATTTAGGCAGACTAACTGGAGACATGAGAAATATTTTGGGCTATTTTATTTTTAAATGAGTTAAAATATATCAAAAAGTGATTCTAATACAAAATTACTGACAAAAGATATATGAAACTTCTTTTATCTGGGTACCACTGCTATATTCATAAGAACACTCCAATTTTACTTTTATAACAAATCCTTGCCCAACCACTTCAAAAAGATCTGATATAAACTACCCTTAACTATTACAATGTACTAAAAATTGTTTATTAAAAACAAAAACAAGAAAATCCATTTAATATTTAATAATAGATATTGTATAATATAAAGCACTTTTTTTACAACTTTAAAGTATTCTAAAATCAAATTTATTAGTCTGAAACTAAAATAGAAATGTTTGAAGTTACAGTAAGATTTGTGTGTTCACTGTTCAAATGAAAATAAGCAATCAGTGTCAACTATTATATTTTCATTTTGGTTCCTCAAACAATCCTTACAGGAATGGGAAAGTGCATTTCAGAAAACAATGCAAGAATTATCAAAAAATATATTTTTTAAAAAACCAAAATCAAACAATTATGTGGCTACTACTAAATCAGGTATTTTAACACTACCTTCTAGAAATATTTCCAAGTTAAATTTCAACTATAGATCACCTAGAAATCCAAAAAATGAGCTAAAATCAAAATAAAAATATGCTGTGATTAAGAAACTTCATATATAGATCTAACTTTATATATATTATATATATACATATATATATATAAATAGATCACATAATAGATCAAACTTGCTTGAATTATCACTTATCTCTGCTTTGTCTCCAAAAAGTTAGTTTAAGAAAAAAAAATTTAAATAGAAATATCACTAAATCATAGCTGTCTACTACAACTAGTCATTAGAGTCAAAAATGCTTATCTTTTCTCTTTTTCATCCCAGTGATCTATAGGTACTAAGTGACACTATTTTTAATTTGTGGAAAGAACAAAAATATAGACTAAGGATGGTAACAAAAACTGGCTACCAGACATCAAAATGGAAGGGGGGAAATCTATAATAACCTATTGGTTGACCTAATTGTTCAGCTAAATTAATTTATTTTTCATATTCCATATAATCATTGGGAGCCCCAATATCATAGTGTAGACAGAAATAAGTTATCTTTGCAAAACTTATAATTTATCAACTAGAATTGCTTCTAACAGATTTTTTAATATATAAAATTTTCCAGAGTTTTGATATCTTCCAAGTACACTGTATTGTTTAATCTACTATAATTTTCTTAAAATACTCACACTAAGTGGTATAGAAAAGTCAAATATAAGCTTCAACATTTTTTTTTTGCTGCTCAATAAGTTAGGACAGAGCAAAACACCATAATAAATATATTAATAAGATAACTACAACATCATGGAAAATGCATGCTATTCAAAACCAGATCCAAAGAATTACAATTTGAAAAGCAATATTGATAAAATATTGAATTACAGTATAAAATAAAAGTGAGCTTGAACTAGAGACTAATGAAAAGGGTGGAAACTTTAAATTCCTGTGGTTCCAGCTATGTGCAAATGTAAATACCATTTTATTATTTCTGTTATAAATATGCAGAGCAATATTTATTTAATCTACCATTTCTGTCATCAAATAAAAGCATGTTATATTAAAAAGCAGGTCTTCTTATCTTTAAATTTTTAAGTCACTATCTTGATGCATTAAGTGATTTTGCATTATATAATTAAAGCAAAAAAAATCATCAAGCTAATAGTCCTGCTTTGCAAAGAAAATTTAAACATGAGTCCACAGGAATTATATGCCACTAATCAAAAGAAAAAAATTCACTAAAATAAGATTAAACCTGTCAATTATAATTTAAAGCTTCTTTCACTTAAGCCATAAAAACTATTGCTTAAGATGCTAAGAAGTTTTCAAAAAATACACTTCTCCTTTCAAATAATATAAGATAGCATGCAAAACTACTTAAAACCGTTCAGAACATATACTTCTGAATATAAACTTCTTGATCACGGAAAATCTGCTAAGTGTAAAGACTATGAAAACTTTATTGAAATTCTAAAATACAAATTAGATACAGAAGAAAGTCCCACATAAATATCCATACCAACATTTAAAAATTTACATCAGTAACCAAAGGAAACTTACCTTAAAACAGTGTTTCAAAGTGTTAGACAATTCTCTTTTGAAATAGCTCCTGCTTTCTTTTGGAAAATTACTAACTTTGCCTTCATTTCCAGATGTGAACTGAATGTGTAATTGAGATGGCCCTGCCATGGAACAACTGTGCTTAAGGCTGGATGGACAACAGGAAAAATTTGGATAAGTTCCTCCCAATGAAATACTTCTTTGTAAAGTGTGATGGGGTTTGCATGTCTGTAAATTTAATCTTTCCAATTCTCTTTCAATATTTATCTGACAGTCCACATTTGGGGGAGATGGCAGGCACGCAGATGTGCTATGGATCAGCTTAATATACTTTGAACTAGAATTAACTTTAAACTCCACTGCTGATATTTTTGGTTTACATAGACCATTGGCTATTTCATTCTTTGAGAAAGATGCTCTTTGTTGGTTGAAATGCAGTGCAACACAAGAACAGCCATCAGATGATTTTTCACAAACCAACTGTTTAGAACTATTATTTGAAATAAAAATGTTTTGTTCCCATGAACCATTCTCATGAAGTGGCCTAATGTGTCTAATTTTCTCTGGAGCACAAATGGATTTAGATAGCCGAAGTCCGCTTACTGATGTGGAAAGAAATCCTTTAGAAGCAGAACCATCTTCAATTTCTGCAAGTTCACTGGAAGAAATAATGAACTGATGGGAAGTTTGATAAGATCCTTTTCCTGGTAAAGTAGCTGAACTTGTTGGTGAAGCTGGTGGAGTGCTAGAAGGAGTCTTAGGGAAAATTAGCAAAGATGAGCAACATTTTTGTGAAATTTTAGATTTCTTTCTCCCAGGCAATTTCATCATCTCCAATCCTTGCTCCAAGTTATCCTGGTCAAAAGGAATTATACTGCTACTTGTTGAAATAACTTCTTGTGGAATAGTATTAATATTTATCAAACTTTTCTTAGTTGTGCCTTTACTGGATAAATTCCCAAAGAAAAGAGAAGCATCACTTGAAGGAAAGGTACTACTTTCATTGATACAGTTATTATGTAAACCATCAACACTTGTACGTGTACATGATCCATTATCCCTGGTTAAAATATTGCATAGGTTGTCACTGGTGGAAGGGATTTTTAATTGGCTGAAATCATTTTTAGTAGTCAATTTATCATCCTCTGTGGCTCCACTATAAATTCCTTCCTTAAATAAACAGGTAGATGCTTCATCTTCACCAGTAGTTACAATGTTGTCAGACTTTAGATATCCACTGTACCTGGTAGGCTGTAGTGAAATCTGTAGAAAGGTGCTCTTTTTGCTAATATTTTGAGATGAAGGCTCAGATGTTCTTTCCCGAGACTCAGTATTTTCCTGTGCTTGAGGAGGTAAACTAGGACTCAGCTTTGTGAGTATAATGTTAGATGCTGAAATTTCTGTTGATCTTTTGAAGGACATATGAGCATTATTATCCAATTCATCTCCAGAGGTTTCCAAAAGCAGGGAAGTACTGCTTCTTCTTGCTGCAAAATGCAATTGTAACTTTTGCGCCATTTCTCATTTCTAAACATGTTAGCAAGTGAAAGTCATAACAAAAATCTCTGAAGAAAGACTAAAAGCAGCTGTACCACATTTGAAGACAAACTCATGGGTAGTCTATTTAAAAGAACTTTAAAACTGTAGCTTTTATCCAAAACAAAATGGAGATAATAGTTTTATCAAAGAAGCAGACAACTTATTCAAGAACTTGGGGTTTCAAAAAATCTTGAATTCTTAGTAGTCAAAATGCCTTCACTTACAAAACACTTGAATTCCAACGTTGTTTAAGCTGAGCTGCAGTCCTCTGCCTCAAACACGGCCAACCTTGTTTCAATTATACCTTCTCCCATTTGCATGAATGAGTAACACAAGAACAACAATCCACTAGCATTTCAAGTTTGAACAGTATTTTTCTCTCTGGCTTCACTAGGTGAACTATTTAACTATTTGAATCAATGTTCTGAAACTTTCTTCAGAGAAGCTTAACCACTAATATTTTTACCAAAAGGTATAGAATTACAGGAAGTTGGTTGGAATGAAGTCCCATGTAATTGAGTATCAAATCAAGGACTGAATTTCCAAACAGTAACCATACCAGGAACCCAGTTAAGTGGGTTGATATGAGAGGAAATATTTACCAATGATAATTTTTAGATTCCAAAATGCACAGTTTTAATAAGTCAGGAATGCCAAAATGGTGGGGAAAATTCTTGTCATCGATTCAAACAGGTAAGGATTTTATTTTTTAACTAATTTTATTTAAAAAAAGGAAATTTAAGGTAAATTAGCCTAGTGAATGTTATTCTTGTCACAAAAATTAAGCCATTCTAAAAAAAAAAAGATATTTTAAAGAGGTTGTCACTAGTTATTTTCTCCTGTAACTGGAATGCCCATTTCAGCCAAGTGGTACAATTTTAAAATCATTCCATTTATATTCTGAATATCAAAACTGCCAAGAAGAGGTCTAAGTAAATACTCCATAAAAAAATTCTTATTTGACCCTCCCTCTCCAAAAAGCATTTATACCTCCAACAGTTTCAACTCACAGTATTTTACTCCACTATTTTTCCAATCGACCCAGTTAAGAGTGTTGTGCTAAGAAGTCAAAAAAAGGACTTAACACTTCAAATAAACACATCTGAAAGCCAAATGTCCTGACAGCCTGTAAAAAGCTCTTTGCTGGCCTCTAGTGGCACTTGCAATTCAACAGGCTTTGCCATCCAATATACATAAATACACACTATGCTGTGTGTTTATTTTCATAAACAAAGAACACATTTGTTTTACACTGGGTACTAAGTACTCTTCTACAATACTGTGAAATTAATTGCTGCAGCTGATAAAACTCATTATTTTCAGTTCTTTGTTAATATTTATTTTATTATGAGCCTAGTGGTAATAGAAGTTGAAAATTTTATTTTTTTCCCCTAAAAAGTCATTGATCAAGTTTGGTATTTTACTTAAAAGAAAAAAAAATTCATTTAAAAAAATCCTAGGGTGGCTAGGTGACGTAGTAGATAAAACACCGGCCTTGGAGTCAGGAGTACTTGGGTTCAAATCTGGTCTCAGACACTTAGTGATTGCCTAGCTGTGTGGCCTTGGGCAAGCCACTTAACCCCATTTGCCTTGCGAAAAAAGTAAAAAAAAAATTAAAAATATCCTAGAATGTTTTCAAAATCCAGTACCTGACTTTTAGTCAGAACTCCAGTAAATAAAAATATGCAAATTAAAATATCAGAAACAAGTAAAACAGTTCAGTTTTTAAAATTACAGATTAATTAACCCATATCATATTCAAGTTGCCTCTTCTAAGCAAATACATAAAACTTCAACAAGTTTTGTTTCAAAAAACTGTAATGACACCCTTGAGTTTTTAAATATTATTTTTAATCAAATAAATCATGGAAAACAAATAAAGAAATATTTTTAAGTTGCATTTCTAATAAAATATTAACATGTAGAACAGGTAAATGTTAAAAATACTAAGATTTTGCTTTAGATAAGCAACTTAATCTAGAATCACAAGTGGCTTTTAACTAATGTGATCATTTACTGAATTCTAAGGTCTTGTACTCTGAAGTATGGGATTTCTTAAGTTGCATTTTTTGAATGTAAACTGACAAAGCAGAGGAATACCAGCATAAATAAGGCTACTTATGTGCTTAAGTCAAAATCTAGAAACTAGTTTCATCTTCTACATTAATATTTATATCATCTTTTATTATTGTTGCAACTTGAAGAAATAATATAAAATTTGGGTCAGGTTAAAGAGGAAGTATAAGATTAACATATGCCAGAATTTGTATTTTTGATAAACAAATTACTGAAAGAGTAGACAGTCTAAGTGAGTGTGGATCCCAAAACACCAAAATTCTGAATTAATTCATTTTCTCCAAAGTAAAGAAGCCAGGGTAATTAATTATCTACCAGGATTGATTCGCCAGTACACAAAAACTATTTAAAAAGAAGGAAGCCTCAGACAGTCAAAAGATTTTCTTTAAATGTTTATATGGAAGGTTTATTGATCACAAGGTACGGTCACTCACAGATTGAACTATGAAACCAAATATGTTCAAGTGAGCTACAAGGTAATAAGTATTTAAATGGTAGAAAATTTTAGAGGCTTAAATCAGTTTGATGCCAATAAAAAGCAAAATGTTTCCAATTCTGGGCATAGATAGATATTTCACTGGTTTCCAAATCACCTTTCCTTTTTTGGGTTTGGGTGGTGAAGTGAGATAATTCAAGTCTAAAAATTTGTCTTTTAAGGGAGGCCACCTTTAAGAAAAAGTATTGGGAACTTGGTGCAAAATGTAACACTGATCTTAAGTATGAAAGACTGGGAAGAATCATGTTTTAAAGAAAAAGGGTCAGCCCTACTGCTAATAATAGTAACTGACATTTATATATCAATTTAATCAAAATTACATAATTTTATCAACAGGTGCTAAAAAAAGGTGTTTGACAAAATTCTAAATTTGGCCGCATTAAAAATGCATAGGATGGGAGCAGCTACACCAGTCCTGGAGTCAGGAGGACCTGAGTTCTAATCCGACCTCAGATACTTTTTTTTTAAGTTTTTGCAAGGCAAATAGGGTTAAGTGTCTTGCCCAAGGTCATACAACTAAGTAATTATTAAGTGTCTGAGGTCGGATTTGAACTCAGGTACTCCTGACTCTAGGGCTGATGCACTATCCACTGTGCCACCTAGCTGCTCTGACCTCAGATATTTAATAATTACCTAGCTGTGTGACCTTGGGCAAGTCACTTAACCCCATTGCCTTGCACAAAAACAAACAAAAAGAATGCATAGGAATAAATAAACCTTTCCTTAATAAAGTCAATAATTGCAATCATCTCTCAACATGTGCAGGCCCCCCTTTCAAGGTTTTTATTATTTTGGGTTGACCACTGACAATTAAATGGGAATTTTAAAAAATCTGTGGAGGGGGTGGCTAGGTGGCGCAGTGGATAGAGCAACGGCCCTAGAATCAGGAATACCTGAGTTCAAATCTGGCCTCAGTCACCTAATAATTACCTAGCTATGTGACCTTGGGCAAGCCACTTAACCCCATTGCCTTGCAAAAGAAGAAAATTTTGTGGGGTAATGTAGAAATTCACAGATGACATGCTCATGTAAATAAAACTAAAAATTTTCTACTATCATCAACACTTAAGTACCTTATATTATAAATCTTTATAATTTATTACCACAAAGATATATACATTAATTTATTTTAAATAATTTGTTTGTTTAAAGCTTCTATGCACTAAAATACTATGGACTGCATATCTCTTTGAGAATACCTCCTCTTTGTCTTTCTTCCCTCCAGACTCAGTCATATGATCCGTGTATCTTGAACTTTTCATAAGATCTACGAAACTTTTGCTGCAGCTGTACCTAAGGCTGCAAAGATTCTGCAGAGCATGTGAGAAAGTAATCTCTCATATAGAGACTGCAACTTTTTTTTTGGGGGGGTGTAGTTTTCCTTGTTTTATGTGTTAAATAAATAGCATCAGAATTATTAAAAATAAAATTTGGGGTGAGGCCTAGAGTTATTTGCAGTTTTTCACATTCATGAGAGTGGTGTGTCCCTAACTCTGCATATTTTGAGGGACTATATCTATATCCAAGAGGCAATATATGTAATGGAGAAAAGTTAAAGGCATTTCCAATATGATTTAGGGTAATATGAGGTTGTCCAATATTGCCACTACCATTTAAATCAATTCTATAGTTATAGAAACAAAATCAGAAATTAATGAAATAAACATAGTAGAGATAGTAAATTCTATTTTGGTATTCCTAAATAAATTCAGGCTAATCTATGGGGGTCAAATTAAATAACACACTAGGAAGATCAATTTATTTGATTATCATATTACAGAAATCAGGATGCATAAGTGTTTATGCATAGAAAATAGCAAAGATTAGTTAGCTACATTGGAAAGAAGGCATTTCTCAATTTAGAGGATTCATGATACTATGGAGACTCATACTTGTTTCATCCAGAAAAGAACATTAAGAAATCAAGTGCCTTGCTTCTTTAGGTTGACTAGAATATTAGGGGGATGAACATCTACCTTAAAGGTGAAGCATATCTACAATTACAAAGATTTCATGGTCTAAAATTAATCAGATCCAGTTAGAGTTTTGCTACAAAGTAAATACTTAAAAAGTTCCATTTTTTGAAGAGGAAAATTAAATTCTAGTCCCATGACAGTTCGTTTTTTTTAAAATTTTGATCTTGACAAACACGAATAGTACCACAAAAAAGCAAAGTAGATGGTTAAAGAAATTTACTCTGAAGTTTTTTTAATATATATATATATATTAAATTGTTCTAGGTCTCCTATAAATACAAAAACAAGTAACCAAGGATAGTCTGAAATAGGCTTACAAAATTAAAAACTCTGGGCAACTGAAGGATTTTGATATAGCATTTTATGTATTCATTTCCTAACAATCATTTCATTTTATTAAAATCTGGTTCAATTTTTCACCTGTGCCAAATATTCATTTACTGACTTATTACTAGCAGTGGAATTGAAAACTGGCTCCTCTTTGCCAGTAGAAATAAGTAAATCAATACAGGAAGAGTGAAGAATTGTTACTGTCCATTAAATTAAACTGCTTCAGAGAAACTAGAGAAGTCCTCTCCCCAAGTCTTGGACTCCTGAGAGCATTCTGAATAAATGACTGGAAGGATGGTTACTATGACAGAAATGAGAAATGTGAGAGATGGAAGGAACTTTAAGGATTATCTAGTCCAAATTGCTTATTTTTCAAGGAAGAAAATGATTCAAAAAACTGTCTTCAGTCCATATTCCTAACCTTTTTATAATATGAATATTTATGCGAACATTATAATAAACTCTAATCAGCTGTTTAATCAACAGAATTGAATATGCCTAAGTTAATATCTTAATTACCATTTTATGTCTTATTAGTTGACTATTAGATAAGAGTAAAATTCAAACCCAAGATTTAAGTGTGCTGGAAAAAAGAATAGTGCTATGAAAGTGATGTAAGGGATAACATAAGAATAATGTTAATATACAAAATTCTCTTTCATGTCATAAGTCATCAAGTCCTTCATTTCAATTTTCTTAATGATCACTGCCTTTTCATTCATTGTTCTAACAGAAAATAACTTACCAAACGATTTTCGTCAAATACTTCAAAAAGAAGCCAGTGCTGATGTGGATGGACCTAAGGGAAAAAAAAGCAGAAAATTTATTTTTGTTTATTAAAAAAAAAAAAAAAAGACTATTTTGGGGGCGGCTAGGTGGCACAGTGAATAAAGCACCAGCCTTGGAGTCAGGAGTGCCTGAGTTCAAATCCGGCCTCAGACACTTAATAATTACCTAGCTGTGTGGCCTTGGGCAAGCCATTTAACCCCATTGCCTTGAAAAAAATCTAAAAAAAAAAAACAAAAAAAAAGACTATTTGGCTTAAAGATATTCAACAAATCAAGGCTTAGAATATTAGACATTTTATAATAATATCCTAATCAAGAAACTGTTTTCAAAACCATGTTGAAAATTCAAAACTATTATATAGTACTTACAATCAAGTATTAATAAAGTATATTTTAAGAGTTATATGATAGAAGGTAACTATTTTAACTGCCACACTAAAGCCAAATTCATAATATAGTGAAGTTTATTTTTTAAATAAAAAGTTACATATTATGATTACTTATTTTAAATTTCTATGCCCTCAGATTTCTTTTATTAGTCAAAAAAACAGAGTGGTAAGCCAAAATAAATATTTTGAAAATATCTACTAGGTTACTGGTTTTAAGAAGAACCTCTTCTAGAGGCTTCTTCAGGTTCTTCTAAAAGTTATTAAGAAAACTGTTCAAAAATATGATAAACTTTTACTTTTGATTGCTGACTCTCATTTTAAATATTTATATTTGGTAGTATGTCCTTTTTTAAAAAGAGTATAGATAATATTTCCTAGATGGGCATGACATTTACATTTTTATTTTCCAAAAAGTCTAAATAATAACAATAAGAAAATAATAAAGTGAGGTTGGGGAAGTTACTCAGGCTAAATTCCTTCATCAAGGATATCCTAATCATTTTCCCACAAGAAAAATTCCCGAATTATAATGATATTGTAGGGTAGGCATATGAGAAAACACTTTCTTTTTAAATATTTATTTTCTACGGTACAGGATATAAAAGAGTAAGATTTTGTCTCTTTACTCTAAAATATACATGAATATTTAATTGAAATCATTTAAGGATAAGTAAGATTTCTAAAGGGCAAGAGGAAATAAAGATCCAAAAAACAACATGGAATTTATACTCAATTCAAGAAACATTTATTATGTGCAAGGTACAGTTCAAAACCCCAGGGCTACAGAGATGGAAATACAACAACAAAAACCTTTAAGAAGCTTACATGGGGGGAGTTAGGTGGTGCAGTAGATAAAGCACTGGTCTTGGAGTCAGGGGAACCTGAGTTCAAATCCGACCTCAGACACTTAATAATTACCTAGCTGTGTGACCTCACTCCTTGCAAAAAAAAAAACAACAACAACAACAACAAAGAAGCTTACATGGAATAAGATAAAACTGAATTAAAGTTATATCATTGAGAGCCCTGAAGTCTAGAAGGAGATGTTCAAAGTTGAGGCTGCTAAGGAAGAACCTCACTCCAAATCCTATCCCAGACACTATTTCAGTACTATTCAGGCTTCTTCCCTGTAAATAGCACCATCCTTTTAGGGATTTTGTGAGGATCAAATTAGAGAACAGATATGGTTATTTGCTATTGTGTATTTTGAACCTAATCTATCTCACCCATATAGCATTCTATTTCTCAGCCAATACCAAATCATTTTGATGATTACCACTTTGTAATACTGTTTGAGAGCTGATAGTGCTTGGTTATCTTCCTTCACATATTTTTTCCCACGGATTTTCTTGATGTTCTTAATCTTTTATTCTTTCAAGTGAATTTTGTAACTACTTTTTTCTATCTCTATAAAATAATTATTTGGTAGCTAGATTGGTTTGGCACCGAATAAGTAAATTAATATTTTTCCAATTGTTTAGACCTGACTTAATTTATGTGAAAAAATCATTTTGTGATTGTGTTCAAATAGTTCCTAGGTCTGTTTTGGCAGGCAGACTCTCAAGTATTTTTATCTTCATTATTTTAAATGGAATTTCTCTATGTCTTGCAGCAGGACTTTTTGGGCAAGATTTAAAAATGCTGATATTTATGAGGATTTCTCTCATATCCTGAAAATTTGCTAAAATTGTTAATTATTTTAATTATTTTTTAGCTGATTCTCTAGGATTCTCAAAAGCTACAATCATATTACCTGTAAAAGAGTGATAGCGTTGTTTCTTCACTGCCTAATTTAATTTCATCCATTTCTTTTTCTTGTTTTATTGCTATTACTAGCATTTCAAGTACAATACTAAATAATAGTAATAAAGGAGATCTTTGCTTTACCCCTGATTTTACTGAGAATGCTTCTAACTTATTCTCATTAGAAATAATACTTGCTGAAGGTTTTCGATAAATTTTATCATTTTTAAGGAAAGCTCCATTTGGTTTTCTGGTGCCTGTACTAAGTGGTATATTTTCTCAAAAGCTTTTTATGTATCTACTGAGATAATGTGATTTATGCTGGTTTTGTTATTGATTTGGTCAATTATGCTAACAGTTTTCCTAACAATAAATTAGACTTGCATTCTAGC
This sequence comes from Macrotis lagotis, assembly GCF_037893015.1. Taxonomy (NCBI): domain Eukaryota; kingdom Metazoa; phylum Chordata; class Mammalia; order Peramelemorphia; family Peramelidae; genus Macrotis; species Macrotis lagotis. Next base: position 167,626,890 of record NC_133661.1, on the reverse strand, counting down.
ATAAATCTCACCTAGTCACAGGGTATGATCTTTGTGATATAGTGTTATAACTTCTTGCTAGTATTTCCTATCAATTTTTTGCATCAACATTCATTAAGGAATTGGTGTTTAGGTTTCTTCTGTTTTTGCTTTTCCTTTGGAATGAGAACCATCTTTGTGTCATCAAAGGAATTTGTTGGTAAGATTCTGTCTTTGCTTATTTTTCCAAATAGCTCATATAGTATTGGAATTAATTGTTCTTTAAGTGTTGGGTAGAATTCACTTGTGAACCCATATGGTCCTAGTGATTTTTCTTAAGGAGATCATTTACGGCTTGATCAATTTCTGTTTCTAAAATAGGATTATTTAAGTATTCTATTTCTTCTGTTAATCTGGGCAATTTATATTTTCATAATATTGATCAATTTTACTTTAACTAGGCAAAACATCTCCTTATGACTGCTTTAATTTCTCCTTCACTAGTAATGAATTAATTCTTCTCATTTTTGATAATGGTAATTATGGTCTGTTTTTTAATCAAATTAATAAATTCTTTATCTCTTTTACTTTTTGTTGAGTTTTTTCCATAAACTCATTAATTCAATGGTTCTCTTATTTTCCATTTTATTAATCTCTTCAGAGTTTCAGAATTTCCAATTTGGTGTTTAATTGGGGATTTTTAATTTGTTCTTTTTCTAGTTATTTTAGTTGTACATTCAATACACTAATCTGTTCTTTCTCTATTTCAATGATCTAAATGTTTCGAGATATATATTTTCCCCTTTATACTTTACCAGCATTACATAAATTTTATTGTCTCATTGCTATCATTCTCTTTAATGAAACTACTGTTTCTGTGATTTCTTCTTTGACCACTTATACATTAGGATTGGATTATTTAGTTTTCATTAAATTTCAATCTATATTTCCCATATTTTAAAATCCCACATTTCTTCTCTTCCACTCCAGTCAACCTTCTAAGTTGTCTTAGGCTGGAACATTGCTTCAACTGGACTGTCTACTAATTTTGTCACTCCGGAATTCGTTTGAGGTATTACTTTAAAGTTGTTTGGAGGGGAATTTGGGAGAGCTCCAGTTCTACTATGTTGGCTCTACCTCAGATTGTCTCCATTTTCATCCACACCCTCTCTCTAAAGAATAGGTTTTACTCTCTTTTTTCTCACTCTCCTTCTGTTTCTCCCTTTCTCTCCCTTTTCATTTTCTGTCTATTCTTTTCCTTCTTCCCCTGTTCTCCCTACCTTATCCCAGAGATTCTGAACCCCCAGATGCTAGTATTAAAAAGCTGCTATAAAGTGGGAAAGGACCAATAGGTACATAAGTATCTACAACAGGTTTGTTGTATAGTAGTAAAGAACTGGAAAAGTACTGTCAATCTATTGGGAAATGGTTAAATTATGATTTATGAATGTAATGGAGAATCATAAAAAATGATAAAACATTTCAGAGAAAATTGGCAAGACTAGTATGAACCAATGCAGTTAAGGAAGTAGAACCAGAATAATTTGTACAATAACAATACTATGAAGAAACACATTTTGAAAGTCTTGGCAACTCCAAAAGCACTGAGCCATCACAACTTGAAAGGGCTGGTGATGAAATATGCCACATATATCTACCTTCTGACAATGAAGCAATGAATTCAAGGGGTAAAGGAAAAAATTTCAAAACAATATGATCAATGGATAGTTATTTTGCTTAAATAGTCAAATTTAATAGAATTGTTCATTCTTTGAAAGGGGGATAGATAAATGATAGAGGAGTAGCATAAGTTATCAATACACACACACACACACACACACACACACACACAGTTGAATCATTTTTTAAATTTTTTACTTTTTTTTTTTTTTTTTTTAGAATTTTGCAAGGCAAATGGGGTTACGTGGCTTGCCCAAGGCCACACAGCTAGGTAATTATTAAGTGTCTGAGCCCGGATTTGAACCCAGGTACTCCTGACTCCAAGGCTGGTGCTTTACTGCACCACCTAGCTGCCCCTGAATCATTTTTTTTTAAACCACAAAAGAGAACAGAAGGATGGTCAGTAGGAAACAACAGACTTGAAGCTGAATGAACAACCTCCTTTTTCAGTTCTCTGTATATGTTCTCATCTCATCAATCATTTAATCAACAAGACTTCATTAACCATCTGCTTTGTGTGAGGCACTGTGCTAGGGGTCAGGAATACAAGTACCCAAAAAAAAAAAAAAAAAGAAATCTCAACTTGTGATATGTTTACATTCTGTCTGAGGAAGCAATGTAGTGGGGATCAAAAAAAGTTCCATACAGAGGATGGTACTTAAGCTGTGCCTGAAAGGAAGCAAGGAACTTGATAAAGTAGAGGTTAAGGAGGGGATACATTCCAAGTTTGGAGGATAGCCAAAAAAAATTATTTTGGAAGAAATATGTAATATATATAAAGAGAGACAACTGAATTAGCTGTTGCAATAAACTAGATGAGAATTGATGAGGACTTAACTAAACTGGTATTTGTTTGAGTAAAGAGGAGTCAGGTGTGAGACATGTGGTAGATGTAGAAATGGATATGTGGGTGAGCAAGAATGAAAAGTTGAGGATAATACCCCAAAAATGAACTTAGGAGACAAAGAATGACTGAGTTTAGAAGAAGGGAAGAATTCCAGAAGGAATGTAATGAATTCAATTTTGGACATACTGAGGTCAAGATTTCTTGGATATATCCCATCTGAAATGTCCCAAAGGCAACTAATGATGCTGTAATAAAGCTCAGGGGAGAGACTGGTAATGAATATTAAGGTTCAAATAGTTTTTAAAAATCAAACTTAAAAATTCTGAAAATCACTGCTTAAACAGGATATTAAGTTGGAGAGCATACAAAGGAGGAGGATCTAGAATAATTGAGTCTTTAATTCACTTTTTTATGAACTTCAATTGAAAGAACAGGAGATGTTAAACCTAGAGAAGAGAATACTTTATGGGGTCATTCAAATGATAAAAATATTCTTTAACTCTTTGAAGATTGTCATTTGAAAGAAAGATCAGATCAGTTCTGCTTTTAACCAGGAGTAAGGTATAGAAGCTGTAGAATTAAATTTAAGTTTGATATCAGAGAAAACTTTCTAACAGCACCTAGGTGCAAAATGCAGTCTACATCTTTCCCTTAATCCTAATTCCTCATACCAAAAATAATTAATACTAATATATAAATATATTTATCAAAATATATATGTACAATGCTAACTTGACTGTTTGCCACTGTAGGGAGGAGTGTGGCAAGAAAGGGTAGATGGGAATTTTGTAACTTGAAAATATGCATGTGCAAATGGATGAAAATAAATAAATTTTTTAAAATTGCAGTCTATAAAGGTTCCAATATGTTCCTTGCAATAACAACCACCACTATAACCTAAATTCTATTATACCTATAAAGGATAGTCACACCCTTGAACGTTCCATCACCTCATGAATTTACCTCCACAATCAAGAACTCTCTGAAATTCCTTTATTCAATTATAATTTTCTATCAGTGACATCTGTCTATTCCTCATAGACCTATTCCTCACTGACCCTCAATCCTACTATCCTTATCATTACTTTTCTGGGTCATCAACCCAATCATTCCAACTATGCTGTTCTCTACTCTGGAATTATTTGTTCTCCTGTCTTATCAGGTCACCCCTTGCCAAACTCAAATCATCTGTCACCTCCCCAGAACTCAAATCATCTGTCACCTCCACTACTACTCATAAAGTAATAAATGAAGCTGGACAAAGTTTACAAAACTCCGATGTCTGGGTCCCCTACAATTATAGTAATTTGATCTCTACTGGGACCTCCTAGCAGTGACACTGGCAGTACTCTTCCAACATCAATTCTATATCCCACTCACTCCAGAGGTTACCCCAAACTATTCCTTCTTTTTCTAAACCTCCAAATATTACCTCTTTCTGACCCTCACAGCTGAGAACTTTACTTCATATTTCATTGAAAAAAAAAATAGAAGTGTGGCAGCTAGGTGGAACAGTGAATAGAGCACCAGCCCTGGAGTCAGGGGGATCTGAGTTCACATCCAATCTCAGACACTTAATAATTACCTAGCTGTGTGACCTTGGGCAAGTCATTTAACCCCAATGCCTTGCAAAAAAAAAAGAAAAAACAAAAGAAAAAAAAGAAAAAATTAGAAGCCATTCACCAATTCCCTCTTTTTCTATATCTTACAAGTCCTTCATATCATCCCCAATTCTCTACTCCTTTACTCTAATTTCAAATGATAGAATAGCTTTCTTGCCAAGCTCAATACCTTTGCATATATCCTTGACCACAACTCCTACATTCTCTAAGAGATTACTCCCATAATTATCCCATTTCTTTCTCTGCAGCACTTGACACTACCCATCATTCCTTTCTAGGTTTTCTGATACTCTCCTCTTAGTTCTAGTCTGACCATTCCTCAAGCTTCTCTGATGAATATTTATTTCTATTCACATCTGCAGGTGTACCCCTCTCTATTTCCATCCTGGTCTGTTTACCTATCCACTTGCTAATGTGATTTATACCCATGGATTTAATATTTTTATATAATTCACTCTTAGATGTCTTCTTTATACAGCCTTAACTCTCTCATCCTGACTGGCTGTCCCACAGACATTTCAAAGTCAATGTGTCCAAAACAGAATTCCTTATCCTTCACTCTCAAACCCATCCCTTCTCTGAACTTTCCCTTTTTCTCTTGAGGGTACTTCCAGTCTTTCAGTCAGTCTGGCTCATAAACTGAGAACAATCCCTGACTCCCCTACACCCTCACATAGTCAATCAATTGAAAATTCTTGGCCTTTCTGCCTCCATAGTACCTTGTTTCCCCCAATCCTGCTCACCTGGCCATCAGCTCAATTTCTGCCATCATTATTTCTCAAGAGGACTAAGATAATAATTTCTTCATTGGTCTCCCTGTCTCAAGGCTCTCTTTTTTCTAGTTCATCCCCATATAATTGCCAAAAGGATTCTTCTAAAGTACAAATCCGACCTACTTCTTTACTATAGTTCCCTATTGCCTCTAGAATAAGATACAAACTCCTCTTCCATTTCAAACTCTTCTTGATTAGTCTCCAACCTTCTCTTTCCAGTGTTAGACCTATCTCTCCACGTCTCAACAACTGCCTAATTAAGATGGCTTTCTAACTTACATCTACAACTGGCTCTCTCCTGAGTCTAGAGTTCATTTCCTCTTCAACTCCTATTCTGAGAATCACTATTTTCTTTCAAGGCTTAGCACTAAGCACCAACTACTAGTGAAGCTTTTGTTTATTTGCCTTCCCTCATTCCCCAATTGACAGGGTCTTCTTTCCAAAATTAATTTGAAAGAGAGAGAAGAATGTTAATAGGAGTAGGGAAGAGAGGAAAGGTTGAAGATCAAAGCAGGGGAGAGATGGATGAAACATTTTATTTTTATAATAAACACACATTTATATACATTCACACATATATAATCTTGTATCTATGCTATGTGTGTGTGTGTGTGTATGTATGTATAAATATTGTCTCCCCCAATTCTTGGAAGGCAGAGTGCTTCACTTTGTCTTTGTATCCTCAGTGCTTAGTGGTGTTTGACATATAGTGGAAGCTTAATTAGTATTTGCTGATTAAGTGTTTCTACTTATTTCACTCTTTAACAATTCATAAATCTTCCCATGCATCTGACTTCTTCATGTTTATCATTTCTTATGGCACAATAAAAATATGTGAAGGTAAACCCCAAATGATGGACATCTACTTTGCTTCCATTTTTTTGCTCCACAAAAAGGGCTGCTATGAAAATTTTTGTCTATGTGGGATTATTCCTCCTATCTCTGATCTCCCTGGAATATATGTGTAATGGTAGGAGTTCTAGGTCAGAGTGTGGATGGTTGTCCCAGATTGTTTTCCAGGAATGGATGTACAAAAAAGCCCAAGCCAGAGCTACAGGGTCAGTCAATTGCTGAGCAATTCTTACATAACTGCTATAGATACTGTTTGAAATGCTGGGGGATAAAAGAAAATCAAAAGACAGTCCCTGTACTCAAGGAATTCAAAATCTAATGGGGAAGACAACTCCCAAACAAAGATGTACAAACAAGATCTATACAGGATCAATAACAATCAACAGAGCTGGAGGGCAGGTAGCATTAAGAGGGATTGGGAATGGTTACCCATAAAAGGTAGAACATTTGCTGGGACTTGGACAAAGTCAGGGATGCCAGAAGGCAAAACAATCCTATAGTGGAGGACAGAAAGGAAAAAATGTACAGAGCCAAGAGATAGATGTTTCATTTGGGAATAAGAAAGAGGTGAGTGACTGAAGAATATATATAGTATAATAAGACTGAAAATGTATGTGGGCTTTTTTCTAGTCATGAAGGGCCCTGAGAACCAAAGAGGACTTTGCATTTGATTCTAAAGATCATAGGGAGTCATTGAAATTTATTGAATAGGAGAGTGGCACAGCATATATTGATCTTTCCAAAGTATCTTCAACACTTAACTCATTTCTCTTCTTTAAAGGAAGAGAAGTTGATTCTCTCTGAAAACCTGGAGGAAAAAAAGCATTCATTCCTTCAGTGTTTTACTCTAGGCAGACCATTCTCCACTTTGAACATGCAAAGCATGTACATTCAAAAGGCTCTTCTAGAGATCCTATGAAATCTGTTACTGTCTCCTTAAGAGAACTAAGAATTGTACTGTTCCTTGGCTTCATTCAGGGCAAGTGAGTTTAATACTACTCTGAAGAATCTGCGAAGACAGATAATAGGAAGCTAGTTAGAGGGCTTTACCATATACATCATAACTGATCCTCACAATAACCCTGGGAAACAGATACTACTATCATGGTCCCCATTTTATAAATGAAAGGCGAGGGGAAACTGTTTTTCCTTGTAAGAATTGTCTTATTATTTTATGAAGAAACATTATAAAGAGAATTTTATGAGTGGAGATAGACTATCAGGAACTATCAGGCTTGAAAGACAAAGATAATATTTTCCTATCATATATAGAGAAAATCTGAAATCAAAGAGAAAGATGACCATTTCTCTTTTGTTTATGCAAGGATTGTAATCTTTTCTCCTGTCCTGTAAATTCTTGTAAAAAAGGACTTTATTCTCCTGAGTGAATAAGGTGTAAAGGAACTTTTTTTTTTTGACAAGTAAAAATAAGCCATTAGTTATTTTGGTCAAAGTCTGGGATGACTCTAGTCATGACTATTCTCAGAGCTAAAATATTATAAATTATTGTCTGTATTATTGATTTCATTGTAATTTTAATCCTTATTTAATACTAAAAGATTAAGAAATGTTATAAAGAGAAATATGATTAACTACGATTAGGAAACAAGGTTTGTCCAGGATTATAAATAATATTTAATATGCTGAGGTGGGAGAATCTAGGTCACTGATTAAATAAAGCATTTGCAACTTGAACAGCTGAAGAAGGAAATATCCAAATAAACCCCTTGATGACCCAAGATCTTGGTGATAAGATTAAATATGAAAAGGAATCAATGGTAGCATGCTGAAGGATGCAGAGAACAATTACTTAATACTAACAAAAACAGAGCATATTCTGCAGATTCCTTTAAAATCCTTCTTTCTAGAAGCAAGTTTCTCTATGTTTTCTTGTTCTTATAAAGTTCAACATTGAACTTCCCTGGCAAAGTGTTTGTGGGGTTCTGAAGGAAGGATTATTTATTTGTTTATTTATAGTGGTCGGTCATCTTTTTATCAAGAGTTGAAGTCAATTTGATCTGTAGTCCCTGATAAACTAACAATTTCCTGCCAAAATTCCAAGTAAAACAGAAGCAGAACAGAGCTGCTCTATGTAGAGTTCTCAAAATAATCCAATTACTAAATGCATTATGTTTTGTTTCCTTTTTAGCTGATCAAATTTTAGAAGCTTCTTCTTTATTATTTTTTAAAATGTATTCATATATTTATTTAACATACTATATATAATATTAAATAGAATAAATTATTTATCTGCAAACCACCAAATGAATTACCATCTTCAAGAGACATTAGCAAAATTGTTTAAAGCAAGAATATCCAATAAGAATATCCAATAATACCTATTAAAAATTTTACACCTTGGGAATTGAAACTAGTCTGCTAAGGTTAAGAAAACTTTGTAATTTTCTTTGTAATTTTCGCAGTTCTGAGGAAATAAAATTCATTTATACTTACTCTGAATAATATTTCTTCATTCCACTTTGGATTCAAAGTCTAAAAAATAAAAAGAATTTTTGAAATTTTTCACATATTATCATCACAAAAAACAAAGTTTGTTTTAGACTTATTGCTTCTAAGTCAAACCTTTTTAGCAGTTTTTGTTAGAACGGTACTTAGAATTCCACTCTCTGGGTCATACAGCGTCACTTTCACATAAGGATCACTGTTTAAAAAAAAAAAGACTGCTTTAACTATTTTTTTCTATAAAGCACATTCTACTTTAAAGAGAAAAATGAATAACTTTATATATCATTTAAAACATTTCATCCAATACTCAAATGTCAGTTTTCTTTTTTTTTTTTTATTTCTTATGCCTGAAGTCATGGGTTTTTATGACAAAAAAGAATTCTTAAAGAAAAGAAATTAAATTCAGTTTTGGACTTTGATAAAATCGGTACTACTGCTTATTTGGTATACTTTTCCCAATGTTTTGGGAGTCATGATTCCTAACAATTATTTGTATGATTCCATGACACCCTGTTCTTCTGTCTCCTAAAAGGGCTGCAAAATTATTTTGTTTAATTACCATATCAGAAAGGCCTCAGTAACATGCTGCATCTGTTGACTGGGAACTAACCAAGGTAGGTACAATGAAATCATCCTCAGCAGGCTGGACTTTAGGTGATAATAGCTACATTTGTATAAGTTTTATAGTTTACAAAAAGTATTATAAGAATAAAGAATACCTTGGAAAAGTCACAGGTTTAGTTTGCCGCAGTTCCTCAACTATAAAATGGAGATAACTCTAGCTACCTTTCAAGGTGGTTATAAGTATATAAAGAGATATTTGTATAACACATAGCAGAGCAGCTGGCACTATATAGGTACTATATAAATTATTATTATTATTATTATTATTATTATTATTACATCTATTTATCTATGGGTCTATTAGGATGAACCTCAATCAACTTAACAGGAATTCATGGAAGGTCATATCCAATGGTAACATACATGACTATTAGCCCCTTAATGACTACACAAGACACTTTCCTGATTGGTTTCCCAGTACTTCAGTAGTCTGAGAATAGATGGGGTGCACTCCTGTTAGTGTACTTCCCATTGCCTATAAAAGTGAGAATACACCAAGAATGGTTGGTATTAGGGATAAATAGAGAGGGAGGATTTCCTCAACAACAATACAGATGATTTACAGGAGAAGCATATGGTAAAAGTGAGAGAAAATTCCTGAATCTCTAGTTTCTGGCTATCTTCTTCTATCTGTTCTTTTTCTGAGAAAAAGTCCTAGAGTCCAAGAAAGTAAACTTTCAATGGAAGTTCAAGATTCCTAAAGCTTGAGTGTTCCTAGATTTTTGAAACATATGGACCTGCAAACACACAAAGGGAGGTTTCCTTAGAAGCATGCTCCTCCAGGGAGGAAGAGGAGCACCAACTAAACAAATTTTCACGTAGCTGAAGAAGGAAAGTTATATGATGCAAGTTGAAGCAAAAGATCTGATCATACTAATTACTATAAGCTGGTCAGATGATGAATGGGCTCAATCAGTTCCGCTCAAAGTGTCTTTGTTTTGGGGGCAGTTGTGCAGGGAGTCTAATAGGCTATTATTTGAATACTTTATGTTTTTATTTTTGTTCATGGTCCTTCGTGTCCTATGCATTTTCTATGGCGGATGACAGAAAAAGTATCACATACATGGGAACTGGTAGGAAATTCAAAATGTTTTGACTCTCTAGTGGGGGTAAACAAGCCACCAGCCTGGATATGGCCTTGTGAGCTCATAATTTTCAGTAATCTTCAGAGGAAGAAGGATGGTGTGTGTGTGTGTGTGTGTGTGTGTGTGTGTGTGTGTGTGTGTGTGTGTGGTGTATTTTACCTCATTTGAGCTTTACAACAGCCTTGAAAGACAACTATTACCTATTTCATTTTGAACATCTTAACAGAGAAAAAACTGAGGATCAGAGGTTAAGTGACCAACCAATGGTCACAAAGCTATTAAAAGTAAGAGGGAAGATTCAAAAACACGACTCCTGGATTCCAAGTCATCAGCCTATCCATTAAACCAAATTACTCCTGATGGAAGGGAATAAATCATTTCACAAAATCACCCATGAAACAAATATAAAATAATTCTACATGACTCAGACAATAATGATAAGACTGGTGGGAGAAAAAAGGTTGAGTATTAAGAATCAGTTTTTAGGTTGTTTATAAAAACTACTTTAAACTGTTGGCACTTAAAACTTGGTATCCTTCTCCAAAAACCATTTAGTCAATATGTGTAGAATCTAAATTACATTAATATTACTATTTTTGCTTTAAAAGAAAACAGAAGATAAACAGACAGAAGTTGCACCTAAATGGAAAAATGACACTCATGATAGATACTCCTGGGAAAAACAAAGAAATGGCAGACTATCTTCCATCCAAAGGCAAGAAGGAACATCATTTCCTCAGAAATTTGGTTATATCACCTTCCCATAGTTATGAAAAATATAAAAATAATCAGTTTAAGTTCCAACATCTATTGCAGAGTATGAAAAGGCAGAGAAATTATATGAAAATCACTAGGATCCTTTAAATTAAATTAACATATATTACAACTCAGGGACTTCAAAGCAAAGGTGTATACATAAGGGAAGATAGTGAAAATTAGATTGGGAAAGTCTGTCTCAGGATCAAGAACTGAAAGGCACAGAGAATATACAACAGCTTCATGACAACAAAATAGCACAAATATTTTCTTTAAAAAAAAGTTGATGGGCAGCTAGATGGTGCAGTGGATAGAGCACCACCCTGGAGTTGGGAGGACCTGATTTCAAATCTGGCCTCAAACACATAACACTTAGCTGTGTGACCTTGGACAAAGTCACTTTGCAAAAACCAAATAAGCAGTATAAAACTGATATCACAAAATGAAACTCATTTTATCTTGATAGGTGATGTCTGGTTACCAATGAAGGAGTTATTTCTGACCTAGCTCTTTATCTAGTATTTAATTTATTAGAGAATAGATCAAAATAAACATCAAATTAGAGAAGGATAGGATGATGTAGCAATGGTCTAATGAAAATATGATCTCACCACTGAGGGTATGTGATCTCACCACTGATGATGATGATGATGATGATGATGATGATGTTTGTCCTTCATTCTTGAAGAAGACTATGACATCAGGAGAGGTGAGATCATGACAAGCACATGAACTAGATTTGAGTGAGGGGCTGCTGTGACCATTCTCAGTTTCTCCTCCAGAGTCATCTAGGTCTGCCAGATATGAATCAGGACACTTGGAGATAACCCGTATGTGAGGTGATCAGGGTTAAGTGATTTGCTCAAGGTCACACAGCTAGTGAGTATCAAAAGTGTCTGAGAGGGGCAGCTAGGTGGTAGAGTGAATAGAGCACTGGCTGTGGAGTCAGGAGTACCTGAGTTCAAATCTGGCCTCAGACACTTAATAATTACCTAGCTGTGTGGCTTTGGGCAAGCCACTTAACCCCATTGCCTTGCAAAAACTAAAAATAAATAAATAAATAAATAAAATTTAAGAAAGTGTCTGAGGCTGGATTCAAACTCCCATCCTCTTGACTCCAAGACCAGTGGCTCTATTCACCGCATCATCAAGCTGCCCTTTCCAATGATGCATACTACAACCCACCATTTCTGCCCAATTGTATATTTGAGAGTACTGAAGTACCCTCACCATGCTGGGACTTTCTCTTGAGATCTCAAGGATGAAGCACTCAGACGGTCCACTGAGTTACCCTTTGTTATTTTCATATGACCAGCTCATTACTTTTCATTAACATGTTTCTTTGATGATAACTTTTACAGTTTCTCTCTTCAGCTCCATGTGTTGTTACCTGTTCATGTTCATATCACAATGCAACTCTCCATTGCCCTTTGGATGATTCTCAACTTTAATTCTTCAGGGACTATTTCATGACTTGAAGCTACTTAGGAGCACCACAATATATTTTTTTTAAACTGTGCCTATGATTTCACTGGTGTAGAGAACTCCTGGTAAGGAAATTCCTACTCCCAAAGCAGACAAGCAACTGCTAAGCAATTTACATACTTATAATAGTCTAGGAACAATGAGAGGTTAAGTAAATTGCCCAGGTCTCAGAGAGAGAAGTGGGATTTAAACTAACATCTCCCCGATTCTGAGGATACCTATATATTCACTACACCATGCTCTCTCTTGTCATAAGAATATTAGCTTGAAAAGCATTAGTCAGAAAGTCAACAAACATTTATAGGCCTTTTAACACAATATACCAGGCACTGTGTCAAGCACTGAGGATATAAAGAAAGGCAAAAGTTTATACTGTAACAGAGAAGACCTATAAATAATAGGTGTATTCAAGATAAATACAGAGTTGATTAACTGGGGAAGGGAACTGAGACAAGCCTCCTGAAAATGAAATTTAAGCTTCATCTTAAAGTAAATCAGGAAAACTAAGAGGCAGAGGTAAGGAGACAGAGTAAACCAGGCAATGGTGACAGTCAGTATAAAAGCATGAAAACAATGTCAAGTTAAAGATGATACAAGGGACCAGTATTACTAGATTATAGAGTCAATAGAGGTGAATAAAGATGAATAAGGTGTTAAGAACACTGGAAAGGTATAAAGGGTTATGATGAAGTTTACATAGCAACAAATTTAATAGGGAGTCAGAAAAATTATCAAATCTATGATTCTGAAAAATCACCAGAGCTAAATGGAGGATGGAATGTAATGGGAAGATATTTTACAGGGAGACAAGTTAGGAAGATACTAAAGTAGTCCAGGCAAAAAGTGAAGAGGGCTGTGTCAGCTGGAGTCAAGGGAAAGCAAAATATACAAGTGTAGAAATAACACTGAATTTGTGGGTGAAAGAGATTGGGGAAAAGAAATGAAAGATTGCACTTTCTGATGACTAGGAAGATGGTAATGTACTCAAAAATAGCAGGGAAAAGCAGGAGAATGAGATGGTGAACCAATGAAGGAGGAAGAGAATGTCTGCCTCACCGAAATAGATGGCAAAAAGATCTTTTTATTAAAGACAAAGAATTGGAAATGAAGGAACACCCATCAACTGGGGAATGGCAGAACAAGTTATGGTATAGAAATGTTTTATGGAGTACTATTGTTCTGTAAGAAATCATGAGCAAGTGGGACAGCTAGGTGGCACAGTGGATAGAGCACTGGTCCTGGAGTCAAGAGGACCTGAGTTCAAATCTGGTCTCAAATACTTAATAATTATCTAACGGTATGACTTGGGCAAGTAACTTAACCCCACTGTCTTTATGGAAAAACTTGCATGAATTGATGCTGAATGAAGTGAGCAGAGAACTAAGAGATCATTGTACACATCAATAACAACACTGTGAGATGATCAACTACGAAGGATGCAGCTCTGCTCAGCAGGTAGGGGATTAAGGATGATCCTGAGAAACCCGTTATAGAAAATGCCATTCACATCCACACAACAAACTACAGAATCTGAATGCAGAGCAAAGTATAACAATGTTCCCTTTTTAAAACTTCTTTTATGATTTTTCTTTCTTTCTCATGGGTTTTCTTCCCCATTAATTCTACTTCCTCTTTCATAACATGGCTATTATGGAAACATGCTGAACATGATTGTAAATGCACAACTTTTACCAGATTCTTCACCACCATGTGGAGGGAGGTAGAAAAATGTAGAACTCAAACTTATATGTAATTGGAGACATAAAATAAAATTGTTAAAAAAAAAATAGGTAGCAGATTTGTACTATCCAATCAGCAGAATTGCATGATTTCTTCCATATCTGTGCAGCAAACAAATGAACAGGAATAAAGGAAATAGATAGCAGGTGTAATCCAGGGTTGGGGATCTGGCAAGACATGATTCAAAAATTACACAAGGGGGAAAGAAAATCAAGGGGAAGAGAATAGAAGATCAGCTATTGGAATTTCAAAGTTTACAAACATAAAAGTTGAATAGTTATGGGTGATAGCAAGGTCGAGAATGTGACTACCAACGTAACAGCTGGAAAACTATTCTAACATGTACTATATCTAGTGTTTTGCAAACTAAAAGAAACAAAAACATTTTTAAAAAATAAATTTCTTAGGGGCAGCTAGGTGGCACAGTTGATAGAGCACTGGCTTGGAATCAGGAGTACCTGAGTTCAAATCAAGACTCAGAAACTTAATAATTACCTAGCTGTGTGACCTTGGGCAAGTCACTTAACCCCATTGCCTTGCAAAACCCAAAATAATAATAATAATAATGATAATATTCTTCAGGTGATACCATTGTTAATCATGGAATATCATAAACTCAAGAATATAAAAACTGGGTTACCCAAAGAACAATGGAAAGATGTATAGTGGGTAAAAAATTAAGAGGCAACATGGTACTAATGATTATGCTGGAAATTGCATAAAATGTATTGAAAAAATATTACTGGAAAAGGAAGTAGGACAGTCCTATAGTAAGGGATTGTATGACAGGTTCTATGCTGTTCCAATATCCATGTAGTATTAAAATAATAGAGAAAGACCCTAGCACACTGGGGAGGCTCCTATGAAAGATTTATGGAAGAAATTGGCTAAGAATCTCATATGACAGGAAGGGAATAAAATTTTGCACTGGAGAGTATACCCAACTTAACTGAGGATGTCACTGATTCATTAAAGTAGTAGCATTTTTAACTAGAAAGTCAGACTTTTTTCAAATGGTAATCATTGGGCTAGTCAGCTTAACTGTCATTATTTCCTTATTCTAGCAAACTATGAAGAGAAAAAGAAATTACTACAGAAGAATATAGGACTGAACACTTTCATTCAAACAATAATAAAAAGCAATCCACTGATATGCCAAGATTGTCAACATAACCTATAGCTTTCAAGTGTTCAAGAAAAATAATAATAGGTATTTATATCATGCTTTAAAATTGGAAGGACTTTATATGTTATATCTTTTGAGCCTTTTATTATTCACCTTTTACAGATGAAAAAACTGAGGTTTCTTAAAGAGCCTATCAAGTTTATTTATTTTCCATCTATATGCCAGGATAGTTTTAAACATTCATTTTTTTAAACGTTTTGAAAACTACATTGTTCTCCCTTCCTCACTTCCTTTCCTCATCCTCCCCTTTAAAGTAAGCAATCAGGATTTGAACCCAGGTGCTCCTGACTCCAGGGACGGTGCTTTATCCACTGCGCCACCTAGCCGCCCCTCAAATACTATCTTTAATAAAAATAAATTTAAAAAAAAAAGAGACTTCTGGCCAAGATGGCGGAGAGAAGACAGGCACAGTTCTAAAGTCTCCTGATCTCTTCCCCATCTATCACATGAAACAAACATCTTAAAAGAAACCCAACTCACAAAACCCAGAAAGAAAATCCAGGAGAAGGAACATCTACCTCAGGATTTGTCTTCTGCTGCAGCTTTGGTAGAATTTGGGAGGGTGAGTCTGGGCTCAGAGGGAGGATCAGCCCTGGATCAGCCAGATTAACAGCTGAATTGGAACCAGGAGTCTGAGGGCTGGATCAGCGGTGGGGCTGGACAAAAGGGGCTTGGATCCACGGGGAAGCAGAGGTGCTGGTATTGGTGCTGTCCCCATGGAGCTTGGAGAAGGGGCTGCGGGGAGAGGGCTGGTGCAGGAGAGCTGCAGACGCCATCCCTGGGCTCCTCGGGTCTGCGAAACTCTGAGTCCATGCCTCCATTGCACTGAGGCCTCATCCAAAACAAACAATTGCAAACTACTTCTGCCTCAGGCCCAGGTGTGTGAGCAAAAGAACCAGCCCAGCTGAGGAATGGCCTCAGGCCAGGGTAAAGCCCACCACTGATTGAAGGCAAAAAAATTCAATAGCTCCAATTACTTCCCTCAAGCAAAGGGAGAAGGCCTCGCAACCAAGGTCACAGACACTCCAGAGAGGGCAACCAGCACCTCCTACTGGCCAGCCAGAGAAACTGAACTCAGTAAAGCCTTCAGCAATCTCAAGCCCAGGTGAACCAACCCCCCCCCCCCAACTCAAGGTCTTAGCATAATGAAGAAGGGTCAGCGGAAAGGTGGATCCATAGAAAAATTCCTGGAAGGGAAAGAACCCAACTCAGAGAGACCTGAAACCTCTGACGAGAATACAATCTGGTCTCCAGCACAGAAAGACTTCTTGAAGAAATAAGGAAGGAGCTTAAAAATTTGGGGGAGACAATTAATACCTTAGAAAGTACAACTGGACAAACACAAAAGGAGAATAAATCTCTCAGATCATCAATTGGACAATTACAAAATGAGAATAATTCTCTCAGATCCTCAAATCACCAAATGCAAAAAGAAATTAATTCTCTCAAAAACTCAATTGGTCAAACGGAAAACTCTTTCAAAAGTAGAACTGACCAATAGGAAAAGGAGTTGCAAAAGGTTAATGAAGAAAACACCTCCCCCCAAAAAATAATTGAGTCTACAGAAACTAATGACTCCACGAGACAGCAAGAGTCAGTTAAACAAAATCAAAAAACAGAAAAAATGTAAGCAAATGTAAAATACCTCATCAACAAAACCACTGACCTTGAGAATACATCAAGGAGGGACAAACTGAAAATTATAGGACTTCTGGAAAACATTGAAGAGAAAAAAAGCCTGGACTTAATATTACAGGATCTAGTGATGGAAAACTCCCCTGATATCATGGAATTGGAGGGCAAAGTAGTTATTGAAAGAGTACATCAATCCCCACCAGAAAAAGATCCCAAAATAAAAACACCAAGGAATGTTGTGGCCAAACTCCAGAACTATCAGATAAAAGAGAAAATCCTGCAAGCAGCCAGAAAGAAACAATTTAAATATCAAGGAGCCACAGTAAGGATCATGCAGGACCTGGCTGCATCAACATTAAGGGATGGAAGGGCCTGGAACGAGATATTTTGAAGAGCACGGGAGCTTGGAATGCAGCCAAGAATCTACTTTCCTGCAAAGCTGAGCCTTCTCTTCCAGGGGGAAAAGATGGACATTTACCTAAATGGAAGAATTCCAAAAATTTCTGATGAAAAGACCAGAGCTAAACAGAAATTTTGGACATCAAACAGGAGGTTCAAGAGACACAAGAAAAGGTTAAAAGGGGGGGGGGGGCAGTAAAAGAAAAAAAATGCAATCCAGTAAGTTAGTTGAAACTGGCTATATCCCAGCATGGGGGTAAAAAAAAAAGACTCTCATAAACCTTCAGAAATGTAACTCTAACAGAGAGTTACACCTAGCTAGAAATGATGGACATTCATGACCTATCCATGAGGCTACTATCTAATGGGATGTAACTGGCTTTAAACCCATTTGGGAGAAAGACTCTAATAACTCTCAGGAATTTTCACTCTATTCGATAGAATATACAGAACTAGAAGTGACAGACACTCAGAATTCTCTATGACTTAGAATGATCTAAAAAAAAAACACTACCTCCCTAAAAAGGGGGACAGGAAAGAGATGGGAGGAGGGAGGGGATTGAATGGGGTAAATCTCATTACACTAAGAGGTACAAAAAACCTTTGGTAATAGTGGGGAAGAAGGGAGCAGAGGAGAAACACCTGAATCTTCTTCTCATCAGACTTGGCTTAAAGTCAACCTACACATACTCAGTTAACTTATAAAACATCTAACCTTTCAACTATTAAAAGGGGAAAAGGGGAGGGGGGACGGACAAAGGGAAGGGGAGTGGGGGAAATAAGGGGAAATAATAAAAGGAAGGGAAGGGAAAAAGGGAAAAAGGGAAAGGGGAAAGAAAGGGGAGGGTGTGATATAGGAAGGCAAACACACATAAGGGGGAGGTTTTCAGAAACAAAAGACTGGGGAATATGGATAAAGGAGGGGAAGGGGGAAAAATACAAACAGAGGGAAGATAGCATGGAGGGCAATAAAAAATTAGTAATCATAATCTAAAATGTGAAAGGGATGAACTCTCCCTTAAAACATAAGGAAATAGCAGAGTGGATTAAAAACCAGAATCCTACAATATGCTGCTTACAAGAGACTCATTTGAAGTAGAGAGATAAATATAGAGTAAAGATAAAAGGTTGGAGCAAAATATATTTTGCTTCAGCTGAAGTAAAAAAAGCAGGGGTAGCAATCCTTATCTCAGACAAAGCAGCAGCAAAAATAGATAGCATTAAAAGAGATAAGGAAGGAAACTATATCCTCCTAAAAGGTACCATAGAGAATAAAGTCATTTCAATATTGAATATATATGCACCCAGTGGAACAGCATCCAAATTCTTAAGAGGACAAGCTGAAAGAATTACAGGAAGACATAAACAGCAAAACTCTACTAGTGGGAGACCTCAACCTCCCGCTATCAGATCTAGATAAATTGAATCATAAAACAAACAAGAAAGAAATTAGGGAGGTAAATAGATTGTTAGAAAAATTAGATATGGTAGATTTATGGAAGAAACTGAATGGGGATAGAAAGGAATATACCTTTTTCTCTGCAGTACATGGAACTTATACAAAAATTGACCATGTACTAGGTCATAGAAACCTAATGATCAACTGCAGAAAGGCAGAAATAGTGAATATATCTTTCTCAGATCACAATGCAATAAAAGTCATTTGCAATACTGGGCCAAGGAGATACAGACCCAGAATGAATTGGAAACGGAATAACCTCATTTTAAAAAATGAGTGGACCAAAAACAAATTATAGAAAGAATTAACCATTGTATCCTAGATAATGATAATAATGAAACAACATACCAAAACCCATAGCATTCATTCAAAGCAACTCTCAGGGGATATATTATAGCTCCAAATGCTTACATGCATAAATTGGAGAAAGAAGAAATCAATGAACTAAACATGCAACTAAAAAAATTAGAGAAAGAACAAATCAAAAATCCCCAATTAAGTATCAAATTAGAAATTCTAAAAATTAAAGAAGAAATTAATAAAATTGAAAGCAAAAAAAACTATTGATTTAATAAATAAAACCAAAAGTTGATATTATGAAAAAACCAATAAAATTGATAAACCTCTGGTCAATTTGATTAAAAAAAAGAAGAAAACCAAATTGCTAGTATCATAAATGAAAAAAGTGAACTCACCACCAATGAGGAGGAAATTAAAGTAATAATTCAAAATTATTTTGCCCAACTCTATGCCAATAAATTTGATAATCTAAGTGAAATGGATGAAAATTTACAAAAATATAAGTTGCCCAGGTTAAATGAAGAGATTAAATACCTTAACAACCCTATCTCAGAAAAAGAAATTCAACAAGCCATTACTGAACTCCCTAAAAAAAATCTCCAGGGCCTGATGGATTCACAAGTGAATTCTACCAAACATTTAAGGAACAATTGGTTCCGATTCTATATAAACTCTTTGGAAAAATAGGGAAAGAAGGAACTCTGCCTAACTCTTTCTATGAAACCAATATGTTACTGTTACCTAAACCAGGAAGAGTTAAAACAAGAAAGAAAATTATAGACCTATCTCCCTGATGAATATAGATGCAAAAATCCTAAATAAAATCTTAGCAAAATGATTACAACAAGTCATCACTAGGATAATACATTATGATCAAGTAGGATTTATTCCAGGAATGCAGGGTTGGTTCAATATTAGGAAAACTGTTAGCATACTCAATTATATCAACAACAAACCTATCAGAAATCATATGATCAGATCAATAGATGCTCAAAAAGCTTTTGACAAAATACAGCATCCATTCCTATTAAAAACACTAGAGAGTGTAGGAATAAAGGGACTGTTCCTTAAAATAATTAGCAGTATCTTTCTGAAACCATCAACAAGCATTATACTCAATGGGGAGAGGCTAGAGGCATTCCCAATAAGATCAGGGGTGAAACACGGGTGCCCATTATCACCACTACTATTCAATATTGTATTAGAAATCTTAGCATCAGCAATTAGAGAAGAAAAAGAAATTAAAGGAACTAGAATTGGGAAGGAAGAGACAAAACTCTCATTCTTTGCAGATGACATGATGGTCTACCTAGAGAATCCAAAGAAATCATCTAAAATACTACTGGAAACAATTAGCAAATTTATCAAAGTTGTAGGTTATAAAATAAACCCACATAAATGCTCAACTTCTGTATATATGTCTAGCAAGAAACAGCAGGAAGAGCTAGAAAGAGAAATTGTATTCAAAGTAACCTCAGACAATATAAAATATTAGGGAGTATATTTGCCAAAACAGACTCAGAATCTTTTTGAAAATAATTATAAAACACTTCTTACACAAATTAAATTAGATTTAAATAACTGGGCAAATATCAACTGCTCATGGATAAGTAGAGCTAATATAATAAAAATGACAATTCTACCAAAACTAAACTATCTGTTTAGTGCCCTACCAATCAAAATTCCAAAAAATTACTTTAACAAGTTAGAAAAAATTGTAAGTAAATTCATATGGAGAAATAAAAAGTCAAGAATTGGCAGGAACTTAATGAAAAAAAGTGCAAAAGAAGGTGGCTTAGCCCTACCTGATCTAAAATTATATTATAAAGCATCAGTCATCAAAACTGTTTAATATTGGCTAAGAAATAGAGTGGTGGACCAGTGGAATAGACTAGGTGTAAAAGCAGGAGAGGATTATAGTAATCTGCTGTTTGATAAACCCAAAGAGTCTGGCCACTGGGATAAAAACTCCCTCTTTGATAAAAATTGCTGGGAAAATTGGAAGTTACCAAAAAAGCTTCTCTGAGGTACCACCTCACACCTCTCAGATTGGCCAGTATGACCAGGAAGGATAATGATCATGGTTGGAAGGGATGTGGGAAATCTGGGACACTATTACACTGTTGGTGGAGCTGTGAACTCATCCAACCCTTCTGGAGAGCTACTTGGAACTATGCCCAAAGGGCAACAAAAATGTGCATATCCTTTGACCCAGCAATACCACTAATGGGTCTACACACTGAAGAGATGAGGAAAAAGGGTAAAAAAATTACTTGTACAAAAATATTTATAGCAGCCCTGTTTGTGGTGGCAAAGAATTGGGAATCCAGTAAATGTCCTTCAATTGGGGAATGGCTTAGCAAACTGTGGTATATGGATGTGATGGAACACTATTGTTCTATTAGAAACCAGGAGGGAAGGGATTTCAGGGAAGCCTGGAGGGATTTGCATGAGCTGATGCTGAGTGAGATGAGCAGAACCAGGAAAACGCTGTACACCCTAACAGCAACATGGGAGTGATGTTCAACCTTGAAAGACTTGCTCATTCCATCAGTGCAACAATCAAGAACAATTTTGGGCTGTCTGCAAAGGAGAGTACCATCTGTATCCAGATAAGGAGCTGTGGAGCTGTGGAGTTTGAACAAAGTGCAAGGACTATTCCCTTTAATTTAGAAAAAAAACCAGAGAGCTTATTGTCTGATCTTGTTACCTCTTAGACTTCTCTTCTCTTTAAGGATATGATTTCTCTCTCATCACACCCAATTTGGAACAAGGTACAACATGGAAACAAAGTAAAGACTGACAGAGTGCTTTCTATGGGGGGGGGGAGCAAGATTGGGGGAAAAATGTAAAACTCAAATAATATCTTTAATAAAAATAAATTAAAAAAATAAATTAAGTAAGCAATCTAATTTACTTCATACTTGAGCAGTTATCTTAAAGAAATTTCCATATTAATCACACTGTGAAAGCAGAATAAGAAAAAAGGGAGGGGTGGCTAGGAGGCACAGTGAATAGATCACCAACCCTGGAGTCAGGAGTATGGCCTCAGACACTTAGTAATTACCTAGCTGTTTGGCCTTAGGCAAGCCACTTAACCCCATTGCTTTGCAAAAACCCAAAACAAATAAATAAATAAATAAATAAGCAAATAAGCAAATAAATAAATAAATAAATAAAAATTTTAAATGTTTAAAATGATTTCTTTTGATTTGTATTCAGATTCCATAGTTCCATTCATTTATATAAATATAAATAGTATTTTCCATCACAAGTCCTTTAGAAAAGTCTGATCACTGACTTGCTAAGAAGAGTAAACTCATCACAGTTGATCATTGCACAATGTTTCTGTTAATGTGCACAACAATTCTGGTTCTACTTACTTCACTCAGCCTCAGTTTCTGTAAGTTGTTTCAGGTTTTCTGAAGTCTGGCCACTCATGATTTCTTACAAATCAATAGCGTTTCAGGGCAGTTAAGTGGTGCAGTAGATGTAGCACAGGTCCTGGAGTCAGGAGGACCTGAGTTCAAATCCAGCCTCAGTCACTTAATAATTACCTAGCTGTGTAACTTTGGGCAAGTCACTTAATCCCATTGCCTCCTTAAAAACAAAAATCAAAAGAAAAAAAAAACAACACAAAATAAAACAAACATATTTATATACAACTTTTTCAGCTATTCCTCAATTAGTGTGCATCCCCTCAATTTTCAATTCTTTGCCACTACAAATAGAGCTGCATGAATATTTTTGCATGTGTAGGTTTTTCCTCTTTCTTGTGATCTCTTTGGGATCTAGATCTAGTAGTGGTATTGCTGGATCAAAGGGTAGACAGTTTTATTGCTCTTTGGGTATAGTTCCAAATTGCTCTCCAAAAAGGTTGGATCAACTCATAACTCTACCAACAATGCATTGGTATCCTGGTTTTACCATATCCCCTCCAATAATGATCATTTTCTTTTTCTGTCGCATTAGTCAATCTAATGTGGGTGGGTAAAAAGTGGGTACCTCAGAATTGTTTTATTTGCAATTTTCTACTCAATAATGATTTAGAGTATTTTTTCATGACTGTAGATCGTTTTAACTTCTTCATCTGAAAACTGCCTGTACATTTCCTTTGACCATTTAGCAACTGGGGAATAACCTGTAGTCTTATAAATTTGACTCAGTTCTCATATATTTTAGAAATGTGTTTCTTATCAGAAGAATTAGCTGTAAAAATTGTTTTCCAACATCCTTCATTCCTTTTAATTTTGGTTGAATTCATTTTACTTAAGCAAATTTTTTTTAAGTTAATGTACTCAAAATTATTCAGTTTGCATTTTATAATGTTCTCTATCTCTTGTTCCATCATAAACTCCTCTCTTTTTCATAGATCTGACAGATAACTTATTCCTAACTGGTTTATAGTATCACTTTTTTATGTCTAAAGCCTGTATCCATTTTGACCTTCTCTTGGTATAGCATATGAGATAATAGTCTTGGGCTAATTTTTGCTTCCATCTTCCAATTTCCACAGCAGTATTTAAGAGTGCATTCTTATGCAAAAAGTGGAATCTTTGTGTTTATCAAATAGTAGATCACTGTAGTCATTTTGTATACTGTTTCTTTTCCCATCTAATCTATTCCACTGATCCACTTATCTATTTCTTTTTTCTTTTGGTTTTTGCAAGGCAATGAGGCTAAGTAACTTTAGGAAGGTCACACAGCTAGTAATTATTAAGTGTTTGAAATCAAATTTGAACTCAGGTCCTCCTGATTCCAGAGTTGGTGTTCTATTCACCGAATCACCTAGGTGCCTCCATCACTATTTCTTAGCCAATACCAAACAGTTTTAATGAAGGTAGAATTGTAATTTTTATTATATTAGCTTGGCCTACTCATGAACAATTGATATTTATTCAATTATTTACATATGATTTTATTTGTGTGAAAAGTGTTTTATAGTTATTTTCATAAAGCTTCAGGATTTGTCTTGGAGGGCAGACTCCTAAGTATTTTATGTTATCTACAGTTACTTTAAATGGAATTTTTTTGCTTGGTATTTTTTTGTTGTTGTTGGTGAAAAATAGAAATACTGATGCTTTATGTGGGTTTATTTTATGTCCTGCAACTTTGCTCAAGACACTAATTGTTTCAAGTAGTTTTTCAGTTCCTTTTCCAGAATTCTCTACTCCACAAGATTGTAAGAGTGTGAGTTTTGTTTCCTCATTGTCTATTCTAATTCTTCCAATTCATTTTCTTCTCTTATTGCTTAAGTTAACATTTCTAATATAATTTTGAATAATGAGTGATAAGGGGCATTGTTTTACTCCTGATCTTACTGGAAATTCTTCTAGGTGATCCCAATTACACATCATGTTTACTGAAGATTTTAGATATATTGCTTATTATGTTAAGGAAAATATTTTTTATTACACTCTGGTATATTTAATAGGAATATGTGCTGTATTTTGTCAAAAATAATTTCAGCATCTATTGAGATAATCATGATTTCTGCTAGTTTTGTTATTGATAAGATCAACTACACATACTGATAGTTTTCCTAATATTTAACTAAATCTGAAAACAGTCTGGTACTTACAGGAAGGGCTAGAGAGTAGGTTCTAGCCTCGGCCACCCCCTACTGGCTGGTAGGAGATACTACATGCAGTGGGAAAAGTCTCTACCACCCCCTAATGGCCACTCAGTGAGCAAAGCCTCCAGCATTCCATACTGGCCAGATGGAGATACTACACTGAGTGAGTAAAGCCTCTAGGGAACCCAATACCAAACCTCTGTGAACCAGTCCCTCCCCAAACACAAGATCTTAGGAAAATGAAGAAAGGCCAGCAGAAATAGGGGCCCATAGAAAAGTTCCTAGAAGGAAAGGACCCTCATTCAGGGAGATGTACAACCCTTGAAGAGAATATGATTTGGTTTCCAGCACAGAAAGATTTCCTTGAAGAAATCAGGAAGGAGCTTAAAAATCAATGTGAAAATATGAGAAAAGAAAGCCAAGAGAGAATTAACACCTTGCAACAAGAAAAAAAAATTCTTGAAAAATACAACTGGACAAATGCAAAAAGAAAATAATTCTCTCAACACCTCAAATGATCAAAGAGAAATTTTTTTTGCAAGGCAAATGGGGTTAAGTGGCTTGCCCAAGGCCACACAGCTAGGTAATCATTAAGTGTCTGAGACCAGATTTGAACCCAGGTACTCCTGACTCCAGGGCTGGTGCTTTATCCACTATACCACCTAGCCGCCCCAAGAGAAAATTCTTACAAAAATAGAATTGACCAACTGGAAAAGGAGTTGCAAAAGGTAAATGATGAAAATTCTTCCCTAAAAAAAAAAAAGAAGAAGAAGAACAGATTCTATGGAAACCACTGACTTCATGAGAAAACAAGAATTGGTTAAACAAAACCAAAAAAATCAAAAAATGAGAAGAATATGTTAAATACCTTGTCAGTAAAACCACTGATCTCGAAAATAAATTGAGGAAAGATAACCTAAAAATTATTGGTCTTTCTGAAAATACTGAAGGGAAAAAATTAGCCTGGACTTAATAATATAGGATTTAGTGATGGAAAACTGGCCTGATATCATGACACCAGAGGGCAAAACAAATATTGAAAAAATACACTGATCCTCTCTGGAAAGGGATCCCAAAATGAAACACCAAGGAATATTTTAGTCAAATTCCAGAACTATCAAATAAAAGAGAAAATCCTGCAAGCAGCCAGAAAGAAACAATTTAAATACCAAGGAGCCACAGTAATGATTACACAGTACCTAGCAGCATCAGCATTAAGGGATCAGAGGGCCTGGAATGCAATATTTCAAAAAGCAAGGGAGCTTGGAATGCAGCCAAGAATCCACTATCTGGCAAAAGTGAGCCTCCTCTTCCTGGGCAAAAGATGGATATTTAATGAAATAAGAGACTTCCAACTTTTCCTGATGAAAACACCAAAGCTTAATAGAAAATTTGGACATCAAACAGGAGACTCAAGAAAAGATAAAATTTTTAAAAGGCGGGGAGAAGGGAAGGGGGATAAAACTGTTGTCAAATAAGAAGAAACTGGCAATATACCTACCTGGAAGAAAGACTTTAACAACACTCGAGAATGGTAACTCTATTAGAAAGAATTTATAAGTCGGAAGAAATGGATACACACACGACTTATTTCAGAAACTGTTATCAAATAAGATAAAACTGGATATAGCCTTATCTGGCAAAAAGACTCTAATAACTTACAATAACTGTAATTCTAGTAGAGAGAACACTCAGAAGTGAGGGGCAATCTGACTCAGAGAGAATAATTTAAAAATAATACCTCCTTAAAAGGGGGGGGGTCAGTAAGGAGATGGGAGGATTGAGGAGACTGAATGGGGTAAATTACCTTTAAAGAGTTAAAAGGTGAAATGGGGAGGGGGGGAGGAAAGAGGGAATCAACGGAAGGAAGAATGGACAAAGGGAAAAGGGGAAAAAGGGGCAGGGGGTCAGATATAAGAGGACCAACACACTGAAGGTGGCAGAATTCAGAAACAAAACACTAGGGAATATGGATAAAGGGGAAAAAAGGGGGAAAATAAAGAGGGAAGATAACATGGAAGGCAATGAAGAGTTAGTAATTATAACTTTGAATGTGAATGGGATGAACTCTCCCTAAAAACAAAAGCAAATAGCAGACTGGATTAAAAACCAGAATCCTACAATATGCTACTTACAAGAAACTCATCTGAAGCAGAGAAATACATATAAAGGTAAAAGTTTGGAGCAAAATATATTTTGCTTCAGCCGAAGAGAAAAAAAGCAGGAGTAGCAATCCTTATCTCAGAGAAAGCAACTGCCAAAATAGATATTATTAAAAGAGATGAAAATCCTCCTAAAATGTACCATAGACAATAAAGTAATTTCAATAGTAAATATATATGCACCCAATCATATGGAATCCAAATTCTTAGAGGAGAAGTTGAAAGATCTACAGGAAGACATGGACAGCAAAAACTCTACTAGTGGGAGACCTCAACCTCCCACTCTCAGATTTCGATAAATCTGACCATAAAATAAACAAGAAGGAAATTAAGGAGGTAAATAGATTAATAGAAAACCTAGACATGATAGGATAATGGGGGAAATTGAGTGGGGAATAGAAAGGAATATATACTTTCTTTTCTGCAGTTCATGGCACTTACACAAACATTGACCATGTACTAGGGCATAAAAACCTAACAATCAATTGAACAAAAGCAGAAATAGTGAGTACATCTTTCTCAGATCATAATGCAATAAAAGTCACGTGCAATATTAATCCAGGGAGATAGAGACCAAGAACTAATTGGAAACTGAATAACCTCATTTTAAAGAATATGGATCAAACAAGAAATTATAGAAAGAATTAATTATTTGATCCTAGTTAATGACACTAATGAAACAACATGCCAAAACCTATGCAATACACTCCAAGCAGCTGTCAGGGGATATATTATATCATCAAATGATTATATGAATAAATTAGAGAAAGGAGAAATCAATGAACTAAATATGCAAGTAAAAAAATTAGAGAAAGAACAAATTAAAAACCCCCCAGTTAAATACCAAAGGAGAAATTCTAAAAATTAAATGAGAAATTAATAACATGGAAAGCAAAAAACTAATGAACTAATAAATAAAACCAAGAGCTGGTCTTATGAAAAAAAAACAATAAAATTGATAAACCTCTGGTCAATTTGATTAAAAAAAGAAAACCAAATTGCTAGTATTATAAATGAAAAAGCTGAACTCACCACCAATGAGAAGGAAATTAAAGTAATAATTCAGAATTATTTAACTCAACTCTATGCCAACAAATTAGATAATCTAAATGAAAGGGAACAATATTTACAAAAATGTAAGTTTCCCAGGTTAACTGAAGAGGAAATTAAATACCAAAATAACCCTATCTCAGAAAAAGAAATTCAACAAGCCATTATTGAACTCCCTAAGAAAAAATCTCCAGGGCCAGATAAATTTACAAGTGAATTCTATCAAACATTTAAGGAACAACTGATTCCAATTCTATATAAACTCTTTCGAAAAATAGGGGAAGATGGAACTCTGCCTAACTCTTTCTATGACACCAATATGGTGCTGGATACCTAAACCAGAAGAGTTAAAACAGAGAAAAAAAAAATTACAGACCTATCTCCCTGATAAATACAAATGCAAAAATCTTAAATAAAATTTTAACAAAAAAGATTACAAGTTATCACTAGGATAATACAATATGACCAATAAGGATTTATCCCAGGAATGCACGGTTGGTTCAATATTAGGAAAGCTGTCAATATAATCATTTATATTATTATAGCATAATATATAATTATTAATTATATTAATTATATGTAATTAACTAATTATATCAATTATCAGATTTCATATGATTTTATCAATAGATGGTGAAAAAGCTTTTGACAAAATACAGCACCCATTCCTACTAAAAATACTAGAGAGCATAGGAATAAATGGGTTGTTCCTTAGAATAATAAACAGTATCTATCAGAAACCATCAACATGCATTATATGCAATGGGGATAGGCTAGAGGCATTCCCAATAAGATCAGGGGTGAAACAAAGATGCCCACTATCACCAATACTATTCAATATCTTATTAGAAATGTCAGCTTCAGCAATAAGAGAAGAAAAATAATCAAAGAAATTAGAATAGGGAAGGAAAACACAAAACTCTCACTCCTTACAGATGACATGATGGTATACCTAGAGAAAAATCCCAAAAAAATCATCTAAAAACTACTAGGAAATAATGAGAAACTTTAGCAAAGTCATGGGATATAAAATAAACTCTCATAAATCCTCAACATTTCTATAAATGACTAGCAAGTTACACCAGAAAGAGCTAGACAGAGTAATTCTATTCAAAGTAACTTTCAGACAATATAAAATACCTGAGAGTCTATCTGCTAAGGCAGACTCAGAAACTTTTTCAAAACAATTACAAAACACTTCTCACACAAATAAAATCAGACTTAAATAACTGGGCAAATATCTACTACTCATGGATAGGCTGAGAAAATATAACAAAAATGACAATTCTACCAAAATTAAACTACTTGTTTAGTGCCCTACCAATCAAAATTCCAAAGAATTACTTTAATGAGTTAGAAAAAATTGTAAGTAAATTCATATGGAGAAATAAAAAGTCAAGAATTTTCAGGGATTTAATGAAAACAAAGTGCAAAAACAGGTGGCTTAGCCCTACCAGATCTAAAATTATATTATAAAGCATCATTTAGCAAAACTGCCTGGGATTGGTTAAGAAATAGAGTGGTGGATCAGTGGGACAGACTAGGTGCAATAGCCGAAAATGATTATAGTAATCTGCTGTTTGATAAACCCAAAGAGTCCAGTTTTGGGGATAAAAACTCTTCAATAAGGGGCAGCTAGGTGGCGCAGTGAATAGAGCACCGGCCTTGGAGTCAGGAGTACCTGGGTTCAAATCCTACCTCAGACACTTAATAATTACCTAGCTGTGTGGCCTTGGGCAAGCCACTTAACCCCATTGCTTTGAAAAAGTCTAAAAAAAAACTTCAATAAAAACTGTTGGGAAATTAGAAAGTTAGTATGGAAGAAACTTAGATTAAACCAACACCACACACCCTATACCAAGATAAAATCAAAATGGAAACAGGATCTAGACATAAAAACAATATTATAAGCAAACTAGAAGATCAAGGAATAGTTTACCTGTCAAATCTATGGAAAAGGAAGCAGTTTATGACAAAGGAAGAGATAGAGAACACTATTAAAAATAAACTAGATAATTATGATTACATTAAATTTAAAAAGCTTTTGCACAGACAAAACCACTGTAACCAAGATCAAAAGAAATGTAGTAAATTGGGAAACGATTTTTACAACTAGTGTTTCTACAAGGGACTCATTTCTAAAATATACAGAGAACTGAGTCAAATTTTTTTAAAAAAAGACAAGCCATCCCCCCAACTGACAAATGGTCAAAGGATATGCAAAGGCAATTTAAAGATGAGGAAATCAAAGCAATCTACAGTCATATGAAAAATTGCTCTAAATCACTAATTATTAGAGAAAAACAAATTAAAACATCTCTGAGGTACTACCTCACATTTCTCAGACTGGCCAATATGACCAGAAAGGACAATGATCAGTGCTGGAAGGGATGTGGAAATCTGGGACACGAATACATTGTTGGTGGAGCTATGAACTCATCCAACCTTTCTGGAGAGCAATTTGGAATTATGCCCAAAAGACAACAAAAATGTGCATACCCTTTGATCCAGCAATACCATTACTGGGTCTATACCCCGAAGAGCTTATGAAAAAGGGTAAAAACATCACTTGTAAAAAAATATTCATAGCAGCCCTGTTTGTGGTGACAAAGAAATGGAAACTGAGGGAATGTCCATCAATAGGGGAATGGCTTAACAAACTATGGTATATGTATGTGATGGAACACTATTGTTCTATTAGAAACCATTTATGTGAACTGATGCTGAGCCAGATGAGCAGAACCAGAAGAACATTGTACAGCCTAAGAGCAACATGGGGGTGATGATCAACCTTAATGGACTTACTCATCCCATCAGTGCAACAATCAGGTACAATTTTGGGATATCTGTGATGGAGAATGCCATCTGTATCCTGAGAAAGAATTGTGGAGTTTGAACAAAGACCAAAGACTTTCTATGTACCTTTAATTTAAAAAAAAATTGTCTTATTATATAATTCTGCCATATCTCATACTATATGTTTGTTCCTTAAGGATATGATTTCTCTCTCATCACATTCAACTTAGATCAATGCATACTATGGGAATGATGTAAAGACTAACAAATTGCCTTCTGTGGGGGTGGGGGAAGGGAAGCAAAATTGGGGGGGAAATTATAAAACTCAAAATAAATAAAACCTTTCTAAAAATTAAAAAAAATAGTTTTCTTCCTCTTTAAAATGTTATAGTATAAACTCCACTCCTAATTCTGCTTACTTCATTCTTCACTTCAGTTCATGAGGGTCTTCAAGTTTCCTTGGGAAAATTTTCTATTTTATAACTTCTTATGGACCAATATTTCATTATGTTCACATATTACAATTTGTTTATTCATTCTCCAATAAGAAGATACTTCCCTTTTTCCCCATTTTTTAAACTATAATGAAAAGAGATGTTACCAAAATTTCTGCATTTTCCTCAATGATTTCTTTAAGTCATTGGTCAGTTGAGTCAAAGGATATGCACAGTTTGGAAACTTTCTGCATATATATTCCAATCAGCTCTCTAGAATGGCTGAACCAGTTCCTAGCAGGACCAATACAATGGGGTAAATTAATTTATCAATTTTCCCAAATCTCTTTCCACATCTGAATATGATAATTTTCTAACGGAATAGTTCCCATAACACAAGCAGGACACTAGGTAAATGAATGCTGATTAACTGATAATTACATTTTTTATATTTATTTTTAAGGCAATGGGGTTGAGAGACTTGCCCACACAACTGGGTAATCATTAAGTGTCTGAGGTCAAATATGAACTCAGGTCCTCCACTCTAATCACCCTGACTCCAGGGTCCATGCTCTATTCACTGCGCCACCTAGCTGTCCCCAGATTGTAATATTTTAAAGTAAATCTAAATTCAAGGTTCTCTCAATTTATGGTTACCATCTGAATTGACAAATCATTCAATTCTTCCAGCAATTTGCTTAACTCAATAGCATTATCAACTGGCGGAGATGAGGACCCTAGGGGTGGTGGCCAGTGGGCAAAGATACACCAACACCAATGTCAGTGATTAAAGGGGAAAGATTCCTTATTTATGAAGACTCCTTATGAAGACTCCAATTTCACTTAAATTGTGAAATCTGTTGGCATAATTGAGAAAAATTCCTTCTAATTGCTTTAATTTCAGAAGCAACAAATAATTGAAATGACCCCAGAGGAGAGAAGACAGTAATTAAAAATGGAGCAGTCATTACTGGCCATGGTAGCCTAAGTGGTAGAAGGTACCATTAGGTATGATAGTATGGACTAGTCCCACCACAGTGCTGCCAGTACCACACCCAGTGGTCCTTTGACAATTCTTGCGGGGCTTGGAGGATCAATGGGGTGACACTGTTGAGTGGGAGCATGTTTCCTAGCAACAAGGGGAAAGCGTAAGCCCTTAGCCAGTTCCCACCCAAAGAAGATTGCTGTCCCTCAGGGGTCTTTCATGATGCTCCCAGGAATGGGGAGAGACTGATACTAGATTAGTGAATATGAGCAAATTTTTCTTCATGTGTGCTGAGGATCAGTGATTACACAAGAAGTGTTACCCCCATTGTTGATTTTTAGTTTATAGTCATCTGTTTCATCCTGGGTGACCCACTGTGAATTGCAAAGTATGACATCATATATTGCAAACCTGATTATTTTAACTTGGGCCTTATTTCTTCCACTCTGAGCATTCTTTCCACAGCACCACACTGCCATACAAATGATCTCTCTCTCCTTAAAACTTTCCTAGAGCACTTTGTCTGACCTTTTTCTAAATCCCTATAGTCATCTACTTGTTATCACATTTATTTTATTTATTTACATATGTGTTTTATCTAACAAAAGGAAAGATACAGATACAAGAAACACAGATATGATGTAAATATATGTATGTATGATATATGTCATATGAGATATGGATCTTATATACTTCCATCCATATCTCCTTTATAAGATCATATATCAGGTCTAAATCTCATAATTATAACTTTGGCATTCCTTCTGTTAGATCATTAGCTCCTTGAGAGCAAGGACTGTTTTTCATCTGTTGATTTTCCAGTTGCTAACCCAATGTCTTGTTAAAAGAAGGTCCAAAATAATACTTCACTACTTTAAAGAGTATTTTCAACACCATGGGTATTCTCTCAATTAACATAAAGGGCAATCCTTCTAAAATTAGTAGGTGGCTTTCAAAATCTAATTAAAAATTTTATCACTCTAAGACTGACTTAATGTTAAATTTCTCCAAATTTAGCTATGTTAGTCCTTAAACAACAGGTAGATTACTGAGCTCAAATACTTTCTAGCCTTTCCATACTCAACTTCATAGGCTCTGCTGGCAAAGAAGAGTCAAAATGACTCAAGTCAAAATGATAAATGAAGGTTGCCATCTACTATATAGCCTTTGAACTGAATTAGCTTGCATTATGCCTTTGAGAAATCAAAGTCATTTTTCTGCCACAATGAGATCTAAGAGTAGGGCTTCAATGGAGTTCTTTAATAAATACTGAACCTGGATCCTAAATAGTACCAATATTTCATAATCACATTATTAAAAGGTATTTACAAAAAAAATTAACACTTATAAAATCTTTGAAAACTGTTACCAAAATTTCTGAATACTTACCTAGCTCCCAAGAGATCCTTCTTTACCAGGCCTATTCCAGCTATAACTTTCACTCGCACAATTTGTGAATTTTCCTAAGGTAAAATTAAAATAATTTAATTTTTGTACATCTTGTATATAGACTTTTAAAAAACTGAATAGTATATTTGTCAGATATATTTAATAAAATAATTGAATTAAATTAAAATCACTCAATTTTATAGAATTACAAGGACAAAAGGTTAGTGAATCAGTAATTTTCTAATAGCTATAAATTTTTCAAATTTTCACCTCAGCAAATCAAACTATTACTGCCTGTAAACTTTGCAAGTCCCCTATAGTAATCAATTAATTGAAATACATATATCTTATTCATAAAGAGAAGCTATATATTTATATAGTAGATGGAAAACCAGGCTCAAAATCAGGAAGATCTGGGTTCAAGTCCCACCTCAGCCATGGGCAAACAAAACATTTACTCTTCTTATCTTCTAGCAAACTCTTTGAAACTAAAAACTGAAGAGAAAGGGTTGAGCTAAACTGGTAGAGGGAGTTTCCTCTCTACACTATTCCTTATAGCAGTAAAATCATTGGTTCGGTTTACTCCCCCTTTCAAAAGCAAAGAAAAACAAAAACAGCCAAAAAGATCACTTAACAGAATCAGGAGCAAGGAAATGTTCAAGTTACCCACAACTACTGTCATCAGATTTGAATCTGAGAACAAATAGATCTCTATAATATAATTTGTCAATTATATTATTATTATTTACTAGAGACTAAATTTCATCTTATTTCTCCTAAAATTTCCCTTAACTAGCTCCAATATCATTAATTCTTCATTAGATCCTAAGTCCTTTCCTTATTTCTCTTTCTCTTCTCAGGCCAGATAGAATTCTGATTACCTAAAATAACAAAAGTTTATAATAGAAATCACAAAATTAAGGTTAAATAACAATTAATTTGGCTAATGATTTGTGGGGGACAAAAATAAGAGAAAAAAAGCACCAATTTGGAATCATGACAGTAAAAATCACTTTTAAGTGAGGAAATGTTTCAGTTTGGGGGTCTAGAAGATATTTAAGCTTCAAGTTATTTTAACTAACTGCAAATCTAATAAGACTATTATTGCCTTTGGTTTTTTAAAACCAAAGTTCTCTGTCTTTGGCAGATGGTTAAACCATTTTCCAGACCATTGTTGTTTTAGGGGGTTTTTTGTTTACCTGTTTGTGGGAACGGTGATGCCCAATACAAGTTAGCATTCATTACCTCTATTTTAGTTGCTTCCTCAGCTGCTTCTTCAACCCCAGCCCCTCTTCAACACCTATTTTCTTTCTACCTTCAAGTGGGCTATAGTGATTTAAATGAAAAAATGTCTAGTAACTGCCATAAGTCAGAACAAGGAAATAAAGTCACCTCTAAATCTTTTAGGAATGTTTCTTGGACCTTATCCCTTAGGACCTTAAAACTCCAATCTAAAATTCAAAACTATATCTAAGGACATTCATATACCTGTGTGGTCTATTTCATATAGACTCTAATCAGTCCTGTGCACAGAGAACTTAGATTTTCATTTTAAAATGAGCAGCTTTGATACCAGCTATAAACTAGCACAATTCTTCTTCTGTTCTACAACAGTCCACATTCTAAGACTGAAAAATTAGAGATTAAAGAAAGGGAGCTAATGTTAGTTAATAATAATGTTAGTTATATAAAATTTTAAAAAAAATCACCTTATGAAATTTAGTTCCCTAGGATGCCTTCTTTTTGTGTTAGAATTCAGTATTTTAGTGTGCATATGATTTCATCAGAATGGATATTTTCATAGTGGGATAGACCACCGAAATTTATACCTTTCCTGTGTGATTTCTGGCCTTTTTCTCCCACAAATCCTCCAAAAAATCTGTATTAGTATTCTGTATTACCTAAGGTTTCGGAACTACTTTTAAAAGAAATATGTTAGGGGCGGCTAGGTGGCATAGTGGATAAAGCACCGGCCTTGGAGTCAGGAGTACCTGGGTTCAAATCCAGTCTCAGACACTTAATAATTACCTAGCTGTGTGGCCTTGGGCAAGCCACTTAACCCCATCTGCCTTGCAAAAAAAAAAAAAAAAAAAAAGAAATATGTTAGAACCAAGAGAAGATGGCAGCTTATTGGCTTTCCAAGGAGCTCTATTCCAAAATATTTCAAACACCTTAAAATTATGACTCTAACTAAATTTCCAAGAGACAGAACCCACAGAAAGATCCAGTGAGGCAAATCTCTAGCCCAAGGTAACCTAGAAGATTGTGGAATGGCTGTTTCACAGGGTTGGAGGGAGTGGGAGGGAGAGCTCCAGCAAACTGGAAACAGCACATGGGGCACCTGGGTCCATAGAAGCACTGGCTCCTGGCAGCAGAAGTAGTTTCCCAACTTGCCAACCCAGGGAATACCAAGCACAACTTGGAAGATCAATGGGGAAACCACTGCCAGAGTGAATGGGGAGCCAGTCTGGCCTTCAGTACAGCCATGGCCATCAGCATAGCCACAGCCCTTGGCGCAATTCAGATCCCAGGAAACAGAAGCAGGCCCACAGAGCCCCCAGCAGGGAACCACCCAGCAGCTGCTCCCAGAGGGCTCAACCCACTGAAGGTAAGGAGGTGTGGGGGGAGATTGTCGAAGTCTCTCCTCTGTCCCTAGGACAGGACTCTGGGGCTTTGACTATATACAGACCCTGGTCATAGTCTGGGCCCCCATACTATCTTAGCTGAGCAGGAATCTTCCTCACAGCTCCAGGGCAGAGGGAAGTGCTTGTGGTCATCTACAGACCAGAGCACAGGCCAGGAGAGCAGTTCAGAGCCTCTCATATGGCCTTGAAGGAACTGAGGTCCTAGCGGGGGTATCCCAATAACACTCAAAAGCTTGGGAAGCACCCAAAACCAGGGCACAGGCTGGGGAAATGAGTAAACAGAAAAAGGAACCAGACCATAGACAATTGCTTTGGTCCCATGGAGGATCAAAAC
Source organism: Macrotis lagotis (assembly GCF_037893015.1). Lineage (NCBI taxonomy): Eukaryota > Metazoa > Chordata > Mammalia > Peramelemorphia > Peramelidae > Macrotis > Macrotis lagotis. The sequence continues at coordinate 167,590,653 of NC_133661.1, read as the reverse complement.
ACACACTTAGAAGATGACAAAGTTCAAGCTTCTGCATCCAAAGCCTCCAAGAAAAATAGGAGTTGGTCTCAAACTATGGCAAAGCTCAAAAATGATTTTGAAAATCAAGTAAGGGAGGGAGAAGAAAAATTAGGAAGAGAAATGAGAGAGATGCAGGAAAAACATGAAAACCAAGTCAGCAACTTAGCCAAGGAGATCCAAAAAATGCTGAAGAATACAACATGTGAAAAACCAGTTTAGGCCAAATGGAAAAAAACAATCCAAAAAGTTAATGAAAAGAAGAATAATACCTTAAAAAGCAGAATTGGCCAGATGGAAAAGGAGATTAAGCAAGTTCTATGAATAAAACAACTCCTTCAAATGTAGAATGGAGCTAAGGGAAGCTGATGTCTTTATGACAAATCAAGAAACAATAAAACAATACCAAAAGAATGAAAAACTAGAAGAAAACGTGAAATATTTCACTGAAAAAACAACTGACCTGGAAAACAGATCCAGTAGAGACAATTTAAAAATTATTGGGCTACCTAAGAGTCATGATCAGGAAAAGAGCCTTGACTTCATTTTTAAAGAATTTCTACAAGAAAATTTCCCTGATATCCTAGAAGCAGAGGGTAAAATAGAAATTAAGAGAATCTACTGATCTCCTCCTGAAAGAGATCCAAAAAACAACAACACCCAGGGATATTATAGCCAAGTTCCAGAACTCCCAAGTCAAAGTGAAAAATATTACAAGCACACAAAAAAGAAATGGCTCAAATATTGTGGAGCTACAGTCAGGGTCACACAGGACTTAGCAGCATCCACATTAAGGGCTCATAGGGTTTGGAATATGATATACTGGAAGTCAGAGGAGCTTGGAATGCAACTAAGAATTAACTACCCAGCAAAACTGAATATCCTTTTCTAGGAGAAAAAAAATGGACTTTCAAATGAACAGGGGAATTTCAAATGTTCCTGTTGAAATGACCAGAGCTGAATAGAATGTCTGATCTTCAAGTACAAGTGAAGCATAGAGTGGATGGAAGGATAAATTATGAGGGATTTAATGATGGTGAACTGTGTGTATTTCTGCATGGGAAGATGATACTGATAATACCCATATGAACCTTCTCAATTATTAGAGCAATTAGAAGGAGCTTATATAGACAAGGAACAAGAGGAAGCTGAACTGAAAAGCATAATATATTGTAAAAATGGAGTCAATGGGGGAAAAGGGAATGTACTGGGAGAAAGGGAAAAGAGAGGTAGAATGAGCTAAGATATTTATTTCATGTAAAAGAGTCAAGAAAAAGCTTTTACAGTGGAGTGGAAGGGGGAAGATGAGGTGGAGTGCATGAGCCTTCATTCTCATTGGAAATGACTCAGAGAGGAAATAACATACACACTTAATAGGGTATAGAAATCTAGAAGAAAAAGGAGAGAAAGGGGATAGGAAAAAGGGGGAGGGGAGGAGATATAGGTGATAGAGGAGAGGATAGATCATGGGAAAGGGTAGTCAGACGCAGCACATTTTTTTTTTAACTTTTTAGAAGGTGGTGGGATTAGGTGTCAGAGACCTGTCCAGCTGGGTGGTTGCTGGGTCTTTGGGGTGGGATGTAGGTTCAGGGCCTCCTGGCCCCAGGATGGGTGCTCTGTATGCTGTGCCATTAGGTTGCCCCACAGTTCACTTCTGAAGAGGGACAGAATGAAAGGAGAGAGAACATATAATAAATGGTATTGAGAAGGAATGAACAGAGGGAATTACAATCAGCATCAGCAACTGTGAAAAAATATGAAAGTAACTTCTCTGATGGGATAAAGAATGCAATTCACCCCAGAGACAGAGCTGATGGTATATGAACATAGACTGAAGCACATTTTTTTCTTTTTCTTTCATTTTATTTCTCATGAGATTTTTTTATTTTTGTCAGAGCAGGGAGGATTTTATTTACTCTTACAATAAGACTATTTTATGGAGAATACCATCTGCATACTGATAAAGAACCATGGAATTTGAACAAAGTTTAAAGACTATTTTCTTTAATTTAGAAGAAAACCTGATATCTTATTGTCTGATCTTGTTATCTCTTATACTTTCTGTTTCTTCCTTAAGGATATGATTTCTCTTTCATCACACTCAATTTGGATCAATGTACAACATGGAAACAAAAAACAATAAGACTATTTTAGTTATGCATAAATAAATAAAAATGTAAATTTTAAAAAATAAAAAATAATAGAAAAAAATAAAATAAATGTTAATTTTTTTTGAAAAAAGGACTATGTTGACAACTATATTTAATATAATTGATTTCTTTTGCAGTTTTAGTCACCTAGAAACATTCTGAGAAAAGGTCAGATAGTCAAAAAGCATATAGTAAGTGCCTGTGTTGAACAATGTTAAATACTGGAGATAGACAGAAATGAAAAGACATGGCTGCCTTCAATAAACTCACAATTTAATGGAGAAAACAACAAGCGTAAAAATATAAAAAATAAGTATATGCAAGATAAAGTGGAAATAAGAGTCACAAGGAAGACACAAGAATTTAGAAGGTTTGGAAAAGGCTTCTTATAAAACATGGGATTTTATTGGATCTTCAAAGAAACCAGAAAGGTTAGTAGGATGTGGTTAAGGGAGAGAATTACAGACCTAGGGGACATCCTGAAAAAATGCCTGAGCCAAGAGATAGAATGCCTAGGTCCTGGAATAGCAAGGAGACCAGTGTCACTGGATCAATGAGTACCTTAGAGATGTAACATATCCAAGGACCCTAGAGTCACAGAAGGGCTAAGAACCCCCCATGGGGATTTTGTATTTGATCCAGGAGGTGATAGGGAGTCACTAGTATGTACTGACCATGGAAGTGTGATAGCTGGATTTATGCTTTATGAAAATTACTTTGATGACTGACTAGAGCATGGGCTGTAGTGGGGAGAGATGGTAGGCAGACTAAGAAGCTCAGGTATGTGGTAATGAGGGCTTGTACCAAGTTTGACAGCACTATTAAAGAGGAAAAAGGCGAATATTTGAGAGAAGTTGCAAAAGTGAAATCAAAAGACCTGGGCAACAAATTGGATATGCATAGTAAGAAGAGATAATGAGGAGTCAAGTCAATGATACCTATCTAGGTTTTGAGCTTGGGAGCCTAGAAGGATGGTGGTATCCTCAACTGTAATAAGCATGAAAAAAGGGAATTGAAAGGGTTTGGGGGTAAGATAACAAGTTCAGTTTTGGACACATTAAGTTTAAGATGTCTAGGGGACATGTTTGAAATGTCTGAAAGGCAGATGGAGGATATGAGACTGAAATTAGGACTGTGTAAGAAGATTGAGGAAAATTAACATGGAGGTGACAATTAAATTCAAGGTTTACCAGACTGACACATAAAACAAGAGTTAAGAACTCCTGCTAAAGACATTTTAATATTTCCTGGCTAATACCACAGCATAGAGATTATCTATCATCCTTTACTCTTACTCATTATGTATTTTCCTTTATGATTGTTTTTATACAGTTGGTAATATGCTGTAATCTGCTTATATGTAACACAGGTTTCTCTTTTGCCTTTAAGTCATCCACAGTTTTGATTCATTGGAGACTGTGTTATCCCATAATTCTCAGTCATAAAACATCACTGGTGGTATTTTAAAAAATGAATTTATTTGCAAAAGAACAATTTAGAATTGTTTAAAAAAAGCCTATTCAAGTTCTCAATTGCAATATTTATCTCCTTCTATTCAATTCTGGGTCTAGTCCATTGATTAACTACAGTGCCTTTTCAAAAGTACTGAAGTTTTATCCATCAAGTGTGAAACATGAATTAGGTAATATACATATCTTAAATACCTGGCCTTTTCTGTACCAAATGTACAGGACCTGTAACAGGTTGATCTTTGAGTGACTGTTTATCTCATGGCAGGGGTCTTATAATGTTACAGGGCTGAACATTATCACAAAATGTCATCTTCAAATAGAACTTTGTGAACTTCACCACTTTTCTCTTTATACACCAAATCACAGGACATTTGCCAAGACACCAGTAAATACTCTTGACATATGTCTACATATATACTGATACTAAGATCACTGAAAAAAAATTATCTTTGTGGTTATATTATGAAACTAAGAACTAAAGTAAAGTTCATGTTCCACTTTTCACACAAATTACTGTGTGTCCTTGGACAAATTACGTAAATTCTTAGTAGCCTGGGCAACCCTCTAAGTCTATCTGTGGCAGCAAAGGTGCCTGCCATGGTAGAAGTTTTCTTATCTGGCAATTCCTCATACAAATGAAATCATAGGTCCAGTCCCTAGGCCTTCTGTAGCATACTGGGTCCTGAGGTGGCAGAACTTTACTGTGATGGTCATCAAGAATACTCATAATATCTGACATTTAACATTTTAAGGTTTTTAAAGTGCTTTAGAAATATTTTCATTTTGTCCTCACAACTCCACGAAATAAGTACAATTGGAAGTAACATTGTCATTTTATAGAGGAGGAAGCTGAACCTCAAAAAGTATAAGTGACATGCCCACAGTCAATGCCTATAGGATGAATATCACAGGACGGTTCAAACTAGATATCTTTTTTCTCTAAATTTAGCACTCTTTCCACTCTACAATGAAAATAAATTACAACAGAATAGGAAGATTTATTCCATTTCACATCTATTCATTATATTCCTTCAAGTTTGATCTTTGAGTTTTTGCAGGTTCATTTTATCCTCAATTTTTTTTCATTAATAGTCCATCTTCCTTCTTTTGCCCCCCCCCCCCACAATGTTATTGATTCCTTTTGTTTTTACATTGCACTCATTACCAAACACACCTTTCTTGTCTGCCTTCCCGTGTGGAGCTTCCAAAACAAATTTTTTAATTAAGCAAACCAATGGACACACTTTAGTACTGCACACTCCCTCTCTATTATCTCTCCAAAGAAATTAGAGTATTTTTAAATTCTCTAGGGCCATGGTCAAGCTTTATAATTACGTAACTATCAGTTTCATTCTTTCTTTCCATTTATACTGCTATAATCATTCTGTATATTGGTTCCCTAATGCTGCTAAACCAGTAGATATTATATATGTAATCCTTTCTAGTTCTTCATTTTTTGTTTGTTGACTTTAGTTTCCTTTAGTTTACAAAAATTTTGCTGACTTAAGTTTCTGATCTTTTGTCACTTCTGCCACACAAGCATATTTCACTAAATTAACATAGACCATATTGGCAATTTATTTAATCTATTTGCTTGGTTATAGATTGCTTATGACTTGTAAACAAACCAATATAATCTATTTTTTAGCACAACCTACTTTTTTTGTGATTTTTTTCTTTTTCTACAAGACAGTATATGACAGAAAAGAGTAGTCAAAACTGCTCTCATAAACTAATTCCTGAATTATGAACAGTTATGTCCATTTAAGGTATAAAGTCAAAATTCTGTGATAGAAGCTCCATGTTATTATTTTAAATTTCCTACTTCTAGGAAAATATATCCAAATTTCAGTCACTGCTTTATATTTTACATTTGAATACTTACTAGAAAGTTCTGAAAACTTTATTTTAGCTCAAATATGTTTATGAAAATTCTAAATAATCCAGAAGACTAACCTAAAACAATGATGATTATTTTGGGAAATTTGATAATTATTGAAGAAGACAAATAATGAAATTTGAAAACCACCATTTGGGAAGGTAAATGTCTAGTTTTAAAACCATTTATTAAATTGCTTTGCTATATTCTCTACAGTTTTACTCAGAATAAAGAATTTCCCACCCAAAAGAGATTCTGATTATCTTCCCTTGGGTTATTTTTTTCCCTTCTGCCATTCCATTACTTTATTAATCTCTATAGAATAGAGATATATATTAAATGATATTTTAAATTTAGGAAATAGTCTGCTCAAGAATTTTTTTTAAATTGTTTTACTCCTTCTTCCCTACAATTTATTTCTGTATTATTCCAGTCCCAAACAATCCTTGCTTCCCTGTACATAGAAACTTGCTAAAAGAAACTGGTGTTAATAAAGTTTATCCAACTTCCATATATTTCTTTAAGCATTATACTCATGGACACAAATGTACAGCTAAGAAATTAAATGTATCATTTTTTTGTACTAAAAAAGATTATTTTACCCTCTAAATACTGGTACTCTTAGTATGAAGTAATTTTCTTTTATCTTTCAAAATCATCTGGAAAGGAAATTCTGGGACCCCACAAAACTAAACACTTAAAAAATTTAGCCAGTAGCCTACTCTGATTGATTTATAAAACTTTTCTAACTGAATATATTATTTAAAAACCTGTATAATTAGAAATCAGATCTATTCCTAATATTTTTGTCAGTATAACTGAAAATGTTTCTACTTTTAAAAATAAAATGTCAAATATTTTCAAATTGATTTTTAATTATATCTAATAACTGATTTTTATCTACTCTGGTTACTTCATTTTTCTACAGTGAAAACACAGCCTCCTCTATATAGGCCTACAGAAACCCTAGACAAATTTCTAAGGTAGAAACCCTGGACAAATTTCTAGGATCAAGGGTGAGTCAGCAGCAGTCCCTTCTATCTCCTCACTCCCTGGAATTCAACTAGACAGTTGTAGCAACTGAAATATAACCTCATCATCAGCATTTTGAACTGGAAAAAAATTTTTTAAATCACATTGATTAAAAAGAGCTGAGTGTTTTGGTTCATTTGAAAAAGAAAAGAAAGAAAACTTCAAATCCATTTTAAGACAATCACAGAAGAGAAGGCTACAGTGTTGGTACTGAAGTAAAAAATCACCATGGCATCCTGTAGCTCCTTACATGTGTTCTGGTATTGCATCACTAGGTAATGAGAGAGAAGTCTGCAGGCCCTTTCTCAATTTCAACTCTTGCTCTTACTCTCAGTACCATGGAAGGAGGAGTAGATTCATAGGCAGATCTCTTTCCTTATGACACAGTAATTTAAAGGTATTAAGGACACAGAACATAAATAATAAATAATAATTAATAATAGATAATAAATAAAGGTATTAAGGACATCTTGGCAGGGCAAAGTCAGACCTCAAAGTTATCAATCAGGGTGATCTCTATTTGTGGTGACTATCTATTCCGTGACATTTTTTGGTTAAGTCTTGAAGTCTTAAATTCAAGAACTGAGGCCTTTGGATTTGGCTGCCCACTGCAGGTAGCAATGAGTTAACTCTCTGCCCTCATATTACAGAGGTATAACAGGAATAGGAAGCAAAGTAAATTAGCCTTGGTTAACCCACTGAGGCATACATACAATGGCATGCACCTGGAACATAAGGTCAGATATTCAAGATTTGGAGTTTTTTTAATTGCTTGAGGAAAGAAACATCTAACCTGAAAAAAAAAGTAGATATCTCTGAAATACCAAAAGTCAGCACTAAAGGAAAGGTGCACTAGAAAAGGGGAGTTAAGTTTTCCAAAGTTTTAGGGATTTCCCCTTTAGAGATCTAGAATATAGTAAGAGGGGGAGAAAGAGTAAGAAATTCAGAGCATCAGAATTTGGCTTTGAACAACAAATCTTGGCTCCCATAGTCCTAAGTCTGCATAGGTGCATTAAATGTCTATCTCTGAATTGCCTTAAGGCAAGGAGCCATCCTACAGAACTAGCAGTCTGTCATGATCTTCAGAGCCACCTAAACAAAATGAAGAAAGGTATAATAATATTGTTCTCTTGTTGAAGTATTAGCCAGAAAATGTAGCTATTATCTAATTACTCTAACAATCACATGTACACATCTATATTATTCTTTTAGTGCAGAAATTACCTTCTATCAGTATACATAACTATCACTTGAAATAAAAATTTATTGTTCAATGGTGTTCACTGTTTATGATGCCCTGTATCTTAGCACAGCCAAGTCTTTCTATCCTCCGCTATTCCTGAAGTTTGTCCAGGTTCCTGTCTGTTGCTTCCATAACAAAATCCATCTGTCTCATTCTCGGTCATCCCCTTCTTCTTTTGCCTTCAATCATTTCCAAAAAATAATTGTTCTATAGTCAAACTATATTTAAAGAGAATTAAAGGAATTGTTCTTTATTATCAGGACACTGCAAACTAATATTTCTAAAGACAGGGACTGGATCTGTGATTTTATTGGGAGTTCAAATCAGGCCTCAGACATTTGCCACTTACTAGCTGTGTGACCCTGGGTAAGTCACTCAACCCTTAGCCCCTTGCATCGGGGCCATCTCCAGTTGTCCTGACGACTTATATCTAGTCATTGGATCAGATTGGCACAGCACCCCCTCACTCAAATCCAATTCAGGTGCTTGTCATGGCATCACCTCCCTGTGGTCATGATCTTCTTTGAAAATGAAGGACAAACATTATTATTATTATCAAGGCCAGAGAGCACTTTCTCTCCAATGTATAGTCTTGAGTTGTTTAGGGATATCTTGAGAGTTTAAATGATTTGCCCAAGGTCAGCCATTTAGTGTCAGAAATGACATTTGAACTTAGTCCCAAGTCTTACTCTGTGGCCAGTGTGCTAATATTGTTTTATAAAAGATTTACATAAGAAAGACAGTGACATCGCAAGAAACTAAGTTGAGCTGAGAAGAAACGTCTCTCTCAACAAAATATGCATGTATTTCTGAAACCTATCAAATCTTCTCAATATAAGTGGATAGTTAACAGTCAGATAGTTCTTAACCTGGGGCTATCTATCTATGGTTTACCAAAAACATCCTCCTTCCTATGAAAAGCTCTCCCCAGGAGAGCTCCGTGGCCTTAAGGTACTAGCAGCACTCGGGTCATCCAAAATTGAGAAAAACATTCATTTTTCAAGTAGCTACGGCTGTAGAGGGCATAAAGCTCTGCTTCCGAACGAGAACATTCGGAATACGGGATTTCATTTCAGTTAAATGGAATTTAGTAAAATTTCTGTGAGGTTAATCTCAGTAAAATCTAAAAAGTTAAAAAAAAGGGGGGGCAAATCCGTTCCCACTGAAGTGTGCGCATCACCGCTGCCGCCTGGCCCCAAGGGGAGGAAAGGGAGGGCTGGGTAAGGCACAGGGAAGCTGGGGGCAGGACGCGCAAGGCCGGCTCGGGCTCCAGCGCGGCTTCCTCCGGGCGCCCCGGGGGCGGAGCATCCTCGCGCTGCCGCCCCGCCCCCTCCGCACGCGGCACGACTTCCCGCCCCGCCCCCTCCGCACGCGGCACGACTTCCCGCCCCGCCCCGCCCCCTCCGCACGCGGCACGACTTCCCGCCCCGCCCCCTCCTGCCCCGCTGCGCGCCTCCGTGCGGGGAGGGGCGCAGACCGGCCTCCCCGCCCCTCCCCCAGCCGCCGGGCCGGCGAGCCCCGGGGGAGTCTCCACCGCCCGGAGGGGCAGGCCGCGCGGGCCGGCGCATCTCCTCACCTCGTTCTCCAGAAGCCCCAGCACCTGCACCGGAGCGGCTGCCATGGCCCCCCGGGCCCAGGGGCTTTGCACTCGCTCGACCCCCTCCGGCCGGGAGTCCTAGCGGGAAAGGGAGAGGAGGGGAGAAGGGGAGGAGCGAGAGAAAGAGGCGGGCGGAGGCGGAGGAGCCGCGGCAGCGCCACCTGCCGCGGGGAGAAGCGCCTCGGCTCCCCGGCTCCCCGTGCACGCGCGGGGCTGCGCGGGGGCGCGCGCCAGGAGCTCCGAGAGCCGCCCGGAAGCAGGTCCGGGAAGGTTTCCGGGGAGCGGAAGGAGGTCGGCGGCGCTTCCTTCCCCCGGAGAGGCGGGGAACCAAGGCGCGGAAACGTCTGCGGATTCGCCCAGACGAGAGGGAGGCGGGATGAGACCTTGTCGAACGTCCGCCCACGGGCCCGGGAAGAATAAAGCAGGGCCGAGCGCGGCTGCGTAGCCCAGTGCGGCGGAAGTCGGGCCGCGGCGCCTCCTGGCCTGGCCTTTGCAGCTCCGGAGCCTGGTGTCCCTGGCGTTATCGCGGCTTAATGGAAGCAGCTCTCCTTCTCTGGTCCGCGCCCGGAGCTTCAGCCTGCAATCCCACTGGTTAACGCCTGTTGTTGTTTTTATCACTCTCGTTATAATCTTTTCAGAGGTGGGATTTAAAGGCGGATCTCCTAAATCCCACGGGCCACGTGACCTGAGCCTCACCCATAACCGTGTTGCCCCCGGGATGCCACTCAGGCGCTTCCCACGGTTTGTGAAAGAAGCGCCAGGAAAAGGCGCCCAGTCTTAGCCCCGCTTTCGTTGGAGTTAACTTCACGTTTTCCCTCCTGGGTCTTTCCAAAACAAAAGGTTGAATTGTAGGAGATCTGGATCTAGCTGCCCCTCCCCCTCTTAGATGTTAGATATTCCCGGAGTGCTCTACCTGCTTTTACCTGCCAGGTATCATCTGTGTGACCTCGGGTAACCCCATCGGTCTCCTTCCTGTATCTCTTACGGGTCAACAGTAAATAAATTCCTTAGTAAACTTCATAACGTGTCTGGAGAAATTAATAAATGAGATTTAAAAGGATAGCTCAGTTATTCTACTATACCCATAAAAAAAACAGAAGAAAAACATCCACAGGGCCCCATCGCCCCCTCCCCCTTTCCTGATTTTCACCCCTCCTCCATTCCTGGAACCATAAACCTTGAACAATTGATCCTGGAGGGTGATAGTTGGCTCTACTAAGACTCCTTTGTTTCCTCCATTGGGTCAAGTCTCCAAGCATTTTTTTTAATTAATAATTTTTTGTTTTTCTTCAAACATTATTCTCCAAACTATGTAAATTGTGCTAAGTGCTAGAAATACAAGCAAAAAAAAAATAGTTCCTACCCTCAAGGAGCTTACATTCTAAAGGGGGAAGAGAGACATAAAAGGGGGCTGAAAGGTTTTGGGGTAGTGACTCAGGAAAGGAGCAGGGTGCCAAAAGCTATAGGGTCAGAAGAATTCCTCCAGGAGAGGAATAACTGGCTTGGTACTGGTGTCCAGAGGGAATAGGGCAAAGTTCAGGGTGAGAAGGCCATACATGCCAAGGGACATTCTTTGATGTTTTTTTTTGTTCATTAGAAAAATTATAGTTAATCTTTTTTGGAAGTTAACATAAAGGGGCAGCTAGTTTGCCCAGTGGATAGACTGGCCCTGGAGTCAGGAGGACCTCAGTTCAAATCCAACCTCAGACACTTAATAATTACCTAGCTGTGTGGCCACTTAACCACAAAAAAAAAAACCTAAAAAAAAAAGTTAACATAAAACAAAATCACCTATCCATCTCACCCAACCAGTGGGGCCACTTTAGAATTTGTCAAATTAAGGTAATTACCTTGAACTCAGCAATATCCCTGCCTAGGTCAGGCAGGCCAAAATGACCAGAAGGTAGACTAAGTAAAGTGAGCAGGGTCTTGGAATGGGTGCCCTTGACCAGAGTACCCATACACATCATGACAATATTGTAGTCTGTGCTCTAGAGCAGAAGATTTTTAACTTTGACTTGGCTTAAATACTGTTGGGGGGGGTGTCCAAAAACCCTTATAGAATTCAAGAAATTGTAAACTTGGATGGAAAAACAATCACATCTTTATTTTTATTAAACTGATTTCCTTTTTATCCCATGTATTTTTTTCTATGCTTTAAAAATTCTGAGAAGGGGTCATAAGCTTAATCAGACTACTAAAGTGTTACATAACCAAAAAAAGGTTGAAAACCTGTTAGCTACTCAGCCTACTTCGCTCATTAGAAAGCTAGGTCCAGAAAGCAAGGCTGCTGTACTTCCCTTTATGGCCCTAGAGGACCCTGAGAGGCTAGGTGGTGGTTTTCTAATGCTATCCATTGAAGCTGGAGCTTTTCTTCTTTCCCATCTGTATCCCAACAAATGATTTTTTTTTGTGTAATGGGATTGGTTTGTTCCATTCATGGAGATAAGCTCTGACTGATGCTGGGCCCAGAAAGACCTGCCCTGTCCTCAAGGAGTTTCCAGTGGGGGAAGGAGGGAAAGCCAGATGCTAGAGCAGGCCAGGCAGGGACAAAGGCAAGGAAACAGTAGTTGGCCCATCTGGTGTGAAGAACAGTTCAGAGGCCAACATAGCTAGGGACAGCCACAGATAGGGAAGGCTGGGAGGGAGGTGGGAGGAAAACTAAGAGGCTGGACAGTATCACAAAAGCCAGGCTGGGGAATATGTGTCTGGTGGGGAGGGTAGTCAGCAATTAAAATGGACCTAATTGCTAATTGCTCTGTGAATGGGCCTTGCCTCCATCAAACTGTAACCTGGAAAAGACCTAAATTTTAAAAGGTAAAGGTCTCCCACAGTATCCGAGGGCCATCCCCAAGTTGTCTGTATCCATATTTGGCCACAGGAGCAACTGGCAATGGAGGAGAAAGTGAGGCTGGTGGTTTAAATCCAATTCACTTACATATATCATGGCATCATCACCCTGATGTCATGGTCTTCTTCAAGAATGAAGGACAAAAGCATTATCAATAAACTAAGCTTCTATATACTTAAATATTTGACTCCAACAAGCTTTCTGGTTTTATATAAGCCCCACATCATTCAACCTAAGTGAACAGACATAATGAACCTATTTGCAATGCTTTGGTTGAATAAAGATGTCCACTTTCTAGCTCTGTGATCCTGGGCATGACATTTAACCCTATTCTCATCAGCTTCCTTATCTATAAAATAAGCTGGAGAAGCAAATGGCAAATCATTTCAGTAGCTTTGTCAAGAAAATTCCATATGCGTGTCATAGTCAGACATGACTGAAAAACAGGTGGACAAGAAATAATCCAGAGTATTACATGAACTAAGGTGGTGTCTATGTGAGTGGAGAGAAAGGGGATGGATCAGAGGCATGTTGTAGAGATAAAAATGCCAATTATCAATTGATTATGATACTCAAAAGTTATGAGCTCTGGAATGATGAGTGGTACCCTCAACAAAAACTGGAAAATCTGGAAAAGAGTTATAATAAAGCAGAGAAAGTATGAATTCTAGTTTGCACATAGGCAATCTGAGGCTTACATATCCTAGTGGAGTTGACTAACAGGCAGTTTGCTTTGGGAGACTGCAGTTTAGCAGAATGATGATTGGTTTGGGAGTCAGTTTTACAGACAATAATTGTCATAGAAATAAGAGAAGAACTGGGACAATACCTTATAGAAATAAGAGAAGGATCAGGACATACTTATATTTAGGGGTCAATACATAGCTGAATATTCCACAAAGTACCCTGAGAAGAAGCAAGAGAGTGAAGTGCTGGTCACCCCAAGGGTGGAACAAGTATTTAGGGAGAGAGCCATTGGTTGAGTGGTGTCAAAAGATGCAGAGGGGCCAAAAAGATTTAGCCATTAGAGACAGATCACTGATAATTTTTTTTTGCAAGGCAATGGAGTTAAGTGACTTGCCTGAGGTCACACAACTAGGTAATTATATATCTGAGGCCAAATTTGAACTAAGGTCCTCCTGACTCCAGGGCTGTACTCTATCCACTGCATCACCTAGCTGCCCTTACATCACTGATAATCTTGAAGAGATCACTTTCAGTTGAGTTGTGGTGTCAGAAAACTGATCTCAAGGGATTGAGAAGTGAATTGGGAGATCAAGAAGTAAAAACAGCAAGTGTGGATTTGTTTTTTTATGAGTTTGTTTATGAAAGGGAGAAGGAATTATGGGAGATGGCAGGTCCAAGGGAAGGTGTTTAAAGAGTGAAGAAACCCCAGGGAATAAAAGTAAGAATACAAGGAGTTATACAGATGGCATCTCACTTTATTTATCCTCACAACAACTTTGAGAGATAGGTGCTATTATTATTTCCATTTTCTGGTTGAGGAAACTGAGACAAGTAGTGATTAAATGATTTGCTCAACAATGTAGGGTACTGAATTTGAATTCAAATTTTCCCACCCACCAATTCTGTGCTTTCTCTACTGCACCATCTCAGTGATAATAACTGTAATAATAGCTAGCATTTACAGAACTCCTACTATGTGCTAAGCATTTTACAATTTTTTTAATCTTAGTTGCCTAATGATTGAATAGGGGAAAGTCAATAGATAAGAAGTGATTGAAGATGAGAGAAAGAGGGATGAGTAATCAATCAACATTTATTAACCACCTTTTATGTATGTATTTGCTATTCAAGAACAAAACCATATGAATTCATAAAGAGTTTACAGTCTAGTGGGGGAAACCACAGATATGGATAAATATAAAGTAATTAAATACAAGATATTTTAGGAAGGAAATCACTAATAATAGAGGGGGAAAGTAGAACCATGGAAAGATTTCTTTGTAGAAGGTGGTGCTTAAGGTGAGTCCTGAAAGAAGAAAGGGAGACTGTGAAGCAGAAATGTGCTTTGCCCTTGGGAGATGGGGAGGGGGGAGATGGGAGATGGAGAGGGGGAGGGGTGAGTAATCACTGCAAAGCCACAGATTGTTAAATGGACTTTCTTGTGTGAGTATTACAGTGGAGGAGAGGGATTAATATATATAACGAACTGGGAAATAAATTTAAAAAAAGCCAAATAGTGGAGCTTATATTTTATCCTAGAGACAACTGGGAGGCAAAGGAGTTTATTGAGTAGAGAAGTGACACAAGTCATATCTATATATAAGGAAAATCCTTTTGACAGCAGTGTTAAGCATGGACTGGTATGGAGATTATCACAAGAATAAGTTCTTTTTAAGTTGTTTCAGTAGCTTTCAACTTTTTAAGAGTCCTTTTGGAGTTTTTGTTTTTATTCTTTTTTTTGTTAAAGATACTGGAGTGATTTGCCATTTCCATCTCCAGTTCAGTGAGACAAACAGAGAAGATGAGCCTTCCTGATTCCAAGCCCTATCCTTTATCCATGGTGCTGGCCAGCTGCCCATGGCAACAATTAAAGATTAGTTATTGAACTAAGATGGAACTTGTGTGAGTAAAGAGAAGGGAACTGATGAGAGTGACATCATGGAGGTAGACTTTTACAGTTGATTGCCTGTGGGTTGAGGGAAAGTGAGGCATTGATTAAAGAAGCAAGCTTCTTGGGGGGGGGGGGTTCAAAATCAATAGCTGACCTTGTTTGAGGGGACATATCAACATATACTATATCAACATAATCATTAAAATGTCAGAGGTTGGGGTAGAAGGGAAGACTAAGTACTGAACACACCAAGAAAGGAGGAAGAACCATCTGGAGGGCTGTAGAAAGCACCAGAATGTCTGAAGAGTGTGATAAGGACACAGTGAAACAGACAGTTGGAATGAACTTCCAAAGAAAGACTGGAAAGAAGTTTTGGAAGAGGCAGCTAAGCAGTACAGTGGTTAAAGCACTGATCCTGAATTCTAGACAACCAGAATTCAATGGGACCTCAGAAACCTCACACTAACTGTGTGACCTCAGGCAAGTTAGTCTAAGCTTGATTGTATAAAGAAGAGACTGGAACAGCTGACCTCTGGGAATCCTCTCATTTCTTGAGCTTTGATTCTATGACTCAATGGGACATAGAAGCTGCTTCCAAATATTTGAAGAGCTTTTCTGTGGAGATGGGAGGACTAAAATTAGTGGAATTTTAGGTGTTGTGAAAGCAGATTTGCCACCATCTAGTGGCAAAATTTGCTTATTGCACCAGTTGAGTTAATTGAAAATATTGAAGGAATAATTATAAAAAAGACAAATAATATTTAGTAACTATTCATATTCATATATTAAGATTTGAAAAACTCCTTTCAATAGTTTCATGAGGTGGATAATGTAAATTGTTCTCTTTGTGGTTAGAACATTGGCCTTGGAGCAGAAAAAATTTTGCCTTGACTACCTAAACTTTAGGATGCTGTACACGTCACATAATTTCTCTGAACCTCAATTTCTTTCTATGAAAGATATTAAGAATGCCTACCACTGACTTTATAGTGTTGCCATGAAGAACAAATGAGATAAACTGTATAAATAGCTTTGCAGCCAATATAAACTCTATAAATATTATCTATTGAGTTTTTCGGTTTCCATTCATGTCTTTTTTTAAAATCATCAAAAATTTCCAAAGAATCATCCTATATAACAAATAATATTTTAAAAAACAAAAGAGAGAAGTGAAAAAAATCAGCAAAATTGATTTAAAAAGTCTGAAAATATGTTCAATGTACCACATTCTTGAACTGCCCACCTTTGCAAAGCAGGGGAAAGTGAGTGTCATCTCATCTCTTCTTTTGGAGTTTTGCAAGTTTCACTTTGTAAAATATGTACTTTACTTTGACATTAATATTTTTTAAAAGTTTTGAGTCCCAACATCTCTTCCTCCCTTCTGTTCCTCCTCCTCCAAATAGGAAGGCAAGCAATATTATATCAATTATACATATGAATTTAAACAAACTTTTCATTAAACCATGTGCAGCATTTTGACTTTTTTGTGTTTGTTTTTTCCATTATTGTAGCCATTATGTATATTGTTCTCTTGGCCATTCATACTTCATTCTGCATCAGTTCTCCTAAATTTTCCCATGTTTCTCTCTATTCATCATATTTATCATTTCTTATTAGCATAGTATTATTTGTTCAGTTCTTCTGTTTAGTTGCTCTCCTTTGTTTCCATTTATTTACTCTCAGAAAAAGTGCTCCTATAAATATTTTGGTGTTTATGGGGACTTTCTTCTTATCAATGGCCTCCTTGGTATATAGGTTGAGAAGTAGATTTTCTAGATCAAAGGGTGTGGGCAGCATAACAATTGTCTGCATGGAGCTATTATTTTTTTTTTGGAATATTTTATCAAAGAACTTAAAGGTCACTTCAAGCTTTTATTTAGGTCAGTCACAAAGAATGAACTCGCTTTAATTCATTGTTCCTGGTATATAAGTATGAGGCAGCTGGTTTCTTAGCGAATAGAACAATGGGCCTGGAGTTAGGAAGACCTGGGTTCAAATTCAGATTGGACTCTTAGCTGTATGGCCCTGGGCAAGTCACTTAATCTCTAATTGGATTCAATGGGGAAGGAAAGATACTTCCAGTATCTTTGTCAAGAAAACACCATTTGGGGGTTCAAGACGCATCTGAAATCACTGAAGGACAACAAGCATGCGAGTGTAAGCCCTTTCCAACTGCAATAAGAGTAGAGCTTAATAACACAGGAGGAACACTGGATTTGGAATTAGGACTTGAGTTCAGATTTGCTACCTGTGTGATTCCCTGGACAAATCACTTTAATTAGTGTCCTCATCAGTAGAATGAAGTTTTAGAACAAGGCAATCTCCAAGGTCCCTCCTAGATATATAAGTATTACTGGAAATTCTCCATTTCACAGAGAAGCAGTAAATTTGGAAGAGGAAAACCTAGGTTAGAATTCTAGCTCTGCTACTTCCTACTTGTGTGACCTTGGATCCATCACTTAAGCTCTTTGGGCTTCAGTCTCCTGATAGTCATAAAGTGGAAGACTTGATAAAGTTTCTTATAACTTTCAGTCCAATTGATTGTTAGATAGAATAAACTATTCCAGTCATTCTTTTTGGGGGGACTGTTTTTGGCAGGGCCGAGGGTCCCAACTTGGGGTTTCATCCCTGTAAGGATCTGTCCATTGAAATCATCTTTCCCTTTCATTGGACTTGCCTGAGGGCACTGAAAGGTTAATTGCAAGTGACTGTGGCTGACTTAAGCTCAGGTGGATTTTAATGCTACATCTTTCTATTTCATTCATAAATATGTCCTAAATCTTATGAGTGAGTAGTCCTTTTAGGTAACAGAAGAATTTGGGAGAAAGATTAGGATTCTGTGGGAAAGGGTCAAATATAAGCTAAGAAAATTAATGATTTTGATGAGGTTAAGTTACACAATGAACTCTAAATAAAACTTGGTTAAGACACTTAGGAGAATACAGGATTATATGCATGCTGCATTGGTAGTTAGCACATTGCTTAAAAGTAAGACTTATAAGGGCAGCTCAACCTTGAATTTCTCACCTGATAAAGAGATAACATCTAGTCTCTATCCCTTAAGAACCTTTCCAAGCAGGTGCTGCTCTGAACAAGCTATGTATCTTTTACACCTATATGGCAATCCTCTTCCAGAAATAGATACCACTTAGTCTAGGTTACCTGTATTTGGGTTGAACTTGAGGCTTTTCCTCATAATCTCAAATGCTTAAATGGAACTACCATCTCATCAGTTTGGGATTTCTCTCCAGCCATGAAGATGGCAACACATCCATGCCTGTTCATCTTGTCACTGACTTTTGTTTGGGTTCTCCACAGACAAAAGTTCACAATGTCAAAAGAATTTCCATACTCTATCATCACAAAGGTCCCAGTGAAAGTGAAACACTCGTTTTCCATCCACCATTCCTTATTCCATCCATCATCCCAATTTAACTTCTTTCTGCCCAACAGCTCCTTGATTATGCCCTTTACTCCAATTCATCTAGAGTTTCTTGTTAAGTTTTGCAGCCTACTGACAACCACTATCTGTGATACTCATCTTAAGTCCTTTGAAAATAATGGTATTTCAGGTCTTGTTATTATATAGCAACATCAGTAAAACCTGAATTTAAATCTTGCCCCAGATACTTCTGTAATTGTGTAATACTGGTCAAGTCATTTATCTTCTTTCAGTCTCAATTAACTCATCTGTAAAATAAGGAAAATAATAGCACCCATCTCATACGGTTGCTAGGAAGATTAAATGAGATAACTGTAAAGTGGTTTGGAAACCATAAGATGCAATACAAATGTCTCTTATTCTCTTATTACTACGATATTTGTAAACATGAGCATTTGGAGCAGAACCATAAAAACATTGTACACCCTAACAGCAACATGGGGGTGATGATTAACCTTGATGGACTTGCTCATTCCTTCAGTGTAACAATCAGGGACAATTTGGGTTTATCTGCAATAGAGAATACCCTCTGTATCCAGAGAAAGAATTGTGGAGTTTGAACAAAGACCAATGTCTATTTAGGAAAAAACACGTTATCTTATGTAATTTTGCTATCTCTTATACTTTATTTTTCATCCTTAAGGATATGATTTCTCTCTCATCACATTCAACTGAGATCAATGTAAACCATGGAAACAATGTCAAGACTAACAGACTGCCTTCTGTGGGGGTGGGGGAGGAAAGCAAGAATGGGGGGTGGTAAAATTGTAAAACTCAAAATAAATAAAATCTTTCTAAGAAAAACCATGAGCATCTGGGGGAAACCTCACCATCTATAGGAACTTATTCATCACCTTGGATGATGCACTGGATCTCCTCCTTTATATTGATGATTACCTTTTTCTAGTATATAACTCATGTAGCTAGAATTATGTAGTAATTTTTGTGGTTAATTTTAATTAGTTTTTCACTGAGAGTAGTTTTAGGGGGAAGTGTCTTCAAAATCTAATTTTTTACAATATGCAATTTTTAGGATTGAGTTCAAAGACAGGACTTTAATGTTAGATCCTGAAACTTTTTCTAACATAGAATTCAAATTTGGAGGCCACCATCACTTCTTTCTATGGAGAATTTAAATATAATTTAGATTCTGATTGATTGAGACTTGAGAATAAGAGTAAATGGATTAAGTTTTCTCCATAAGACTATATTAATTCAGCATGTTTTTGGAGATTTTTTTCTCTTTTTGGAGACTTGATCTTTAATCTTATTTACTTTAGAGTTTTTTGGATATCATCTAAGTCTCATTTATAACATATTCTTTTAAGTAGTTAATTTAGAGTTTATTCATATTTTGTATTTTATCTATTTATAATAGACCCTTTTGGTACAGGTCCATTTTTGGAACTTTGCCTACAAAGCAGGTTTCTATAAAGCAAATAATTTTCTCATTGGCTTCCATTATAATTTTAGAGACATATTTCCACATCGCCTGCTGTTCTTCCTTCTGTTGATTTCAGTTTAAGGCATGGAGATGGGGAAAGCAGAAATGCTTCTAAGCATTGCCAACTTTTCTTGAATTGGGGTTCAAGTCAGACATCTGATGCAATAAGAACCTGTTCTTTGATGATGGTGAGTAAAAAGCAAACAGAACAGAAGTTTGCAGCAATGGATGCCTATCTCCTGCTGACAGTTTCTCCTGTCTCCTGCCACTCTAATCTGGCTCAGATGATAATTCTTAGAAGCTGCTCTTATGCTGGCAGATTCTGATTAATAGGAGGTTTTGTGAAATAATTTTTATTCTATGCTTTTTTTAAGATATACATTTCAAATAAATGAATCACTATAAATTGAGGCAAACATATATTATAAATTTTATGTGTCTTAATAAGCACAACATAGTCAAGTCATAATTCCATGCTGGTCAAGAATGAAAATAAAAATTAGTGTCAGTACTATTCTAGTCAATAAATAGTCATTGCATATTTACTATAGTTTTAGAATTTTGTAGATGCAAAACAAAAAGCACAATATACTTCTTGTTTTCAAGGGAAAACATTAATCCTGTCTTTGGGGAACCATCTACTGCACATGAAATAATCCATTCAAGAACAATATAAGATGATTTATGGTCAAAATGTTTATATTATTCTGACAAAGCATATGTCTGACTGACCACATCAACTTATTATGCCACAAACTCCAGTGGCTCCCTATTACTTATAGGATTATATACAAAATTCTTAGCAATTAAAGCCCTTTATGAACCTAGCCCCTACCTTTCTTGCCTTACCCTTCCCTCCTGCAAGCACACTGCCATTTAGTTATACAGGCCGGCTTGTGAAAGGCATCATTCATTCATTTGACTGATTTGCTTGTTTGTTTATTTATTTATATATTTTTTTACTTTGACTATTACCCAGCCCTGGAATGCTTTTCTTTCCTCATCTCTGACTTCTAGTTTTCCTGTATTCCTTCAAAACTTAGTTCATACTCCACTTTCTGAAGGAAGCCTTTTCTGGTTCCATACTACCACTTACCACGTCCCTTTCCTCTGAGATTACCTTCCTTCCATTTACACTGCATATATCTTGCATGACATTTGCTTGTTTTCTTCTTCACTGCCATTTTCTTCTTCTTCACTGTGAGCTCCTTGAGAACATGGATCTTGTACTTACCTTTCTTTGTATCTACAATAAGTACATAATAAAATGCTTGTTGACTAACAATAAATGTTTTTAATTTATCAGATTATATAGAAGGCAGAGTCCTCCTGGTTAGACCTCAATCCTCTAATAGTATCCTTAAAATATTTTTAAAACAGGAAAACCTGTATTGTAGTATATTGGATAATCTTCAATTGGTTATTTATTGTAAAATATTGATTAAAATTGTAGATCATGAAATCATGTTCAATCTGTATTGCTGGAGAATGTTCTCATCAGTGAAATCATAAAGAATTAGAGTAAATAAGATCTTGAGGTGTTGAAAGTACTAGAGTAAATAAGATATCGTGAGATGCTGAAAGAATCAGAAATTCCATTTCTGGAATGATATGCATGAAATATGATGAGAATAAAAGGAAGGCTTCTAGCAATTTTGATAGTATGAGGAAATATGACTAAGAATTCTTGTAACAGAATGAGAAGACAGCAGCAGTTGGATTTGTACTGGTGGAAGGAGTACTCACAGCAATGAAATTCTAAGTGTCAGAAGAAGGGATATCATTGTGGCTGGAGTAATCTGAGAAGCATCACAAATGAAGCATTGCACCTGAGATTTGAAAGGGGGAGATTTCTATTGCTAGCATAGAGAGGAAAGATATTACAAATGATAGTGATAATAGGGAGATAACATCAGTTGTTAACCCAGCTTATTGCTTGTTTTTCATTCTTATTTCCAGACTCCTCCTCTCATTCAATAATTCTTCTCATGAGGTTCAATACATATATCTGCATCATCACATCCAGATGCTCATTGCTGTCATCCATCAGCCCCTAAGTAATTTTTCTCTTCTTATGGAATTTAGCACCTGTCTCATGGTCTTCCTTGGTCTTTATTTGTTTCAGTTACCTCACCTTTAAATGTAAAAGTATTTCCCAGGGTTGTTTGTAAAGTGCTTACTTAAGCACAGTATCTGGAACATATAAATTCTATATACTATATATAAATTCTATTATTTTTAAAATTATCATTATTATATAAATAACATACCATTTTCAGCTTGCATCACCCTCCTCCACTTCTATACTATGCAACCTCACCCCATCTCCACTACACAAAGGATAGTCATATCTTTGACTTCACTATCACACAATTGTTCACTTGCCATCATTTAAAACTTTGAAATCCCCTTCTTGAACAAAACTTTTATCCTATTCTTCTGCCTCACTCTTCCTAAATCCAAACTTTATCCTTATCATGATCTCCAGTCACTTCATTCCATTCTGCTTTCCAAACTTTTTTCTCCCTTACTCTTGACTCATTTTTTACCTTCCCAGTCTTGGGTAATGAATTATTTCAACAGATTAGGAAAGAACAAACATAAAAGAATCCACACAGACTTAAGACTCTGGCTTACTTTGACAGGACATATGCTTTAGATGCTATGTTCTCATTGGTTTCAAAGACCCCAGAAACAAGTTCAAAACAGAGTTGAATTAATTTCCAGTTTAAAATGAAGAAATGGCAGTTTCATTTTTGGCTTTGTAGTTTTTGCACCTATCACAGTGAGCAAAGTGACATATGTAGTTTTTCTAAACTTAATCTCTGACAAACCCTTTCCAGAGTAATTTTTTTTTAAATTTTTCTTTATCACCTGTCCTATTCTTTATTTCTAACCAGTTCCAAAATGTTCTAATACTGCTTTGTAGCATTGAGCACTACTTTAAAAAATATTTCCCTTGTGATTCCATGTAGTTTGCTCCTCCCAAATGTTTTTTTTTTTTAGTTTTTGCAAGGCAATGGAGTTAAGTGACTTGCCCAAGGTTACACAGTTAGGTAATTATTATGTGTATGAGATCACATTTGAACTCTAGTCCTCCTGACTCCAGGGCTGGTACTCTATCCACTGTACCACCTAGCTGCCTCTTCCCAAATGTCTTTATCGTGCAATTATTTAAAATTGAATTTTTGTCTCTATATGGCATAAAATATCCTCAATGTGATTACTTAATTTGTTAAACATACAAATTACTTAGGAAGTATAATTTGTTAATTAGTTGTGGTATAACCACAGGTACTGAAAAATCTCTCTAGTTAAATCTTGCTTAATTTCTCAAAGGATAAATATCAATTTAACTCATGTAGTTCAGGATTGAATCCCAGAAACTTTATGTACATTTGTACTTATTTAAAATGCAGGGTCATCTCTTTCTAGAATTACTTTATGGAATTAATATTATTTTATTATTAATATATAAAAATGTCATATTTTAATCCTGTTGAAGCTACTGTTTCATTTAGTTTCTTTGCCTAGTCTTTAGGGTTTTCTAAGCAAGCCATCAAGTTATTAGCAAATAGGGATTATTAAATTTTTTGTTAGTGCTATCATTAGCACTTCTGGAACTATGTCAAACAATAGTGAGAAATGCATTTATACTGTGGAAAGTTTCTAGTATTTCCCCATGGTTTTAGATGTGAACTTTAAAATCATATTTTATAAACCAATCTATGTTTATTCTTGTTAAGTAGGTATTTGGAGTTTTTTTGCAGAAATATTGGACTTTGTCAAAGATTTTTCTGAATTTGTTGATATGATCACAGGATTTTCAATATTGTTTTTAAAGAGGTTACATTTCTTCATCCCAAATTACATTTTCCAAGCTATTTTTCATTGTCTTCCATTTTTGCCTTGATATTATTGTCTCAATGTTTGTATTTAAGTATTTGAGTGGAGCCAAGATGGCAGCATGAAGGCAGGAATTTCCAGAAACTCGTTCCCCAAAAAACTCCAAAAGCCATCAAATTATGACTAGCTAAAAGAAAGAAAGACTAATGCAATTTCCCAGTCCAAGACAACTTAGAAGTTCCATGAGAAAGGTCTATTTCATTGGGGGTGGGGGGGTGGGGGGTGGAAATAACTGCTGCTGCTGCTGCAGCTGAAACCAGGCTGAGTGCCTAGATCCCTGGGGGCACTTAGATCCATGGCAGAGGGAGCAGTTTTCAGACCTCCTGGCCCAGGGATCACCAGGAACAACTTGAAGGGGTGGTGAGAGAACTCTACTGCACCAGAATGAGTACAGAGTGAGTGCAATGCCAGCCTCCGAAAACCCCTGTGATGAGAACCTGTGGTGGGAAACAGGGAGCTGGCCTGCACAGCCCAGACAATAAAGGGGTTAGGGGAGTCCGCAGAAGTCTCTCTGCTCTCTCTGGGGCAGGACTCAGCTGTTTGCCCCACCCAAATCCAGGCTGTATAGTGGGCTCCCATACCTCCATAGCTGAGTAGGGACTCTCCTCACAACTCCAAGGTAGAGGGAACCTGTGGTCATCCAGACCAAAGTACAGGCAAGAGAGCAGTCAAAGCCTCTCATAAGACCTTGGAGGAAATTAAGGTCTCTGTGGGTTGTTCCAAAAACCCTCTAAAGCCCTGGAAATGTGGTAAATCAGTCAAATGCTGAGAAAATGAACAAACAAAAGAAAAAGAATCTGACCATAGAAAATTACTTTGGAAGATTCAGAAGATGACAAAATCGAAGCTTTTGTACCCAAAACCTCCAAGAAAAATAGAAAATGGGCTCAGGCTATGGATGAGCTCAAAAAAGACTTTGAAAAGCAATTAAGGGAGGTGGAGGAAAAATGAGAATGATGCAGATAAATCATGAAAATCAGGTCAGCAGCTTGGTGAAAGAAATATAAAAATACTGAAGAAAATAACATGTTAAAAACCAGTTTAGGCCAAATGGAAAAAGCAGCACAAAAGGCAAATAAGGACAATAATGTCTTAAAAAGCAAAATTGTCCAACTGGAAAAGGAGATAAAAAAAGCTCTCTGAAGAAAATAATTCCTTCAAATAGAGAATGGAACTAAAGGAAGCTGATGACTTTGTGAGAAATTGGGAAGAAATAAAACTATTCCAAAAAAACAACAATTAGAAGAAAATGTGAAATATCTCACTGGAAAAACAACTGACCTCAAAAACAGATTCAGAAGAGCTAATTTAAAATTATTGTGATACCTGAAAGTCACAACCAGAAAAAGCCTAGATTTCATTTTTTCAAGAAATAATACTGAAAAATTGCCCTGAGATCCTAGCAGAGGGTAAAATAGAAATTGAGGGAATTCACTGATCACCTACTCAAAGAGATCCCAAAAGAAAAACATTCAGGAATATTATAGCCAAATTCCAAAACTCCCAAGTCAAAGAGAAACTACTAAAAGCTGCCAGAAAGAAACAACTCAACTACCATGGCTCTATAGTCTGGATTACACAGGATCTGGCAGTGTCTAAATTAAGGGATCACAGGACTTGGAATGATATTCCAGAAGGCAAAAGATCTTAGTTTACAACCAAGAATCAACTACCCAACAAAACTGAACATCTTCTTTCAGGGGAAAAGATGGACTTTGAAACAGAGGACTTTCAAATTTTCCTATTGAAACAACCAGAGCTAAACATTAAGTTTGATCTCCAAGTAAAGGACTCAGGCAAACCATAGAGGGGGTGGACAAGGACTAATTATGAGGAACTTAATGATGTTGAACTGTTTGTATTCCTGCATGGGAAGAAGATACTTATAACTCATATGAACTTTATTATTTATAAGAGCTGTTAGAAGGAGCATATATAGACAAGGCACAGAAAGGAGCTGAATATAATGGTATAATATGGTAAAAAGATGGAGTCAATGGGTGATAAAAGAAAGTATAGGGAGGAAGAGAAAGGAGAGGAAGAAGGGGCTATGATATTTCACATAAGAGTCAAGAAAAAGCTTTTTTCAGTGAAGCGGAATGGCGGAAGGCAAGGAGGAATGAGTGAGCCTTCACTCGTCAGAAATGGCTCAGAGACAAAATAACATACACACTTAAAAGGGAATAGAAATCTATCTTAACATAGAGAAAAACAAGAGAAAGGGATGGGCTAAAGGGGAATGAAGGAGGGAAGTAGGGAAGTAGGTGATAGAAGAAAGGGAAGATTGTAGGAGAGGGTACTCAGGTACAACACACTTCTGAACAGGGATAGGGTGAAAGGAGAGAGAAAGAATAGAATAAATCAGAGTGGGAAGGAATAGAATGATGGGAAATATAGCACTAGCAACTATGGGGAAAATAAGAAGGCAACTCATCCCAGAGACAGAGCCATTTGGTATCTGAACACAAACTGAAGCACATTTTTTTCCTCTCTCACTATTCCTGAGTGTTTTTTTTTTTGGGGGGGGGGATGGTTTATGTTCTCTCTCACAAGATTATTGTAATAATATAAAATAAATAAACCAAAAAATTTTTTATTGTATTTAAGTAGTTTTAAGGAGCTTGTTATGTTCCTCATAGGATTTCTTTACTTAACCCTCTACAGCAGACTTTGACACAAAAGCTACAATTATCTTTGTGGTGACATTTTTGCTCAGTTGTTATGGGTACTTTTTTGTTGCCTTTGGGATGACAGTGAAACCAATTCCTTTATTCACCTCTCTGAGGAAAGCCCAAGAACTATCCTTCCATTTAGCCACAACTTGTCTTCTGGTTTCATTGTTCCTTTTGTTTTCAGAGAGGACCAAATGATTATATGGAGATATGTCTTGATGTGTACATAAATTGGGTTGAAGTGAGGCCCAGTTGCAGTCATTAACCTCACTCTTTCTTCCAGCAACAATGAAGTCCAGTAGCAGGAACAAAGGTAGGACAATTGGCAGTGGTCTGAAATGCAGTGGATGACCTTAATATCTTCAATGCCTGACCAAGCTCTAGGTACTCTACAACACCTGCTTTCATGGCTGTTGAAAGAAATTCTTCTCCTCTGCCCATTCCAGCAAGAGAAGTTTTCACATATTTGGGGTAGATATCCTTCCAATTCACCAATGGGTTTGAGGCTAGACAACTGTCTTCAACCTGGTTTGGTTGAGATGCTTTAGTTCTGAGAATGGCTGCCGAGCATGCTACAAGCCTCTAGGAGCCCCAGGAGAGAGTCTAGTGCCAGGCAGACACCAAAGGTGAATGAGCAGCCCAGAAAAGGCTCAGCAAGCCCTCACACCAGAGTTGGTAGTCCTCTTTGAATACCCCACACATCCCTTAATGTCAGTATGGATGTGGTTCAAATATCTGGTTTTATCAGCTTGCTGACAAAATTAGAAAAGCTTGTTATTAATAATATCACATTATTAAAATAATGCTATGTGATCTTGGCAACCCCTTCCTGCTACCTTTCATCATTACTACATAACTACACAGTATAGAGGACAATTTCTCATATGTTCCATGTTTGCTTTGGCCAAAAAATTTCTCACTAGGTTAACTTTCTGTGACTTCATATATAAGCTATCACAGATAGCAGACATTCCGTAGACAGATATATATAGGTATAGCAGACAACACCGTAATTTTGGTATCTTCTCAGATAGCATTGGCCACAAAATCTTTGAAAGCCTAAGTTAAACTTCTCACTAAGGTGAGAACTATTAAGAGTATGAATTTGTAGGAATTTTCTTCACAGGCTGTATTTGTTAGATTTTTGCTTTGTTAATAAGCAATTCCATCCCCTACCCCACTCAGTTAAGGGGTGCTTGTAGCTGTGCTTATCAGTCATTCACATCTGAGCAAGGATTTATTTAATATTTTTTTAAAATCTTATCAGATTTTTAGAGCCTTATCTAGCTCAATTTCCTTAGACACCTAATTGCTATTCACAAGAGAAATAATCACTGTAATTACTTTTAAGAGGAGGGAATGAGTGACAAATAATTTCAAAGTGTGAGGCATTTCAAGGGAGGAGAAACTTGGAAATGTTTGAGGATCAGAGAAAAACACAAGAACACCAAGATCCTAGGGTGCAGGGGAAAGAGATAGATTGCAATACTTCTTGGATTGAATTGAAATAATGTTCCTTTAATAAATCAATCAAAGAACTAGTATTTATTAAGTATCTGCTAGGTTTTAGGAATAAACATGGCAGCTCCTCCTTATTGCCAAAAGCAACCTGAGATAGTAAAGAAATTATTACTACTTTTACTTTTAGACAGGAAATTGGAGTAGTTCAGTAACAACTGAAAATAATATTTGAAGAGACATTTTAAGGATCATGTAAGGTAGGTTTTCTTTTATAATAATGAAAATGCTCTTAGAGTGGTTGCATATTCAAGTAGGAAAAGGTTACAGAAATGAATAATTTTATACTTTAGAACATATAGTTTTTCTAATTATGGGGGGAGGAGTGGACCTATGATTGTATTGCTAATGGGAACTCATAATGAGGAAAACAACTAATATCAGTATTATTCTGAAACTTACAGTCTTAGAGAGATACCTGGAAAGACTGACCCACAAAACAGTACTTTATTTTATTTTTTTAGTTGTTTTTTTTTGCAAGGCAAATGGGTTAAGTGGCTTGCCCAAGGCCACACAGCTAGGTAATTATTAAGTGTCTGAGACTGGATTTGAACCCAGGTACTCCTGACTCCAGGGCCGGTGCTTTATCCACTGTGCCATCTAGCTGCCCCCCAAAACAGTTCTTTAAAGTGAATTCCATAAAAAAAATGCTAAATCAAATAAATCAACATTTTTTGATGCCTATTATATATTAAGCACAGTTCTAAGATGTAGGGATATAGAGAAAGACAAAAATAATCAAAACCTCATGAAATATTACTGGTATCACAGTAACTACTTAGAATTTATTAAAATATGGATATTGCATTAGGTGCAATTTTTTTAAAATGACAACAGGGTTAAGTGACTTGCCCAAGGTCACACAACTAGGTAATTATTAAGTGTCTGAGGCTGGATTTGAACTCAGGTCCTCCTGACTCCAGGGCTGGTGCTCTACCCACTACACCACCTAGCTGCCCCCATTAGGTGTAATATTAGATATTATTATCCTTAAGGAAAATTTGCAATTCAAAAAATACTGTTTTTACACAATCCCTGTTTTAAAGGAGCTAAAAGAATTAATTCTCATTTCAAACTATTTTCGAGGTACAAATGTCCAATGCTTCATTTAAAGCAACATTAAAAAAATCACTTAAGAAATTTGTTTATTTATCCTATAGGAAGTCACTTTGACAACAGTAATGATTTATGTAAAAATGCTTCATGTTATAAATAAGCAAATATTAAAAACCAATAACCCCCTATACTAAAACAGATTGGAGGGTAGAGTCTTCTTCTACAGTAGCAATTTTTTTTCAAAGCAAAGACATTTATTACAATGAAAGTAAGGAAAAAATGTGACAACAATGCTCCTCCTACAATTCCAGAGTACATTCTCCCACAAATATACCAAGTTATAGTGGTAAGAATGGACAAAAAATTTAGAATTCAATGATAGTGTGGTGTACATATGGGGAACACATGTGGCTAGGGAAGGAAACTCGTGTCAACAATATATAATGGCACTTTTTCACTCCTTGTGGAACAGTATATGGATCTAAGCTGGATAGGTTGGTTGTTCAGAAGGACTTTGAAGATCTGTAGAGCAGCATTTTTTAAAAAGGATTTTTAAAAATAATAATATTATGAAATTCCCAGGGTCTTTATTCTTGCATACTGTTCCTTACCCCTGGCAGTGTAGCCAGTTTAAGCCACGCCAGAAAGACTAGTACACTTATGTCAAGTAGTCTAAATATATAAGAAAATAGCTTTAAATTTATATATTACTACACTTGGATTAGGAAGACTATTTCCCCTTGCAGACCAATAATAACAATGATTTATCATAAGTTTGTTTCAATGCAAATATTTGGCTTTCTACCAAAATGACCATAAGGCTACTGTCAAATCAGTTAAATTTCTGTTCCCAGCAGTAAGGACTGGCCATCTGCTATGACTGGCAAAGAGAGTTACATATTTCAATATGTTAACAAATTGCAGGGTCACACTATAAAATTGTTAAAGAAATATTTCAGGTCTAGTTTCTCTAGAAGTCAAAAAGATTTCAATTATAGAGTGTGATTTAGAGCTAATATTTAGAAATTGGGCTCAGCTAATACCGAGAAACTATAAAAAGGCAATAGCTATTAGCAAATTCCTTTATTAGATTAAAAAAATTCTATTGTAGAAGATAATTTATTACCTTAAGACCCTTCACCATCTGGGAAATCGTCATTCTGTATGTAAATAAATATTGCTTGAGGATGGATCCCAACAAGCGAATATAAAATATGTTCAATTCACACACCTGATATTGAAAAAGAGGAACTCTTAAGAAGAGTAAACTAGAGGACCTTAGCTTAAAGCAAATATTTTAGAGTGAAAGGAAAAACTAAGGAAATCATGAAGGTCAATTATATCATACCATTAAGCAATTTGATTTTTAAACAATTTACCTCTTAGGCAATCAGTAAATATGATGCACTTAGGGATGAAAGTAAAGGGTTTCAGGTACCACTGGCAAGAAATCTTCCCTCAAGAGTAAAGTGAAAATAAGACTAAACAGGGAAATCTATTGAGAAACTTGAAGTGAAAAAGAGTTCAAGGATGAGGGGAAGAAAAAGAAACACTTCAGTATGAAGAAAAGGAAGCTTTTGCTCAGGCTGACAATTAAAAGGGAAAAAAAACTGCCTCCCAAAGGTTAAAAAAATTAAAAACAAAAGAAAAACTATGCAATAAGAAAAAACAAAACACCTGAGTCTGAAGAAAGAAAAAAAATCTTCCTTGTCAGATGATTAAAAAAAGGCTGGGGAAAAGAAGGACCTTAATTGTTTTTCTCTTTCCCATAAAGAAAAAGGTCTCAACTAGGTCTCAAACCAGTGTGCATCAGTGGATTTAGCTGAGGATTAAAGAAAGGAAAGATCTCTGCTTCTTTTCTCTCCTCATCTAAAAGAAAGGGTTTCAACTAGGCTGATCACAAGAGAACCTTGGCGTCCATAAGGAAAAGACCTAGAGAAAGTCTGCAACCAGGGGAAAGGAAATGTTTTCAACTTGATTTGGTTCCCCAGAGTAGTCCTCAGCAATAAGAATGAATAAGTAACTACAAAAATGAAGGACTGTTATGATGCCAGAGATGATGAGGCACAAACCCGGAAAATAATGACTCAAAAACTATATTAAGACCTCAAGAAAAATATTCCCACAGGAACAGTTAGAATGCTTCAAAGAAATTGTGCAAATGTTCGAAAAAGATATAAAAGAAATGAGAGCTATGGGTAAGTGGGAAAAGGCATCTACAGCTTAATAAAAGAGGAAAAGTTCTTACCTTAGCAACAAACTCTAAAAAATCAGAAAGGAATAGAAATTAATTAATCCAGAAGACCGTCCCTCCCTCACCCCCCCAAAAGTCAAAAGAATGAGAAAATAGAAGAAAATACAAATAAAAAAACTGACCAGTAAAATAGATCTAGAAGAGATAACTTGAGAAGCAAAGAATTACTTGAGATGCATAATGGGAAAAAATCTCTATATAGCAAATTTCAAGAAATCATCAGAGAAAAATTCCCAGTCTTAAAAAGAAAATGTGAAAAATAGAAATCTACTGATCTCAAAAAAAAAACCCCAAAATGAAAATTCCTAGAAAAATCACTGGAAAGACTCATTATTTGCAAAAACTGCTGGGAAAAATTGGACAGCAGTATGAAAGTAATTACATTTAGACCAACACTTCATAGTTTATACAAAGATAACACATATATATTATATATATATATATATATATATATATATATATATAAAACCTCAATATAAAATATAAAATATACAATATAAATATAAAAGGTTACATCATAAATTAATTAGGGAAACATGGCAAAATTACCTGTCAGACCTATAGATAGGAGAAAAGTTCATGACCAAACAAGTAAGAAAGACAATAAAACATTATTTTGATTATATAAAATTAAGTTTTTGCACAAATCTAATAAAGCTTAAGATTTAAATGAAACAACTGGAAAAAATCTTTGCAGAAAATTTTTCTGATAAAAGAATCATTTTTAAGATATGAAAGATATTTATTCAAATTGAAAAGAAAAAGAAGCATTCCTCAATTGATAAACAGTCCAAGGATATGATAAAAATCAAGAGAAGAAATCCAGGCTATCTATAGTAAAGAAAGCAAGGATTAATAAAACACCTATTAAGCACCGAGCACTTTGAAAATATTATTTCATATGAACCTCACAACAACCCTGGGAATTGGATGCATAATCATATTTTTAAAATGCTCCCAAATGACAAGAGAAATTCAAATCAAAGGAATTCTGAGATTCCATCTCATACCCATCAAAATGGAGGGCCAATAAAAGGTTCCCCCCCCCAAAAAGAAATAAAATGATAAATATTTGAGAGATTTTTGGGAAAAGTCACATTGATGCATTACTTATATACCCATAGATGGGTACAACCATTCTTGTGGGGTTTTTTGTTTGTTTTTTAGATTTTTCAAGGCAGTGGGGTTAAGTGACTTGCCCAAGGCCACACGGCTAGGTAATTATTAAGTGTCTGAGGCCAGATTTGAACTCAGGTACTCTTGACTCCAAGGCCAGTGCTCTATCCACTGTGCCACCTAGCCGCCCCCTGGGTACAACCATTCTGAAAGCAATTTGGAATATTCAAAAAGCTCCTAAACAATGAGTGCTCTTTGACTCACTTTGATAAAGAAGAATAAGAACCAACCAACCACTGCTAGGTTTCTAACAAAAATAGATCAAAGAGAGGAAATGTATAAAACATTCTTATCACAACATTTTTTCATGGTAGCAAAATCCTGGAAACTAACAATTGTCCATCAGATGAGGAAGTTCTGGTAAATGAATGAAATGGAATAACATTGTCCTGAATATGATGAAAAAATATATACATACATATATATGTATATACATATATGTATATATGTGTGTAGCCATTGAAAGAATTTGTTTTGCTTGACTATGCAAATTTGTTATGATAAAAACAATATTCTCTCAGTAAGAGGATGGAAGAGAAAAGATTTCATTATTTTTTAAAAATAGAGGTGAGAAAGACTGACAAATTGCCTTCTGTGGGGGGGGTGGAGGGAGGGAAGTAAGATTAGGGGAAAAATTGTAAAACTCAAAATAAATAAAATCTTTAAAAAAATAGAGGTGAGAAAGTGCTACAGATGTGAAACAATGCAAGCATTATCAAATGGATCACTGGGGAAATACTAATTCTAGTCACTCTGATATCTTTACCTTTTGAATAGAACTATAGTTTTCAGCTCATAGCTATTTTGCTAGCTCTTCAGCTAATACCTATTTTTTGTTTTACATTTTCCAGTTGACAAGGATTTATTTTTTCTCACTCCTCTCCTTTAAAAACAAATTGTATGGTCAGGTAAAACAAATTTCCATTTTATCCATATCCAAAAATGTATGTCTCATTCTTTATTCTGACTCCATACCTTATTGTCATGAGTTGGGCAGCACAAAGATTGGAAGCATAATTGGTCAATGCAGATCAGAATTTTTTAAGTCTTTCAAAGTTGTTTGTTTTTTATAGTATAATTATTGTATAAAATTATTCTGATTCTGTTCACTTTACTCTGAACCACTTCATATTTTGGGGAGAGATGGGTGGAGGTCATATTTGAAGATTGAAGCCACTTAAATTCTCTAAGAATTCTATTATATTCTAAATTCTCTTATTATATTCTTTCTTGGTTTCAAGTCTTGAGTCACTTAATACTTAATCACCTGTAAGGACATCACTAACTTCCCTGGATGGTTTTCTTATATGGAAAATGAAAGAGGTTTGTCCTTCTAGTTTTAGCATTTGTGTTCCTTGGTTCTCCTAGCAATACTTGCTATTCTTTTTTAGTTTTAAGATCATTTGCCTTAAGAAAAAAAATTGCAAGTGATGGCCAATCAAAGATATTCAGAAAAATAAATAATATTCATTTCTATCATCTCTTAATCTAAGTAAGGTTGTGGCCATTTTGAGTAATTTAATTTCTAAAAATGTGCAAAACTTTTAGTTTATTTTATATTACACAAATAAATAGCCCCTTTCCCCACTGTAATCCAGTGACATACTATCAGGCAGAAATATACTCCTAGTTTTCACTCTGGGGGAAGCTTTGGCACTTTGCTAGGATATGAAGATTTGCTCAAGTATAACTTTAAGACCCATCTTGGCTGTAATTGCTTTTACATTTATATTAGGTGATACATAAGGAGTTTGGGGACCCTCTTTAAACACCTTTATCTTATACAAATATAACTTTTATAATAATGTGAAGGAGGCACCTAAGACACATAAAAAAATGCTTATACTTCTTTTCTCCTTTAGGATGGACAAAGTTGTTCAATTAAACCTGATGGAATTCTAGGATGGCTAGCCATTGGTTGGCTGAAGGATCAACCCATGTTACTGATGATCTTTAAAAAGTAAATTTACTAACTCTGGAGTCAATAAATACAGGAGGAGCTCTGTAGTCTAGGAAACATCTCCAGCAGTTAAGAAACAAATTAGAATGGGGGGGGGGAGAGAAGCTTGATCCCAGCAAGAGAGCTATAATTAAAAATGGAATCTCTTTTCTTTAAAAAGCTGGATATGGGGGACAGCTAGGTGGCACAGTGGATAGAGCACTGGCCCTGGAATCAGGAGTACTAAATTCAACCTCAGACACAATTATTACCTAGCTGTGTGGTCTTGGGCAAGCCACTTAACCCCATTTGCCTTGCAAAAAATCTTTTTTTCTTTTAGATTTTTTTTTCAAGGCAATGGAGTTAAGTGGCTTGCCCAAGGCCACACGGCTAGGTAATTATTCAGTATCTGAGGTTGGATTTGAACCCAGGTACTCCTGACTCCAAGGCTGGTGCTCTATTCACTGCACCACCTAGCCGCCCTGCAAAAAATCTTAAAAAAAAAAGCTGGATATGGGGGGGCCAAGCCAAGATAGCAGTGTGAAGGCAGCATTTCCAGGGAACCCCCCCCCATACTCCAAAAGCCAACAAATTATGACTCTAGCCAAAATTTAGAGGGGGCAGAACCCACAGAAAGACTGAGTTATACATTTTCCCAGTCCAAGATAACTTAGTTCTGCAGGAAAGGTGTTTCACCAGGTCTGGGGGTTGGAAAAAAGGCACAGCCCCATGCAACCCAGCCCAGCCCAGCCCAGAGATCACCAGCAACAGCTTGAAGGGGCAGCGAGAGAACTCTGCTACACCAGAATGAGTGCGGAGTGAGGAGCACCGAGTGCAGAATCTGTAGTGAGAATCTGGAGAAAGTAGCCTGCACTCCCAGAGATGGTAAGGGAAGTCTGCAGAGATTTCTCTGCTCTCCCTTGGTGTAGGACTCTGCTACTAGCCTGCACTCAGATCCAGGTTGCAGTTTGGGCTTCCATACTAAGTAGTCAAGCTGGATCCCCTCCTTACAGCTTCAGGGTAGAGGGAAATATGGGGACCATCTACATATCAAAGGACAGGCAAGAGAGCATAAGACCTTGGAGGAATAAAGGTCCCAGTGGGGTGTCCCCACCACCACTAAAAAAAAAAAAAGCTGGACATCACAAAGGATATGAACAGGCAATTTTCTGACAAAAAAAAATCAAAACTATCTATAATCATGTGAAAAATATCCTAAATCACAATTAGATAAATAAAATTCAAAACAATTCTGAGGTACTATCTCATACTGATCAGATTGATAAACATTAGAGGGAATGTGGGAAAACTGGGACACAAATGCTTTGTAGGGAGAGTTGTGAGCTGATCCAACTATTCTAAAGAGCAATTTGGAACTAAGCCTAAAGGATTATAAAATCGTGTAATACCCTTTGATCCAGCAATACTACTAATGGGTATGTGTCCCAAAGAGATTTTTTTTAAAAAAAGCAGAGGGGAGAATCAATTAGTACAAAAATATTTACACCAGCTCTTTTTTGTGGTTGCAAGGCACTGCAAAATCAGGGGATGGCCATCAATTGGGAAATGGCTAAACAAGCTGTCATATATATATATATATTTGTGATTGAATATTATTGTGCCATAAGAAATGATTTCAGAAAAATATGAACTTATATAAATTAAAGCAAACTAAAGTTAACAGAACCAGCAGAATATTATGATGAATAACTGAATTACACGACTATTCTCACAAGCCCAAAGGACTCGTGATTCAACATTCCATCTGCCACCAAAGAACTGATATTTTATGAATATAGACTAAAACAGCTATTTTTCACTTGTTTTCCATAAAAGTGTTTTCCATAAAAAATAAAAAGCTTGACATCACATACTTGGTTACCTGTTATATAAGATTTTATTACTTCTGTGGGAAAATAAAATTTGACTTGAGTGCTTTTTACAGGATTCTAACCTGTACAAAACACAAATTCTACCTACTGAATTTGCTTAGATCTCAAATATCTATATAGAATTTCAGAAAGTTAAATTTTTTTAAAGGTAACCACAATAAAGTTTGAGGGGTACAAATTTTTCCAACAATGGCTAAAAGGAATAGATGGATTAGAGCTAATAGACAATTTTTTAGAAAGCCATATATCATAAGATCATTGATTTAGAACTAGAAGTGACCTTAGAAGTCCTCTAGTCTGACCTACTTTTGCTAAAGATGAGAAAATTGAATCTCAAAGAAGGCAAGTGATTTATCTCAAGTTAAACAAATAGTAAATAGTAGATCTAAGGTTTTTTTTTTCTTTGCAAGGCAAATGGCGTTAAGTGGCTTGCCCAAGGCCACACAGCTAGGTAATTATTAAGTGTCTGAGACTGGATTTGAACCCAGGTACTCCTTACTCTAGGGCTGGTGCTTTATCCACTAGGCCACCTAACCAGCGGTCTGTTCCTTGAATAAATCTTTATCCCTTTGATGAAGAGGGGTTAAATGCTATGAAAAAAAGATTTACATAACTATACTAATGGACAAGTCAGTCTGTAAATAATTTTCAAAATCCAGTTATCTTAATATAAAATGTTTTTATTGTTTTTGAAAACATTTAAAAAACAATTCTTGAGCACTTTCAATAAAAAAAGAGAACTGAAATGCTACTGCAATAGTCAACTACCGTAGTTTCAGCAGGTACAACAGACAACAAAACACTGGGGGAATCTGACTTTTTGCACTAAATGGAAATGTGGAACAGGGATTTTTTTTTCTTACGGTGCAGTAGAGCACAGTATAGTACAAGACTGTTAAATGAACCTCAGATGCACTGCACAAAAAAAAAACTTTCCTTCTTTTCAGTTCAAAAGTCAGTGCTTATTGCAATTATATGCAAAATTATTTACTTCATGAAGTATTATCATGATAAAATGATGCAAAATGTTTTAAACACGAGAACAATGAAAATAATCTGAGAAAAGAACATATTCAACAATAACTAAGCAGAATTAGTAAACATAAAAGAGGAAATAACTTGTGAATAACTATGCTTACCTGGTCAACACTGAACCAGTTTCAATATAGCCAAAAAAAAGTGGTTACAGGAATATACCTACTACTGTACAAGATAGGTCAATAACACTCATGCACGCTTTGTGATCATGTATTAACATGGTGAAGCAAACTAAACTTAATTTTTTCCTGCTGTAATATTCTCATGTAAGAGAATAAGAAATAGAAATATCTCATTGAGATCAATGCACATTGCTACATAAGACAATTTTATCTGTCACTTTGATGACATTTGTCTTTTCATAATGAAACACATTTAAAAAGTTATCTGTGGACTGTATTGGTTGCATTTATCCTAAGAGATGTGCCTACCACAGGTTCAACAGAAATTTAGTGCAATATATGAACCCCAGAAAAGTTTGCTGGACTAATCAACCAAATTTAAAGTGTTTGCTGCAATACTGTACAAGGGGTAAAAATTCACTAGTCTTAATAATTTTTATCAAAAAAGATTTCCATTATTTTGTTTTGTTAGTAGGAAGCTAATAATGTAAACAAGGGATCAGAATGGCCTCAAATTCTCCTTTTCCGAGTTTCTCACACAGAAAGGCTCCCATCATTTGTTAGAGAAATCACATAGTTTTCCTTTGGGTATCGCATACTTTGGTGTGCAGTAGTGCTGTGTCTCAATGTACAGTAAAGAAATAACTAGCATTAAGAACAGGTATCTAACCAATTTTTAAAGCATAACAGCAAACACACACAAATGCCAATAACTAGTACAATACACAAGCTCTGAGCCAACCCTAGCACCATTTATTGAAATGTATTGATCCCCCCACCTTGCAGTTTTACTGAACAATGAACTCTTATTAAATTAAACCCTTCATTGCATTTGTTAAATATTCATTGATTGTAATATTCTGACTGACTTGCTAATTAAATTGAAGGAAATCTTAGTTAAAATAGCATTTGTATTTAAAATGGTTTTAATGTCACTTTAAAAACTTAATAGTAATGTTTTAATCAATTGTGCAGTAAACTTGAAAAGTTCACTTAAAAAACTTAGCTCTCAAATGGTTAGCAGATTGCATATGCTGATGTGAAGTTTATAAATATTCTTTAAAATAAAATAGGAGGCATGCAGAAAATGCAACTTTAAAATAAATCCTGAGTGTTACTCTTGCAATTTTGGTTGTCACAATAAATAAGCAAGCAAGTAATAAAAGTTTCCTTTTTTAAGGTATTACATATATCAGCTCTTTTACAAGAGAATTAAGGATTTGTGAAGTCAGGCCGTAGATGGTAACCAATTTCAGTTCTGTTTCATTTCTCCTCCTTGCTTGTGTGATTTTCAGAAGATGTTCATGATCAAACTGCATTTTTATATTTAGGAGGATCAAAAAGTATTGGCTGACTAAATTGAGAGGAGGCGAAAAAATTCTTTCCTAATTACCAGAATATACAATAAGGGTTTAAACTAAATCTCAAACAATAATATTTTAATATTTCCATGTAGCCATTTTATTTAAAAACAATTTTTTCCACTTTCCTATCCTAAATTATCAATAAAACATGAAACGTGTAACGTGCTTAAAAATTTCAGTGCCCAGAATTATTTGTTTCATGTTTTAAAAAAAAAAATCAACATTTTTAAATGATAGTGAAAAGACTAACATGAGGTCACAAATATAAATGGCTAACACTAGGTTTATTTCTTAAATAAAAAAAAAATTTAGTGCAGCTTTCTTTCCTTAAACTAGTATTAAAACTTGCATTATTTTCTCCTATTTAAGCCCTTCATTTAGGTGTAAATGCTATTAAAGCAAGAGAAAACCCTACAGAGATTTCTCACTATACCATAGCCCTATGTTTCAAGACTACACACTCCTTATTACCCGAATGCTATCCTTAGTTCATGAATGGCCTTACATATAGTTCTTCATAGCTGTGATTTCTTATCTAAAAGTGCCAAAAGGGGGGGAAAAAACAAATAACCTTATGCCTAAAACCAATGAGATTCTGTGCAGATCAACTAATGGAATAAAACTGATTTTAAAAATAATCATCTGGATCACTGTTGTAAAATCTGGCTAACTGGTAAATAATTTTAAAAAATGTGATTAATTGGGGAACATCATAAACTTTTAAATCCTAATACTGTTTAGTGGACAGACCCACTGCCTTCAGCAACTTATTTAGAACAGAAGCAAGTCTCATCTATTCTCTAGTGAAGAATGAACCATTTAATGCAGCAAAC
This sequence comes from Macrotis lagotis, assembly GCF_037893015.1. Taxonomy (NCBI): domain Eukaryota; kingdom Metazoa; phylum Chordata; class Mammalia; order Peramelemorphia; family Peramelidae; genus Macrotis; species Macrotis lagotis. Next base: position 167,551,177 of record NC_133661.1, on the reverse strand, counting down.
CCTTTTAAAATGTCACAATTAATAGCAAGTGTTTCTGCTGCGGGAGGCACTTCCATTAAGACAAATACAATACATCTGTCATTAGATACAGTGTGCTACATATTATAAAACACAATTTAACCCAACATTTCAACAGTGGGATGGTCCTTGCTTTCCATCCACTCAAAACCTGATGAAGTCATAGCATTCATGGATTCATTGCAGATTTGCTGAAATAATGGATCATTCTTTAATTCCTCCAGTGTAGCATCATCATCTTGTCCTTGCTGGCGACCTGGATCAAACAGTAGATTTGTGTCTAAAGTGTTCAAATCATTGATGCTGCCTGAGAGTTCAGAAGATAATCTGATATCACTAGAGAAATCAGATGCAACGTTACTGAGATCTGATGCTACCTGACCCACCAGCTGCTGGTTGGCTTGCAGGTTGTCCCCACCCAACAGGTCTTTAACAGTGCTACTGAAATCTAATTGCTGCTCTCCAATTTCTGATTGTGCTTGGTTATCTCCAGGAGAAAAATTAATCTGATCCGTGCTGTTGCTTTTTGTGAGGTAAGTTGGTGTCTGGAATTCATAAACCGAAGTGCTGGAATTGATCATATTCTGTGGATTGGCACTAGGAAAAGCAGTGGAAGTTTCCAATATCTGAGTGAGATTCATCCTTGCTGTGTAATTGGAGGGCAGGTTGTTTATTCCCAATCCTCTTACTGCATCATCATTGTCAGAATCAAGTTTATTCAACAAAACATTGGTTATTTTTTTACTGTTTGCTTGTTTCTGAAGAGTGGGGAAGGCTGTCTGCATCATAACAGTCAATGGAACTGACTGACTTCTTTGAGCTATGTTGTTGGCACTGGTATCTGTGTGAACATTTGTGAAAACATTATGAACTTCTGGAGTTACTGGACTTCCAAAGGGGGTCAGGTTAGATCGTGGTATATTAGAAACTGGATAGAGAGTACTTCCACTAAGATTGCGCTGGCGATGGACTGCAGGGCTCACACTACGGCATCTCAAGCTATTGTTGAGGGAAGAATTATTCCCTTTGTTATCAAGAGGGGCAGGGACTGCAAAGCCTTCCTGCTTGTTCGTATTATTTACAGAGGTACCCTGATGTTGCACAGGTGAGACAGGAGTCAATCGACCAAAATGAGTATCATGATGCCTGGATTGAGACTGGTATGACTGGCCTGGCACAGCAAAAGCGTGAGGCTTCCTGAATCGATCTTCCACCAGTTCCTGATAGCTTGGGAGAATGCCATGGCTTGAAACTGACGTATTACTGACACTACTATAACCATTGTTCATCCATTCAAGTTTGGTTTTATCAGGGTGAGTAGCCATAGGTCTTTGCATTGGTTTCACAGGACTACTTGAGACAATGCTTGCATCATGGTACGCCATGCTGGAGCTTATTGGAGTAAAAGCAAAAGGGTTTCTGCACTCAACAGGACTAGGAGGAACACTGCTACTGCAGTTAGAGTGAGGCGTACCAATAGGTGTGTGCCTGCTGCTTCCTAATGCACTATCTACTGGTGTAGTCTGAGCTAATCTAGAGCAGGGGCTCTCTCTTGATAAACTCTGAGACCCAGCAATCATCTCAGAAGTTGGAGTTGGTGTTGGAGTTGGTGTTGGGGTGGGGGTCGGAGTTGGTGTAGGTGTGTGAATTGGAGTGCCATTGCTATGGATTGAATGGTAGAAATGCGTACTGTTGGGATGAGATGACATTGGAGTTCCTGTAGCTACTGCTTGACTCTGAAGCGTCATTCCTAAACAGCTACCATAAGAATGTGAGTTATTCATTGACATTTGTTGTTCCATGAGCACTAGCTCTTCCACAATACTATCCTGTGTAAGTTCATCATCAAATGGAAAATAGCTTTCATTTGTCTGAGAAACAGTGGGCTCAAAATCCTTCAGGTCAGACTGCAGAGGTAACTGATTTGAAGACTGTGCTTGTATTTGACTCAGAGAAGATTCTTGCATCTGGTTGTGTAGCTGCTGGCTATATGTTTCCTGTTGCATTTCATCTAAATGCAGTGGTTCCCAAACTGACTTCTCTAAGTCATTAATGTCAGAGTGACAAGTAATATTCATAACACTGATTGGCGGTGGTTCACAGCTGGCAGATGAAAATTCAGAATCCTGAGTGATCTGCTGCTGCCAGGCATTGGAATTAAAGCTGCTGTCTGCTTTTGAGTCACTTTCTAAAAGAAACACATTTCCTTCTAATTTTACTTTAATATCTGGAGACGATGATGTCATTGGTTGTTCTAAAGCTGAATCACTGGCATTTACAACATTAGAATTTAGAGACTGATCTGCCACATCATGTGAATTTACATTTATTGAGACTGTGCTAGGAACCTGAGCACCTGCTGCTGAGCTCTCTGTTTTTCCTGCAGGAAGAACTCTCTGGTCTTTTTTAGCACTACTACTACTACTTCCCTTCTGAGCTTCCATGTTATCTGTAGAGAGCTGATCCATAAGGGATTTCTTTACAGGAGGCACCTGGGACTCTTGCAATGTAGAAGAGAGTCTCTTCCTTGGACTTTTAGTGCATAACTTTGTGTCTTTATTAGTGGGGTCACCGTTAGATGGTGAACTGGTGCTGGTGAAGGGTAAGTTTTGAGTGGCAACTGACAGATTGCAGGTGTTGTGATTATTGCCTGAAGCAACTGGTGACATTTCATTGTAGCGACTTTTACATTTGGTCCTCTGGTCACAGGCCTTAGTTGCTTTAGTTTCAATTGTACCTTCATTTGAGGGTTTTATCCCTGGACCCTCTGAATTACTTCTCTGCCCCAAAGGTCCGCGAGGGGTCACTTTAGCAGCTTTAGACACATCGCAGTTCTCTTGGCACTGTATAGAATTTTCATCTAACAATATCTCTGGTTCCATTTTTATTTCTACAGAGGAAGTTCCCACAGCACTAGTCTTAGATCCAGGAGACTGAAGTGAAACAACAGAACCATTTTTGATATGGGGAACAGCCCTTGATTCTTCTATTGTTCCAGTTGCACTGTTCACAGAGGGTGAAGGTTTAAGAGGGGCACTACTGTTGCTGGGTGTGAGTGATATTGCTGTCATTTTTACCACATTTGTGGTAAAATGTGGAGCTGGTACAACAGTTTTGATAGGACTGCTTGTAAAGAGGACAGTAGTTGGGGATCGGATGGTGAGTGCACTGGTGTTAGCTGGCTTGGGTAAGATCTGAGGGTACCGATGCCGAGCAGAACGATCACCACCAGGGCTGGCTGGAACATTCTGAGGAGTCTTTGGTGCCTGTTTCACAGACTGCATGTGCTGAGTGACCACTTGTACATTGAGGGGAAGGACTTTGCCATCAGAAGAACCCATTGGACTTGGGGAAGTCACTAACTGCCTGGTTCTTGGTACCTGTTGGAAGGAGAAAAAAAAAATCTGGTTTAAAGCATTTAGAATATAAAAAAGTATTTTACAAACAAGTAGAATTATAGGACAATGTTAAGGGATTTATTGTATTTGATTTTGTTCCATGTAATTAATGCACCACTTTTCTTGCCAATCAAGAATATTCAGTTAAAATTCCAAAATTTTACAATTTATACAAATTGAATTTTAATATTGATTTTCTGATATTGCCCTAAAGTTCCACTCTGATGCCATATGGTGTGAAAGTGAAGCACTGGTATGAAGCAGAAAATGCTTCAAAACTATTAGGTTAAATGAGGAAGGATTTTGTAGACCAAAGAGAAAAGACCTCCTTACCAGAGGATTGGCCATATAATCACAAACTCTTTTGGCCAAAACAACATGAAACTATTTACTATGACACAGAGGAATTGTATTTTGCTTTAGATATATGCTGAAATCACAAATATTTTGAAATATTGAAGGAAGTATATCAGATAAAATGTCATATGCTTAAGATAGGTTAATAAATCACAAGTGGTTTCTATTTAACTGATACTGGAGATTAAAAATCCATTCTTGGGGTGGCTAGGTGGTGCAGTGGACAGAGCACCGGCCTTGGAGACTCAGTTCAAATCCGGCCTCAGACATTTAATAATTACCTAGCTGTGTGGCCTTGGGCAAGCCACTTAACCCCATTGCCTTGAAAAAATACAATTCATTCTTTAAGTAGATCACAAGCATTTAACCTGACTTCTGAATTTCAATCATTACAATTTGGAGTTGACCTAATAATCATGTTTTGGCAAATATTATATTCCCATTTTGCATAGAGTACTGTCAGCCTCTTGGTTAGGAGTGAGATGATAGATAAGCTTTATAGAAGAAGAATTCAATAGAGTTCTATATACATACAATAGATACCTTTAAAAAAAGTTTGCCAAGATCAAATAGGACAGTGTCTGGAACAGAAAGTTAGTCAGATAACAGTCTTGAGGTGGATCTCTCCAGCTTTGGTGGAAACCTTGGAATTGGAGAGGTCTGAAGATTTTGAGCCAATGTTTGGAGCTGACTGGTACTAAGAGACGTTTTCACATCAGGCAAGAGGAGAGAAGGAACTCAATGATATATTATTGTAAAACACTTAGCTCAGTTTTGGCACACAGTAAGTACTTGATTAAATCCTTCTTCCTTTCCTTCCTTTCTGTACCTGATTCATATAGTCCATTGAGTTCCTCAGGAACACCCAAGACAAGACCCAAATGCTCAAAGGAATTTTTCCTGGAATGCCAGGGTGAAAACATAAAAAAACCAAAGAGTATGAAAAAAGAAGGCTACCATCCCCCATTAAAGAGCAGTCCCTTCCCAGCTTCAACAAGCCCAGGCACTGAGTGCAAAAATACTGAGTAGGTGGAGAGGGAGAGGATTCAGTGCCCCAATCCCTTTCACTCAGAAGAGCTAAAAATTACTTGATATGAATTAAAGATACTGAAATGAAATGATGCAAATAAAAAAAATTATACAGATTCAACAACGTCATCAAAATGAAGTTAGACTAAAATACATGATGTATCAAATTGCATATTAGGATATTTTAAGAAATGAGAATCTGCTGTTAGTAAAAACAGGCATGAAATCTATAGTGCGATCTGCCATCAACAAAAATTGAAAATGAATTGAAAACAAAAGTCAATATCACAGAAAACATGGTGAAAAATAAAGCAATCAAGAGAAAAATAAAATACCCAAACTGGAGGTTTAACTGACAGGAAAATCAGCAAAAACTTCAGACAACTCAAAGGAAGACAAACATTGAAACCTGGTAAGAGAAATGACTGACCTAAAAGGCAGAACTCCAAGAAATAATCTAAGGATTGTTGGAAGGAAATAATCAAGCACCATTTTCCGGAAATTGCTCAATAAAATTTCAGACTAATAGGATTAAAGGACAAATCTACAGGTTATTGGTATTAACTAGACGTCCTTGGAAGAAAACCATTAGATTCATGTCACCCAAAGATATTGTTATCTAATAGGGCTTCATCAATAAAAAAGATCTAACAACCAATGGAAAAGAAGAATAATCTTTACTGTATTGTAATTCTAAATCTCATAAGATCATTTGTCTATAATGAGAAAAAAGAGAAATGAATATAATTTTTTTTAGGTTTTTGCAAAGCAAAGTTAAATGGCTTGCCCAAGGCCACACAACTAGGTAATTATTATTAAGTGTCTGGGGCCGGATTTGAACTCAGGTACTCCTGACTCCAAGGCTGGTGCTCTATCCACTATGCCATCTAGCCACCCCATAGAATATGATTTTCAAAAAAAAAAATAATCAAGCTACACCTTCAGAATCCTCTAAGCTAAACCAATTCTAAGATGAAAACATTATAATAAAAAAGGTTTTCTGAATTAATGATTACAAGAAATTATAAGAAGGGAAGATATTATCTTATTAAAACTTGGGTTTAAGATATATATTGAAGTTTGGCGTGGCTAGGTGGCTCAGTGAATAGAGCACCAGCCCTGGAGTCAGAAGTACCTGAGTTCAAATCTGGCCTCAGACGCTTAATGATTACCTAGCTGTGTGGCCTTGGGCAAGCCACTTAACCCCGTTTGCCTTGCAAAAACCTAAAAAAAAAAGATATATTGAAGTTCTATTTCTATCAGGATTTTGGCAGGGGTACTGTGGGGGTCAGGGGTGAGGGTATCTAGGGTATGAAATTATAATTCAGTTGAGTTTGCCTTGCAAAAAAGTCTTTCTGGAACTTACTTATCATAATACCCAGTGCTCACATAGCACTTTGGCTTTCAAGTGCTTTTAAAAAAATTTTGAAATAGGAAATATCATCCATTTTTAATATAAGAAAATTGAACTCAGAAAGCTTATGTGGCTTGCCCAAATCCTATGGCTATAAGTGATAGAACCAGGACTAGAACCTATTCATTGTCACATTAAGTATGTTTGACAAATTATTAAATTCTAATACTAAATAAAAAAATTATATTCATGCTAGAATGGGATACTTTATGGTATTCTTGGATAAGGTACTTGCTTAAGTACTTCCTACTTATATAATCTTAAGCAAGACATTTACCCATTTCTTCATAAAATAAGGGGATTGAACTAACTGATCTCTAAGATCCCTTCTCTTTCTAATCTGTAATCTTATGATAATCTTTATATTCCTGTTATTTCTATTCTCCATTTAGATAGTTGTTGGAATTGTCTCTACCATCCTATTGTAAACATGAGGATAAGATTTTTATCTTCTTTATTTTTTGTAAGATTACAATGTATCCTTCTAACAGAGTTGAGAAAAGAAACTCAAATGTTTAGCATAGAGATAATGACACTGGGAACAGCATGAGCACATCTAAGAATATAAATGGCTGTCACATTCTAGTTTTACTATGCTCTGAGAACAAAGGGTAGAGACTTCGTAAGGGAAAACTTCTTAACAATCAGTTACTGAAAAGTAGAATGGTCTGCCTTGGAAGTAGTGAATTTGCTCTCTCTCTGTCTCTCTCTCTCTCTCAAGGCAATGGGGTTAAGTGACTTGCCTAAGGTCACACAGCTAGGTAATTATTAGGCGTCTGAGGCTGTATTTGAACTCAGGTCCTCCTGACTCCAGGGCCGGTGCTCTATCCACTACCCCCTGAATTTTCCTCTTAATAGCTAAGGCTGGATGTGCTTTTCTTGGGGAGGATGTCTAAGGGATCCTAGGTCAAATATAGGTTGAACTAGATGGTTTTTGGAGTACCTTTCAAACACTGAGATTCTGTGCATGGTATTATACTGCATAATATAAAAGTGTTAAGAGTTCAGAATGGCTGCTTATTTTAAATGGTACACATGAAGTTATCCAAATGAATTCTAAAGTGAATTTGTATAGCTGAAACATTAATAATTTTCCAGAACTTACTGTGTTTGCTTTCCAGGGAACAGCACAGTTAAATGTGGAAAAGTACATTTCCAGTAGGCTGGCAACTTGGTAATGAATTATGTGGCTTTTTGCCACACATGAAACAATGAGAAAAAAAAAAGATGATTGGTCTTTAAGAGTTCCCTTTCTGCAGTACAGGTGGAAAAAGGTGGAGAGAAAGTGCTAAATATTAATTTAGTTGCTAGTATTCTAAATGTACGATTTTTTTCCAATGAGAAAAAATAGACATATTAGAGGTATAAATGAATCTTAGCAATCTTGATTTCCCCTATGATCAAAACCAGAAGACAAAATGAAGTTATAGTTAAATGGGAAACTTCTCACAGATGTTCCTTGAAGTGGCAAATAAATGAGTTGACAAAGACAATTTTCATATGAGTTCAAAGCTAATAAATATCATTTCATAGAATGTTTGATCAATTCTTACTTTTTGTCATGAATAATTTTAAAAAGACTATTGTGAAATTGACTACTCATGCATTAATATATATGTTGCATAAGATGAGCAGGTGAAGAATTCTATAAAGTACTCAGAAAGATCCTCCAAATTAAATATTTTGTTAATGACATTACTGCAAAAATGGAAGAAAATCAAGACATAAAATAAGTTGGAAAATGTAGTTTAAAAGTAATGGAATAGTAATGGAGACTTTTAAACTACTTAGATATCACATGCCTATCATATTTTCATTGAGAAATGAAGTGGAAAGGGGTAGATTATGGTGAGCACCAAAAAACCCAGCTCTGAATAAAAAATTTATTATATTTAAAACTGGGTAGTTAATATCTCATTATAAAATATGTGAAAGATTTACATATTTTTACAACAAAATATTTAAAAAATCTTCTAAGATTAGTAGAACCTTTACATTTGAACTCTTAATATCATAGTTTCAGATAGATTCTAAAGGAAGCCGAAATGACATTTAAGAAAACAAAAATAAGAAAAGCAAGTGAGTAAGAGACCAGGCATACTGAAAGAAAACTAGTACTAAAAGGCATTGAGAAATCAATTCTCAAGGAATCCGAGGGAGTAGAAGAGATCAAAGGCATGGGAGAAAAAAAAACCTTGAATTTTCTTACCCTCCCCCTAAAGGTAACAAGGAAAATATCAGTAATTACTAGAGAATCTGCCTACTTTCCCATCCATACAAAAACTATTAAGAATAATCTACACAATCACATATACATCAAGGATATTCCTGAAGAGGCTATTAGAAGAAATTAGACTTAATTTTACCATCACTGGAAATTGTTGTTTATAAAAGAACATTTGATTAATTAAAAACAAGGTATTTTCTTTATCAAAATTATATGAGATTCTGGTAAAGATATAATAAGGATAATCTTCTTTCACAGTATTGTCAATAACATTAAAGCAAAATAAAAGAGGGGAAAACAAACACTTGGAAAAGGTGCTGTCCACTGTTATGGAGAGGATTCTGCACATAATTCAAGTTGAAGGAGGATTCTTTAAAGATGGTGAGGTCCACCAAATGGTCCTGTCCACATATAACATTGTGTTGATGGCATCAAAACATGGAATGATGCAGTCTCCTAGATAATACCCATAATCACATGAGAGAAGTTGCTTCAACCATACCCACAGGAAAAACCTCCAACTACACACACAGGGAAAACCAAGTATATGTTAAAGGTCTATTGTCTAGGCTATAATTTATATTTAGATGGTCAACCCAAGATCGTGTCTATCAATGCATGTAATCTGACAGATACTGCCAACAGACAATGAGTCAAGTCTAGAATTGAGTGTAAATATTTAAGTTAATTATATATTCAAATATATTGATATATTTCCTTCATATCAGAATGGGAATTGGTTAACCATCATCATCATCATAGTAAGAGTAATACTAATAGCTAACATTTCTAAAGCATCTTAAGGTATACAAGACATTTTACATAATTAATCATATTTTATCCTCACAACAAACCTGTGAGATAGGTACTGCCTAAGTATCCACATTTTATATAGCTGAAGAATCTGAGACTTGGATCAAGTAACTTGACTGTAGTCACAAAGTTTCCTAATCGTCAGTAGCAGGATTTGGACCCAGGTTTTACCAACTTTTACTCAGTACTCTAGACATTACACCATTCTATTTTACTATCCTGAGAGCTACATTGTTTGACCCTCCTAAACTAACAACAAAATTCCACCCCCCCAACAAATAAGCATAATGTCATGCATTTTTAAAATCAAAAAACTGTGGTTTTTATGATTATCAAATCTTTGGTCTTGGTCAAACTCTAACCAAAAATAATCAGTCTGTATTGTTCAAATACTTTTAAAGTATAAACTACTAATTGCAACAACTATTTAGTAGGATATCCCACTGGAAATGTTAACTTTTATTCTCGTAGAAAACGCCTAGGTGCGGCTAGGTGGTGCAGTGGATAGAGCACCAGCCCTGGAGTCAGGAGTACCTGAGTTCAAATCCGGCCTCAGACACTTAATAATTACCTAGCTGTGTGGCCTTGGGCAAGCCACTTAACCCCATTGCCTTGCAAAAACCTAAAAAAAAAAATCACCTTATATTTTTACAAAAGAGAATACAAAAGCAGTTGATTTTGCTATTATGGCAATAAGAAGTAGCCTGGCAGAATGGACAGAGAATGGATCACAGAGTCAGGAAGATCTTGTTTCAAATCTAATTCTTGAACCTACTGCTAATGTGATGGTGGACAAGTCACTTAGCCTCTCAATGCTATAGTACATTGCTGAACTGCAATGGAGACAAAGGTTTTCAAAAGGAGGATACTATAATGATGAAATCATGGATTTAGTTAAATGGGAGAATGGGTCCAAACATTAGCTGTATTGCATGGCTTTATAATGTATTAAGATTTGACAAAATAATTATATTAATAATTAAGACTGTGCTAACTTGTATGCTAACTTGTCAGTTAAACTAAGTATAATTCTATGTTATTTATTTAAATTTTGCAATTTTCTGAAACATTTTGTTGAAAGTATTTAAAAGTGGCTTGATAACATTACCGGAATAGGACTGGGAACAGCTGCTACCACAATACCAATAGGCTGTGGAGAAAGGATTGGAGGATTTCCATTAGAAATACTAGTTACTCCATTGGTTGTAGCTCCTTCTAGTTTCTTTCCTGGAGACTCTCCTGGCAAAGGAGATTGCAACTTCTGTTCCTGTTGCTTCTTTTGTATTTTCCGTTGCAACTGCTGCTTAGCATCAATAGGAGATGGTAGAGTCTTCACTTGAGGCTGAAAGGAATTGCTTTCAGCAGTGGGTATAAAAGCAGAGGGCTGGGCGATACCTTTAATTCCTGAAAATAAAAATGAAATTGCCATTATTTGATAACAGCTGCAGTTTGATAAATCTATAATCTGTATTCTTGCAACTCAACACAAAGAAAATAAAGCAATTCAATAAAGTGCCTAATGTGTAAAGAACAATATTACATACAGACAAAACATCACATCTAGAAATTATTCCCTTTAGCAATTTTTATAATTCTAACTTTATAGGATTTATGTCAAAATTTAATATCAAAATAACAAAGTATTGTTCAAGTGAAGTTTTCTCTAAAACAAATGGTAGCTTTTCAAGGAAGAACAATTATATTCAGAACTGTTTGAGGAACAGAAAGAAACAAATATCCCTACACGTGGTTTACAAGCTATCAGCAGACAAAAATCAAAGACCTTTAATAATCACAGTGACAGATCATCTTTCTATGAGGCTTTAGATTTTACACAGTGCTTTCTTTATTCAAAAGAAGGTATGGGAAGTGATGAAAAGTATTTTACAGAGAGAAAATTCAATCAATTCCTCCAAAAAATAAATTCTAATGTAATGGAAATGAAGTAAATTGTACTCAATAAAATGCTTGCTAACAATTCTCTCTTTAAAAATAAAGCAATTTTATGTTTAACATAATAATCTATATCAGACTTCTTGCCCTCTTGGAGAAGGGAGATGAGAGGGAGAAAATTGTGTAACATAAAATCTTATAAAAAAATAAATGTTGAAAATTGTCTTTACATGCCATTAAAAAAATACTATTTACAAAAAATATATACAGCAATTTTATAAAAAATGCCTTTGGGTCTATGGTATATATTCTGACACATGTCCCTTAAAAATGTTCCTAGGCCTTGCGGAGCACAGAGGGCTGTGTGGAAATGGAAAACAGACCAAAATTGGAAACGAGGCAGAGATTCTCCACATGACGGACCAGGGACCATCAGGTGCAAAAGCAAGTTTAAAAAGTTTTAGTGGGTAGCAGAGGTATTTTTCATTAGCAATAATGAGAAAAATGTTGGAAGGAGGATAGAATGAAAAGTCAGGGAAGAAAAATCATTCATTATAAACTATATCAATTAAATTTTTTTAAAAAAATACTGTCTTAAAATGTTAGTTTGGAATATGATTAAACCTGCAAAAACCTGAAATCACTTGATTTCAGGAAAAACTAAAGGTCAAAGATAATAGAGGTGTAATGTTATTCCTAGAAATCTGAGTTAATTTTTTAATAATGGAAACAGGAAAGAAACATATATATATATATATATCTGTATATATATATATATATGTTACTTGAACACATATGTACATATTTCAATACAAAAAATAAATTCCTTAATTAAAATGACATGTAAAAATATTATAACATATAGAGTTGAAAAAAGACCAAGAAAATATAGTTTTAAAATATGAAGCATTGCCATAAAATGTCAATGACTTTCTTCTAGAGAGGTTATACATTTATTCTAACGGCAATCAAAAACTGATTGCAACTTACACTTTGTGGCTTGGGAAACACATTAAAACCAATTTCATTCTATTATAGTACCTCTTTATTTTGAAACAAAATATTATTACTACCTTATTCACTAAAAATTTCTATGAGGCTTTCAGTTACAGGTTCCTAATTTAGGTATGTCCAAATTATTTTACTTCCTTCCATAAAGGAAGTTTCAGGAAAAGCCCTTCTATAACTGCTCCACATATTCCTAAGCCCCAATTCTAAGCATTACCCACCACCCCCTCCCCAAAGATAAGTGGGTTACCATAAAGGAGAAAAAAGGAGAATGCCCCCTTCTGCTGTAACTCTTGCCTTTGTCTGCCCATCCCTTTTATCTCTACTCTTTGCTGCCTTGTACCAGATCTTTATTCTCTTTCCCACTAGAGATTCTATTTAACCCTTTTCTTTAAAATTTGAAAACTTTGACAATTCTCATTAATCCCTTTTTACTTGGCACTCCTGCCCTGGATTCCAAGAAATACCACTAGATGCTTGGAACTGGGGAAAATCCTACTCACAATGACTGGCAGGGTAAATGGGGATAGAAAGAAATAGAAATGTATGCTTTCAAAAGCTGTATTTTTAATGCATTTTCTCATAAAAATATTATTACAAATGGTGGTCAGATTTATATTATCACTACTGGTGGCATATTTTAGTTTTTTAAAAATTATTAAACAGATTTCTGTGGTAAGATAGTAGAACTTAATTAATATGTACACTTTTATGGGGAAAATTGTGCTCTAAAATGTAAATGACCAACATGGTCTCACAGATGGTAAGAACTAAAAGAAGTTTTATGGATCATCTTGCTCATAGAGATGAGGAAAATATGTGGTCCAAAGCTTAAGTCTCTTGCCCAAGTCAAACAGAAGGCAGTAGTAAATTTCCTCAAATCAAATTCACACTCAAAAGACAAAAAAGAATGCTGCCACTTCTGAGAATATTCAATAGACTCTGCAGACAAGAGGTATCAATTATAATTATCCCATTTTGTTTTATGTTTGACTGAGCCCATGATTTTCTCATTGGAGGGACTCCTGGTTTGAAAAATCTTTTAAAAATGTGGAGCAGCATCTCCTCTGCTACTCACAGTCTAAGAGATTACCTGAGGAGACTGGGGGGGGGGGGCGGTGAAAGCACATGCCCTGATGACATGGCCAGGAGATGACAGAGTAAGACTCTAACCCATGCTTTCCTGACTCTGATGCTAGCTAGCTCTCTCTAGCCACTCAATCACACTGTATTTGAATTATATTTGTTTTGGGGGGAACATCCTAAAATTACCATCACATGTCTCATGTGTATGTATATATTATGTATATAGTACATGTGTCTATCTATTCATCTCTCACAAATACATAGTTACAAGTCCCCACAAAGACAATTCTAAAAATCAAATAGATAAAAATTGTTTTCAGTAACTACAACATAAGAACCTGCAAAGCGGAATCCTTTAAAGAATATATTTTGCATGGGTATACACGTGCATGTACATAGTTATAATACATATTTAGGTTATGCAATTCAAATCCAGAGAAAGAGACAAATTAGGAAAAAAAGATATCTTGCCAAAATGTAAATCCCAAAATAATCTTAAAATAAGAGCAATAAAAAGCAGAACACAGTCATTTAAAATTTTTGGTAGATATATTTTGACAGAGATAGTGATTAAGAACTCATAAGAGACTGGATAAGCTACCTGAAATCTATGAAGTATTTCATAAGACTACATTTCAATCTGAGATATAATTTCATAATAATATGCTTCAGTAATAGGATGAATTTAGCTTGTATGTTAATAAACCTTTTATGAAATCTATATTTCTCTATTTTTATTTCCAACAATAAACTGATTGAAGTTTGACCTACCTTTTATAAGTATTTAAAGTACAAACTATAAACAAACATACCAGAATATAGATATGCAAATGGGTGCTGTTCATTTAAAAATGATAACATTGTGAGGCTATACAATCATTCTAATGATGATGCAATTGTTCATAACATTCTTCTGATTGTCATCAAAAGTGGTGAAGAGAACATTTTTTAAAGTCAGAGATAAGTCTAATAAATAAGATGAATGCTCAGATTGGCTACTACAGTTCTGAGATTAAAACAGTGTGATTATAAAGTAATTAGGCCAATTTTATCATGTTTGTAAAAGAGCTCTGAAGGCAATTCCAAAAGAACTCCAAAAATACTTTGTATTTTTAGAATAGTGTATAGCCTCCTAAACAGATTCATTTAAAGGGGAAAATTTTGAACACATATGTTCTGGTATTAACAAGTTTAAAAATAAGTCTCATCATGCCTGCCACATCATATGTTTGAAATCCTTATTGAAAATAAAAGGTCCCTCTCTCAAGGAAAGTGTAAGTTATCATAAGTAAAAAAAAATTCTTTCTTAGGAAGAATTTATTTAAAAAAATTCTTTAAATCTTGAAGTAGCAATGCTAATTGGAATCAATAAAATTTTATTGGGTTAATCTTAAAATTTTTTATAAAGCAGCACAGCAGCACACATATACAGAAATAGCTTTGCATACTAAGAACTACATCCTGTTATCCATTTGTGAGGCTCACCAAACTTCTTGAATACACTGGTTAAACACAACAAGAGCTCTCATCAAATTATCTTAACACTAAAGAGATAACCCTTCTAGCTAAAATTTTCTTTATATTAATTCTATTTCTTTATATTAATTCTAAATATAGTCAAGCCCCTGGATTAGTTTTAGCTTTCTAACAATAGTTAATTTAGTACCTGCTGGTGCTGCTGCCATTACAGTTAGAGCTGCCATCGATTTGGTGCCTATGTAGTGACTTTTTACAAGGAAGCGAGCTAATTCCAAGACTGAATCAAATGGCTGGCTTAATACTTTCTGGGCCCACTCACACACAAGGCGGCAGGCAGCAGAGATAACTTCCTCATCAACAGTTTGGAGTTGCCCGGAAGGTTCGGCTCCTTCCAACTAATCAAAGGAAAAAGGAAAAGTTAACTTTCAGAAACCTCAAAGAAAAATTCTATTCAAGTACATTTAGAGAACATGCATCCTCTATACACACACACACACACACACACACACACACACACACACACACACACAATATGTCAGAACCTGAAACTATTGTATAAAAAAGAATGAAATTAGCTGATGACCATCTCAATGAAAACAGTAAATACAACCGCAAAGGCATCAGAAATACTATGACTAAGGTTATAAATTATGAAAAGGAGGTTTGTAAAAACATTTGCATACTATACTAATAATTTCTAAATCATTAATAATATTATTATGCTCCAATTTATTGATAATTATAAATAATTTGTTATAAGTTATAGGGCATTTAATCTCTGTGGAGTGTTTATTTTAATTTCTTAAAGGCACAGTTTTTGATGCTAGCTTTGTTTAAATCTGATTACACTACATGGATTTCAAGGTCAATGTTAAATTGTCCATGTCTAGTTAAAAAGTCAAAAATAAAACAAAACAGATGTCTTACCCCATCTCCACTTTTATGAAAGTCAAGGTTGGGCAGTGTTGGCATATGAACAAAAGCTTTTTTCCTTAGTCCACTGTAGCAATATGTAACAAAGAGTTAAGTGCTAAAATACTCTTCAGTCAAAAGGGATTTGAAAGTAATCATGTAGAAATCAAAATCTAATCAGTATAAAAATGTCTACCTAACTAAAACCCTTAATATCAAATTTTTCAATATACTGTGAATCCTCTTAAACTGAAATGAACATGTAAAACTTTACTCATCTGAAATGAAACTAAACAACTGTCACTTGCTATAAATTTATGGATAAATTGCCCCATTAAGTTGTGCTAATTCAGAGAAACTGGTCAGTAGGGGAGGAATAGCCAAATGGAAACCTGGCACAAAGAAGGGAAAAACTTTTGCTTGGGGCAGATGGCCAAAATATCCCTTAAGAGTGTCACAAGGCCTCTAACCTTCTCTCTCCCCTGATGCCTCTTCCATTAGAACACATAAAATTCTCATCTTTAAGATGATAAAGATACATCTGGACACCCTTGATTATGTCCAGGAGCCCAGGAAGTGAAATCCTTAATGGGATCAGAAAACAATAAATGGTTTAATACCAAATGGAACCAGTTTGTAAAAATAGCATGAGCAATCTCACTTTTCCTTTCTTCTCATTTGTCCCATAATAGCTAGTTTTTTTGGTTATTATGTCAAAGATTTACTCATGTATTTTCCAAGTGACACAAGACCTCCCTTTTTATATACACTATCCTTCAGAAGCCTTATCATCTACTTTTAATGTCTCTCCAAGTTTTACTTATACACACTTGTTTTTCCTTGTCTCACATTTGATCCCCATTACAAGGTAAAGTTTTCTCTTCTGACCTAAATTTTATTTTTACTATCATCAGTACATGTTTTAACTGCCAGACTTAATATTTTTTGATGCCAATCTTTTAGTTAGTACATTTTTCTATGTCATATTTTATAATATTTATTTTTTATAGCAATATATTTTAAGTTTCTAAAGCTATGATGAACAAAAGAGGATGAGAGTGTAAAAACAAGCATTGCTCCTTAATTTTGTTAATATGCTAAATTATTTAAATTGTGAACTATCTCAAATATCTTTATTTCTAAGAGCATGAGATCAGACTACTAAATAATACAATACAGTCTTAAGAAGGTAAAGACTATATTACTCTGATACAATGGATGAACTAGTCTTTTATCAAAGCTGTTCCTCTTGAAGTATGATGATAGCTAGAAAAACAAAATTTACTACTTTTTTTAGGTGTTTGCATTTGTTGATTTAATTTTGTTTCTAAATTTAGTTAGTGGTTGAATTACAACAACAGATGTTCTTTAAGCAAGTGTTGAAGAGATTACTGAAAACTGTTCTAGTAAAGGATATTTTGATTTGCCTCTTGTGCCCAGGCGGCGTGCCTTCATGTTTGGAAAGACGTTTTTCATGATCTTTCCAAAGTCAGCAGCACTTAGTGGATGGTAACCAAGATTGTCGCAATAGCTTCTGCAAAAGAGGGAGGGGTGGTTTAGATAACACCATAACTTAGTACTATATAGCATGGAGTAGCCTTGAATATCATTCTTATCCTTTTATTCTTCAAAGTACTAAACTGATTAGCAAAAGCCAATTATCCCCATTTTTAACTGGCTTAGATTTTATTCATTAATAACTACAATAGGAGTCATCTCGGGGAAGGCAGATGAATAGTATCTCCATAGGATTTAAATTATGGTTTCAAACAATATTCATGAAACCTACAGAATTTGGTAAAAAGAAGTGTTCTTAGAGAGCTTTCCATTCTTATCCAAATACTTCTTCTTTAGTAATAAATATGTAGAAAATATGATTATACAGTTTAATACTGTTCATTCAGTGTTGATCAAAACAAATTTCATCAAATCTCTACAAATTCAGTTGCCAGTGTCATGAATTGCCTTTATAGTTAAACAACCCAGGGAAAAATATGAATTAATTGGTCAAAAAAGGAGAATTTAAGAACATAAGAACCATGCCAAAGAAATTCAGAACCAAATGTAAATAAAGACTTTAAAGAAACAAATACAAATAAAAGTTATCTGAGTTGAGGAAAATAAAACAAAACCAAAAAAATGAGCCTACAAAGAAATCAAAGCAATTATCCCAATGAGAAAGTTTAATACATTTGCTCTTTTTTTATTCTCTGGATTTAATAATACTTTCTGTGGCAATATACCAACTACCATTTTCTTCAAGCAATACATTTCTAGATTTTTACTGTAATTATAAGGGGAAACAAAAGGACAAAAGTTAGATGTGAGCAAGGTCAATGCAAATTTTGTCTAAGGTAGAATTTATGAAGCCTACTGATGTTAGAAAACTATAGCTAAACATGTTGGCAGATGTCTATAATCCCACCTACTAGAGAGTCTAATAGTTCTCTTGAATTTACAAATTAGGAAAAGCAATGGACTAAATTGATCAGACTGATCAGATGTCCACACTTAGTTTGGCATTAATGTGATGAGTTGCCAGAAATAAGGTCACTAGATTGCTTTTGTGGAGGACTAGTCTAGGGCAAAAAAGAAGCAGGTAAGGCTTCCAAGCTGGGCAAAGAGGGACGAAGCCCAGGAATAGTCCTTGCACTTCCAGACTAGGTAAAATATGGAGATCCAGTAACAAAAAAATTAAAAAAGCTATATGAAGGGCAGAATTCTGTTATTTTTTAATTTGGCTCCCACTAGAAAAATGAGTTAAAAATCATTAAAACCCATCATTATTTTGATAAAGACTATGATTTCACATTTTGAAGAAAATTATCTTCTAGGAAGTAGATGCTATATATGCCATTTTGTAAGTAAGTAAATGGACTTAAGTAATGAAGCTGGGTCAAACAGTGGAGGCAGCTAAGTGGCACAGTAGAAAGAGTTCTAGGCCTGAAGTCAGGAAGACTCATTTTTGTAAGTTCAAATCAGAGCCCATATACTTACTATCTATGTCATTCTGGGCAAGTCACTTAATTCTATTTGCCTCAATTTCCTCATCTGTAAAATAAGCTGTAGAAGGAAATGGCAAACTATTCCAGTATCTCTGCCAATAAAACCCCAAATGAATTCACAAAGAGTCAAACATGACTGAAAATAACTGAAGAACCACATGGCCAAATAGTAGGCAGTGTCAAGGAAACAATTATGACTCAAAATCCTACACTAATAAGGAAAGCATATCTATAGCTATAGCTATAGCTATATCCACTATGAACAAACAAGGTAGAGATAACAGGGTTTTGATTTTTAAATAATTACAAAGATTTTCACTGCCTTGTGCTCATCTCATGATCTTACAGAATCTTAAAGAGTTTGAAAGTAGCCTTCAAGATCCTCTAAGTACATATCCCATAAAAAGTTCCTTCTATATGATTCTATGACTAGATGACCTCTGAGGTCTCTTTCAACTTCAAAATTCTTCAAATACCTGGTAGATGATCATTAAGTCTTTGCTTGAATCACTACAAGGTTTTTCCCAGGTAGCCAATTTAAAGGACATTCTTTTTTATTACTCAATAAAAATCTGTTTCCTTGAAACTTCTGCTATGTTCTTATATTGTATTCTGGAAAAACTAAACCTAATTCAACTAAATCAAATTGATCACTTATTATCGTTTTTAAAACAGTGCTACAAAGCACAGGGTCATTTCAGGATACCTAGAGATCTTTTGTTTTCATGTTTTACAACTTAGATTGCATGTGGATTGAACAAGAAATGGTGTCACAACACCTAATTCAGTGTTAACTTATATTTATGCAGTATACTCAGAGTGAGAAACAATATGTTCACAGTATAACATACTGCTATTCTTAAAATTAGACCATTTGTTTTTTTAAAGGGTAGGTTTCATGATCTAATTTTTAAACTAAGCCTAAAACTTTTAACCTGGCTCATTTCACCCTATTAAAAAAGAATTCAATTTATAATGCTCATTATATTTCTATATAATACATGTTTTTGAAAAAGCCCCAATAACCAAAGTTACACTTTAAAAATTATTTGTTACAAAAGGAGGGGCAGCTAGGTGGCATAGTGGATAAAGCACTGGCACTGGAGTCAGGAGGATATGAATCCAAATCCAACCTCAGACACTTAATACTTACTTAGCTATGTGACCTTGGGCAAATCACTTAACTCCACTGCCTTGCAAAAATAAAAGAAACAAGTTACAAAACAAGTGGTCAGAAGTAAGAAGGACAGTGTGATTGTGTGCCACAGTGAGAATGGAGAATATATTTAACAACTCTGTGATGAACGACATAACTGATAAGGAGACAGGTTAGAAAGAGGAAGCACTAAGTCTATCATTTTAGGATTGCAAAGGTCTTAAGTGATCACTAAAACCAAACTATTGCCATAATGATTTGGAATAACTATCAAATTCAGTGGGGTGGAGAAGGAACTGTGGAAAGAGTGGAAAGAGAGGACTATGAGGTCAGTCAGATGGATCATCAACATGGGTTGTGAGGATTGAGGTAGAAAGAAAAAATTAAAGACAGGTGAAAAATTTATTCAAGAAAGGAGATTGACCCAGGTATGTCCAGGAAGATATGGAGATATAGGAAACACATTTACCATATCTGCTGGTGTTTTATAGGAATGAGGATGGTACATGACTAATACATGGTTTCCTTAGGGTAACTTAGAAGAGTGGTAACAGAATAAAAATTGGATGTATAGGATTGAGGAATATGTGGTAAAGTAGTAAATGCACAATAAACCACTCATGATTTGACCATGAAAAGATTAAAGGTATGTTAATATCTGGAAGGGCAGATGTGGGATGCATGGATATATTTATATGCTATATTTTATGACACAAAGGAAAAAATACTAGACAAAGAATCAAGAAATCTGAGTTCTAGTTCCAATTGACTAAGCCCTTGGTTATTAAAACTGCTGAACTTGTTTACTCATCTGTAAAAAAAGTAGGGGTTAGATTATATTATTTCTAAGAACGCTTTGGCTTTCAAACTCCATGAAGCTATTCTTTCTTTTCTTCTGAAAACTAGTGAACAGATACAGAACAATATATGTGGAGGAGACAAAGGGAATTCTCCATCCTAGCTCAGATCAAGTCGATACAAATTATATTCATTTCTGGAGAATCACACGATTTTAAGACTTTACATAAAAGAAACACAGAAAAAGGAAGCAGATCCATCCCTTCCAGTCAAAATTATTTAAATATGTGTTTGGTAAGGAAGGGGGGGAAGAAAAAAGTTACTGTAAGAGGAAGCTACTTGACCTTTAGGGAGCATGAAGAAACTAAGAGACAGACCACATGAGAATACAACTAAAATGTTCCACCAGATAATCATAATCTACCTGGTAAAATGTCATTAAATTTTGGTTTTTAAGTAAAAAGGGGTGAAAGGAAACAAATTATCAACATCTGGCAAGAAATGCAGCATGGTACTGTGCAAAGAATGGTAGTTTTGGAGTCAAAGGACCAAAATTTAAATCCCTGTTCTACTTATCACAACCTTTTGGGGAAAGCTTTTTTAATTTCAAGGAGCTTTTGTTGCCTTATCTGTAAAGTAAAGGGTTGGATGAAATGACCTCATGCCTCTTCTCTAATTCTATGATCCCATGAACTCTCCAATTCTACCTTTAGAGAATATACAGTAGTTTTGGGGTAACAATGCAAAGAATGTATTTTATATTACTGATAATATAAATGAACTTTCACATGGAAAGAATTCTGAGACATGCTGCAATTACATCTAAAGGCCATATTAAATAACTTATATTTATCTATCATCTGTGAACAAAAATTGATTTTTAGTTGTAATGTATATGTCCAATTACAGGAACAAAATTGTTTCTTAAAATTGAGGCATAATACCTTGTAGATGTTCACATATTTAAACATTCTATTTCTAAATATAGCAAGTTATTGGAAATAATTAAGCATCATTCCGATGTTTATACAGATCTAAGTAACATTTACCTATTAATCACTCATGATACATTTGATATCTTAATCCTCTTAAGCAGAGTATATTAATAGGATTAAATATATCATTAAATACCTCAGGATTTATTTTACCTTGATAAATATACAGATACCTGACTTGGGTAGTGGGTGAAGATAAGGATGTTAATGGAAATTACACGTACACATGAAAAGATTCAAACATTTCTTATTCCTTTGAGTAATTAAGAAATTATCAACAAATAAAATGATTATAGAAAAAGGAGTTCATGAATGAATGAGTGTCATGTGATCAAAATATAGTTAAATTTTCAATAAGTAAATACAACGGTTTTCCACCAAGTATTTGTAATTTCACAGACTGGCAGTTAAAGTGATCAAGAAATAAATTATGTAAAATGAAACTTATCCACAAGTTATTTTTATACTTCTTTCTCGTGTGGTAACAAGAGAAATAATAGGCATTATCAGAAACCAGAGATTTAGGATTGGTTCATTCCACCAGTTTTCCCTAATGTTTTGTATTTAAAGATGACATATATTTCATTAGTAAACTTTGGAAATATACTCACAGATGTTTAAAATCATAGATTACAACTTAATAAACATGTATTTTAATACCTACATGGCAAGACACTGAGGATAGGTAAAAGACACACAAAAAAAGTAGGAAAATAGTCTTTGCCCTTAAAGGTTTTACTTTATATATATGCAGATAAACAAGAAGCGAATAAGTAAATACAAAATTGTTTTAAGAGGGAGAAAATAGACAACATGTATAACAGTAGGGAGTAGGAGGTCAGCTGGAAGATGCAGCAATTTTTTGCAATTAATATATGTACTTAAAAATCTATAATTCATATTTTAGGACCCACCAAATTTAAACCCAAACATCTTAATTACATACAGCATAATATATAACATAATGAATAAATGTACTGATCAAAGATAATAAAATAGCAAAGACAATATTAAAGGGTTTACTGAAATAAAAAGTTAGTGAAGGTTGTTTCTGTTACATTATTTTTCAAAGGGAGATCAGCAATATTCTGTTGTTTCTTTTGTTTTCTTGTTGAGTTGACAAAGTAACTTGACAGCTCTTATCAATCAATCTGCATTGATGAAGTACCTACCAAGAACCAGGCACCATACTAGATGTTGGGGATATAAATGTTCAGAATGAAATACTCTCCATGCTTGAGGAGTTTTCATACTAACAATGTGAACAGCTTCAATAATGACAAATATAAAGATACTAACACAAAAATTACTTCTATTCAGGAAAATGCAGGAAAACTGATTTATAGTTTCAGAAAATTTTATCTTATTTTATTAGGAAGAAGTCTGGTTTTAATTAAAAATTGTAGTAATCTTAATTAATACAAACTTCAACTTAAAAAATTACCTTTAGAAAACATCTTAAATTAAGAACCCAAACCTCCATAAAGGAACAACCCTTGTTGTCAAGAAGTTTTTTTAAAATATATTTAACTTAAATCCTTTTTGCTGTGATTTAAAGTTCCTGATATTTTCTGAGCAGAATTTGAAAACCTTGTCACCACACTAACCCACTATATAGATGTTTATTTATCAGGCAGTTTCATCAGTCTATTTTCTAACCCTTCAATTTATGTCTTGCTATCTAAAACTTCATCTTCCAAAACTTTCATATTTGTCAAGTTAAATAGACCCAAATTAGATCATGTATCTACATGCAATCAATTTCCTTGATGTGGGAATTCTCTCCACTTGTACTGACTGGAACTGTGCTTTGGTAGAAATGCCTCACTTTGCAGCAAAACTTGGTATCATGCATCTTCAAAGTGCTAGGCTGATCCCCAGATGAGATATTCAGTTGGTTGTGGAAACTGTTCTGCACTGGCTGGACCAACCAAAATTTGTACTTCACTGTCATAGCCTTTAAGAACTTTAGAGTCATCTCTTCAATATAATGAAGCAGTGGGAAAGAACTTCACTAGAGACCTTACCTGTCATATTCTTATATAAGCAATTCAACAAACAGTATACTATTTCTTGGTAACAGAGTTATACTGCTTAATACATGTTTACTTTAGTCCACCATGATTCACATATTTTGTTGTCTTATAAATCACTTAGCTTATATTGAAACATCTTGTTTTCTTCATTACAGTATGTTAGACTTTGTTTTTAACTATTTGTTTAACTCATCTCTATTTTATGAGGATGTGAGCTATGCCATGCAAGTTTCAAGTGAATCATTTTTAACAGGGATTCATTTTTATTTAAATCACTGATGAAATGTTAAAATTAATGATTTTCATGATCTTTTAAAAATTAGGAACCTCTGTAGAAGCCTCTAAAGTCCCCGTACAAAGGTAGTTTAGGTAAAGTATGTGGGGTTAAATAAGGAGACTGGATTCTAATTCTAGCTCTGATACTATCAGAGTTGAAGGTCAGTTTCTCTCTTCTGCAATATGAATTGGATGAGTTAATCTTAAAAGTCTCAGCACCCAAAAAATTCTATGATTCTGTTTAAACCCACAGTATTATGTTAAATAAATTTTCTTAGGTTCTGTGTTCCTTTAAATGAGGTTGTGGCATCCAGAATAGCTATATTATATATTTGGGGGAATTGGCAAGATCACAAATATAGCAGTTATTTGAACTGATGTCATAGGCATTTAATTAAAATTTATTAATTATTTATGGAACTATATAACTATTCTCCCCAAACCACATAAACACCATTGGCACTAGTTTCTTCTTTTCCTAGTTTCCATCATATACTACCCACCTCATCTACTACTGCCATATGTTTCCTGACTTGCTTCTTTCTAGAACTCTATTCTCTATATCCTTTCCTATGATCATCTCTGTTAACTTCCTATTTGGTATATAATTCGACTCTTTTGAAAGAAGGTTTATGAAGATTTTTGAGGATCCTAAATAAAGTAATTACCTTTAATACTTATTAGAGGACTGTGCACAAAGAAGAAATTCTTAATGAAGTGTAATAAAAGGATCAGTTTGTGGTTTAATAGCACAAAGAGATACGATATAGGAATGCCGAGTTGCTCTCTGTGGTATCAGCTTCAGAACATTAGGGTGTCAACTCCCCCCCAAAAAAAACAAAAACAAAAAGCCCCAAACCCAACCTAGGTTTCCTTTCATGATCTTTGCAAATCTGTCATTTATTACTTTATCCAAACCTTTTTTGAAGATTTTTTTTTTGCCAGTAACTAGGTTCCTCAAGTTTACTACCTGCTGTGCATTTCCATTTATTTGTCCCAAATTTCTCTCTTTAAAGCTTCAAAGGGTGCCCTCAAATTCTGGGAATTGCTGAATAAGTCCATGTTCATCCATACCATTCATGATTTTAAAGACTTCAGCTTGGTATTCACTGATAATGAAGCAGATAACAGTATGTGAGAACTGTATAATACTCAAATCCTGTCATGTATCAGTAGCACCGACATCTACATATAGTGTACTTACTTATATTCATCATAGACTTCCTGCTTAGGTAGTGAAGTCTCAGGATGTTCCTCCAATGTATTTCGAATCCAGGAGAAGGCATGCATTTGCTGGGCACGGCTTGATGACATGGAACTCTGATCACTGGTCACAAAACAAAATAGATTTCAGCTGAAAAAGTGCCTCACTCTGTGACATTTTTAGACAAACTTTGTACTACCGAACAGGCTGAAATAAAGAAATATGCGAACCAAACTTTTAATAAATGATTGATTTCTAATAACACATAGGAGGGAAAGATTCTTCAATTGAAGAATTTTACCTCTAGTAGTCTTGGTCAAATCTCCTGCAAAGATTTATGTTGTTTTTTTTTCATTAAAAATTCATACCAGTGTTTCCCTAAACTGGCCAAGAGATGCAGAACAGACAGTCTACACATATGATTTAGTGAAAATAACCAACTGGAAGTTTTTGTGACAATCTGTTTTGCCTGAATTTGTTAAACTCAAATTTTTTGATAAACTGACACAAAGAAGTCAATTAGTTCTTAGTTTCCTAACACTAGGAAACTATACAACATGCCATCTAATTGTAATAGAAATCTAGCTAAAATAGAATATACGACTGGGAACAAAATTCAACATTAAGCAGATCTTTTTAATATAATTTTATTAATTTCAATAATTTCATTAAAATGTTATTAAATGGGCAGTAATAATATAATAGAATAACATTAACTTGAAGCTATCAATTAGATTCAGGTTTTGGTTGATAAAAGCTCACTGATCTCTTATTATTTATTGAGTTCTGCATAAAAAATGTTTTATGCAACGATTTCCAAAAACCTCACTAAACCATAACATCTAATCTTAAATGAATTTTAATTTCATTTTCTTTCATATAAGTATCTCCTAGAAGAAACCAAGACATTACCACAATTGGAAGCTATTAAAGATAAAATGAACTGAAGAACTATTTGAAAAGAAAAAGGAGACAGCTAAAAATAGGAACATGAAAGAATATTCCAATAAACATATCAACATAGAGAAAAGGAAATAAAGATAGAGAGGAAGAAAATACAAAGACATATCATAATGCTGGCTAAAAGTATCAGTTTTGAAAATTAAGGGTTGTTTAATTGTAAGGAACTTCAGAAATCATCCAGTTAACACTATATTTGAAGCATGAATTCTCTCTATAACAATGCTCATTTGGAAAGCTTTTTTTTTCCTAAAAGTTTTTCAAGACTTATAGAGATGACGAACTCTTTGCTTCTGTGAGAAAGTGGGTAACACCTAATTGTCAGTTTTTTCCTTATTTTATGCTTAGAAATTTTCTCTTTTTATTTCTATCAATATATATCTGTGTCTTCTGGAGCTAAACAAAATCTAATCTTTCTTCTACAAGACAACCTTAAAATTTATGAAGACAATAATAGTCATGTCCTCCTTCAGTCTTCTTTTTCCCCACAATCTAAATGTACGTTACCAACTTCATCATCTTTCTCTGTTTCCAACTAATCAATGTCTTAGGACTTCATAATCTCAGTTTAAAATGATAAGATTGAACAGCATCAACTGAGAAAGCCATAATGCCTGAAATCAATAATAGCATAATATTGAAATTTGGATAGATAACAAAATTAACCAATCAAATAAACTATTACACAAAGTAACCTATTTTTGTGTTTGGTATTATAGCTATTATGTTTTTATATTAAATTAAAACCTGCTCAGCATCCAGAGAAATAACCTCTATAAGAGAAGAAACCTGGCAACTACTTTTGAGGGTGCTACTGGTCCTTCCTGCCTTCTCAGCAGTCACAACTACTCATGACTCAGAAAAGAAAAAAAGTTCGTATCACCAAATTCCATGGCATTGTTTTAACACCGTAAACTTAGATGATCTGATCTGTAGAAATTACATTAAAGAAAATTAATTACCACTCTACCCTGTGGGCCATGAGCCTTTTTTTATCTGATTTACATGTGCTGTTCCCCCATGAGAATGTAAAGCTCCTTCAAAGCTCAGGAATGCTATTCTTTTCTATTTGTATTCCCAAAAATATGGTACAGAGCTTTACACAAACTAAGCACTTAAGCATTCATTCATTCATTCACTTGTTTGATCATTCACTCAAATTCATATGACTTAGTTCCCAGAAATAAGGACATAGCAGTTCTGTTATTCTCTGTCTGGTAAAATAATATCTAGAGTAATGTGCTCTGTTTTTTGACATCACTATTTAAGAGGGACATTGGTAAACTGGAGTGGCCAGAGAAAGCATTCCATTCCAAACAATGAGGAAAGAATTTAAGTTCATGCCACTTGGATGACCTGAGGCAGAAAGTAAGCATGTTGAACGATGATTGGCTCCTGAGGGGATATGATTGGTGTCTTCAAATTTATTTGAGAAGTTATCTTGCAGAAGAAAGATTAGACTTTTTTTCTGCTAAGCTTCAATGGGAAGATTTGGATTTGGCATAGAGGGAAACTCCCTAACCATGAGCACTATTCCAAAGTGGAAGAGCTGCCTTACAAGTGAGATCTGTATGAACCCTCACTGTAGGTCTTCCTATGAAGGTTAGATATCCACTTGTCAGTTATGCTGAGGAGTTACCTGCTCAAGTATAGTTTAGACTAGATGATCATTGAAATTTTCTTCCAACTTTGAAATTCTGGAATTTTGTAATAATAAGTTAAAGCCAGAAGGACAAGGTTCAAGGTAGATAAAAACCCAAGTTCAGTCTAGTAACAAAGGGTTCTGCTTCATTTGGTCAGAAATAATTTCAAATGTAGATAAATCCAAGTCTGTCACCTACTTTATCACTGTGTATTTAAAAGGTTAGACATGAGGTCATAAATTTCATTCTTGACAAACTTCTTGTTCTTTTCATCACTTGTGCTGTACTGTTTCTTTCATATTTGCATTTGCTGTTTTATCTGGGCTTTGGACCCTCTCCTCAAAAATTAAATTTAAAGCCTTCTTGCTTAGGCTGGCAAATTCATCATATACATTCTTCCTAAGTTATCAAGTCATTTCCAGAATCTCATTATTATAGGATCATAAATCATAGCCCAAAACATTAAATTCTTCTCTTTAAGATCAACTTAAGTATTTTTTTCTTTCAAAGTTGTCACCATCAATGAAAAGACAGCAAAACATTTCTTGTTCTTCTAATCCTTTCAGTATCCTCCCCAGAACTTGAAGTCTCCATAGATTACTTCCATATACCTTCTAACTACATAATTTACACCCACAAAAATCAGCAGAAATGGATAGTAATTGGTGAATTTATGGGTCTCAGCAGATTCTCTGTCACAACTTAAATAGATATTCCTAGAAGATAGAATACCTCCTAATTTACCTTGACAAGTCTGACATACAGCCACCTCTATTCCTGTGAAACAAAGTCATCAAGGACACTGATAGACTGATGTCTTTGAATTCCTCTAATGATGTGTGGAGCACAGAATGATGTGGCTTCTCAAGAATTATCCTTCACAAGAAGGGTTATGACGCCAATGGTGTACAGGAAATTCATTATTTCCTTTGAGACTAAGCTTTTTCACAAAAGATTCCATTTTGGGGTAAGAATTGGCTGGAATGTTTTCTGAGTACTGAAAGAATTGGGGCAAGAGCATGGAAAGGTAGGTGGGATGCTAAAAATATCAGGTTGAAGGTAGTAGCAGTAAATTTTCTTGATTTGATTATGGTGAGCCAATAGTCTAGACAGGTGAAAACAATGCAGAACATGATTTTAAAAAAATAGTAAGACCATAACAACCAAGGGGGTATCATAAAAGTCTTATTTAGTCTAACAAAAGAGATCTAGAGGAAGTGCTTGTCTTCTATTCTGAATAATAAAAGTGTATTATTTGTATGTATAACATTGTGCTTTTGAAAATAATTTCTCATTATCATCTTAATTAGTTCCTGTACTCTTGTCATGTTGGTTGGGCAGATAGTAATATTCTCATTTCATAGATGAGGAAATTAAGGCACAGAGTATGAAACCACTTTAATCTAGCATAGGTATAAGTACTACAACCTCAACTCCCAATTTCTTATTTCACAACCTTTCCTCTAGATGACTCTTCCTCTATAAGTTTGAAATGTGATATTATATGGATCTATAGTAATAAAATATGTAACCCTATAGGAATGTCATAAACCAATCTCCTTTTTCAATAGAAATTAGGTGTGAAATGTTATATCATTTTAGAACATTCCTTCAGGCTTAGGATCATTTAGATTTCTCTAAAGTCTGTTTGCCTTTATTCCTAGAGAACTAAACATATTAATAGAAGCAAAAGACTAAATCTCTGCAGATACAGGGCCTATGATTGCTAGACATTCTGTTAACTGTGCAGAGATTTGGAATTTGAATGACTAGAAGTCTTACATTCCTGTCCCCCTTCGATCACAGCTGCCTTATTTCTAGTGTCACAAGTTGAAGGGATATTAAGTTTCTCTTGAAAAGTGACCCTTTCCAGGAAGAACAATTGTAAAGGTTGAATATTTGACAATAGTAGTACTTCGAGGATCTGTACTCTAAGGATCTGTAATTCTTTTGCTTCAGAACTTAAGACTCAGTGGATAGTTTTAAGAATGTGGTGGCAGCAAATATCATCAACCTCCATCCAAACTGGTATACTTCTACAACTTGGCTACTCATTACTTCAATAGGTCTATTTTCAAAAACATTCCAATCTTCAAGAACTTAGTCACCTATACACCAAAGTTAAAGATGTTTTTGTCCTTCATTCTCAAAGAAGATCATGACATCAGGGAGGTGATACCATAACAAGCACATGAACTGGATTTGAGTGAGGGGGGCTATGCTAAGTCATCAGCCTAACTTTCTCTTCCAGAGCCATCAGGGTCCAATAGCCAGATAAGAATCAGGATGACTAGAGATGGTCCTGGATGAGAGGCAATCAGGGTTAAGTGACTTGCCCAAGGTCACACAGCTAGTGAGTGTCAAGTGTCTGAGACTGGATTTGAACTCATATCCTCCTAACTCCAAGGCTAGTGCTCTCTCCACCCTACCACCTAGCTGCCTTACATCAACGTTAAGGCACAAGAGAAGGACTTAAATTGAGAGGCATAGAGACAATTAGCCCTTTTTGATCCTGAATGTTCTCAATTCCTTAGACAAACAAGTATCTTTTATTAAAGGAAACATCTGTTTTGTACCAAGTGTCCTGATAAGCCCATTAGACTTGGGTGAAAATTGAGTTATGTTATAGCAGTTAAAAAACACAAATTAATATTAACTGTTTTGTACTATATTTTTATTTATTTTGTTAAACATTCCAATTACACTTTAATCTGTTTAGTCCTATTCCTTTGTGGGCTACAATCATAGCCCATTTCTCTGTCATGGTATCTAAATACTTTAAATGCTAAAATCACATAGGTTTATATCATGATATCTTCAATCCACTCTCCTTTTAGTCATAACAGAAGGATCTTTAAGAACCTTTTGCCTCAATTTTAGGTTTCTGGAGCAGTCACAGAGTAGTCTCACTAGACCTCACACAGCCAGACTTAGGTAATCATAAGAGTCTTAGCAATGGTTCTACCTTGATGTTACTACTTTAATGAACAATAGTGGCAGCAGGGTCATATGAAGAATACAGTCTTAAATGGAATGCTAGAAGCAGACTGGCTCTAGCTGCAACTAAGGTTCCTGAGCCTAAACAAAATAGGAAGAAAATCCTTTTCATTTCTGATTCTTAAACAGAAGTTTTTTGGCAAACTATGTAACCACAACAGCTGTTAACACACTACCTCCAAAATTTTCTAGCCAGAACTTTGAAAGTTAAATTAAAATACAACAATATTTTAAAATGTTACATTGGGGGAGAATGAATAAGAGTAACCCAACGCTTTGAAGACAAGGATAATCTAGCTGGCTGAAGAACATCAGTTAGACCATAAATACATTAAAGTATTTAGGGAGTAGGTCCAAAACAGAAAATCAGAAAGAACTTAAAATTTATCACAATGCTATGGCAGTATTCTGCAACTTCTTATTTCAAGCAACCAAAAAAACACTCCTATATTTCATCCTTTATCACAGTAATATGCTTATTTGTGGTTTCTAAGACCAAATGTGCAGTATTCTATCTCTAGAATAAATCCAAAGAAAGCATTCAGCTTTACACACACACACACACACACACACACACACACACCCCCATTTGGTGGAGAAGACTACAAGTTTTTTACTAAAGTAAAACCTATATAAATACTAAAACCAATCTTTTCCCCCAACTATTTCTGAGACACTTTTCAGAAATAAGTTGACAAAAATGAAAGACTACCTGTATACTTTTTCACTAATGTCAGAGACCAAGAAAATAGATATACCTTTTCTCTCCATTGCTGAGACCAGAAGGCAGCTGAAGGTAGAGGTAGAGTTTCTCTAGGTCTGTAAACTTCTCAACTTCTTGCTAGTTACAAAGGATTAAAGAGGAAAATATTTTTAAAAAGACAATACATTTCTAAACAAGCTAACCAATCCCCTAAAACAATTAACAAGCAAAATTACTCCAAACAAAAAAAATTCCTTGGAGTTTTTTATTCTCTAGTTGTCCAATAGTAAAATGCAATTGCTTCACTGAGTAATTGTAGAAAAGGTCAGATCAAGTAGAAACTTTATTACTGCTTATGTTACCAGAATAAATACTATGATAGATCAAAGCTTTAGACAACACTACTTCTTACAATTTATTTTTCATTGTATTAAAAAAAATAGGCCATATGTATGGTGTAGAGAAAGGAGGGGAAAAAAGCACTGGATTGGGAGTTAAGAGACTGAGATAGTAGTCCTAATACTGTCCCTAAGTAGTTGTGTGAACCTAGACACATTTTATATGTAAAATAAGGGGGGAGGGGGGGAGTAGAAGAAATGTTTTATACTACTTCTAACTTTAAAATTCTGTCATATGATTTAGTTTTCACAGCTTCCCATGAAGCTAAAAAGTTTGAAGGGAAACCAACAATTCTCTGGACTCTATGAATATTTAAAGATTGTTCTTCAATTAATAGCTGTATTAACAAAGCATCTGCTTGAGACTTGCAGTTGGCCTTAGATATATCCTATGTGAGGAAATCGGATAGGTTGTTTGTTATTGCTTCCCAACGGTCTATAGCTACACTACCAAAATGAATTTAACAGCATTCTTCTTTTGAGATACTTCTTTTGCTTCCATTACTTGAATTTTTCCTTATTCATAATGTTATCAAATAGCATTAGCTGCCATATAAATTCTAGCTAACAAATATCAATTCAATAAAATAATCATGTATTAAAATATGTTAATTCATTGCTGACAATATTCAATACAACAAAATAATACAATTAATGAGTTTGATTAATTTATAGAGTTCATAGTTGTAGGATTTTGCTGTTGTTAAGGGACTGAGGGTGTCCAAAGCTGTTTTTATCAATGTGAGGAACTTCTAGAGAGGAAACTCCTTTACCTGATGCCTATCAGCCACTCACCTGTGGCTTATAAATCATAGCAAACAAGTTCAAGTCCCTCATTTTTATAGCTGCCCTGAAAGGTTAAACAATTTGCCTATATACAGAAAAAGTGTCAAAGGTAGGATTTAAATTCAGATCTTCCTGACACTAAGGTCAGTCCACTAATCCACTGGATCATACCACCTTTTACACTTTCATAACAAAACACATCAATAATATAATATTAATGATAGAAGAATACATAAAAGACTGAATTCTCTTGAAGAATACATTCACCCAGAAGGTTTTAATCTACTGCTACTTTTGATTCTTAAGACATTTCCATTCCTTATTACTAATCTTTTTTAGTCCTATGATCTGTTATTCACAGTAGTAGAAGAGATCTTATGGGTTACTTGTTCTGACTTTCTACAACCTAATAATCAACATTCTGGTCAGAAACATTCAGCTTCTGCTGAAACACTTTGAATAAC
Source organism: Macrotis lagotis (assembly GCF_037893015.1). Classification (NCBI taxonomy): domain Eukaryota; kingdom Metazoa; phylum Chordata; class Mammalia; order Peramelemorphia; family Peramelidae; genus Macrotis; species Macrotis lagotis. The sequence continues at coordinate 167,518,122 of NC_133661.1, read as the reverse complement.
AGAAAATTAGCCACCTCACATAGCAGTCGATTCCAGTTTAGTTTGCTTTAAGTTTTAAGAAGTTTACAGAATAAGACATGATAGCATAGTCAAAATCCAACTAACTTCTACCTACTAATCTTGGTTTGCCTTCTGAAAATATAAGGTACTAGTCAAAATTCTCTCCACATGACATGCCTTAAAACAAAGATAGCTAAATCATGTTCCCTCTACATCTCTCCTACAGGCTAAATATCTCTAACTCTTCAACTATTTTTCACATGATATGGTTAAACTAAATCTTCCTATTACTCTAATCATCCTCTTCTGGGCATGCTCCAGTTAATTCATCTAAAAACAGGTTACATAGCAATGGTCATAATACTCCAGGTGTAGTCTGATTAGACCATAGGACTACTACTTCCAATTTTTAAATATTTTAATTTAATTTATTAATTAAATCTTACTTGAATTTCCTTTGGCACTTGCTTCTCATTATTAACTTATTAAGCTTGCAGTCAACTAAAATCTTATACCCCACCTTCCCTGACCCCAATAAATGCTGTAACATCTTATATTTGTTTGGTGATACCTGAGTCTTAACCTAAGTTTAACTTTAAATCTATTGCTACAGAATGCTATTATTTTAGTTTTGGTCTATTGTTCTGTCCCATGAAGAACTTTCTAAATTCTGATTCTGTTGGAATAATATCCAACACTATGCTATTTGCCTATCTGATTAAATATGGTTTTTAATCTTTCAAATCAATGATAAAACTGCTGCAAAGCATAGGGTCACAAACAGAACCTTCCTTTCATTTCAACAAGGAGCTATTGATGAATAATTTTCAGTTCTCAGGACCATTCATTTAGACGTGGGAAGCAATTTTAAGAGAACATCTAATTCAACTCCCTTCCTCCTTACACCCTGTTTTCAAGCTGTAGAAAATGAGAAATAATTTACTTCACAAGCAGTGAGTGACAGAGACAGGATGTGAACTCAAACCCTCTAATTCCAAATCTAGTGCCATTTCCACAGCACTATAATTTTCTTATTATTGAACCAGTTGAGTCCCCCTATAGTCTCAAACAGACAACATCTGTACACCATTTCTTTAATTACAGAAAAGACTGAAAAGTAACTTGCCAAAACCCAGATTATTGCACTTCCTCAGTCAATTTAGTAAACATTTATTAAGTGACTACTATATGCCAGCCACTGAGCTATGCACTAGGAATACAAAAGAAGCAAAGGATAGTTTCTGTCCTTAAAGAGCTAAAAATCTGGGGCAGCTATGTGGCACAGTCCCTGGAGTCAGGAGGACTTGAGTTCAAATCTGAACTCAGACATTTAATAATTACCTACCTGTGTGACCTTGGGCAAATCACTTAACCCCATTGCCTTAAATAAAAATAAAATTTTAAAAAAGAGCTAAAAAATCTAATGGACTTACAATTTAAATTATCAAACTAGTAACTTAGGAGAAAAGGAAAAACATGTTAATTTGCCAAGACGTTTTTTTTAAAAATTGACATCCTAGAGATCATAGTTTCAATTTCTAGATGTTCACATAATTTGTTTAATAAGCTATTCTAGATTTCTACAAGAACGTTTCATTAGACTATAATTTCTATTCAATCTTTGGCACTTCTCCCATAATCCTTAATTCCTTAAAGAATTCTGATGGTCTCAAGTGTTTCCATATCCAATCAGCACTTTAGGATATATAATTCCCTAGTTTAAAAGACTAGAACTCATATAAAGAAGCCAACTGTTTTCTTATTAATTCTGCACCTTTAACACTTTCTTGTTTAGTGTTTGTTTCACCCTTTCTAACTATAGATGGATATTTTTTTCTCTGCCTAACTACGGAAATAAAATGAGAGGAGTTGTTATATTTTGATTGAACACACTGGGAATATACAAACAAAACTAAGTGATTCCTCCTCTGTAAAAATTAATATTTTAGGAAAGTTGTAGGGGGAAGGAACATATAAAAAAGGAAAAGTGGCTGGAGAAAGTTTTTTTAGGCTAGAAAAATTATAAAGATGATAAGTAGAACAAAACAGGGTCCCATTTACATATCTTTTCCTCCTGGAAGGGTAGTATTGATTTCATTACAGTTACTATAATAAAGAAAATAGAAAGTTATAGACAGATGGGAGAGGGTAATGGGGTTATTCATTTGTTATGTGTTTTTCCAAAATTAATAAGCCTAACTTTTAGCCTCAGAACTTAGAACTGAGTTTGCAGTTCAATGACATCACTTGCTTTTTTCTTATGTGATCTTCTTTCAGTCTTTGAAACATTGGAGAAAACCTGGGCCAGCTACACTGATTTCCTAACATTTTGTCCATTTCTTCATCATAGGGTTAATCTATAATACTTATTGTAAAAATTTCCTTTTGAAAGTCTCTCAACTTTCTATCTTTTCTTTTGATGTTATCTAGTAAGGGAAATATAATAATAATAATATTTGTCCTTCATTTCCAAAGAAGGCCACTATCATCAGGGAGGTGATGCCATGACAGTATGTGAATTGGATTTAAGTGAGAGGATGCTGTGCTAAGTCACCAGTCTCACTTTCTCCTCCAGAATCATCTGAGTCCAGTGGCCAGATATGAAACAGGATGACTGGAGATGGCCCTGGATAAGAGGCAATTAGGTTTAAGTGACTTTCCCAAGGTCACACAGTTAGTAACAATCAAGTGTCTGAGGCTGTAATTAAATTCCTGTCTTCTTGACTCCAAGGGTAGTGCTATATAGTCTAGAATACAAATATGACTATGTCCAATTACTTGATTCTTAGATTTCCATTTGAATGTTATATCAATACTTCAAAGTTAGCAAACATGTTGAAATTACACTCTTTGCATCCCCTTTCAAAAATTAAAAAAAAGTTACTTCCCAAATTTCTGATTATAATACAATCACAGATAATATCACCTAGAATTTGTATGGTGTTTTAAGGTTTGCAAAGCATTAGATAAATTATCTCATTTTAGGCTCATAGCAACCCTGGAAATAGGGACTATTATTGTTATCTTCAATTTTCAGATAAGAAAATTGAGGTTTACAAAGTTAAATGCCTTGCCCAGAGTCACAGAGCCAGTAAAAGCCTGGGGTTGGATTTGAATTTAGGTCTTTCTAACTTCAGGTTCAGTAAACTATCCATTTAAATAATTAGTTGTATATATCTTCTAAACAACTATGCTCTTTTCTTTCCATTAAAGATTTTATTTATTTTGAGTTTTACAATTTTTCCCCTTATCTTCCTTCCCCCTACCCCCCACAGAAGGCAATTTGTCAGTCTTTACATTGTTTCCATGTTATACATTGATCCAAATTGAGTGTGATGAGAGAAAATCATATCCTTAAGGAAGAAATATAAAGTATAAGAGATAACAAGATCAGACAATAAGATAACATTTTTTTTCTAAATTACAGGAAATAGTCCTTGGACTTCCTTCAAACTCTATGGTTCTTTATCTGGATACATATGGTATTCCCCATTGCAGACAGCCCAAAATTGTCCCTGATTGTTGCACTGATGAAATGAGTGAGTCCATCAAGGTTGAACATCACCCCCATGTTGCTGTTAGGATGTACAGTGTTTTTCTGGTTCTGCTCATCTCACTCAGCATCAGTTCATGCAAATCCCTCCAGGCTTCCCTAAATTCCCATCCCTCCTGGTTTCTAATAGAACAATAGTGTTCCATGAACTGTGTTGTTTTTTAAGTCCTTTGCTTTTCTTATAATCCTTTCAAAAATACATTATCAAATCATAATAATATTTTCTCTTTATTGTCTACTGAATATTTATTTCTCTTCTCCCCCCCCTTATTTGTGACATGCCTGGATAGTTCTTTTGAAAAGTCAACATCAACTGAAATTCTGACATGACAACCTAAAAACTCTAATGTACTTTAAGGCCACATTAAAAAAAAAAAGAACAATATCCAAGAGGAGGGAGGTGATAATTCCACTCTATCCTGGATATACAACATCAGAAGTACTAAGTAGAATTTCTGAGGAGCACATTTAGGGAGGTCACTGATAAGCTAAAGAGTGTTCATAGGGTTAACAGAATAATGAAGGTGAAGGTCAATAATAATAATAATAATAATAATAATAATAATAATAATAAATTATATAGCATTTTGAGAGTTGCAAAGTACATTTCACATATCCTTATTTGAGTCTTATCAAAAACCTGGAAAGCTAATACAAGTATTATTACCTCCATTCTACTGCTAGGAAAACTGAAGCTTGTCTTCTGAAATTTAACTCTACTATTTTACCAACTTTGCCATGTTTCCCCTTTCAATAACATATCATATGAGGGTTGACTGAAGGAACTGGGGAAATTTAACCTGGAGGATATAATATGATATGTTTTCAAGTATTTGAAAGACTGTATCATGTGAGAAAGAGGTAAGGGTGCATTTAATTTACCCTAGCAAATAGAAGTAGGATCAATGGATAGAAGGTGCAATAGAAGTTCCTTAGCAATTAAATGAAAACATAACAATTGAGAGAATGATGGATTTTAAGTCAGAAGGTCTGAGTTAAAATCCTTTGGCTTCCACCAAATACTTATATAACCTTGGACAAGTAATTAACCTCTGTAAGCCTCATTTTTCCCTTCTGTAAAATTATAGGTTAGATTAGATAATCTGAAGGTTATTTCTTGCCTTAATTTCAGGATCCTAGAAGTGTGCTCCCAACAATTCTGCATTTAATAAATGTCTCAGGGAAGAGAGCTATCATAAAGTTAATGTGTAACCTGGGAGTGTAGTAGATTCCTCCTCAATAGAGAAAAATTGTAGAAGGGATTCTTGTCCAAGCATGGGTTGAACTATATGGCCTTTGAACTACCTTTCCACTCTGATTTTGTGAATTTCAATTTTTCAATTTCAATTTCAATTTCAAATTTTTCAATCTGTTTACACTGCCAGTAGAAGAAACTTTTGGGGGGCTTATTTATTATATATTATTCAATAATGTTGTTGTAAGAGTAAACATAAACCCCCTTACTCCCCAGAAAGATGAGAAACCTCAAGAATAATGAAAGAGGGGAAAAAAGGTACTTCAGTCAATGTTCAGATTCCAATGGCTGTGTCTCGGGGATGAGTTGCCTTCTTTATCATAAATCCACCAGAGAAGCTGCTTCAATATTTTTCCCACAGTTGCCATTACTAAGCTATATTTCCCTCCACTCTTATTCCTCCTCACTCTCATTTATCCCATTCTCTCTTTCCTTTCAACCTGAGTATTCTCTCCCATGATGTTCCCTCTCCTTCTATCACCTATTGCCCCCTTCTGTGCCCCCATTCCCCTTTATCTCATCCCTTTCCTCTCATTTTTCTCTAGGGTAAGATAAATTTCTATATCCTATTATGGGTGTGTGTTATTTCCTCTCTGAGCCATTTCTGATGAGAATGAAGGCTCACTCATTCCCCCTCACTTTACCCCAATCCATTCCATTGAAAAAGCTTTTTCTTGACTCTAATGTGAAATATCTTATCCCCTTCTTCCTCTCCTTTCCCTTCATCCCAGTACTTTCCTTTAATACCCATTGACTCCATCTTTTTACTATATATTATTATATTTTGCTCCTTCCTGTGCGCTCTCTCTCTCTCTCTCTCTCTCTCTCTCTCTCTCTCTCTCTATATATATATATATATATATATATATATATATACACACACACATATATACACACACACACACAAACATACATACATACTTACACACATACATACTCCTTCTAATTACTCTTATACACAATAAAGTTCATAGGAGTTATCAGTAGCTTCTTCCCATGCAGGAATACAAACAGTTCAACATCATTAAGTTCCTCATAATTAGTCCTTCTTGTCCACCCCCTCTATGGTTTGTCCAAGTCCTTTACTTGGAGATCAAACTTTCTGTTCAGCTCTGGTTGTTTCAATAGGAAAGTTTGAAAGTCCCCTGTTTCATTGAAAGTCCATCTTTTCCCCTGAAAGAGGATGTTCAGTTTTGCTGGGTATTTGATTCTCAGTTGTAAACCAAGGTCTTTTGCCTTCCAGAATATCATAATACAAGCCCTATGAGCCCTTAATTTAGACACTGTCAGATCCTGTGTAATTCAGACTATAGAGCCACAGTAGTTGAATTGTTTGTTTCTAGCAGCTTTTAGTATTTTCTCTTTGACTTGGGAGTTTTGGAATTTGGCTGTAATATTGCTGGAAGTTTTCCTTTTGAGATCTCTTTCAGGAGGGGATTGGTGAATTCCCTCAATTTCTATTTTACCCTCTAGGATCTCTGGGCAATTTATATTGTTTCTTGAAAAATGAAGCCTAGGCTCTTTTCCTTGGTTGTGACTTGCAGGTATCACAATAATTTTTAAATTAGCTCTCCTGAATCTCAAGGTCAGCTGCTTTTCCAATGAGATATTTCACATTTTCTTCTAATTATTGGTTTTTTGGTAGTTTTATTTCTTTCTGATTTCTCACAAAGTCATCCCCTTCCTTTTAGTTCCATTCTCCATTTGAAGGAGTTATTTTCTTCAAAGAGCTTTTTTAATCTCCTTTTCCAGCTGGCCAATTCTGCTTTTTAAGACATTCTTCTCATTTGCCTTTTGTATTGCTTTTTCCATTTGGCCTAAACTGGTTTTTAACATGTTATTTTCTTCAGTGACTTGGTTTTCTTGATTTATCTGCATCACTCTCATTTCTTCCCCCAATTTTCCTCTACCTCCCTTATTTGCTTTTCAAAGTCTTTTTTGAGCTTATCCATTGCCTAAACCCATTTTCTATTTCTCTTGGAGGTTTTGGATACAGAAGCTTCAACTTTGTCATCGTCTGAATATGTATTTTGATCCTCCATGGGACCATATGGTCAGATTCTTCTTTTTCTGTTGTTTGCTCATTTCCTCAGCCTATGTATGATTTACTGCACTTCCAAGGCTTTGGGGGGGGGGGGTTGGAGACACTCCACAGGGACCTTAATTCCTCCAAGGTCTTATGAGAGGCTCTAACTGCTTTCTTCCCTGTGCTCTAGGATGTGAATAACCACAGGTCTTCCACTCTGCCCTAGAGCTATGAGGAGGGTCCCTGCTCAGCTATGGTGGTATGAAAGCCCAAACTGTAGCCTAGATCTGAATGTGGGAAAACAGCAGAGTCCTGCTCCAGGGAGAGCAGATAGACCTCTGTAGTCTCCCCTGGCCCCCTTTTTGTCTGTGGGTTGAGAGCTCTGGAAGTACTGGGTGGCTCCGCTGATTCCTGCTATAGGTTCTCACCACAGGACTGTTCTGAAGCTGGTACTCTACTCTGACCCAGCAGAGTTCTCTCACCACCCCTTCCAGCTGTCCCTGGTGATCCTGGGCCAAAAGGTATGGATACCACCCCCTCTGCCATGAACCCAGGTGCCTAGTGCAGTTGCACTGAAGCTAGGGTTCTTTCCAACCCCTGGTCCTGGTGAAACAGACATTTCCTTCAGAATTTCTAAGTAATCTTGGACTGGGAAATTGTATCACTCAGTCTTTCTGTGGGTTATGTCCCTCTAAATTTTGGCTAGAGTCACAATCTGACGATTTTTGGAGTTTATTTTGGAAAAAAGTTTCTGGGAATTCCTGCCTTCATGCTGCCATCTTGGCTCTGCTCCATCTAAATTCTAAAAGAAACTTTTATAAAGTTCTCATTAAAAAACAATGAGTGGACTTCTAGCCAAGATGTGAGAGAAAAGACAGGCAATGTGCTAAGGTCTCCTGGCTTTCCCTCATAAATAACATGAAACAAACCTCTCAATAGAATTCAAATGACAAAACCCAGAAAGAGAAGTTAGAGAAGAACATCTCCCAACAAGGTCTGTCTCTGGGGATTGTGGGTGACCTGGGAGAAAATAGCATAGAGCCAGCAGGAGCGGGGTGAGAGCCAGACTAACCTAAGATCAGCTGCAGAGGCTTTGACCAGGAGCTATGGAAGTTTTGGCTGTGGGAGCAGAAACCTGGAGCCCTCTGGCAGGGCAGGAGGGCGAATTCCAGCACAGAATTACAGAGTGCAGCTCGTGCACCACATCCATACTTTCCTTTGAGAGGAGTCCTCTTCCCAAAGCAAACACAGTAACAGTTCACACACCCCCCCACCAGCCATGTGTGGGCAACATAACTCCCTCAGCTGAAAGGGAGATTAAAATTCATGTCCCAAGGCCCAGCCCACATTGTTCGAGGATAACAGGATACACCTGCACCCCCAGCCCATCAAGACCTAGGGAGAAGGCCTCAAATCAAGGTCACAAACACTCCAGAGAAAGCAAGTGACGCCCCCTACTGGCTGGCCCACTTGGAGTTAATAAACCCAGTGAACAAAGCCTCTGGAGATGTAAACAAGCCCCTCCCCCAACACAAGACCTTAGGAAAATGAAGAAAAGTCAGCGGCAAGGGGGGGGTGTATAGAAAACTACCTTGGAGGGAAAGACCCTAACTCAGAGAGATCAAGAATTTCTGAGAATATGAATTGGTCTCCAGCCCAGAAAGACTTCCTTGAACAAATCAGGAAGGAGTTTAAAAATCAAATGGAAAATTAGGGAAAAGAAATCCAAGAGAAAATTAACACTTTGCAACAAGAAAACAAATCCTTGGAAAATACAATGATAATTGAAAAAAAGAAAATAATTCTTTCAAAACCTCAATTGCTCAAAGGCAAAAAAGAAAATAATTCCCTCAAAACCTCAATTGTATAAATGGAAAACTCCTTCAAAAATAGAACTGGCCAATTGGAAAAGGAGTTGGAAAAGGTAAATGAAGAAAATTCTTCTCTAAAAAAAGGATGGAGCCTGTGGAAAATAATGACTTCATGAGACAACAAGAATCTGTTAAACAAAACCAAAAAAATCAAAAAATAGAAGAAAATGTAAAATACCTCATTGGCAAAACCACTGACCTCGAGAACAGATCCAGCATAGACCACTTAAGAATCAATGGACTCGGGGCGGCTAGGTGGCGCAGTGGATAAAGCACCGGCCCTAGAGTCAGGAGTACCTGGGTTCAAATCTGGTCCCAGACACTTAATAATTACCTAGCTGTGTGGCCTTGGGCAAGCCACTTTAACCCCATTTGCCTTGCAAAAAAACTAAAAAAAAAAAACTTAAAAAAAAGAATCAATGGACTCTCTGAAGATACTGAAGAGGAAAAAAAGCCAGGACTCAACATTACAGTATTTAGTGATGGAAAATTGCCCTGATATCATGGAATGAGAAGGCAAAATAATTACTGAAAGGATACACCAGTCCCCATCAGAGAGGGATTCCCAAAATGAAAACACCAAGGAATGTTGTGGTCAAATTCCAGAACTATCAGGTAAAAGAAAATACTTGTAAGCAGCCAGAAAGAAACAATTTAGATATTAAGAAGCCACAGTAAGGTCTACACAGGACCTGGATGCATCAACATTAAGAGATTAAGGGTAATGGAATGCAATATTCTGAAGAGCAAAGGAGTTGGAATGCAGTCAAGGATTCACTATTCAGCAAAACTGAGCCTTCTCTTCCAGGGGAAAAGATGGACATTTATAGGAGGCTTCCAACTTTTCCTTATGAAAAGACCAAAGCTAAATAGAAAAATTGGACTTCAAACAGGAGACTCAAAGTAAAAAAAAAAAAAAAACATGAAAAGGTAAAAATAAAGGGTAAAGAGGAAAAAAAACTTATCTAATAAGATGAAACTGGTTATATCCCCACCTAGGAGAAAGATTCTCATAACTCACAAGAATTGTAACTGTGTTAGAGAGAATATACTTAGCCAAAAATAATGGACACTCACGACTTAACCATGACTCTGATAGAATAATTTAACAACATTATCTCCTTAAAAAGGGGCACAGTAAAGAAACAAGAGTATGGAGAAGATTGAATGGAGTAAATCACATTACATAAAGAGGTACAAAGGACTTATTGCAATAGAGGGGAAGAAAAGGGGAGGTGAGAATTGCCTAAATCTTACTCTCATCAGACTTGGCTTAAAGTTAACATACACACACTCAGGTAAGTTAAGAAACTCATTTTACCTTTCAAGTATTAAAAGAGGGAGTGGGGAGGGGAGGAGGAAAAGAGGAACTAACAGAAGGAAGGGAAGTAAGAATGGGCAAAAAGAAAAGAGAAAGAAAGGGGAGGGGGGTTGGATATAAGGGGGCAAATACACTGAAGATGGTGGTATTCAGAAACAAAATACTGGGGAGTATAGATAAAGTGAAAAAATGGGGAAAATACAAACAGAGGGAAGCTAGCATGGAGGGCACTAAAGCGTTAGTAATCATAACTTTGAATGTGAATGGGATGAACTCTCCCATAAAACAGAATCCTGCAATATGCTGCTTACAAGAAACTCATTTGAAGCACATACATACAGAGTAAAGGTAAAAGGTTGGAGCAAAAATATATTTTGCTTCAGCTGAAATGACAAAAGCAGGGGTAGAAGTCCTTATCTCAGACAAAGTGGCTGCAAAAATAGATCTAATTAAAAGAACTAAGGAAACTACATCCTCCTAAAAGGTATGAAGCAATTTCAATACTAAATAGTATGCACCAAGTAGTATAGTATCCAAATTCTTAGAGAAGTTGAATGAATTACAGGTAGGCAGAGACAGAAAAACTCTACTAATGGGAGATCTCAACCTCCCACTCTCAGATTTAGATAAATCTAACCATAAAATATAAAGGAAGGAAGGTAAGGAAGTAAATAGATTTTTAGAAAACTTAGGCATGATATATCTTTGGGAAAATTGAATAGGGATAGAAAGGAATATGCTTTTTTTCTGTAGTAGATGGCACTTACACAAAAACTGTACTAGACCATGTACTAGGGCATAAAAACCTAATAATCAAATGCAAAAAAGGCAGAAATAGTGAATACATCCTTTTTAGGTCATAATGCCATAAAAATCACATGCAATAATGGGCTAGGGATAGACCTAAAACTAATTGGAAACTAAATTACCTCATTTTAAAGAATGAGTACATCAAACAAGAAATTATAGAAAGAATTAATGATTTCATCCTAGACAATGATAATAACGAAACAATATACCAAAACTTATGGGATGCAGCCAAGGCAGTTGTCAGGGGATATATTATATCTTTAAATACTTACATGAATGAATTAGAGAAAGAGGAAATCAACGAACTAAAAATGCAACTAAAAAAAATTAGAGAAAGAACAAATTAAACCCCCCAATTAAATACCAAATTAGAAATTCTAAAAATTAAAGGAGAAATTAATAAAAATGACAGCAAGAAAACTATTGAATTAATAAAGAAAATCAAGAGGCGGTTTTATGAAAAAAAACAACAATAAAATTGATAAACCTCTGGTTAATGTGATTAAAAAAACAAAGAAAACCAAATTGCTAGTATCATAAATGATAAAGATGAACTCACCACCAATGAGGAGGAAATTAAAATAAAAACTCGAAATTATTTTGCCCAAATATATGATAATAAATTTGATAATCTAAGTGAAATGGAGGAATATTTACAAAAATATAAGTTGCCCAGGTTAAATGAAGAGAAAATTAATAGCTAAATAATCCTATCTCAGAAAAAAGAAATTCAGTGAACCAGATGGATTCACAAGTGAATTCTATGAAACATTTAAGGAATAATTGGTTCCAATTCTATATAAACTCTTTGGAAAAATAAGTGAAAACAGAACTCTTCCTAACTCTTTCTATGATACCAATATGGTGTTGATACCTAAACCAGGAAGAGTCAAAACAGAGAAAGAAAATTGGAGACATATCTCCCTGATGAATAAGGAAGCAAAAATCTTAAACAAAATCTTAGCAAAAATGATTACAGGAAGTTATCACTAGGATCATAAACTATGACCAAATAAGATTTATTCCAGGAATGCAAGATTGGTTTAATATTAGGAAAACTGTTAGTATAATTAAGTATATCAATAACAAACCTAACAAATCATATGATTATATCAATAGTTGCTGAAAAAGCCTTTGACAAAATACAGCATCCATTCCTACTAAAAACACTACAGAGGAAAAAAAATGTACTGTTCCTTAGAATAATAAGCAGTATCTATCTGAAAACATCAACAAACATTATATTCAATGGGTATAAGCTAGAGGCATTCCCAATAAGATCTGGAGTGATACAAGGATGCCCATTATCAGCACTACTATTCAATATTGTGTTAGAAATGTTAACTTCAGCAATAAGAGAAGAAAAAGAAATTGAAGGAATTAGAATTGAGAAGGAATAGACAAAACTATCACTCTTTATAGATGACATGATGATATACTTAGAGAATCCTTAAAAAATCATCTAAAAACTACTAGAAACAATTAGCAACTTCAGCAAAGTCTCAGGATATAAAATAAACCCTCATAAATCCTCAACATTTCTATAAATGACTAGCAAAAGTTACACCAGAAAGAGCTAGAAAGAGAAATTCCATTCAAAGTAACTTCAGACGATATAAAATACTTGGGAGTATACTTGCCAAGGCAGACTCAGAAACTTTATGAAAACAATTATAACACTTCTCATACAAATAAAATCAGTTTTAAATAACTGAGCAAATATCACCTGCTCATGTATAGGCTGAATTAATATAATAAAAAAATGACAATTCTACCTAAATTATGCTACTTATTTAGTGCTCTACCAATCAAAATTCCAAAAAATTACTTTAATGAGTTAGAAAAAATTGTAAGTAAATTCATATGGAGAAATAAAAAGTCAGTAATTTCTAGGGATTTAATGAAAAAAGTGCAAAAGAAGGTGTCTTAGCCCTACTAGATCTAAAATTATATTATAAAGTATTAGTCATCAAAACTGTCTGGTATTGGCTAAGAAATAAGAGTGTGGTGGATTAGTGGAATTGACTAGGTGTAAAAGAGACAGCCAGAAATGATTATAGTAATCTGCTCTTTGATAAATCCAAAGCGTTCAGCTTTGGGGATAAAAACGTTCTCTTTGATTAAAAAAAACTGTTGGGAAAATTCGAAGTTAATTTGGCAGAATCTTGGATTAGATCAACAACTCACACCCTATACCAAAATAAGATCAAAACGGATACAGGATTTAGATATAAAAGACAATATTATAAGGAAACTAGTAGATCAATGGAAGGAGTTTATAACCAAAGAAGAGATGGAGAACATTAAAAACAAACTAGATAATTTTGATTACATTAAATTAAAAAAGCTTTTGCACAGACATAACCAATGTAACCTAGATCAAAAGAAATGTAGTAAATAGTAGGAAACAATTTTTACAACTACTATTTCTCATAAAGGATTCATTTCTAAAATATATAGAGACTGAGTCAAATTTATTAAAAATATTCCCCAATTGACAAAGATTCAATATGCAGAGGCGATTTACAGATAAGGAAATCAAAGCGATCCATGGTCATATGAAAAACTGCTCTAAATTATTATTTATTAGGGAATTGCAAATTAAAGCATCTCTGAGGTACCATCTCACACCTCTCATTATGGCCAATATGACCAGAAAGGGAAATGATCAATGTTGGAAGGGATGTGGGAAATCCGGGACACTAATACATTGTTGGTGGAGCTGTGAACTCATTCAAACTTTCTGGAGAACAATTTGGAATTACACCCAAAGTGCAATAAAAATGTGCATACCCTGTGATCCAGAAATACCACTACTGGGTCTATACCCTGAAGAGATCATGAAAAAAGGGCAAAAACATCACTTGTATAAAACATTCATAGCAGCTGTTTGTGGTAGCAAAGAATTGGAAATTAAGTGAATGTCCATCAACTAGGGAATGGCTGAACAAACTGTAGTATATGTACATTATGGAACACTATTGTTCTATTAGAAACCAGGAGGGATGGAAATTCAGAGAAGCTTGGAGGGATTTATACAAACTGATGCTGAGTGACATGAGTGGAACCAGAAGAACACTGTACATCATAACACAACATGGGGTTGATGATCAATCTTATTCTTTTTTTTTTTTTAGGTTTTTGCAAGGCAAATGGGGTTAAGTGGCTTGCCCAAGGCCACACAGCTAGGTAATTATTAAGTGTCTGAGGCCGGATTTGAACCCAGGTACTCCTGACTCCAAGGCCGGTGCTTTATCCACTACGCCACCTAGCTGCCTCGATGATCAATCTTAATGGACTTGCTCATTCCATTAGTGCAATAATCAGGCACAATTTTGGGGTATTTGCGATGGAGTATACTATCGGGATCCAGAAAAAAGAAGTGTGGAGTTTGAAAAAAAGACCAAAGACCTTTAATTTTTTAAAAAAGTTTTCTTATTTTGCAATTTTGCTCTTATTTTATTTTTTTCTATAAGGATATTTTTTCTCTCTCAACACACATTCAATTTAGATCAATGTTTGGCATGGAAACAATGTAAAGACTGCCTTCTCTGAGGGGTGAGGAGAGGGAAGTGAAATTAGGGGAAAAATTGTAAAATACAAAAATAAATAACTAAATAAATTAAAAAAAATAAAAAACAAAAAACAAAAACGAGTCGCTTCAAGGGTCTAGCAAATCAATTCCAAACTGCCAAAATGCAAGATCAGAGATTAGATTTGATTTTTCCCCTTGTATTCCCAGGGTCTAATGTGTTGCTTGCATGTATTAGGCATATAAGAACTGTTTATTGAACTGAACTGACCTGCTACCAAATGTTCAAGGTCCTCTAGATGGATATCTCCTGGGTCTTTCCTTGATTTCTCTCTCTCTCTCTCTCTCTCCTTCCTTCCTTCCTTTAGGCTTTTGCAAGGCAATGGGGTTAAGTGGCTTGCCCAAGGCCACACAGCTAGGTAATTATTAAGTGTCTGAGACCGGATTTGAACCCAGGTACTCCTGACTCCAAGGCCGGTGCTTTATCCACTACACCACCCTTTTCCTTGATTTCTTACACAGATCCTCCACTCTGATCAATTTCACATTTTGATGAATTTTGCACAATTTTCTTAGTCCTTATTTTGAATCTTTATTTAATATGGAATAACTTCCCTTAAAAAATTCCCTTCCCCCTCCATCATTCTTGTCAGCATCTTTTATTTTTTTCAAAGACAGCTCCAATCTCAAGTCCGGAAAACATTCCACAAGAGACTCCATCCATATAATTCTATTTTTTTCTTTACTAGAGTTCTTTGTCTCAAACTACCTTTTTAAAAACTGTTTTGTATAAATTTTTATTCCATTTATACTAATGTGACATATATTAATATATATGCATATATATATATATATATTTTAATACATGTATTTGTCTTCTTAAGAGAACATAGGCCCCCATTGCTGGAAAAAAAGACTATTCCATTTTTTGTACATGAAACTTCAGGATCCAAGGCCTGCAACATTGTAGGTACTCCAAAAATTCTTCAAAGATTAATTTAGGTGCTAAGTTTGTAAAGAAATTCTTTAGTTATTTCATATCTAGGGGCACTAGAGTGTTCCCTAACTTCTTATGGAAAGGATTCAGATTTCATTT
The DNA here is from genome assembly GCF_037893015.1 of Macrotis lagotis. Lineage (NCBI taxonomy): Eukaryota > Metazoa > Chordata > Mammalia > Peramelemorphia > Peramelidae > Macrotis > Macrotis lagotis. The sequence continues at coordinate 167,502,658 of NC_133661.1, read as the reverse complement.
CATTTGTATGGTGGCTAGAACAGTTGTCTGTATGTCAGAGGCTTGTAGGGAAGGGTCTTCATTGAATATTATTTTTGAGCAATATTTTATTATTCATTGTTTCTGCAAGCAATCAATTCCTAGAAATATCAACAATATAAACTTTAACAGCCCTATGCTCAAAAAGAAATATATATGAATTTGGTTAAACTTCTTTCATCAAGAAAAAAACTCCAATCACTTGCTAGTCCCCCTCCCCCCTAAAAAATACTATTCCTATTAGTGGATACAAGTATTCTTAGGCTGCTCATAATATCAGAAGACTGTCTGTTCTAGAAGCACTCTAGTCTGATCATTTACATTTACATGGTTTATTAGAAAGGGCAAGTTACCCCATATGTCTGTTATATTAAGAATGCCCATGTAAGAGCTTTCTGGTTTTTTTTTTCCAGTCCCATCTTTGGGGATTAAACATGAGAAATAAAAATCTCAAAATCATAAGCTGAAAGGGATCTTAAGAGAGTATCTAGCCTAACTCTTTATTTTACTGATAACATTTGAGACCCAGAGAGGTCAAGTTACAGATGGTAAGCAGAAGAGTCTCAAAACTGAAGTCCTCTGAAATAACATATAAAATGCTTAAAGCACCACATAAATACCTGGCTATTATTAACTAGTGTTATATTATTATTATTATTTATTATAGCATCTAAGTCCAATTTACTCTAGAAGATACCTAGGAATTACAAGTGAGAAGCAATTTATATTAATTGTCAGGGACCTTATATTCTTTAGAGGAACAATATTTAATATTAGATAACTTGGGTTGGGTTAAAGATAAAAAGATCACCAGTATTAATTGTTATGATAGATTTTCAACTAGGAAGAGTAAAGTATTTTCTAAGGCCAAAAGGACAGAGGCTATGTGTTTTATGAATCTATGTAAGGAAGACTAATTGGATTATCATTATTAAGACAGACATCATCAAGATTCCTAAAACTAAAGCTTAAAACAAAGAATTTTAAGAATTACAAAGTATTTAGGAGATTATATGCTTGAAACTTGAAGTCATCAATGAAATGTCACACATAGCTTATCCCAGGTAATATACTGAGCAGGAGGAAGGTCCAGTTGAGTACTTCAGTCTCCTGTTTCTATTATACTAGAGAAGTTTTCATCTTTCCCTGAGTAATTATAAAATTTTAACAGATGGTGGGAAAGTGGTCTGTTCATAACATTAATAGTAGCTCCCTCTCCTCTCATCCTTATCTCCTATTATGACCCAAATATCTTCTGCCAATATCTCTTCTTTCACTCCTGTCTCACAAGAAGCCCTTTTCCTTTAAGGTCAATCATTACACATGCACAAGTGATCCCATTCCATGTCATCTCCAGAAGATTAAACTCCTTTATTACTACCTTTTCATTTATCTTCAGTCTCTACATGTCCATTGTTTGCCTCCCTATAACTCACAAACATGCCTATGGATCTATCCCCCATTCTCAAAAAATCCTCATTGGACCCATCAATTTCTACTAGCTATATTATCCTATACCTCTAATGGATTTGAATCCTCACCTTTTTTTGAACTCTGTGCAGCTTTTGACTCTGTAGATTACCCTCTTCTTTAGATTTCCATGACACTATTCTTTCCTGGTTTTCCTTCTACCTGACAATTCCTTCTTAGTGTCCTTTGATGATATCAGGCACCTGATTGAATTTGTAAGTAGAGAAGAGAGGAGTCAAAATTGACTCCAAAGTTATGAACCTGGAGGAGAGTGCCTTCCAAAGAGCCGAACAGGGAAGGAAGAGTGAAGTGGGGAGGTAAGTTCTATTGTGATTAAATTGCATGAGAGCTGCTTACAGGGTATCCAAAGTATGCATCAAGTTGCTGAGGAAGCCCTAAATCAGTAAGCTTCTACCATGTCTGCTATAGATAAGTGCCCCAGAGCTCTATCCTAAGCCTTCTTGTCCTTCTCTACTATTTCACTTGGTGATCTCAACAGCTCCCATAGATTCAATTATTATCTCCATGTTAATTCTCAGGAGCCCTGAGAAGTGCATCCAGATTCTGAAGCAGAAGACCTGAGGGGCAGCTATTGAATATCCACGCATCAAGCCTGTCAACACATTCTAGCTTCAGCTTTGAATTCCTCTGGACTGCTGATAAATACCACACAATACAATGTATTATGTGCAACACCTATGGAAAAAAAGATTTAAAGATTGATCACTGATTAGAGGTTAATTCAGTTTCAGCTAATCAGCCTCTATGGATTTTTTGACTCTGAGGTTCAAACCTGTATGCTCAGTATTGGTTTTGAATAAGAATTTTTGCAAATGAGGATCTCATCTTGGATTATACTTAACTTGGTTAATTTAATAACCCTTTTAGATTGCTTTGTTATTTTCATTTTCTTCTTTCAACTTCTTCAATCTTCTATATTATACTTCTGGTTCTTTAAAAATAATGGCACCTTAGTTCTATAAATATGTATAGTCAAGCAAAACAGATGTCCATATTAGCCAATGCAAAAAAAAAAGTCTCATTCTGCATACTGAGTCCTTTATCTCTCAATCAGGTGACGGAGACTTTTGCTTAATTTCTTAATATTAACATTTAATAATAATTTTGTCATTAGTTCTCAGGATTCCATGAGTGGGCACTCTTTCAGATTTCTATTCTTTGTCATCTCTATCAGCTACATATTTTTTGTGTATTCTTGCAATTTGTTTTTCTTAGGATTAATCTCTCCTTTAATCTTTCTCCCATTTAATTCTCCCTCTTTTCCTTTCCCTGCTAATTTTTTTTTGAGGGGAAATGTAACAAACTGTGTGCTATTCTTCCCTCCTTTGATCAGTTTGCTGATCAAATGAGTCTTACATTTTTCCCCCTCAATCTGTTTTCCAAATCTGTTTTTTACTATGGGATACCTTAAATCTGTTTCATTCTTTTAACTTTGTTTCAATATTTCTTCTTGTTTCATAGAATAACTAGTTTTTTTATTAGTCCATTCTAAATTTTTAAGAAGTTTGCTACTTGGACTAGGCTTAGTACTGCTTGGAGCAGGTTGTTAATCCCCTTCCTTTCATAGCTCTCATTTCTTTTTCATTTTTTTTCCTCAAGCTCTCTCATTTAAAAAATTAAAACTTTTAAAATTTCTTGCTTCACCTTTCCAAGAATTCTAGTTGAATTTTTGTCAAAATGGTGTGTGTGTGTGGGGGGGTGTGCATGCACGCATGCATGTGTGTTTAAAGGCTTGACCTGCAGATGTCTTGAGTTATTCTCTTCCTCTGTTTAGTGTCTTAAATGTCCATGTCATCATGATAGCTTTTCATAGTGATATTCTTTTGTTTGGTCATTCTCTCAGCTTGCTTCCTGACTTTTGACAATGTAAGGACCAGGCTGTGTAAAATTCAGGATGGAAGATCTGAGCTGGTCCTGTTGCTGTTTTCTTGACTTACCAAGTGTTTTGCTATTCTAGGATCTCAGAGACAGTACAGGTGGAGAACTTACAAACTTTAGAATTATAATTCTAGAATTATCTTAATACATGAGTTCACAAATTTTGACAAAAAGAACCCCATGATCAATCTGAAGGTAAGCCTTTCTTCACTTATTACTATGGTCCTTGAACTATAGATATAAAGTTCTTTCTGTGTGTGTGTGTGTGTGTGTGTGTGTATATATATATATATATATATATATATATATATATATGTACGTATATATATTTATTTGTACAAATATATTTTAATTTATATAAAATATTGCTTTATATATTGTAATTATTAATAATAAGAATCAATAAATCAATCAAGAATTTGTTATAGGCTTAATATCTGCTAGATATAATACTAGGCATAGGAGATATAAATACAATGACTAAAAATTTCTATTCAATAGAGCCTGAAATCAATTGGACTATGAAGTATTCTATTATTATACTAACTTTATTTATGTATCTAGATTTTAAGTTCAAATTGTGATGACTCTTCCTAGACCCTTTAGCATTCCCTTATACTTCTGAGGGGAAAAATTCTCTCACCTCTTTGTTAATCAATGACTTAGTTTAAATCTGCTTATTTTTTACAGTTAGAAAAGTATTTTTCTAGTCATTTTAAATTATGTTTTTTTTATCCCTTCACTCCAAAGCAAAATATACTACATATCCTTTGTCTGGGGAAAGATAATTAATAATTTCTTCATAATGTTATGATTTGCCTTTATGATTCTCCTTATTTATATTATGCTATCTCTGTCCTATAAAAGTAGAATGAAACTTACCTTTTTTTGCAAGGCATTGAGGTTAAGTGGCTTGTCCAAGGTCACACTGTTAGGTAATTATTAAGCATCTGAGGCTGGATTTGAACTCGGGTACTCCTGACTCCCAGGGCCAGTGATCTATCCACTGTACCACCTAGCTGCCCTGAGACTTATCTTTCACTAGATCATGTTAATGTTAGATTTAAAATCCAAATCATTGCAAGAATAAAAAATTCTCTATTTAATCCTGCTCAACAACCTCTGCCAGGTTACATATGTCTTATAAGAAAGTGTGAATTGGAGAAGTGAACAAGTTTCTGTTTTCCTGACTCTTGCGTCAATCAAGTGGGGGTACCTTAATTCTCCTATTATTTCTTACCTTAAACACCCTTTCAACATCTAATTCTTCCCTGTCAGACAAAAAAAAAAAAAAAAACTCCCTTGAATCTCTAACATTCTCCAAAACAGCATTAATAAATAAATGTTCAAGAAGGTAGAAGAACAAAAATGCAGTAAGGGGAAATGGAAACTAAGAAAAAAAAATAAGTTAACTCCCTCTTTCCTCTATTGGAATTTAATATACATAGACAGTAAATGAAGATTTTTCACTTCCTAATTCCAACAGACATTCTGAAACTCCATGTTCTGCAGGCTTGAAATGTGATTTCTAGGAATATATTAACAATAACAAAAATCCTATTATAATTAAACAATTTAGGTGGTCCTGTGAAATTTTAAAAACAGGATTTTACTTTATAAGCAAATTTTATTTTACACTGAATTTAAAAATATAATTAAAACAACATTAATGATTTATCTGTCTCATTCAGATATCCAGCTAAGCATTCAATATCCCAGGCTTTATATATTTTTGGTATATGAATATAATTTTATTAGCAAGGCATGTACTTGGAATATTTTTTCCAGAAATAGGGATTGATTTTTATCTTTATTCATTTTTAAGATGACTCATCATGACTAGGATACCTTCGATGGAATTTAAGTAATTTAATTTTAAAATGTATGAAGTATATTAAGACCCTTTGCAAAGGAAAGCTACCTATTTTAAATAGCAACTAAATTTATTAGCCAGAACTCAAGAGCAATGTTCTAACTAGCTAAGGCAACTTCCTCTGTTTGTGACCTCCCCCAATAATTTCATTTCAGTTCCCAACCTATAAAAACAAAACATTTTATACATGATAGTCTACCTTATCCAAATCAACCATCCAGGCCATTAATTGGTCAATAAGCCTATAAAAACAAACCTATAAAAATAAGTTTATTGATCAATAAACATTTATTAAGCATTTGCTATGTATTATGCACTGTGAAGGTCATCAAAAGAACCTAAAGAATAGAACACCTGAAAATTAAGTAACACTAAGAAGTTTTTTTGTTTCTTTTTTTGTTTTTAGATTTTTCAAGGCAATGGGGTTAAGTAGTACACTAAGAAGTTTAAAAAAGTAGTTTACTAGTTGATAAGTTCCATGAGAATTGGGACTATATATTATTTTTGCATCTTGCCTGAGACCCAATATGCTATAGTATAATAGTAGGTGCTTAAAAATTACTGGACTGCATTGAATTGTGACAGTCTCCTAATCCTTATTGCTGTTGTTTTTTTCTTGACTAAAATTAATGTGTAAAAATAAAAAAAATGATTTTTGAGTGAATAAAATTGATGCAAAAAGGCTAAGAATATCTTGTCCCTTGGATAGCTCAGCTTATAAAGGGAAATCTATAGAGATATAGAGAGGTTCATATTAAACTCATGTGGGATATAGCTTTCAATATAAATTAGATATTTTACAAGCAATAAACAGGGCCAGTTAATCTTTGCCAAGGAAGCATAAAAAAATTAAGTAAATTTTGTATACACAATGGCTTTTATTGTTGAGCTATGTAGTCTTTTTTTCCTACTCCCACAAAATTAGTTTGGAAAAGGAAAAAAGTCAGATTTTAAAATATCTATGCAGTCAGTCATCTGAGTGTCTATCATAGGCTAAATGATATTTCATTCACAATAATAGAAGATCGCAGACTTTGCCAACAATGAATATTTTTGAAGGCACAACTCACTTTAATCAGCTGTATCTTTTTTTTAGGTTTTTTTGCAAGGCAATGGGGTTAAGTGGCTTGCCCAAGGACATATGGCTAGGTAATTATTAAGTGTCAGACTGGATTTGAACCCAGGTACTCCTGACTCCAGGGCCGGTGCTTTATCCACTATGCCACCTAGCCGCCCCAATCAGCTGTATCTTGATGAAAACTCTGGTAAAAATTATATCAGTTATAATAGGATGATCCTCTGCCATCACTTGGGATTTCTGGGAGAAAGACTCGGAGTGAGTAATCTCAATTCAATTCCCAGAAAGAAGGAATCCTTTCTGTAAAGTCATTAATTATAAACTCTTTTCTCCTTGCCTCAAAATTTCCTATCCTATGGGCTCAGTTCAACAACAGCCTCAGAATTATAGAAAAAACACTTAAGAGTTGGAAGTGACCTCAGAGGACATATAGTTCAATCCAAACATGACTAAGAATCCCTTCTACAATGTCCTTAACAAGTGATTGCCCAACATGTGCCTCAAGTCCTTTAGAGAAAGAATTCATTGCTTTCTGATACTCCTTTGGAATCCAATTTATTTTTGGAAAGTTCTGAGTATTGGGAAATTTTTCCTTACATTGAGCATAAATCTGTACTACTCAATATCCACTGACTGCCCTTAAGTCTATGCTTTAACCACCAAGCAGGAAAAAAGTATACATAAACCCTCTGTAATGTAGTATACTTGAAGATTATTATTACGGCTCCTGGTAAATCCATTTTCAATTCTCTCAATTATATAGCATGTATTCTAGTGCTCTTATCACTTTCTCTTAACTGCTATGGCTTATTTTTGTTGCTCAAATCTGTCATTGGTTTCTGAGGTCAAGCAAAAGTCATATACTAGTTTAGGTAAATTCCTTGAAAGTTTAAAAAAATACTAAATATGGATAGAGACTAGATTCATAATTTCATTGATTTTGGGAAATTTCCTTTATCAAAGTGATTTATAGTCTTAAAGAGTAGTCTAGAAAACACTAAGTAGTTAAGTTATTTATCCATTACAATATGCTGCCTCTCACAGGTATTCCTATCCTCATGGAACTTACCATCCAGTGATCATCTTAATAGTGTTTGTCAGATTTTTCTAAATATTTTGATCTGATCCATAAGCAAAGGCATTATGACCTCCATTTAACAGATGAAGAAACAAATTCAAAGAAATTAAGTGATGAGGCCACAGTTGCAGAACACAGAAAAATTCCATATCCTGCCATTTCATTATGCTGCTTCTCTTAAGTTAAAAAGTAAAGTTCACATGGCTCAGCCACTTTCTTCTTCAGTTTTTTTTTTTGTTTTTGTTAGGTTTTTGCAAGGCAAATGGGGTTAAGTGGCTTGCCCAAAGCCACACAGCTAGGTAATTATTGCCTGAGGCTGGATTTGAACTCAGGTACCCCTGACTCCAGGGCCAGTGCTCTATCTACTGTGCCACCTAGCTGTCCCTCTTCTTCAGTTTTAAAAAGCTTAGTAAAAGGCAGTCATTCTCAATAGCTCACAGTGTAAATCACTGTGATAGTAGGATAAGAAGTAATGTACTATAAAGAGGCACTGCAAACAGAAAACTCTCTGCCCCACCTCACACACATTCCAACCTACCCTTCCACTCGCTACCAAACCAGTAGAATCTCTTAAAATTGTTTATTTTCTTCTTCCACAGGCAACATATATTTTTCCCCACGTAGACTGGAAATAAAGGGCTACTTAAATGGGCCTGCTTCCACTTATTACTAGCACACTATCCACTATGCCACCTAGCCGCCCCAATCAGCTGTATCTTGATGAAAACTCTGGTAAAAATTATATCAGTTATAATAGGATGATCCTCTGCCATCACTTGGGATTTCTGGGAGAAAGACTCGGAGTGAGTAATCTCAATTCAATTCCCAGAAAGAAGGAATCCTTTCTGTAAAGTCATTAATTATAAACTCTTTTCTCCTTGCCTCAAAATTTCCTATCCTATGGGCTCAGTTCAACAACAGCCTCAGAATTATAGAAAAAACACTTAAGAGTTGGAAGTGACCTCAGAGGACATATAGTTCAATCCAAACATGACTAAGAATCCCTTCTACAATGTCCTTAACAAGTGATTGCCCAACATGTGCTTATACAACCTGGGCTCCCCTGCTTCTGGGAGATGACCAAACTGACTATTGTACTGAGTGCAGTCACCTAATCCACTGGGCATGCTGCAGTTCAAAACTCCCAAGCTCAAGAAATCGGCCAGTCTCTTTGGTATTAGGCTTTAGAAGTCTGTGTCATCACACACAGAATCATATTAATTGATAAAGAAAGTACTATGTATGCACTATCTCCAAGGGAGATCCCATTATTATTACTTCTCATTTTATTTTTATCATAAATTCAGAAATGATCTGAGGAAAGTTGCTATCCTGTTATTATTCTTTGATATTTAGATATTAGATATTTAATGCACAATACTTATTGTGCAACTGACTAAAAATGGCTGTTTTAAGTAAACAAATAAGGATCCTAAGATTTAAGTTCATATTTTAAAGACCAATGAAAATATCTTTAGGATAATGCTAATAGCAGTGATAATATGTACTTTGTCCTACTCCACATGCTTTTAATTGTTTCTGCTATGTTTCTGATATCCATAAATTTCTTCTAGAATATCTATAAATTTGAAAATTGATGCTGTTTGGAGAAGTATTGGGTATAGAAATATCTATTTAAGAACTATTCTTAAATTTTTATGAATAATTTTTCAATCTATCAATTGATAAACATTTATTAAGCTAAGCCCGAGGATGAAAACAAAGGCAAAGCTGTCTTCAAGGAGCTTACAGTCTAATGGGGAGAGAAGACACACACAAACTGTATACAGCATAAATAGGAAATAATGATCAGATAAAAGGCACTGAACGGAAAGGTTTCTTTTCAAAGAAGGGATCTTAGCTGGAACTTAAAGGAAGTCAGGAAAGTTGGCAGGTAGAGATGAGGAAGAGTATTCCAGACCTAGGGGACAGCCAGAGTAAAAAACCTGATGAGAAGAGACAGAGTGTCTTGTTCATGAAACAGCAAAAAAGGCACACAGATGGCAAGGAATAAGGTGGAAGAAGACCTCTATTTGAGATATAAAGTGATTAATGCCCCGGGGTAGAGAATCAGAAGACTTCTGGTCAGCATTCAGAGTCCTTCTGAAGGGCTATGGATAGGATCTTAAGGTACCAGGTGCTATTAGGTTTAATCAGTCTAAGAATGAGGAGGTAGCATGGTCAGAACTGAAGTGTAGGAAAATATTTTGTGGCTGAATTATTAAAAAAAAGTCTTGAGGCAAGTGGATGCCTGTAACAATCTAGACAAGCGATGATGATGGCCTGCACTAGGTTGGGAGCAGCCTCAGATGAGAGAAGGTGAAATCATAAATGTTGCAAAGGTGAAATCAAAAGGCTGGGCAAACATATTGCTTATGGGGATGAGAGACAGTGAGGAGATGAGATGACTTCTAGGCTGCAATCCTGAGAGGTTGGGAAGATGATATTGCCCTTGATGGTAATAGGAAAGGAGGGGGAGTTATTTGGGAGAAAGATAACGAGTTCTATTTTGGACATGTTGAGTTTAAGAAGTCTACTGGCTATCCAGTTCAAGATATCAAAAAAGGCAGTCTGAGATGGAAGACTAGAGGTCAACAGAGAGGCTCACACAGAATAAGTCAATTTAAGAATTGTCTGCATACATATGGCAATTAAATACATTGCTATGACCAGGACACTGAGAGCAACAGTTCTGTCTATATTTTTATTACTATTATATTCTTGTTCTCATCTTTTTGGAAGGAAGGAAGATAGAAAAATCCTGGGACTAGTCATTACTATGAACAACTGAATATGTCAATAAAATAACTGCTTTTTTATAGTAAGTATTAGAATGTAAGCTCATTCTCCACACCACAATTAATACATCCTTTGTAAAGCTTCATTAACAGATAGGACAAACAATGTGTACCTTTATCCTGGTTCCATATGATTTTGATTCCCTTTTTACTTTTTTCCCACTTTTATTTTGAAATTTTTCATTCATGGAGCTTGAAGATTATGAGAATTTTAGATGATGATATCTATAAAAATTGTTGCTTTAAGTTTTTTGAATTAACATTATTACTGAGTGATTATGAGCAAAAGTTAGGTTTGTGTTATGGTCTGAGTTCATTGGCTGAGGTCTCTAGGATATTTCAAAGTCCACTATTGGCTGAGTTTATTGGCTGAGTTCTCTAGGATATTTCAAAGTCTACTATTTGTAGTATAGACATGTCACCTGGATAGTCCAGTAGAGAGTTTATGATGTAAAACTCTAGCCACTAGGTTGTATCTTGCTAGGTACTTGTTACTGGTTGAAGTTCTTGATAGTCCTCAACTTCTAGCATTTGCATCACAAAATCAATTTGTAGGAGAGATGAGAGATAGTATTAATAAAAAGAAAGAGGAAAACAGAAACGGAAGGAGATATTAGAGTAGGGTAGAATGTGCCATGACTATAACTAACTATATAAATATAAAACTATATACCGTAAATATAACCACGACTATATGAACTGTGGTTACCAAACTGCTACTGATTAAACTAATTCTAAAAAAGAATTATCATTATTCTAAAATAAAGTAAAAAATAGAAGTATTTCTAAAGAAAAGGTAAAAAAACCCTCAAAATAAGTATAGATACCTCCTCCCTTAAAGAGGTTATTTAAAGGGGGGCAAAATTCATTTGGATAAACAAATTTTGGTGTGTTTGTTGAAAATTTGTTACCTTGTATTATACTAAACTTTTCTAAGTATTAATAAAAGGTAACCTTTATTAACTCCAATGGAACAAAATATAGATCTAATGCTTAAAATGAAAAGAGTGAATGTTGTAGAACAAATCAGAATCCTGGGTTTGCTACTTCCTAATTGGATTACATATGGCAATTCAATTAAACTCTCAGTCTCAGTTTCTTCATCTGTAAAAATTAGAGGGCTTGAGTCAGATGAATTTTTAGGTACTTTCTATATTTAAATCTATCATCCTAATCAAAATCACATTAATGTTTTATGTATGTGTGTGCACACACACACATATATACTCAAATTGAGACTTTTTTGACATAGTGAAGCAGTACAGTGGGGCAAGGGATCAAAGAATACAAAATTCAATGTAAATATAAGCTTCCTTCTATTATTTTAGAGGTATAAATCATGAAGGTGTAGGATGAAGAGGAAAGGAAAACAATTAGATCTCTAATATCTATATTTGCTAAGGAAAATATACAATTTAATTCAACAAACATTTATTAGAAACTTGATAAGGATGTAAAGACAAAAACAAAATAGTCCCCACCCTCAAGGAGTTTACATTCTACTGATAGAATAACAACAAAAACCCAGATAGGCATATCCAAAGGAATACAAAATAATTTCTAAAGGCACAAACTGAAGAAAAAAGCAGCAAAATAGCAATGTCTAGAAAAGTCTTTAAAAAAGTCTTAAAAGTCTTAAAAAATCTCAAATTATTACTTGAAAATTTCTCTAATTAAGGTATTCTGAATTATATGACTAATGAAAATTTTCCTTCTTTTGTTTTAAATGAAAAGGAAGAACTATGAAGAATTCAATTCAGCAGGCATTTATAAAGCACCTCATGCATTTGAAAAGCTATGATCAGGGGCAGCTAGGTGGAGCAGTGGATAAGAGCACTGGCCCTGAAGTCAGGAGGTACCTGAGTTCAAATCCTACCTCAGACACTTAATAATTACCTAGCTTGTGTGGCCTTGGGCAAGTCACTTAACCTCACTGCATGGCAAAAACTAAAAAAAAAAAAAAAAGCTATGATCAGAAAGAGATACATCAAAGAGAAATCCATAATTTTAAATGACATGAACATTTTGTTTTCCAGATAGCAACTCCTATATAATTTATTAGTGTAGTCAGTATATAAGAACAGTTGACTAAAAATTCTCACCACCCAGTGGCCACTCTAGGGGAAGAATATCTAAATTTAAGAATGGTCTTCAGACAACAAATGTGCAATCCTTCACTAGGTCCATACTTTCCAACTTGTTAGAACTTTTTATACCTTGAGTTTCTCTGCAATCTTTAAAAACTGACATAAACTTCCATTTTAAAAAAGACTTTAATAGAGCTGTTAGGGTTGCAAAGATGAAAAACAAAATTATTTCTCATCTCAAGAAGCCTATAATATATTGGACATAATATAACCTTTATCCAGTTAAGTAACATAAGACTGGTTCCATATACCATGATACTATATCATATTAAATATAATTTTATGTCTGTACTGTTTTCCCCTGCTTAATCTAACTGTGCTAGGTCTTGGGGAGACACTTTATCTCTCTTTCCTCTTATTCTCAGTCGTTTCTCAATCCTTTACAATCTGACACAACTCATTACTCAACAAAAACTGTTCTCTCAGAAGTTAACAATGACTTTTTGACTACCTAATTGAATGGTTTGATTTCTCAGTTTTTATTCTTGTTGACCTTTCTGCAGCATTTAAATGTTGATCAGTCAACCTGCATATTCTCTTCTCTGGTTTTCATGACCCTTTTTCTATCCTGCTTCTCCTCCTACTTGTCTGACTTCTTTGCCCCTTGCCAGACCATTCCCCTTTACTGTGGATGTGCCTGCCTCAAGGCTCAGTCTTCATCAGCTTCCACAGATTCAAATAATATCTTTTTTTTTTTAGGTTTTTTGCAAGGCAAATGGGGTTAAGTGGCTTGCCCAAAGCCACACAGCTAGGTAGTTATTAAGTGTCTGAGACCGGATTTGAACCCAGGTACTCCTGACTCCAAGGCCGGTGCTTTAGCCACTACGCCACCCCAGATTCAAATAATATCTTTAAGAAGATGATGACTCCCAGAAGTATATATTGAACTAACATCATTAAATGCCTATTGTCACTCCTTTATTCAATAAACTCCAATGCCTTCCTATTCCCTCTAAGATAATATATATACACATTGCTTGGCTTCTCAAGTCATCTATAATTTGGCCTCACCCAACAGTTTCAAATTCATCATACATTATTTTTACCATTTTACTATCTAGTCAAACTGGACTTCTGCTGTACCTCCATGTCTTATTTCCATGCCTTTTCAATGGTTATTCCCCACTTCTGGAAAACTATCTCCCTTCAACTCTTCCTGATAAGAGTCCTTGGTTTTCTTCAAAATGACCTTCTACATGAAACTTTTCTAGATCTCCTCCATCACTAATGCCCTACCCCAATTACCCTAAATTTATACTGTATGTATTTATATATGGTACATGCTGTCTTTTCTGAAAGAATGTAAGGAATGTCTGTTCCATTTGTGCATCTCTTATGCCTGACATATTGACTTGCATGTGCTTAATAAATTTTTACTAATATATATGAATAATAATAACAGCTAACATTTATATAAACATATGAATAATATAATATATCACAGTAGCAAGGAGAACAATAACTAACATTTATCTAGTGTTTATGATATGTCAAGCACTATATTAAGGACTTTACAATTATTATCTCATTTGATTCCTCACAACAACCCTGATAGGTACTACTATTATCTTCATTTTACAGATGAGGAAACACAGACAAATAAAGATGAAGTGATTTACTCAAGGTTGCACAATGGCAAGAGTCTGAGTCTTCTTTTGAACTTGTCTGCACCAACTAACTGCCCACACACATTTGGCAAACTATCTACTATAGGTATTTTAAGATCCTTTATAAAGTTGGTTTTACATAGTGATTGTAGATATCTCTATAGATAAAAATAAGTCCCCACAATACCATTAATTTCTGAGAAAAAAACTAGATCAAGTTTACATTAGTTCAATGGACAGTAACCTGTAACAGCTGTTTACATACCATCGTTTTTAGTTAAAGCTAGACAGGGATAAGAAATAAAAGAAGTATACCATTCCCTCCTTTAAAATCAACCCATGCAGAAAGTAAAGGCAGAAAGGGCAGTGTTGTTTAGGCAGTGCTTTATGTTACAGGATCATAAACTCTCAAATAAGAAAAGACAAAAGAAATTAAACACTCTCATGTTCTCATTTTGCATCTAAGGAAATTGAGGCCCAAAGAAGTTGGGTCTTTCTTTGAGTGGTCATTATGTCCATCCACACAATAGAACAGGAAACATGAAGCCGTTGAACTAAGAAAGTCAGAAAAAGGAATCTGAAAAGCTTTCACACTTTCCTGAGTGAGGTCTTCAAAACAGGATTTCAAAGCTCTGAAGTGATATAAATCTAAAAGAAATAATTAAATGACATTGAGATTACCTCCCAGTTTATTAACATAAAAATGTGATTAAAATGTTACTAAAAAAATCTATGCCTACAAAGAGTAAGAATATTTTCCTAGAGGCTGGGAGACCTTTCATCACTGATAATCATAGTTTCCAAAAACTATGACATAAGTTTAAAACATGCCATATAGGTATGAGTAGTTCCCTTGTACTTCAGAAAATTTCTTTCTCCCCTTCATTTTTCTTGTTTGACAAAGTAAGGTCAACAAACATTTATTACGTTCTTTTTATGTGCCAAGAACTATACTAGGAATAAAAATAGAAATCCAATGACAACAACAACAACAACAAAAACTCAGCCATTGCCCTCCAGTCTAATAAGGGCATGTAAACATGTATAAAACACACAAAACTGGAGAGATTATCAGAGGGAAGGTCCTATGCAGAAGGGGGAATATGATCTGAAACCTGAAAGAAGCCAGGAGGCTGGGGTGAGGAGGGGCAGCCTTCCAAGTCTGGGACAACCTATGAAAAGGAAGGGCCTTGAGTAAGGAACAGCAAGGAAGCCAGTGTTACTGGAATGAGGGGGATATGAAGAGAAGTAACGTGTAGAAGAAAACTGGAAAGGTGGGTGAGGGTAGGCTGTAATAGCTTTAAAAGACAAATGAAGGACTAGATATATGATGCTAGAGGCAACTTGAATAAGGTTAGAACATGGTCATAATATACTTGAAGAATACTTTGGTAGTCAAGTGGACTAGGGACTGAAGTAGGAAGAGATGCGAGACTGAGACAATGACCTGCACTAGTGTGGTGGCTATGTAAGAAAAGAGAATGGAGACATTCAAAAGATGCTGAAGTGATCAATTTAACAGAACTTGGCAAAGATGAGATGCGAGGGGAGAAGAGAGCAGTTAAAAGAGGACACACAGATTGTGCCCTTAGTAACTGAGAAGATGATGGGTACCCTCAATATTAATAGAAAATTTAGAAAAGGGGACTGTTTAGAGGAGAAAATAATTCAGTTTAAGATGTTGAGTTTGGGGCGGCTAGGTGGCGTAGTGGATAAAGCACTGGCCTTGGAGTCAGGAGTACCTGAGTTCAAATATGGTTTCAGACACTTAATAATTACCTAGCTGTGTGGCCTTGGGCAAGCCACTTAACCCATTTGCCTTGCAAAAACCTAAAAAAAACAAAAAAAAAAAACCCAAAATACAAGATATGTTGAGTTTATAATGCTGACAAGACATTCACTTTCTATCTACACAAATTGAGGGAAAAAAACATTCTTTTTAAGAAATGTGGATAATCAAAGAAAATAAATTCCCAAAACAGTTGTGTCCAAAAAATTTTTCATTCTTAAAAACGAGTACATTTCTCTGTATTGGGAGGTGGTTAGCACATTACAGCATTTTTTCCTTTATAAGAGTTCATTGCAATGATAAGTATTCTTGTCTTTTAAAGTTATTTGTGAATTCAGACTTTCCTTTTTTTTTTTAAATTCAGACTTTCTAAAAAATATTCTGTTAAATACTTAAATGATGTCTTAACAAGCAGCCCACAGTAGTACTTGGGATCCACTTAGGATCAAATAGTTTAGCATTTAATTGCTTACTGTAATTGTGGTATGTTTATAAATTCCTTTAAGATCTGAATATGTTTTACTTTGCATCTTACATAAAACAAAGACTGTGGCAGGCATTAAGTAGATAGTAAAAATTATTTGCAAGTTGTTTAATATAGGCACAGGGGGAATTTTCTAGTACTTATGAGCAGTTATTTACAGCAATAAAATTACATTTAAATAGTACCTCAAAGTTTGTGAGGCTATCACCAACTCTTCTCAAGTTAAATGGGATTCTACTTTTTATTACATAAATGAATCAGATTTAGGCAAGGGAATGAGCTAGGATAACAGCAATCACAATTCTGAGAAGAGCCTCCAATATTATTCATTTTTCTCCATCCCCAGCAAAGTACTTGATACACAATAGTTAATAATTGCTCATCAAGCTGATCATTCATATTTTTGTGGAATCCATCCACCAAAAACATATATTTTGATTTCTATAACATTAGTTTATGCCAAGATCTCATGGAAGTGGCATTGTCCCTTTCCATTCTGATGAGCTTTGATTCTGATAAGTATCATATTGTCATCATTGATCAAGGTAGGAACCATACAATCTTTTAAAATATGTTATTTTCAAAATTACCTGAATCATTTTTGCACACACGATGGTATGGGATTCTCTCTATGAAGGTATAATTCTCTTTGATAACAGAAAAATTATTATAGTCACCAAAATTATTGGCAGCTCCAATTCACAGATATCACTTAGACATCTGGAAATGTTAATGTTTGGTTCTGACTCTCATTTGCCAGTGCACCAAATATACTAAAACTAAATTCTATATAAAATATGTTCAAGCTGAAGGCAACCTGTATTCATTTTATCTCAAACTTCACAACAGCTCTTGTAAATAAGTACAGGTATCAATATTCCCATTGTATTGAAGAGAAATTTGAAACTCAGAGAGGTTAAATAATTTACTACTGGCTATAAAGTTAGAGGATCAGAGGTACTATTTAAAATCTGTCTTTAGGGGTGGCTAGGTGACATAGTGTGGCCTTGGGCAAGCCACTTAACCCCATTTGCCTTGCAAAAAACCTAAAAAACAAAGCAAAAAAAATAAAATAAAATAAAATCTGTCTTTATGATTTCAAATACAGCATTCTATTCACAACATCATAAGCACTAAAACACAACTTGGAAAAAATGGATCTTTAGCAACAGTATTCTATATTTCACAAGGTAAATAAAGATGTTAATCTTAAATGTGGAGAACCTGGTCTTCAAAGTGAATCATAACATTCTCAGTCTTCCAGGGCAAGAAATTTTTTTCAGTTGAAAATTTTAAAAGTGGTAATTTTTACAATTTTAGAATTGGGAAAAAATGAATCTTAATAATCCATATACTTTCTGAACATCTTTAAGCTACAGTTTTAGAGTCCTTTAATAATTAGAACCAGCATAGTTAAAGATTTGCAAAGTGATATATAATCCAACCAAGACTCATAAGGCTATTAGCTGCTTTCCTATCCAATTTATCACTGTTCTCCACAGGAGCAAATATTGTTGTAATTCATACAATTTCTTAAGCCAGATGCTCTTGCTTTACTGGGAGGTTGAAAAGAATTTTTTCTCAGAAAAGGGATGAATTGGATCACTTCTAAAGTCCCTTTCAATTCTGAGATTCTCTTTTTCTGTCTTTCTGTGGGTCCAAGAAGACCTACATGGTTTATGATATCATTGCTGGGAAACTTTTGTTCTTAATGATCTTCAGATGTCAAAGTATAATCTTAGCTTCATAGCAATCCACTTATCAATTACGGCAAAATCTTGATAGGACAGAGACTGACTTCATTTTTTTAAAATTCTGACATAAAAATGTAAAAGAAAATAAGCTTTTCTATATGCAAAGCAGAACATAAAGAGTATTATGCAAGAATCCATGAATCTTCATTTTGTACTGTTTGTTTTAAATAGACATGTATATGTAATCAATCATATTCTATATGTTGGTTTCAAAACTGTCCTGCTTGTCTGTGCTTTCTTCTGAACTTCTTTCCTGTGCATTTTTTTTTTTTAGGTTTTGCAAGGCAATGGGGTTAAGTGGCTTGCCCAAGGCCACACAGCTAGTTAATTATTATGTGTCTGAGGCCGGATTTTAACTCAGGTACTCCAGGGCCGGTGCTACCTAGATGTCCCTTTTCTGTGCATTTAAAAAATATCCTCAATCACACACTGTTATTTAACATCATATATTAAGCCTCTTCTCCAAAAAAGCACCCTCCCAGTTAAAAACCAAAGGGGGGGGGGACTCAAACCCTTGTAAAAAATAAAAATAATCAGGCATAACAAATTCATGTGGTAGCCATGTTTAAAAATTGTATGCTGCTTTTGGTACCTTGAATTCACTACCTCTTTCAGAGATGGACGCTGGAAACCATTTCCATTCTTTTTTTTTTTAACCATAACTTGATTCTTTTTTTGTTGTTGTTTAGGGTTTTGCAAGGCAAATGGGGTTAAGTGGCTTGCCCAAGGCCACACAGCTAGGTAATTATTAAGTGTCTGAGACCGGATTTGAACCCAGGTACTCCTGACTCCAGAGCCGGTGCTTTATCCACTGTGTCACCTAGCAGCCCCAACTTGATTCTTTTAAAGTTTTATTTTTCCTTACAATGTTGTTGTCCTTATGTAAACTTAACACCCAATTTTACTTTACCCTGCATCAGTTCACTGTATCTGGTATTATCTGAATTTATCTTGTTCAGTTTCTTATATGTAATAATATTCCATTATATACAAATACCACAATTTGTTCAGTCAATTCCCAATTAAGGGAACTCCTTAGAGTCTAGTAGTTTTTTCCTCCCTTTTCTTTTCCCCTTCATGAATAGGAAATGTATTTTATTTGTGACTTTTCTCTCCTAGGTATTATGCTTTCTTAACCATTCTTCTCGAAATATTGCATGTCTGTTTATTATGTCTAATACAACAAATTTTTTAGGGGAGGGAGGTGAGCAAGTATGTGTGCAGTTTTCTTGTCTGCTTGAGACAAGAGAGAGGTTCTTTCTTCAAAGGTTTTCTCCATGTGTGTTATAACCCAATTTTAAAAAATACCAAATTCTCTTCTTCCTTTTTCCTACACTAGAGTATTTTTCAACCTCCTTTCTCTTTTTCCTCTTCTAAAACGCTCACAACAGAATCAAATTTCTACCCTTATTCCTCACACCCCTCATTTCTCCCTCATTAGAATATTAGAACTACATATCATTATGCAAACCATTTGAGCACAACTGCTCAAATAAAATTCCTTTTCCAGGTTTTTCTAGACTTATCTGCTTATAGTTCAAAGTGTCTAATCATGAATTGTCAGAGACGAAGGAATGAGAAGCATCTTTCCCACAAAACAATCATTTTTTTCCCTTCTGTAGAATTATACTTTGCTTATTTATCAAGTTATTCTTAGGAGTGAGTCCATTCTTTTTGTCTTTTAAAGTACTGTATTCCAAGATAGCCTCTCATTTAAAGCAGAAGATACCAGGCCTTATGTGATCCTAATGGTGGTTTCTGATACTTGAATTCCTTGTTTCTTTTCTTTTTTTTCCTAAATCTCAAAATTGATTTAATTTGCATTTCTCTTAATGATTTGGAACAATCTTTCATAGATTTTTTTCCAATTACATGTAATACTTTTCAACAATCATTTTTTGTTAAATTTTGAGTTCCACATTTTTCCGCCTTTCTTCTTGCTTGTAATCCTGTTAAATATATTTCCATATTAGTCATGTCGCAAACAAGAATCAGAGCAAAAGAAAAAAGAGAAAGAAAAACAAACTTTTAAAAAAGGAAAAAATATGGGGCAGCTAGGTGACGCAGTGGATAAAGCACCGGCTCTGGAGTCAGGAGTACCTGGGTTCAAATCCGGTCTCAGACACTTAATAATTACCTAGCTGTGTGGCCTTGGGCAAGCCACTTAACCCCATTTGCCTGGCAAAAACCTTAAAAAAAAAAAAGGGAAAAAATAGGATACTTTGAACTAAATTGATTTCCTGGGTGTGGATGGCATTTTCCATTACAAGTTTTTTGGGAATGTCATTGGTTACTGTACTGTTGGAACTTCTTGTTCCTTTTTCTTTTTTAAAATTATAAATATTTTATTTATTTTGAGTTTTACAATTTTTCCCCTAATCTTACTTCCCTCTCCCCACATCCCATAGAAGGCAATTTGCCAGTCTTTATATTATTTCCATGGTATACACTGATCCAAATTGAATGTGATGAGAGAGAAATCATTTCCTCAAGGAAGAAACAAAGTATAAAAGATAGCAAGATCAGACAATAAGATATCAGGGTTTTTTCCTAAATTAAATGCAATCCTTGGTATTTGTTCAAACTCCACAGTTCTTTCTCTGGATACAGATGACATTCTCCATTGCAGACAGCCCCAAATAGTCCCTGATTGTTACACTGGATGGAATGAGAGAGTCCATCAAGGTTGATCATCCCCGCTTGTTGCTGTTAGGGTGTACAATGTTCTTCTTGGTTCTACTCATCTAACTCAGTTCATGCAAATCCCTCCAGGCTTCCCTGAATTCCCATCCCTCATGGTTTCTAATAGAACAATAGTGTTCCATGACATACATATATCACAGTTTACTAAGCCATTCCCCAAATGAAGGACAATTTACTTGATTTCCAATTTTTGCCACCACAAACAGGGCAGCTATGCATATTTTGGTACAAGTGGTGTTTTTACCCTTTTTCATCATCTCTTCAGGGTATAGACCCAGTAGTGGTATTGCTGGATCAAAGAGTATGTACATATTTGTTGCCCTTCGGGCATAGTTCCAAATTTCTCTCCAGGTTAGATGAGTTCACAGCTCCACCAACAACGTAATAGTGTCCCAGATTTTCCAAAACTTTTCCAACAATGATCATTGTCCTTTCTGGTCATATTGACCAATCTGAGAAGTGTGAGGTAGTACCTCAGAGAAGCTTTAATTTGCATTTCTCTAATGAGTAATGATTTAGAGCAATTTTTCATATGACTATGGATTACTTTGATCTCCTCATCTGTAAATTGCCTTTACATACATGTTGACCATTTGTCATTTGGAAAATGGCTTTTTTTTAATTTGACTCAGTTCTCTGTATATTTTAGAAATGAGTCCTTTGTCAGAAACATTACTTGTAAAGACTGTTTCCCAGTTTACTACATTTCTTTTCATCTTGGTTACAGTGGTTTAAGCAAAAGCTTTTTAATTTAATGTAATCAAAATTATTTAGTTTATTTTTAATGGTGTTCTCCATCTCTTCCTTGGTCATAAACTGCTTCCCTTTCCATAGATCTGACAGGTAAACTATTCCATGATCTTCTAGTTTGCTTATAATATTGTTTTTTATGTCTAGATCCTGTATCCATTTTGATCTTATTTTGGTATAGGTTGTGAGGTGTTGGTCTACTCTAAGTTTCCTCCATACTAACTTCCAATTTTCCCAACAGTTTTTATCAAAGAGAGAGTTTTTAACCCAAAAGCTGGAATCTTTGGGTTTATCAAACAGCAGGTAACTATAATCGTCTCCTGCTTTTGCACCCTAGTCTATTCCACTGGTCCACCACTCTATTTCTTAGCCAATACCAGACAGTTTTGATGACTAATGCTTTATAATATAATTTTAGATCAGGTAGGGCTAAACCTTTTTTTCACTGAATCCTTGGAAATTCTTGACTTTATTTCTCCACATGAATTTACTTACAAATTTTTCTAACTCATTAAAGTTATTTTTTGGAATTTTGGTTGGTAGAGCACAACAGGTAGTTTAGTTTCAGTAGAATTGTCATTTTTATTATATTAGCTCTACCTATCCATGCACAGTTGTTATTTGCCCAGTTATTTAAATCTGATTTAATTTGTGTGATTAGTGTTTTGTAATTGTTTTCAAAATGTTTCTGAGTCTGCCTTGGCAAATAGACCCCCAGGTATTTTATATTGTCTGAGGTTACTTTGAATGGGATTTCTCTTTCTAGCTCTTTCTGCTGTATCCTGCTAGTCATATATAGAAAAACTGAGGTTTTATGAGGGTTTATTTTATATCCTGCAACTCTGCTAAAGTTGCCAATTGTTTCCAGTAGGTTTTGGGGTGATTTCTTGGGATTCTATAGGTATACCATCATATCACCTGCAAAGAGTGGGAGTTTTGTCTTTTCCTTTCCAATTCTAATTCCTTCAATTTCTTTTTCTTCTCTTATTGCTGAAGCTAACATTTCTAATATGAAATTGAATAGTAGTGGTGCTAGGGGGCACCCTTGTTTCACCCCATCTTATTGGGAATGGCTCTAGCCTCTCCCCATTGAATATAATGCTTGCTGATGGTTTCAGAGAGAGATAGTGCTAATTATTCTAAGGAACAGTCCATTTAATCCTACACTCTCTAGTGTTTTTAGTAAGAATGGGTGCTGTATTTTGTCAAAAGCTTTTTCAGCATCTGTTGATATAATGATATAATTTCTGACAGGTTTGTTGTTGATATAATTAACTATACTAAGTTTTCCTAATATTGAACCAACCCGGCATTCCTAGGATAAATCCTACTTGGTTAAAATGTATTATCCTAGTGATAACTTATTATAATCATTTTGCTAAGATTTTACTTAAGATTTTTGCATCTATATTTATCAGGGAGATCAGCACCATATTGGTTTCATAGAAAGAGTTAGGCAGAGTTCTGTCTTCCCCTATTTTTCCAAAGAGTTTATATAGAATTGGAACCAATTATTCCTTAAATGTTTGGTAGAATTGACTTGGGAATCCATTAGGCCCTGGAGATTTTTTCTTAGGGGAGAAAAAATCATTCAATGATGGCTTGCTGAATGAATGTCTTTTTCAGAGATAGGGTTGTTTAGGTATTTAATCTCCTCTTCATTTAACCTGAGTAACTTATATTTTTGTAAATATTCCTCCATTTCACTTGGATTGTCAAATTTATTGGCATCGAGTTGGGCAAAATAATTCTGAATTATTACTTTAATTTCCTCCTCATTGGTGGTGAGTTCACCTTTTTTCATTTATGATACTAGCAATTTGGTTTTCTTCTTTGTTTTTTTAATAAAATTGACCAGAGGTTTATCAATTTTATTGTTTTTTTCACAAAACCAACTCTTGGCTTTATTTATTAATTCAATAGTTTTTTTTACTTTCGATTTTATGAATTTCTCCTTTAATTTTTAGAATTTCTGATTTGGTATTTAATTTGGGGGTTTTAATTTGTTCTTTCTCTAACTCTTTTTATTGCATATTTAGTTCATTGATTTCCTCTTTCTCTAATTTATTCATGTAAGCATTTAAAGATATATCCCGACAGATGCTTTGAGTGAATCCCATAGATTTGGGCATGTTGTTTCATTATTGCCATTATCTAGGATAAAATAATTCATTCTTTCTAAAATTTGTTTGATCCACTCATTCTTTAAAATGAGATTATTCAGTTTCCAATTAGTTCTGGATCTATATCTCCCTGGCCCAATATTGCATATGATTTTTATTGCATTATGATCTGAGAAAGATGTATTCACTCTTTCTGCCTTTCTGCAATTGATTATTAGGTTTTTATGCCCTAGTACATGGTCAATTTTTGTATAAGTGCCAAGTACTGCAGCGATGAAGTATATTCCTTTCTATTTCCATTCAATTTCCTCCATGTCTATCATATCTAGGTTTTCTAACAATCTATTTACCTCCTTACCTTCTTTCTTGTTTATTTTATGATTCGATTTATCTAAATCTGAGAATAGGAGTTTGAGGTTTTCCACTAGTGGAGTTTTGCTGTGTATGTCTCTCTGTAGCTCTTACAGCTTCTCCTCGAAGAATCTGGCTAGTATCCTATTGGGTGCATACATATTCAGTACTGAAATCACTTTATTATCTATGGTACCTTTTAGGAGAAGACAGTTTCCTTCCTTAGCTCTTTTAATGTTATTTATTTCTGCAGCTGCTTTGTCTGGGATAAGGACTGCTACCCCTGCTTTTCCCACTTCAGCTGAAGCAAAATATATTTTGCTCCAAATGAGTTTCTTGTAAGCAGCATATTGTAGGATTCTGGTTTTTAATTCACTCTGCTATTCGCTTACTTTTTAAGGGAGAGTTCATCCCATTCACATTCAAAGTTATAATTACTAATTTTTTATTGCCCTCTATGCTAGCTTCCCTCTGTTTGTATTTTCCCCCCTTTTCCCTCTTTATCTGCATTTCCCAGTATTTTATTTCTGATTACCACCCCCCCCTGCAGTGTTTGCTCTCCTATATCCAGCCCCCTCCCTTTTCTTTCCTTTCTCTTACTTCTGTTAGTTCCCCTTTTTGTCACCCTCCTCCCTCCCCTTTTCCCTTTTAAGTACTTGAAAGCTAAGATGTTTTTTAAGTTAACTGAGTGTGTGTGCGTGTGTAAATTAACTTTAAGCCAAGTCTGATGAGAGGAAGATTCAGGTGTTTCTCATCTCCTCCTTTCTTCCCCTCTATTATCATGGGTCTTTTGTACCTCTTCATGTAATCAGATTTACCCCATTCAATCCCCTCCCTCCTGTCTCCTTCCTGTCTCCCTTTTGAAGGAGGAAGTGTTTTTAAATAATTCTATCTGAGTCATAGACAATCCTGAGTATCCATCACTTCTGGCTAAGTATATTCTCTCTAATAGAGTTAAAATTCTTGAGACTTATTAGAGTCTTTCTCCCAAGTAGGGATACAGCCAGTTTCATTCCATTGGGTAGCAGTCTCATGGATAAGTCATGAGTGTCTATCATTTCTGGCTAAGTATATTTTTCTCTGATAGAGTTAAAATTCTTAAGAGTTATGAGACTTTTTCCCATGGTGGGAAATAGCCAGTTTCATCTTACTGGATAAGAGTTTTTTTTTCTTTACCCCCCTCTTTTTTAACTTTTTCACGTGACTCTTGAACCTCCTGTTTGATGTCTGAATTTTCTATTTAGTTCTTATTTTTTCATCAGGAATTGTTGGAAGTCTTCCATTTTGTTAAATGTCCATCTTTTCCCCTGAAAGAGAAGGCTCAGCTTTGTTGGATAGTGGATTCTTGGCTGCATTCCAAGTGCTCTTGCTCTTTGGAATATCTTATTCCAGGCCCTTTGATCCCTTAATGTTGATGCAGCCTGATCCTGCTTAATCCTTACTGTGGCATCTTGGTATCTAAATTGTTTATTTCTGACTGTTTGCAGGATTTTCTCTTTTATCTGATAGTTCTTTAGTCTGGTCACAATATTCCTTGGTGTTTTCCTTTTAGGATCTCTTTCTGGAGGGGAGCGATGCATTCTTTCAGTAACTATTTTGCCCTCTCGTTCCATGATATCAGGACAATTTTCCATCACTAAATCCTGTAATATTAAGCCTGGGCTTTTTTTCTCTTCAATGTTTTCAGGAAAACCTATAATTCTCAGGTTGTCTGTCCTTGATCTGTTCTTGAGGTCAATGGTTTTGCTGATGAGGTATTTTACATTTTCTTCTATTTTTTGGTTTTGTTTAACAGGCTCTTGCTGTCTCATGAAGTCAGTAGTTTCCACAGACTCCATTCATTTTTATAGAGAAGAATTTTCTTCATTTACCTTTTGGAACTTTTTTTCCAATTGGTCAGTTCTATTTTTGAAAGAGCTTTTCATTTGACCAACTGAGGTTTTTGAGAGAATTATTTTCTTTTTTGCATTTGCCCAATTGATTATCTGAGAGAATTATTCTCATTTTGTATTTGTCCAGTTGTATTTTCCAATGATTTGTTTTCTTGTTGCAAAATGTTAATCTTCCCTTGGGTTTCTTTTCCCAATTTTCCAACTCATTTTTAAACTCCCTTATTTCTTCAGGTAAGTCCTTCTGTGCTGGAGACCAGATCATATTCTCCTCAGAGGTTCTAGGTCTCTGAGTTAGGGTCTTTTCCTTCCAAGATTTTTTCTATGTACCTTCCTTTCTGCTGGCCTTACTTCATTTTACTAAGACCTTGAGTTGGGGAGGGACTGGTTCACAGAGATTTGGTGTTGGGATCCCTAGAGGCTTTACTCACTGAGTGTAATATCTCCAGCTGGCCAGCCAGGGTGCTAGAGATTTTGTTCACTGGGTGCAATATCTCCAGTTGTCCAGTAGGGGGTACAGGTTGCTTTCTCTGGAGTGTCTGCGACCTTGATTGAGACCCTCTCCCTTGGCCTGGAGGGAGTGATTGAAGCTGTTAAATACTTTTGTCTTTAATCAATAGTGGGCTATACCCTGGGGTGAGGTGATCACTCTCCCTATTGTCAGTTGAGGTGGCTCTGCTGTTCGGCCTTAACCTGGGGAGAGGTAGTCTGTAATTGTGTTTGTTCTGGGAAGAGGGTTCAGCTGAAATGGAGGCGTGGACTCTGAGTTCCTTCTGATCAAAGGAGATCAAAGATGAAATCTACAACTTTCCCATACCAGAACTCTCCCTCTGACCCTGCTGGCAAGCTTCCGAGGGTCAGCACCAACACCAATACCTCTGCTCCCTAGTTGTCCCGAGGTCGATTGGGTTCTAACCCTGCCACTGATCAACCCAGTCTGGTTCTCAGGTTCCCTGGCTCCAGTCCCACTGCTAATCAGGCTAATCCACTGTTAATCCAGGCCCCCAGGCTCTCCCAGGTTCCGTGCTCCCGGCAGAGTCCTCCCTCTGCACCCAGACTCACCTCTGATTGTGGAAGACACATCCTGTGGTACATGTTCTTTTTCCTGGCCTTTCTTTCTGGGTTTTGTTGATCAGATTTCTGTTAAGAGGTTTGTTTCACATCATATGGGGGAAAATCAAGAGATTTTAGAACTGTGCCTGTCTTCTCTCCATCTTGGCCAGAAGGCAGAACTTCTTGTTTTAAGGTAAACCTGAATATTTTTAATTTTCTATAAGAACTCTGGTATTTGACTATGATATTCTTGGAACTTTCTCTTTTGGAAAGTGATGATCAGATTCTTAGGAGGTGATCAGTGGATTCTTTCTCCCCCTTTTCTTCTGCTCCCAACAGAAGTGGTAGTTTTCATTTTTTTTCAAAATAGGATGCCCAATCTTTTATTTTTTGATCATGATTTTTATGGAATCCAATAATTCTTAAATTATTTCTCCTTGATCTATTTTGCAAATCAATTGTTTCTATTAGCAGTTATATCTTACATTTTTTTTTCTGCCTTTGGAGTTCATTCTATTTTTTTTGTCTCAGTCTCTGATTTGTTACAAAAATTCATTAAGATTTAGTATTTTTAGGGGGCAGCTAGGTGGTGCAGTGGATAGAGCACCAGCCCTGGAGTCAGGAAGACCTGAGTTCAAATCCGACCTCAGACACTTAATAATTACCTAGCTGTCTGGCCTTGGGCAAGCCACTTAACCCCATTTCCTTGCAAAAAAAAAAAAAAAGATTTAGCATTTTTGTATCTAAGCTAATTATTCTCCTTCGAATTATTTTCTCCACAGCTTTTATTTCACTTTTTCCTCTTGTTTCACTTCTACTTTTGTAGAATCTTGTGGAAAATCTGTTTTGTTTTTTGATTCTTTATCCCTGTGAGTTGCTACTGGCAGCAACTGTTTGAGGGGATTTTAGAACTACAATAATTTTTTATACTAGCAACATCTTCTTTGGGTTAGCTAGGGCTTTATGTAATATATCTTACCTACTAAGCCATGTGACTTTGGGCAAGTCACTGCCCACTGCCTTGGGGGGAAAAAAAGAAGTCATTTTCTTTAGTTTTGTGATCATAATTTTTCGTGGTATGAATCTGGAATCAGTATATGGAAATGTAAGATCTGCCTCCTGTTCTAGCAGACATTTTAGACAGAACTGAGATTCATTTCCAAAGAATCAATAAAAATATTATTAAAATTGAAACTTCTTTCTCAAATTAGACCATTCCAAAACTTAAAATAGTAAGCTGAGAGAATCAAAAGAGATAATGTTCCTAATATCAGTACACCTGGTTTTTAAAAAGTTATAAAAAAGAAAGTCTTAAAATGAGTCATAAAAAACAGCTAGTTGAACATTTTTATTTCCTTCTTTTAAAAACAGAAAATATAAGCAATCTTAATATCAGGTTAAATGGGAAGATATAGCTATAGGCATATATAGGGCTTTCCAAAAATCTTAGAATATTTTTAAGTTATTAAAGCTTTAAAATGCACTAAGGTTCTCTCTAGTTCTCTGTCTCTCTCTCTCATGTATGTGGTGTATATGTATACATTTATACATATGCACATACATATGTAACACTATATGTATATATTATGTGTATGTATATATATATATATATGTGGATATGGATATATATGAATGAAATTTACATCTCTATAAAGGAGTTAAATCTCTGAGGAGATGAGTTTAAGTTTTTCTAAACTTTCACCTGATCTAAGAAGCAGCAATAGTAACAATTTAGTCAGATATTTCTTTTTCCATTTTAATTTAGACTCAAGTTGGTCAGCCAATCAGTCACTAATCATTTATTAAGCATCTATTATGTACCAAGTACTGTGCTAAGGACTAGGAATTACTAAGCACTAAAGAAAGGCAAAAGACAGTATCTAGTCTACTGATGGCAATAACATGAAAACTTCTATGTACAAAGAAGATATATACCAGGAGAAATAGGAAATCATCAATAGAGAGCAGGCACTTGCATTAAAAGGTGAATCAGGTAAGCCTTCTTATAGAAAAATGGTACTTTTGAAGGAAGTTAGGCAAGTCAGGAAGCAAAGATGAAGAGGGAGAGTCTTTGACAGCCAGTAAGTGAAAATGCTTGGAGTCTGATAAAGTATCACTGGAATTCAGAATACATGACAAAGAGCAAGGTGCTAAGAGACATTTTCTAATGCCGCTAGAAAAATAGGAGTCATGTGAAGCTTTGAACATGAAACAGAGGACTCCACTGACTGTCGAGGAAATAAGAGACCCAATGGAGTTTATTGAATGGAAGTGTGTGACACGGTCAGATCTGTGCTTTAGGAAGAATAAATTGACAGCTGAGTCAAAGAGAGACTGGAGTGAGGAGAGAGTTGAGGCAGAGAGACCAAGGAGGGGGACGGTTGGAATTGTATATGGTTTTCTGAATATGAACTGGGGTTGGTAATGTCAGAGGAAAGAGAAGGGGCAGATGGGAAAGATGTTAGGAAGGTGAAGCTGATAGATACTGACTACAGAATGAATGTGGTCAGTGGGGGAGGGGGAGGAGTTGAGGAGGGACTCTTAGATTGTAAACCTAGGGGACTGGGAAGATGACAAAGAAGAGAATTTGGGAAAGAAAAATGAAGTTCAGTTTTGGAAATGCTGAGTCTAAGATGTCTACAATACTAGCAGACTAAGACATCCAATAGGCAGATGCAGAAACAAGTTTAGAAGTTAGGAGAAAGGTAAAAGAATCATCAGTGTAGAAAGGATCATTGAATGCACTGGGAGACACCCACCTTCAGTGAGCATGACCTGGATGAAGAACTAGCAAGGAAGACTGAGAAAATGAGATCAGATAGCTAGGAACATAATCAGGATAGAGAAGTATCAGGGAAAAACCAGAAGGAAAAGAGGATCAAAGACTGCAGATAAAGGCAAGAAAGATAATGACTGAGAAAAAGGTCATTAGATTTGGCAATTAAAGGTCAATGGTAACTCTGGACAGAATAATTTCAATTGAATAAAGTTGGAAACAAAACTGTAGAGTGTTGATGAAGATGAGAAGAGAGAGAGTGAAGGTATCTTCTCAAAGAGGTTAACCATAAAAGGCAGAAGAAAGATGGCATAATAGTTAATAGGGCTAGACAAATCAAGTGAGGCTTTTTTGAGATTGACAGGGAAAGGGGGCAATAGAAAGTAATCATCAGATAAGAGATTAGGGAGACTTTGCAGCTATGTGAGAGAGTGGAAATAGAGAAGGTAGAAATCTGGAGAAAAGAGAATGGAAGGGATTGCTTTGAGATAAGTAGAAGGACTTGTCATGGATAGAGAACAGCTTTGTGTGAAGCAAAGGTGAAGGAAGACAATGGCAGAAGGCACTAGGTGATATGAGAAAGTGGGGAGAAAAGAGTTCTCAATAAATGGTTTAAATTTTTTCATTTAAATATGAGACATGGTTCTCATCTGAGATAGTAGAAGAAGAAGGAGTCAAAGGAGTTTTGAGGATGGAAAGGTTTGAAAAAGTTGCTGTGATGAGGGGAAAGTGAATTATTTAGAGAATGTAAAAGAACTGCCTTGATACACTGAGGCACTCATAATGTTACATAAATCTACAGTATTCAGTATGGTTTCATTATTTTTTTAAACATTATTCAGCAGCATGACAACAGAAGTGATGGGAATAAAACCAGAGTTGGAACTTTGTAGGACAAGACTGGCAGTTAAGGAGGCAAGGGACTTGAGAGAATAAGGACAATGTAAAGTTGAATGGATTCACCAAAAAATTAAGATAAGGAAAGGAAGATGAAAAATGTAAAGTAATGGAATAGGAAATAACTCCAATTTGAGATGGCCAAGAAGCAATTGGTTATATTCAGTCTAAAAGGTTATGTTTGCTCATTTATTTCAGATAGATGGATAGAAAGAAAGACATACACACACACACACACACACACACACACACAAATATATAGACACATACATACACTAGCCATCATGCTATGTATATATTTCTGAAACTAAACAAAAATGACAATGTTTGGTATCCATAAGAATTTGATGATCCCTTGTAGCAACTCCCAAATTTCTCATCACCAGGGATCTGAGATCTATGGTTTAGGAAACAATGTATTAGTTAATGATCTATTCCTATTAACAAAGTTTATGTCAGATTAACTTGCTTCAAGCAAGTCCCTGGGTATAGTTATCCAAAAGCAAGAAATTTCTACAGGGAGAATACATATTAAAAGAGGAAAAACATCAGGAAATAGCCTAATTCTAAGAACAGATCTGGCTACCTTTTTTAAAAGGAAAGATATATCATTTTAACTTATTAACCATAGTTTCCCATTATTTCCTATTCTCTATTCAAGTAAACAGGAATATGATTT
The DNA here is from genome assembly GCF_037893015.1 of Macrotis lagotis. NCBI lineage: Eukaryota > Metazoa > Chordata > Mammalia > Peramelemorphia > Peramelidae > Macrotis > Macrotis lagotis. Next base: position 167,471,442 of record NC_133661.1, on the reverse strand, counting down.
AGATTGTCTATGTTCACCAATACCAAACAACTTTTTTATTCATTTTACAGAGCTGTCTGATGTCTAGTTGCTAGTACACTCTCCTCAAATTACTTTGTATTGTACTTACATGTTATATTTTCTTGGAAGAATGTAAACTTATTTTAGAAAGGGAAAGATGTCATTTTTGTCTCAGTATCCCCAGAGCCTAATTCATTGCCACCATATATAGATGTTTACCAAATGTTCATTGAACCAGTCATATAAATGTATATTTACTAAACATGCTAAACATATTACATGTTAATAAAATAAGATGACAAATTGCATTCTTAGGCTGTTTTTGCACAAGTTATTGAAAATTTCAATCTTAATTATGTTTTACACCATAGTATAAGTGATAAAAATCTTTAGTTAAAATAATCCTAAAATGATATAGTTCAATCTTTTCCTTATACAGAAAAGGCAAGTAAGGTCTAAAAAAAGGTTAAGTAACTTGTCTCAGGTTTTAACAGTAATAAAGAGCAGTGCTAGGATTGGACCTCACATTCTGATTCCAAATCCAGTGCAGTGAAGCAAGAATCCCTCATAACATACTAATTAAAAAATGAAATCAATGTACATTTTTGAATTAAAAGGGAGGCCATAAGTTGATATAACTTTAAATTTTCTCTCTGAAACATTAACAACTTTGAACTCTAACAAAGATAAAGTTATACTTCTCTAATTAGAAGAGAAAAAGTCAAACAATTTTATTCTATTTCAGTATTTGTAAGTAGTATGCATATATCATATCTAATAATTATAAAAACTTTACCCTTTATTTTCTAGGTAAATATACAAGCTAGATAATCACCTGATGCCATCAAAAACAGAACAAACTATGTGGAAATTAACATAGAAATACTATAGTTCTCTATTTTTTCTATTTCTGACTCTGCCATCTGGTCAAAAATACATAGTCAAGCATTCAAAAGTTGAATTAATGTCATTCTGTTAGAATTGGAAGGAAGGCCATCCTCAACTCACAAATCTAGAGGTGAGGAAAATACTTGGTTTACTGAAGGGACTGCCAGGAAGTTGAGAATAGGGTCCTTGATTACTCTAGGCAGACCCAGCAGAGAGAAAGACATATGCAAGAAGCCAGCACTATTCCAGTAGTAAGAACAGCTGCATGCTCCTTCCCCCACTGAAGCATCATATTCCACTCAACTATATGTGTAGCAAGAGCTAAGAACTACAAATACAATCTAAATTTAAACTATTAAATTAACTGTATATTTAACTCTTAAAGATCTAGCCCAAATATGAAAAAATATACAGAAAAACAAATCAGCCAAACCAGTATCTAAATATGTGCTCTAAAGGAAAAAAAAACCCAACTAATTATACCACCCCCTCCAAAACTAAATTTAAGTAGTTAATAGAAAGGAAAAGTATACATTTTGATTAATGTATTTAGCAAAATCTTTTTAGCAAAAGATAATAATCTTTAATCTTCTGGTGCTTGTTTTGTTATGGTTTGTAGAAGTAACTATATAAGAAAACATTGAGACCCAAGACTCTGGGCCTATCTTAAAGTATATAACTGTTTTTATTAAAATTAAGAGATATTTTAAAACAATATTTCATAAAGATTAATATCTTTTATGTAACTGAAATTTGTCTAATTAGAGAACATTTAACCTTAATGTTTTTACTTACCAAAATGCAGTCCACTTTAGATTGTACAGTTTTGCTAAAAAGGAAAGGGAAAAAAATTGAATTAATCACTGTGATACATTTGTTGATTTTAATTATAATATTCTAAAGCATATATACTGATTTATCTATCTTTTGCTTGCTGTTCATGAGAACAAAGACATTTATCTTCTTCCTATTAAAAAATTCTAATGTAGAAAAAGATCTGGAATCACTCAGATTTTTTCTCACACAAAAAGGAGGAAAAAAAATTATTACCCAACTTACATGTTTCCCAGTTTTAAAAAAAAATACAAGCTCAGAATTTTTCAAAATTACCTACATATTTTTCTAAGTATACTATTATTCCATACATTCCCCCAATTCATTTAACAAATGAATCACTTCTGAGTATTAATATAAAAGAATGTTTTGAAGAGTTATTCATATCCTGTTAAAGAAGTAAGTGCTGATGAAGGAACATACTTAGAACTAAATATAAAAGATATATAATATCAAATTCTAATTTTTGCTATGTGCCTACTACTCAGATAAATGCTTTCCTTTTAATTTAAAAACAAAAGAAAACAATATAATTTTGAACCAGGAAATTTCTTACAAAATAAGATTAGAAAAATAAAAAAGAATGATTAAAGATGCTTAAAAATAAAAAGGTATTTGATAAATATTCAGAAAAATGAGATAATTTAATAAATTTAAGAGAGAAATATGGTTATTTAGAGTTTTTATTACACAGCTAATTTGTAAGTGTGATAAACAGGACATTTTTGCCTTTATCCAAGTCATTAATAAAAATATTTTAAAAAGGACAGTAACAAGTATAGATTACTGAGGTAGTCCCCTGGATACCTCCTGCCAAGGTAATACTGAACCACTAGTATCTATTCAGAATCTACCATTCAACTAGCTCCAAATTGCTTACTATGGTCAAGTCTATATTTCTCCTTATTTCTTCACAAGAGCACTATGAAAGAATTTTAAATTTTGCTAAAATATAAGTAACTAACATTCTCCATATGTAGTAATTTAATAACTTTGTCAAAAAATGGAAGTTAGGTTAATTTGCTATGTCCTCTTCTTGCTGAAATATGCTAACTCCTTGTAATGATTACTTCTCTTTCTGGAAGTTCACTAACAATTATATATTCTACAATCTTGCTAAAAAAGTTATCAGTAAAAGTCATAGAGAACAACATTGTTCTACATTTGCTATTCTCTTCTGTTTTTTTGAAAACTTAGAAATATAGCCTCTCATATAGTAGTACCTCTCTCATTCTCTAAAATGTTTCAGATAGGGGGGCGGAGCCAAGATAGTGACAAGAAAGGATCCAGTCTTAGGCACTCTCTGATAAAACTTATAAACTAAGGACTCTAACTAAACTTTCAAGAGACAGAGCCCACAAAGGGACCCAGCGAGGCAGTTCTCCTACTCAAGGTAACCTGGAAAAGAGCAGAAAGGCTCTGCTCCCCGGGTTGGAGGGGCTTCCCGCCAGAGCGAAAGAACTTCAGCCTCCGGAGACAGCCCCAGGATGCTGGGAGTCTCAGCTCACAGCAGCGGGGGAGTCTCCTGAGCTGCACCCCGAGAAGCACCGGGCACAAAGTGGGGGAACAGAGGGGGACCTCTGCCAGAGCGAGCACGTGGAGCCCAGCCCTCAGGGCACACAGGTTGCAGCTTGGTCTTTCCGCAGCCCAGATCCAGGAACAGAAGCAGGCTGAGCCAGTAAGCAGGAGCCCCCAGGGCATGAGCCCATTGAGCTGAGGGAGGGGAGTGAAGAGAGAGAGACTGCAGAGCTCTGTCCTCTGCCCCTGGAACAGGACTCTGGAGCTCTGACCACATTCAGATCCTGATCACAGTCTAGGCCCCCCCATAGAACAGCAGCCCCCCCCCACCTCAGCCCCGTGGCGAGGGGGGCGCTTATGGTCATTCACAGACCAGGAGGGAGGACAGAGCCTCACACACCGAGACCCTTGTGAGAGTGTCCCAAAAGCTCAGGAAGCACCCCAAAACCAGGCTCAGGCTGGGAAAATGAGCAAGCAGAGAAATAAGAGGAACACCATTGAGAAATATTTTGCAAATGAGCCCAAGAAGGATCAAAATACTCAGTCTGAAGATGAGGAAGCACAAGCTCCTGCATCTAAAGACTCCAAGAAAAACAGAAATTGGGCTCAGGCTATGACAGAGCTCAAAAAAGACTTTGAAAATCAAATGAGGGAGTTGGAAGAAACTGGGAAAAGAAAGGAGAGAGATGCAGGAAAAACATGAAAGTGAAGTCAGCAGCTTAGTCAAGGAAATCCAAAAAAATGCTGAAGAAAATAGCATGCTAAAAACCAGCTTAGGTCAAATGGATAAAACAGTTCAAAAAGTTATGGAGGAGAAGAACACTTTAAAAAGCAAAATTGGCCAGATGGAAAAAGAGATAAGAAAACTCTCTGAGGAGAACAAATGCTTCAGACAAAGAATAGAATTCAGGGAGATTGATGAATTTACCAGAAATGAGGAATCAATACTTCAAAACAAAAAAATGAAAAATAGAAGAAAATGTGAAATATCTCATTGAAAAAACAACTGATATGGAAAACAGACTTAGGAAAGATAATTTAAAAATTAATGGAATACCTGAAAGTCATGATCAGGAAAAGAGCCTTGACATCATTTTCAAAGAATTACTACAGGAAAATTGCCCTGATTTTCTAGAAGCAGAGGGCAAAATAGAAATGGAGAGAATCCACTGATCCCCCCGGATAAAGAGATCCCAAAAAACCAACCCCCAGGAATATTATAGCTAAGTTCCAGAACTCCCAAGTCAAAGAGAAAATATTACAAGCAGCCAGAAGGACACAGTTCAAATATCGTGGAGCTGCAGTCAGGATCACACAGGACTTAGCAGCAAAGTTCGTAGGGCTTGGAATATAATATACTGGAAGGCAAAAGAGCTTAGAATGAAGCCAAGAATGAACTACCCAGCAAAACTGAATGTCCTCTTCCAGGGAAAAAGATGGACTTTCAATGAACCAGGGGAATTTCAAATGTTCCTTTTGGAATGGCCAGAACTGCACAGAAGGTTTGATCTTCAGATACAGGACTCAGGTGAAGCATGGAGATTGGAGGAGAGGGGGAAAATATGAGGGACTTGATGATGAACTGCATGTATTCCTGCATAGAAAAATGACACTGATAATACTCATATGAACCTTCTCAGTTAATAGAGCAGGTAGAGGGAGCTTTTATAGTTGAAGCACAGGAGAAAGATGAATTTGAAGATTAAAATATGGTGTAAAAATGGAGTCAATAGAAAAAAAGGGAAATGTAATGGGAGAAAGAAAAAGGAGAGGGGGAATAGGCCAAGATATTTCATATAATAAGATTTTTCTTTATTACAATGAGCTATTGCAATGATATGGAAGGGGAGAGGGAACCTTTGCTCTCATTAGAGGTGGCTAGGAGAGGAAACAGCATATATATCAATGGAGTATAGACATCTGGAGTAAGAAGGAGGGGGGAGCAGGGGGAATGGGTGGGGATGTGAATAAAGGAGGAGAGGATGGACTATGGGGGGAGAGTGGTCAGATATAACATATTTTCTTTTTTGCTTCTTGCAAAGGGCTGGGATTGGAAGGCCTGTCCAGGACCATAGGGCTGGGTGTATGCTGGGCCTAAGGGGTGGTATGGGGGCTCAGGACCTCTTGGCCCCAGGGCCAGGGATCTGTCTGCTGTGCCACTCAGCTACCCTACAGCAGAGTCAGAGTGAAAGGAAAGAGAAAATATAGTACATGGTAGTGGAGAAATGAGAAAGGAGGGAGTTGCGATCAGCCATGGCAATGGTGGAAAAATATGGAAGTAAGTTTTGCGATGGACTTACCATAAAGAATGTGATCCACCCATGACAGAGTTGTTGGTGTTGGAACAAAGACTGAAGAACATTTTTTATTATTATTATTTGGAGGAGGGTGCAGGGTAAATGGGGTTGGCTGGCCTGCCTGGGGCCACATAGCAGGGTGATCTTTGGGTGTCTGAGGCCGGATTTGGACCCAGGTGCTCCTGGCTCAAAGGCCAATGCTCTGTCCGCCACCCAACCACCCCTAACTATTATTACTATTCTATTTTATATCTTTTTTTTCTTCTTTTTGGTTTTTGCAGGGCATTGGGGATTGGGTGGCTTGCATGTCACACAGCTGGGTGATTGTTCAGTCTACGGGGCTAGATGTGGGCTTGGGTGCTCGTGGCTCCAGGGCTGGTGCTTTGTCCAATTCGCCACCTGGCCATACCTACAATTATTACTATTTTTTTAATTTTAATTTTTTTCTCTCCCTTTTACTTTATCGCTCAAGCAAGTCTATATTCATGGGGGGAGGGGGTATTTCGTTTAATCTTATACAAGAATACTTTATTAATGTAAAAAAATTGTACAAAATGAGAATAAAAAATGAGAAAAAAATGTTTCAGATATCGTTGACAGTTTTTATTATTGCTGCTTGTCCTTTGTTTCTGTAGAGAACCAATAAAATCATAGGGTGATGTTTTGATTTGTGTATGAATAGAATTTAAGTGAGACATAACTGGACAATATTGTTGACCTTTTCCAGAGTCACTGAAGTCCAGTGGCAAGACAAGTCAGGATGACTGGTTATGACCCAAGATACAGTAGATAACCTTGGCATCTTTGACACCAAGCACTAAGTACTCCATAGCACTTGCTATAGCAACCTTCATGGCCACTGAAACAAATTGTTCTCATATGCCCATTTCTTCAAGGGAAATCTTCATATGCCGGAGAAGCATGGGTTTAAGGACTATCTATTAGTCTCAACCTGGTTTAGCCTGTCTTCCATAATGGTTTTACTGAGATGTGGTTACTGAACATGCTACAGTTTCTTAGAGCTAAAGCTGAGTTATGTGACTGCTTTGACTCCCTGAAGGTCTCAGCAAGCTCTCAAATCAGAGGTGCTAAGCAATCACAACTATCAGCTCTTTCAGTACCTAAGGCTATAGTTTATTACACTTAAAGAAACTTCACAATTCATCTTTAAAAATAAGAAAACTTATTTCCAAGGTATACATGTGTTAAATGTCTTCAACCTGATTAAAAATGATTACATTTTGGTCTCAGTACAATATAGCTAAGAAAGCCAACACTACATTTGAAAATGCATTTTATTAGAAAGATTCAGTGAAAAATCAAATAAAATTATCATTATATTTAGAAATTTACAAAAGTAAAAACTTTTACTTATGGTAATATTACAAATAAATAAATTCCTAGATAATTACCAAAGATACTATTTCCAAAGCATTGTAATGTGTATAGTGGTGTTTGATAGGCTTTAAAAGTTTTTTTTATTTTGAGTCCTGCTCTATCACTTATTTGCAGGGAGGGATTACTTCATTTTTGTCATTGTATCCCCAAGCTAAGGTCAAGGTCAGGCACACAGAAAGAGCTCAATTAATGCTTACTGATATACTGATTGATTACTACCTATGAGACTTTGGGCAAATCACATTCTTTCCCAGAGTCTCAATTTCTTCATCTATAAAATGAAAAATTAGACTACATGACCTCTAAGATTACTTTTAACTATTGTCAAATTTATCTCAATAGATTCATGACTTTAGGGTGATTATTTCTCCAACCAAAAAACTGCACCTCATCTATGACTTCCTATTCTATGTAATTCTTGTCCATGCCTTCTTAAAATTCTCTTACACATAATATAACTAACATTTCAGACTCATTTCTCTAGGTCTTTTAACATTCTATGGATATTACTGTAACATTCATTAAACAAGCATTAATCTTGTACAAATTAGCAAAATAAAAAAATACTTGATAAATATTCCAAAAGATGAGATAATACACTTAAGAGAGTAATATGACAATTTACAATGAGGTTTTATTACATAGGTAATTTGTAAGTTTGATAACATAGGCCTCTCTTCCTAACTAGTTCATAGGGATTAAGTAACTTGCCTAGGACAACACAACTACTGTAGAAGAATATGGGAAAAGATTCAAGAAGAGTTCCATGTATAAAAGCTATGATTCTAAGAGCTATTTCTCAGGGAAAGAAAAGCATAAAGTATGAGAAAGCTAATTAACCTTCCTGAAGGAATAATACACCATTAAATGGAAATAACAAGATACATGAGTTTACCTTCTACTAACAAATTTCCCTCACAGACTTCTAGACCTTCCTCAATATCATGCTTCTCTCCCTATTTTCCATAAATAAACTTCTGGAATTATCCATAAATGAAGCATACTGAGTAATCTGTTTACATTAAGGGAATAAATTAAATGTTTTATATTTCTCTTTTTAAATATCTAACAAGTTGTGAAGTAATGTATGGTGGATAGAATGTTGCAGTTAAGCTCAGAGCACTAGGTTTGCACCAGGTTTTTCCTTAACCATCCCTGGACCTCAGGTTACTCATCTAAGGGTATTAATAAGGGTGTTGAATTAGATGTCCATGAGGTTCCCCCTTCTAACTTCTTTCTGCTTTTTTACTTGAATGAAATATTCTCTTAAACCTTTCTCTGGGACAATAAGGCCCTGAACAAAAGGGAAAAAGAAATCTCTTACCCTAATTCATATTATTGTATCCATTAAAGAAAAATGTCAATGAAAAGCAAACTCCAAAAATACAAAAGAGGTTCAGAGGTCCCCTTGTTAAAAAGAAAAAAAAATGCAACCACAAAAATATCAGAATCTTTTTTGAAAGTGATGCAATTAGAGTTGTAAGAAACTCTGAAATTCACCCAATAGCTGGGACTATGCAGCCCCCTGCTGTTGTTGTAAGAAAGAGTCATAATCTCTATGACAAGGATATACTGTTGCCACTTATAAATATAAAATGCATAAAAGAAAATTGGTAACAGAAATGAAAACTGCTAAAAACTATATATTCATCCACTATCATTATTTAGCCTTCACCCAGATGTCAGATTTAAATCATAAAAACATGTCTCATTTTTCCCCCCAATCTTGCTTCCCTCCCCCCCACCCCCCACAGAAGGCAGTTTGTTAGTCAAAAACATGTCTCTTGCTTGAAATTTTAGGCCATATTGTTTCATTTTGACTTTATACTTATTATTTTTTCCTTTCAGCTCTACTTACACAAATGTTCTTCATTATGTAATGTCTCAATATTCACAAATGTACCACAGAATTAGAGATCAATAAAGAAATCTTATATCATGGATATTAAATTCATCTTAATAGAACTCTAGGGCAGCTAGGTGGCGTAGTGGATAAAGCACAGGCCCTGGAGTCAGGAGTACCTGGGTTCAAATCTGGTCTCAGACACTTAATAATTGCCTAGCTATGTGGCCTTGGGCAAGCCACTTAACCCCGTTTGCCTTGCAAAAAAAAAAAAATAGAACTATAAACTTTTGCAATTATATTTTTTGGAGACTGAGGTATTATTCTAATGAGAATGAGGTACTATTCTAAAAGTTGATAGGAAAGTGAAATCTGCAAGAAGCAAAGTGCAGAGACCACAAGAAGATTCACTTACGGAAAAGCTATAGTAAGATATCAAATACCATGCTGATACTGCTAAGTAGCAGATCTACAATGGATGAGTGCTGAGAAATCAGAAAGACTAGAATTTGCAGTCTTTTGGACATGACCCAAGTCAAGTCTGTAGTTTCTTCAACTACAGAACAGGAATAATAGCACATATCTCCCAGCATTGTTGTGAAGATCAAATAAAATAGTATTTTAAAAGCATCAGATATAGTTCTAATACACAGCAAGTGCTTATTAATCTTCCCTCCCTCCCTTTACCTTTCTTCTTTTGTTCCTCCTTTCCATCCTATCCTCCCTGCTCCCCTCTCCCATTCCTTTCCAGTGGACTCATAAAACAGAAGACAGTATAACTTACTAGAAGTTATCTACCACTGTTACAGAGGAGATCTAGTGTAAGACCCAGGTTAAAGAGAGAGAGAGAGAGAGAGAGAGAGAGAGAGAGAGAGAGAGAGAGAGAGAGACAGAAATGGAAAAATGATGTGTCAAGTCTAATTGAACAGGATGAGCAGAGGAGGGTGAATGTTCTTTAAGAACATGCTTCTCAGGTGGCTAGGTGGTGCAATGGATAGAGCACTGGCCTTGGAGTCAGGAGTACCTGAGTTCAAATCTGGCCTCAGGCACTTAATAATTACCTAGCTGTGTGGCCTTGGGCAAGCCACTTAACCCCATTGCCTTGCAAAAAAAAAAAAACAAAAACTAAAAAAAAACCCCCAGAAAACAAAAAAACATGCTTCTCTCTGAAAAACAAAGGTCCATCTTTTAATACCAAGATGGTTTCTAGGACTTTTGTGTAGCTGTAGACATGGTCATGTCATGTCTCTAATCTCTGAATAACTGAAGTTAAAGATCCCCTGAAGGTCGGTAGAGAGAGAGGGAAAGAGAGAGGGAATTGATAAGTATGAGCTGCTTATAACACATTACAAACCAGGAATCAAAAGGAAAAGTGGAAGAAAAAATGTGACACAAAAAACATATGACCAGGGGAGTAAAGGCAGGGACTCCCCCCAGCTCTCCCCAAATCACTCCAAATACCTTTAAATAATTACTCTAACCAATTTCTAGAGTGACAGAACCCATAAAAAGATTGAGCAAAACAATTTTCCAGCTCAAGACAACTAAGAGGATCCACAGGAAGGGTTTGTTGCATTGGGGTTAGAAAGGGTCCTCAGTGCAACCCAGATCGCACTGGAGCAAACCAGCTCCAGCCATCTAGAAACAGACCATAGGATGCCTGGTTGTGTGGCATTTTCCAGACCTCTCAGCCAAGGATTGCCAAGGACAACTGGGAAGGATAGCAGGAAAACTCTGCTGCACCAGAAAGTTTCCCAGTCCAGCGAGGCCTTAGCACAACCCCAGCCCCAAGGAATCAGGAGTAGATTGGGACCACTGGGCAGGGAGTCAACCCACTGCTTCTTCCAGAGTTCTCAGCCCACTATGGTAAAGAGGTCAGAGGAGATTGCAGAGATCTCTGTTTTCCCTGAGGCAGGACTCTGTTGCTTCGTCCATACTCAGATCCAGTTTGGGGCCCCAGCTTCAGGAAAAGGAGCAGAAGCATAAGAGAGCTTATAGCACACAGTGGGAGCAGGGACCCTCCTCAGAGTTCCAGGAAAGAAAGGAGTGCGATCCATAGACCAGAACACAGAACAAGAGAGCAAGTCATAGCCTCTCAAGATTAAAAAGCACAGGAAGAGGAGTGGAGCCACAATTGAGAACTTGCAGGTTCCTGGGGGTATCCCTGGAAACAATTGTAAAAATCCTCAAAAGCATGGGACAGTGCATACTCCACCCTGGAAGCAGAGCCCCATCTTAATAAAGAGTTAAAATCAAGTTATAGGCTTAAGAATGAGCAAACCACAGAAGCAAAAAATCTGATCAACAACAATTACTTTGGTCTTATAGAGGATCAAAATATACACTCAGAGATCATGAAAAGGGACAAAAATTCCACATGTACAAAAATATTCATTGCAGATCATTTTGTAGTGGTAAAAATTTGGAAATTGAGGGGATGCCCATAAATCAGGGAATGGCTAAACAAACTGCAGTATATGTATGTGATGGAACACTACTGTTCTATAAAAAATCATGAGGTATGGGATTTAGAAAAGGCTGGAAAGACCTGCGAATTGATGCTGAATGAGATGAACAGAACCAGAAGAACATTATACACCCTAACAGCAACACAGAATGATGATCAACCATGATGGACTTGTTCATTTCAGCAGTAAAAAGACAACTTTAAGACTTGTAATGGAAAAATATCATCCCTATCCAGAGAAGAAACGAGTTTAAATAAAGACCAAAGCTTCTTACCTTCAATTTTTAAAAGTTGTCTTATATATTTGTAATTTTGTTACCTCTATTTTTTTTCCTTTCTTCCATTTGGATCTCATTTGTCTCTCACAATACATTTGATTTTGATCTATGGTTGCCATGATTACAAATGCAGAGCCTAGAATCAGATTGCTTTTTCCCTTCCCTCTCTGCTGAGGGCAGCAAATTTAGACTCTGGTGATGATATGAGGACCAACATCTATTAAATTCTGGAGAGAATGTCTGGTCAATGTTGTGTTTTCTGGGTTTCTACTTTGGCTTCTTAGGTGTCCTAAGGGTGTATTATTCTAGGATCTCTGAGACTGCTCAGACTGGGGGTATATAAGTTACCAGGGCTTCTAGAACTATATGATCCAGAAATTACTGCCATTTTGGTCTGAGCCTTGCAAGTTCCTAAAACTTGTGTTTGAGTCTGAGCAATACAACTGTGGCCCTGCTCTTATAGTTCCAGAATACTGCAGCTAGATTAAACCATTATTAGCCAGTTAGAAAAAAGCTGTTGATTCAGAATGAAAACACTGAAGGTTCCCCTTTGTCTAGAATTCCTACAATGATTATTATCTATCAGGCTTCAGAACAGATTGGGAGATGGGACTTAATAGTGAGCCCCAGAGCTACCAGTTGGCATCTATTCCTGAACCAGACAGGTTTAGGCCTGTCTACACTTGATTTATGTTTTCTTTTTAACTTGGTGCCTGGCTTCTCTCTCTGCACTGGAATATATTTTTGTGGTTGTTAGTGTAGACTGTGTTCTTAATGTCTACAGCTTTCCCTGCCTTCCTTTGCTGACAGAAACTGGAAAAATGACAGTTTTTTTTCCTTGAAATTTCTCACCAGGTTATCTGGTGTATTTTCTGTCTTTGGAGTGGCTGTAGCAGAGGATTCAGGTTTACTCTTTCCTGCTACCCCACAACCTTGGCTCCACTCCTCTTCCTGTGCTTTTTAATCTTTTTATCTATTATTGCTTTTTATTCACAATAAAAAAGAATTTTGAAAAAAGTAACATTGAAAGGATAAAGAAGACACTCAAGAAAATAGAGCCCAGATTATTTCAACACTCTAATGATTCGTCATGGAGATCACAGAAAGAATTTAATATACTGTAGTGAAAGGAGTACAGTAGACTTAATTTTTAATAAAGACGTAGGTTCAAAATCCTACTTCTGTCTCTTAATAGTTGTGTAGACATGGGCAAATAACCACTCTGAGTCTCATTTTTCTCATATGTAACCTGGGGACATAAGAAAAATTATAGTATCAGCCTTATGGTAGTATTGTGAGGCTTAAATGAGATAATATTTTTAAAGCACACTGCAAGCTTTAAAATTGGCTATTTATCAGTAACAGTCCTTTTATTATAAGTATTAAGCAAGGCAGGGGTAAAAAAAAGTGATATGAAAACAAGGAGGCACGCTCTTACCAATGTTAGGGCAAATACCCCTGGCAAAGTCCAAATGGAAGAATTTACTACATGTAAGGTTTTCCAGATGTTTCCATTTGTCAATTGCATTGTACTGATTGCATTAAACCTAGTAAAACCAGGGAGCCACCTAAATGAGATCCCTGGTCATTCAAGAGACTGGCCTACTAATCCATATATAAAATCCATTGGGGGGGAAATATATTATTATGACATATGATTCAAAAGCCAGTCTATTGAGTTAGTCTATTAGAATATTTATATTAGACGCACTTCGGAGATCTAACGAACTGGACTTGGACAAACAGGCTAAACTGCTTTGGACAAATTACACAATATTTTCATGGTTTCAGGTTACCCCCAACATAAAAGCTATTATTTTCAATACCAATATCAGTTAACACCAAAATATATTCAAATTCTAGGATGATCCAAGAGCCAATGGAAAGATACATATTAAGTAGGTATACCTGCCACCAATTAAATAAATAGTATAAAAGATATCATCAACAACATATATAAACCTGAAAAATAAGTGATTTGGTTAATATTGTTTTAGTTTCATTTCTAAACCAGAGTTCAGAAGGATGCAAGAGCTGAAATGTCTAGAAGAATGCCAGGATAATGAGGGGAGAAAGGACTATGATAATTAAGGATATACTGAACAACTATGGTAATAGTTAATCTTGCAAAAACATAATAAAGAGACAAGATAGTTGTCAAAGTATTTGAAGAGTTACTATGTAGAAAAATAAATATATTTGTTTGATTTGAATCTAGTTGGCAGCTTGGTTTAAAAAAATGCAAAGAAGTATATATAAGCTCAAAATAAGGAAAACTTTTTTCCCAAATTAAAAAGCTAACTAAAATTATAAAAGATATTGCTGTGGAAGTTAATGGGTTCCCTCATATTTGAGCTCTCTAAGCAAAGGCAAGAAGAATACCCACTTGCTAGGGATATTACACAGAGATAATTCTGATTCACATACAAAATATAACAGACTTTTATATGTGATATGTAGCAAGAGTAAGATATAACAGAAAGTAAAGTCTAATAGATAGTATTACATAGGTATCTGTAATAATAAAATATCTAGAGTAGAGAAATAATCTGGTTTGATAAGGTCATCTAATTAAGGGGTTTTTTGATAGAAACAGGCAAGAATTATATAAACAATGTATATGGGCTTGCAATCAACAGGCAGGCCCAGATTGATGAAATTAAATATCCTCTGAAGTATGAATTAAATAATTTTTAAAATTACCAAATACATACATGAGTTAATTTTTAAAATTATCAAGTACCTACTATGTATGAAGACTGTACTAAGTGAATGGAGACACAAATAGAAAAAGCTAGTCTGTCCTTGTCCTTAAGGGACTCAAATTACAGAAGACAACACATAAGCTGTAAGAGATAAAAGCAAAAAAGTCCTAAGGGTATAATAGTATTATGGGTACAGCAAAGCTTTCAGGTGGCAATCAATACGTCAGATGACAATGGTGCAAGATCTGCAGACCTTAAAGACAGTACAGACATTTTATAAGGCATAGTTATACTTTATAAGGCACTTTCCTCACAGAAAAACTGTGAGGTAGATAAAGCAAGAAATCATTTGTCAGATGAAAAAGCTGAGGCTCAGAATTTTAAAAACAGGGTCTCAATCACATTATTTATGACTCCAAGTTCAATGTTCTGGTCTTTATATCAATTCATTTAACCACAGTTATCCAGAATTAAACAGACAAGAACTAAATGATTAGTCTAATGAAGAATGTTAATCTAAATTTTCAAAAAATCCTAGGAAAAAGTTTCATACTACAGCTTTTCATCTTTTATCATAACCTTAATTAACAATGCATGGATGACTGAAAAGTGACACTTGTCTTCACATAAAGGAATCAAAGAATCTCAGAGAAAATATAGTCAACTCCATTCCTTTTATAATATCTCTGCCTCTTAAGTGTCATCAAGTCGTTACTTGAAGACATCAAGTAAGATGAGAAATCCATGGTAAATCACATATGGACAACTGTGTTAAGTTTTTACATACAATATTTTAGAGAGGATTTTGAATAGCTATGGAGTCTCCAGAGCAGTAAAAGAAAAGGTGAAGGTCAAGTTCATACCACATGAAGATTTTTTTGAAGGAATGGAGGTCATTTTTATTTGGGGAAGAGATGTCTTGGGGAGATATAATAGCAATCATGGAAAATCGAGGCAAAAAGGAAAATCTAGAATTGTAAAATAAATATAAGAAAAAAGCAAATTAGAATTATCAGGGTGACTAGATGACACAGTGGATAGAGCACCAATCCGGGAGTCAGGAGTACCTGAGTTCAAATCCAGCCTCAAACACTTAATAATTACCTAGCTGTGTGGCCTTGGGCAAGCCACTTAACCCCATTTGCCTTGCAGAAACCTTAAAAAAAATGGCTCAGAGAGGAAATAACATACACACTTAATAGGGTGAAGAAATCTATCTTACCCTAGAGAAAAATGAGAAGAAAGGGATGGGATAAGGTGGAATGGGGAGGGGGAGAATAGGTGACAGAAGAGAGGGAAGATTGAGGGAGAGGGTACTCAGATACAATGCACTTTTGGACAGGGCCAGAATGAAAAGAGAGAGAATAGAATAAATGAGACTGGGGAAGAATAGAGTAGAGATGTGGGGAAAATATTGAAGCATCTTCTCTGGTGGACTTATGATAAAGAAAGCAACTCACCCCAAAGACAGAGCCATTGGAATCTGAACACAGACTGAAGTACATTCTCTCTCTCTCTCTCTCTCTCTCTCTCTCTCTCTCTCTCTCTCTCTCTCTCATATATATATTATATATATAATATACATTATATATATAATATATATATACATATATATATTCTTCCTGGGGGGTTATGATTACTGTTATAACAAAATTATTGTAATAATAGTAGGAATAAATTAAAAGTTCGCTTGCAAAAAAAGATAAAGAGTAAATAAAATTTAAAAAATTGGTTTTCAAGGAAAAGTCAAATTTCAGAAGATGTAGACATGAGGAAATACATTATGGTCATGAAGGAACTCAGGGTTAGGGAGGTCAGCTGTGCAAATATATAAAAGCAAGGAAAATATAGGTCAAGATCAAGAAAGAGGTTTAGTTTGACTGGCATCTAGACAATGAGAAAAGTTCAGAAGCTGTGTTAAAGTCCAACTGCAGAAGGCCTCGAATGAGTATATGATTGAATTTATTCCAACTCAACAAGAGAAAATTACTAACAGTTTTTAAGATAAGAATGTTGAAATCACCCATAGTGATAGACTTGGGCTCCAAGTAAATTAATTTGGCAGGGAAGTGAAAAATATATTGAGATTACTACAATAATTTAGGCAAAAGATAACTACAGCCTAAACAAGGATAGTTGGTTGTATGAGTTGAGAAGAGAGGCTATAGATTACAAAGACTATGGTAGTTAAAGCAATACTACTTGACAACTGAATAGATATAGGGATTTAGGTACAGGGATGAAAGAAAAAAACTCCAAGATTTCAAGGTTAATTGATTGGAAAGGTGGTGTCAATGATCATGATAATAATAATAATAATCATAATCATAATAATAATAATAATATAATAGTAATGACAATTATTATTATTTGTGGCAAAGAATTGGAAATCTAGTGAATGCCCATCAACTGGGGAATGGCTGTGTATGTATATGTTATGGAACATTATTGTTATATTAGAAACCAGGAGGAATGGGAATTCAGAGAAGCCTGGAAAGACATGCATGGACTGATGCTGAGTGAGATGAACAGAACCAGAAGAACATTGATTACCATTAACAGCAACATAGGGTTGATGATCTATCTAAATGGACTTGCTCATTTCACCAGTGCAACAATCAGGGACAATTTTAGGGTATCTGTGATAGAGAATATAATCTGTATCCAAAGAAAGAACTGTAGAGTTTAAACAAAAACCAAAGACTATTACCTTCAATTAAAAAAAAAAGTTATCTTATGTATTACCCAATTTTGTTCTCTTATATTTTATTTTTTCCTTAAGGATATGATTTTTCTCTCAACACATTCAATTTTGATCAATTTATAGCATGGAAACAATGTAAAGTATATCAGACTGCCTTCTGCGCGGGTGGAGGGAAGGAAGCATGGTTGAGAGAAAAATCGTAAAAAAATCAATCAATAAATCAATCAATAAATAAAATAAAAATAATAATTATGTGAGCATCTAGGTGGTGCAGTGGATAGAATACTGGTCTGGAGTCAGGAGGATCTGAATTCAAATCCAGCCTCAGACACTTAATAATTACTGGCTATGTGACCTTGGGCAAGTCACTTAACCTCATTGCCTTGCAAAAATCATCAATAAAATAAGGATGATGATGATGATGATAGGTAATTTGGAAGAAAAATAGTCAAATTTGAGGAAATTTGATTAGTTCTGGATATTTTAGGGTTTCAGATATTTTGAGGTTGAAGTGCCAGTAGGACCTACTAGACATTGTCAGGAAGGCAATTGGTAATTAGGGGCAGCCCTTTCTAAAAAGACTGGGACAGATATACAGATCTCGAATATTTCTGCATAAAAATGATAAATGTAGTATGGAGAAGTCAAAGAAGAGAAGAATACCAAGATGTTAGGAAGGAAGGTGGAAAATAAATGAATCGGATCAAAAAATAGTCATCAAGCAAGTAGGAGAACCACAAGAAAATAGTAACTAAAGGAAGTGTAAGGGTTGGTTAGCAATGACAATATTACAAAAAGATCAAGGACAATGTAGACTAAGAAAATGGCATTGGTTTTGGTAATTAAGAGACCTCTGGTAATAGAAATTGAACAGAAGTAAGATAGGCAGATGGCTTGAAAAGGCTTGAAAAGGCAACTGCTATCTGTTTAATAGAGTCACATAGAAATAGCCCTGTTCTACCTCTGAGAATGTGCCTCAGAAGAAAACTGATTTTGCTTGCAGCACTTTGGGAGATTTGAAATAAAGTAAACTTAATAAACTCAACCTTCAATGAAATCAAGAACACATAATCTACTTGAGGAAAAACTTATTTTACAAGAAGAACTAGGAAAATTTGAAAAGTTTGCCAGAGATTATATTTAGCATAGCATCATATATACCATAAAAAAACTCAAAAGATACCAGAGTGTTAAAGGACACTTTAAAAATTAGGAGAACCCAGATCAGAAATCTTTTACAACTATGGCAAGAAAGAATTCCTAACTTAACAAGGGATAGAAACAGTCACAAAAGATAAAATACATGATTTTAATGATGTAAAAATAAAATCTTTTTTGAGAATAAAACTGATATAAAAAGGATGTTTTCAATTGCCCCTTTGATAGCTCAACTTATAGGAAGAAATCTACAGACATAAGTTATGTATTAGTTATCTAGTTTTAATTAAAATGAAGTGTATCTATCTGTTGGGCAGGTGAACGGAGTAGTGGATATAGAGTACTGAAACTGAAATCAGAAAGACTTGAGTTTGAATCATGCCTCAAACACTTGCTGTGTAATACTCAGCAAATCACTCAGCTTTTCTCAGTCTCAGTTTCGAAACTGAACTAGATAGTCTCTGCTGCCCCTTCTAGCCTATAGTATAGGTGAAAGATCTTTTGCATCAATTTTTTTAATTACCAAAAATCTCCTTTCCCTTCTACTTCTTTATGCCTATGAAAAAAAGAAAAGCAAAATAATATCCTTTTAATAATCAAGAAAACCAAATAATCACATTGGTCATAGCCAAGAAATGTCTCATTATGCACTCTAAAGTCATCACTATTTTTAAGTTGAACAGTCATTTGGTGAATATATGGTCAGTTCTCTAGAGCTCTGTCCCAACTGTTTTGAGTTTCAGAATTGTTAAGTCTTTTCAAAATTACTCGTCTTTACAAAAATGTTTCTGAATAATCTGTACTCCTAGTTCTCTTTCTTTCTTCATCAATTCATGTAAGTCTTCCCAGGTTTCTCTGAAATTGGCCCTTTCATCATTTCTTCTAGTACAATGGTATTCCATTGATTTCATATACTATAACTGCTCAGCTAATCACCAAATTGATAGGAACTCCCAAGGGTTCCAGTACTTTGGACTACAAAAAGAGCTACTATAAAACATTTGTGAATATTTGGTGCTTTTTATTCTTTTTTTTCTTTTAATCTCCATGGATATTGGTCTAGTGACAAGCATTATTAATTTGATTGAGTGTGTAAAATTTAGTAAGCTTTTAGGCATAGTTTCAAATTGCTTTGGAGGATGGCTGAACAATTCACAACCATACTCAGAATGGATTAATGTCACTTCTTTATTGAAACCCCTACATTTGTCATTTTCCCTTTTTGTCAATTATGCCAATTTAATGGATGTGAGGAAGAATTTCAGAGAACAATTAATATTGATTTCTTTAAATATTAGTGATGTGGATCATTTTTTCATATAGACTTTGTTAGCCTAGACTTCTCCATCAAATATTTTTTGAATATTCAAGATACGTTACTTAAGACACATATGTAAGTCTAAAAGTCGTTGTCCAATATATAAGTAATTAAAGGACATTAAAAACAGTTCCAAAATATTAAGTTTTATGTAATATTTCTCCAAGTCACTACTAATAGAAATGTAAATTAAAACACAACTCAGAGGTTTCAGTTCACATCCATGAAATTAAGACAAAATGACAAAATAGTCACTGTTGGATGGGTTATAGAAATACAGGTATACTAATATGTAATTGCTGGAGTTATGAATCAGTTCAATAATTCTGGAAAGCAACTAGAACTATACTTTTTTTTAAAAAAAGAGAAAGACTAAAATATCCATATCCTATAATCCAGAGATTTCATTAGTAGTCATATACCCCAAGGAGGTCAAAGATAAAAAAGTCCCAGATATTATCAGAATACACTTTTTGTTGAAGCAAAGAACCAGAAAGAGAGTAGTTGCACAATTAAAAGGTAAGGTAAAAATAAACTGCAGAACATAAATATAATGAAATATTACTGTGCTAAAAGAAATGATGAATACAAAGAATTCAAAAGAGGGAAGCTAGGTGGCGCAGTGGATAGAGCACTGGTCTTGGGAGTCAGAAGGACCTGAGTTCAAATAGGACTTCAGACACTTAATTCTTTGCTTAGCTGTGTGATCGTGGGTAAGTCACTTCATTCCCTGCCTTGCAAATATCCAAAAGGAAAAAAAGGAAAAAGAATTCAGAGAAGACTGGAAAACATATGAACTGATGCACTGATACAAGTTCACAAAAGGCTACAA
The DNA here is from genome assembly GCF_037893015.1 of Macrotis lagotis. Lineage (NCBI taxonomy): Eukaryota > Metazoa > Chordata > Mammalia > Peramelemorphia > Peramelidae > Macrotis > Macrotis lagotis. The sequence goes on along the minus strand of NC_133661.1, from coordinate 167,451,202 downwards.
AAGACCTAAATGGAAAGAAAAACAATAATAAAACCCCCAAAAGAATACTATATAATTCTTACTTCCCTGGAGAAGAGAAGAAAATGAACTTCCTTCCCTCCTTCACAGGAGGGGATCAGGGGGAAATGTTGTTGAGCTCCTTTTATTTTCCCCTTTCCTCTTTCTTTATTCTTTTTACAATTGATGGCCCTCTTGGAAACAAAAGTGAAATGAAACAAAATACAGCAATGAAATTTTTAAAATATAAAATAAGAATGTACAATCGGTGAGAGGAATCACACTAGGTATACTTTTACCAAAAATGATTATCAGAAACTGATGCATGATATATACCATTTTATTGTCATACATGTCAAAGTTATATAAAAAGTATGTTGTAATGGAAAGATCATTTAACTATGCCCTAGGAGCCCTGAATCAGTCTTAACTTTGCCATTACACTAGCTTTGTGAACTTGGCCAAGTCTTCACATCTCTAAGTCTTAGTTCCTGTCCTTAAAGTTCTAATATTCTCTAAATCTTTGATTATGCCTCCGATAATATAAATAATTAAAAATCTACTAGGACAAAGGTTTATATATACCCTCTTATGGCCTTGACTATAGAAGTAAATTTAACAGGTAAAAAAGATTTGGTTTCAGTCACCTAATTGTTAAAAGTAGCATAAAAATAACTTTATTAAGATCACAATTTTCCATACCAGAGAGATAAGTTTTTATTGGGAGACTAAATTTTACTAATTCTCTCTGAAAGCAAGATGACTGAATGAAATATAAATTGACCTCTTCATCCACAAAAATCACACTGAAAACCACACCAGGTATAACTTAAATGAGCCCAGAGTGAGCCAATGAAATTGGGAAGGAGGAAATAGAGTTATCAAGGTCTTTCCTATAACAAAAGCAAAACTCTTCCACATTAATAAATTTTGTTTTATCAGTGCAAGAAAGACGATGCCATAATGATGTATAATCCAAAATGGCAGGAAATGTTTTATATAGATTTATTCTGTTTTAAGACCCTCAATAAATTCCAGTGGTTGCTCCCAGGTAATAGGATAACAAATGAATGACACATTTAAAACCTTTCACAACCTTGACCCTTCCTATCTTTCTAGTCTTCTTATATTTTCTCTGTTCCATGTAGTTTACAATCCAACAATAACTGCTCCCTTGATATTCCTAGCATTTATCTGATAACTCAATGCCTTTTCAAGGGCTCTATTCTCTGTAACTGAAATTCTTTCCTTCCTCACATCTCTGTCTTTCCAGGTTTCCTCAGGAGTCAACTTAAATCTCATTCTCTCCTTCCTCTGCACTCTACTGTCTTCTCTCTGAGATTACCATCCATATATTTTGCATTTCTCTTGTATAGATATGACTTGGAAATACCGTAGTGGTTCAGTTCCAGACCACTGCAATAAAGTCACACAATTTGTTTCCAATGCATTAAAAAATGATATTTAGATTATGTTCTAATAAATGTAAAATAAGTCTAAAAAGTATAAAAAATAAGTGAATTGTCTAAAAATGTACATACTTTCATTTAAAAATATTTTATTGCATTAAAATGCTAGCCATAATTAGTAAGTTGCAATCTTTTTGCTGGTGGAAGGTCTCACCTTGATGTTGTTGGCTACTGAATTGATCAGGGTGGTTGTTGCTGGAGGTTAGAGTAGCTGTGTCAAATTTTTAAAATACAACAACAATAAAGTATGCCACATCGATTGATTCTTTCTTTCTTGAAAGAGATCTCTGAAGCAGGCAATGTTTTTTGATAGCCTTTAATCCACAGTAGGACTTCTTTCAAAACTAGAGTAAATCCTCTCAAATCCCACCACTGCTGTATCAACTAAGTTTGTGTAATATTCTGCAATATTGTTATATGCCAGGGAATAGGAGACCCAAAGAATGGGAAAAAGACAGGGGAATAACAGTCAGTGGAGCAGTCAGAACACACACATTTGTTAAAGTCACCATCTTATACAGACATGGTTTATGGGGACACAAAACAAATATAATAGGTTGATCACAGATCGCAAAAACAGACATAACAATAATAACAACAACAATAATAATTAAGTATGAAATACTGCAAGAATTAACAACAACAACAATAATATTAACAACATATGAAATACTGGAAGAATTACCAAAATAGGGGGCAGCTAGGTGGTACAGTAGATAGAGCAACAGACCTCAGGAAGACCTGAGTTCAAATTTGATCTCAGATACCTAATAACTGTTATGCTGTGTGACCTCAGGCAAGTCACTTAACCCGACTGGCTTAAATAAATTTTAAAAAAATTTAAAACAAGAATTACCTAAATGTGAAATAGAGACATGTGGGCATATGCCATTGGAAAAATGGTGCTAATAGACTTTCTTGACCCAGTGTTTCTACAAATCTTAAATTTGGTTTAGGAAAAAAAAGCTCTATCTCTGAAATGCAATAAAGCAAGGTATATCTGTATATATCTCTTCATGTTATCCCCCCACCCCAGTAGAATAAGAATTCCTTGAAGGAAGGGACCAAGTTTTTGCCTCTTTGTATCCAAAAAGTTAACACAATGTCAGATACACAGTAAATGGACTCCAATTGAGTTAGATTAGCTGATGCTAATATAAACATCTAAATTATTTGAAAACATAAATTAGGAAATTATTTTTCATATAAAATTACAAGTTTTGTCCCATATCTTATTGCCTCTATTTCTCTGAGGCCTAGATATTGACTTCAATTTTATTTTTATAATAGAACTATGTTCTTAAGAAAGAAAAGGTACCTTCACAGCTGAGGAAAATGAGAAGAATGGATTATCGCTTGCTCCTGGAAAATAGGATGATATTAAGATAGGTAGGGCTCTCCCAACTAAGTAATCTCTGGTCTAAGTTCTTTGCGAGAAAGAACTGTTTCATCAGTCTATTAATACCCAAATATTTCATGAAAAAACTATCCAAAGGGGCATCTAGGTGGCACAGTGGATAGAGCACCGGCCCTGGAGTCAGGAGTACCTGAGTTCAAATCTGGCCTCGGACACTAAATAATTACCTAGCTGTGTGGCCTTGAGCAAGCCACTTAACCCCACTTGCCTTGCAAAAACCTAAAAAAAAAACCCCAAACAAACAAACAAAAAAAAAACTATCCACATAGGATGGAGGAAAACAAAGTAATCATAACTGTGTGAATGTGAAAGCGTTGAACTCTCCAATGTAAGAGTGAATTAAAAGCCAGAAATCTACAATATGTTGTTTATAAGAAACACATCTGAAGCAGTGAGATATACACAATGTAAAGGTGAAAAGCAGGAGGATGATATATTTTGCTTCAACTGAAATTAAAAAAGCAGGTGTAGCAATCCTAACCTCAGACAAAGCAAAAGCAAAATAAATCTATTTAAAAGCAAAAGGAAGGAAACTACAGCTTGCTAAAAGGCACCAAAGACAACAAAGTAATATCAATACTAAATATATATGTGTGTGTGTGTGTGTGTGTGTGTGTGTGTGTGTGTGTGTGTGTGTGTACCGAGTGGATAGCATCTAAGTTCTCAGAGAAATTAAGTGGGTTACAGGAGAAAATGAACAGTAAAACTGTCTCTCTCATAACTAGACAAATCTGCCCACAAATTAACGTGAAGGAAGTGAAGGAGGTTAAAAAAAACTTTGAAAAGTTAAATATGCTAGATTTCTGGAGAAAATTGAATGGAGATAGAAAAGAATACAATTTTTTTCTCAGTTGTACATTGCATCAGCACAAAAACTGACCAAATATTAGGTATAAAAACCTAAGAAATGAGTGGGTAAAACAACAAATCAAAGAAACAATCAAAAATTTCATACTAGAAGATGATAATAATGAGACAACATACCAAAATTAATGGGATTCAGTCAAAGCAGTTCTTTTATTTCTAAATGTACACATAACATAAATAAAACAGAGAGAGGAGATCAATGAATTGGGCATGCAGCTAAAAAAGTTGGATTAAAAAAACAAATTAAAAACCTCCAATTAAATACCAAATTAGAAATCCTGAAAATCAAAGGAGAGAGATTAATAAAACTGAAAGTAAGAAACTACTAAATTACTAAATAAAACTAAGAGTTAGTTTTATGAAAAAAAAAAAAGATAAACCGGGGGAATCTTAGAGAACTTCCCCTTCCCTTTTCCCACTGAAAAATAAAGAAAAGGGGTGGCTAGGTGGCGCAATGGATAGAGCACCGGCCCTGGAGTCAGGAATGCCTGAGTTCAAATTCGGCCTGAGACACTTAATAATTACCTAGCTGTGTGGCCTTGGGCAAGCCACTTAACCCCGGTTGCCTTACAAAAAACCCTTAAAAAAAAAAAAAAAGATAAACCGTTGGTTAATTTGATTTAGAAAAAAAGAAAACCAAATTATCAGTATCAAAATTGTGAATTCACCACCAATGAAGAGGAAACTAAAGCAATAACTCTGAGTTATTTTACCCAACCATATGGCAATAAATCTGACAATATAAGTTAAATGGCTGAATGTTTGCAAAAATTCAGAGTCCAGATTAGCAGAAGAGTAAATAACATATTTACATAATACCATTTTAGAAAAAGAAATTGAAAAAATCAACAATGAACTCCCTAAAAAAACCTCTCCAGGGCAGGAACCAAACATTTAAAGAACAATTAATTCCAATAAAATATAAACTATTTAGAAAAACAAATGAAGAAGGAATCCTGTCAAATTTCCTTTATGACACCTTTGATGCCTAAACCAAGAAGAGCCAAAACTGAGAAAGAAAATTACAAACCAATTTCCCTAAGGAGTATTGATGCAAAAAATTTAAATAAAATATAAGCAAATGAATTACAGCAAGTTATCACCAGAATAAAACACTATAACCTGGTAGGATTTAAGCCCGGGGTGCAGGGTTGGCTCACTATTAGGAAAACTATCAGCATAATTGACAACATCAATAATAACACTAACAAAAATCATTTGATTTAACAGTTGCTAAAAAAGCTTTTGACAAAATACAGCATTCATTTCTACTAAAAACACTACAATGTATAGGAACAAATGGATTTTTCCTTAAAATGATAAGCAATATCTATCTAAAACCATCAGCAATCATCAAGTGCAATGGAGATACGCTAGGAGCCTTCCCAATAAGGTCGGAAGTGACATATCCCTTAAGAGTGCCCATTATCAGCACTCTTATTCAATATTCAGTATTAGAAATGATAACAAGGGCGTAGCCAAGATGGCAACAGGAGAAGAGGTTCTCTTAGGTTCTCTCTCTCTCTCTCTCTCTCTCTCTCTCTCTCTCTCTCTCTCTCTCTCTCTCTCTCTCTCTCTCATATTTCAAAACTCATAAATTAAGGACTCTAAATTCTCGAGAGACAGAACCCACAGAGGGATCCAGTGAGGCAGTTCTCCAGCAGAAGGTAAACTGGAAAATAGCAGAAAGGCTCTGCTCCACAGAGTTAGAGGGGTGGCCAGCCAGAGTGAAGGAAATTCAACCTCCTGGAGGCAGCCCCAGGGCACCTGCAGTGGGGAGTACCTAACACAACTTGGAAGATGGGGGGGGGGGGGCTCTGCCAGAGTCACTGCAGTGAAGAACAGCTCTCAGGGCACTCAGCAAGCAGCTGCCAGCAGCCTGGATCCAGGAACCAGAAGCAAGGGGAGCCAGTAAGCAGGAGCCCCCAGGCAATGGAGCATTGAGTACTCAGCCTAGGTAGGGGTGTGGAGAGAGACTTTTGAGGTCTGTCTCTGTACCTGGAACAGGACTCTGGGGCTCTGACCACATTCAGATCTTGATCACAGTCTAGGCCCCCCATAGAAAAGCAGCCCCCCCACCTCAGCCCCATGGCAGAGGGGGGTGCTTTGGTCATTTCACAGATGAGGAGGGAAGTCAGAGCTTCACACACTGAGATCCTTGTGGGGGGGCATGTCCCAATAATACTCAAAAGCTCAGAAAGCACCCCAAAACCAGGCACAGGCTGAGGAAATGAGTAAACAGAGAAAAAAAGAGTAACACCATTGAGAAATACATTGTCTATGATGCCAAGAAGGATCAAAATACTCAATCTGAAGATGAGGAAGTACAAGCTCCTGCATCTAAAGACCCCAAGAAAAAATGGAAATTGGGCTCAGGCTATGACAGAGCTCAAAAAAGACTTTGAAAATCAAATGAGGGAATAGAAGAAAAATTGGGAAAAGAAATGAGAGAGATGCAGGAAAAACTTGAAAATGAAGTCAGCAACTTAGTCAGGAAGATCCAAAAAATTGCTTTAGAAAATAACATGTTAAAAACCAGCATAGGTCAAATGGATAAAACAGTTCAAAAAGTTATTGAGGAGAAGAATGCTTTAAAAAGCAGAATTAGCCAAATGGAAAAAGAAAAGCTCTCTGAGGAAAACAAATCCTTCAGATGTAGAATGGAACTGAGGGAAGCTACTGACTATGAGAAATCAAGACACAATACTTCAAAACCAAAAGAATGAAAAATTAAAAGAAAATGTGAAACATCTCATTGAAAAAAACAACTGATCTAGAAAAGAGATTCAGAAAAGGTAATTTAAAAATAATTGGGATACCTGAAAGTCATGATCAGGAAAAGAGAATAGAAAATAGAAATTGAGAGAATCCACCCATCTTCCCTGGAAAGAGATCCAAAAAAACCCCTCAGGAATATTATAGGCAAGTTTCAGAACTCCCAAATCAAAGAGAAAATATTATAATCAGCCAGAAGGCCAGAATTCAAATATTGTGGAGCTGCAGTCAGGATCATGCAGGACTTAGCAGCAACTACATTAAAAGCTCATAGGGCTTGGAATATAATATTCCGGAAGGCAAAAGAGCTCGGAATGCAACTGCGAATCAACTACCCAGCAAAACTTAACATCCTCTTCCAGGGAAAAAGATGGACTTTCAATGAACCAGGGGAATTCTGAATGTTCCTGTTAAAATGACCAGAGCTGAACAGAAGGTTTGATCTTCAAATACAGGACTCAGGAGAAGCACAGAGAGTTGAAGAGAAGGGTAAAATATGAGAGAATTAATGATGATGATCTACATGTATTTCTGCATAGAAAAATGATACTGATAATATTCATGAGAAACTTCTCATTTAATAAAGCAGGTAGAAGGAGCTTTTATAGACAAAGTACAGAAGAGAGCTGAATTTGAAGATATAATAAATTGTAAAAATGGAATCAATGCCTAAAAGGAAAATGTAATGGGAATAAGAGAAAGGAGAGGTGGAATAGGCTAAAATATTAAAATATGTTTATTACAATGAGCTATTGCAATGATATGGAAGGGGGAAGGCAAGGAGGAATGAGGGAACCTTTGCCCTCATCAGAGGTGGCTCATAGAGGAAACAGCATATATACTCAATGGGGTACAGAAATCTAGAATAAGAAGGAGAGAAGGAGGACAGGGGGAAGAGCTTGGTATGAGTGAGGAGGAGAGGGTAGACCACAGGGGAGAGTGGTCAGATATAACACATTTTTCTTTTTTTTTACTTCTTGCAAGGGGCTGGGATTGGATGGCCTGTCCAGGACCACAGGGCAGGTGGTTGCTGAGCCTAAAGGGTGGTATGTGGGCTCAGTGCCTCTTGGCCCCAGGGCCAGTGATCAGTCTGCTGCGCCACTCAGCTACCCTATAGCACATTTAAAAAGAGGGAAAGAGTGAAAGGAGAGAGAGAGAGAAAATATAGTATATGGTAGTGGGGAAGTATGAATGGAGGGAGTTGCTATCAGCAATGGCAACAGTAGAAAAATATGAAAGTAGCTTTTGTGATGGACTTATTATAAAGAATGTGATCCACCCGCAACAGAGCTGGAGGTGTTGGAACACAGACTAAAGCACAATTATTATTATTATTATTATTATTATTATTATTATTATTATTATTATTATTATTATTATTTGGAGGGTTGCAGGGCAAATGGGGTTGGGTGGTTTGCCCAGGTCCACACAGCTGGGCAACTGTTGGGTGCCTGAGGCTTGATTTGGTGCTCCTGATTCCAGGGCTAGTGCTCCATCCACTGTGCCACCTAGACACCCTTATTATTATTATCATTATTATTGTTATCATCATTATTTATTTTTTTATTTTTAATCATTTTAATTTTTTTCTCTTTCCTTTACTGCTCATGAGGGTCTATATCTTTTGGGGGGAGGGGGTATTATGTTTACTCTTAAACATGAATATTTTCGTAATGTATAAAAAACATTTGTACAAAAATAAAAATAAATTTTAAAAAATTTAACAATAACAAGGGAAGAAAAAAGTTAAAGGAATTAGAATAGACAATGAGGAAACAAATCTGTCATTCTTTGTAGTTGATATATCAAGAATCAACTGAAAAACTACTTTTAACAACTTTAGCAAAGTTTCAGAATATAAAATAAATCCACATAAATCATCAGCATTTCTCCACGTTATCAATGAAGCACATAGTAAGAGAAAGAGAAATTCCATTCAAAACAAATCTAGACATCATAAAAATACTTGGTAGTCTACCTGTCAAGACAAACCCAGGCATTATATAAATATTATTACAAATCACTTTTTACACAAAAAAAAGGTCAGGAAAAATATTAGTTGCTCACAAGTAGGCCAAGCTAATGGAATAAAAATTATAATTTTACCTACATCAATATAGTTATTCAGTGTCATACCAATCAAACTATCCAAAAACTATTTTATAGATCTAGAAAAAAAATAATAAAATTTATCTGGAAGAACAAAAGATCAAGAATATCAAGGAAATTAATGAAAAAATACAAATGAAGGTAGCCTAATCATACAGGACCTATAACTATATTATAAAGCTGCAGTTATAAAAACTCTTTGATATTGGCTAAGAAGCAGAGTAGCAGAAGAGTGGAATAGGTTAAGTTCACCAGACACAGTAGTAGTAGTAGTAGTAGTAAATAACTCTACTAATCTACTGTTTGATAAACCGGAAGACTCCAGCTTCTGGGGTAAGAATAGAAACTCTTGGGAAAACTGGAAAACAATTATGGTAAAAACTAGGAATAAACCAACATCTTATATATCATAAGCCAATTAGAAGAGTCAGTAATTATTTCCCTTTCACATCTATAAAGAGGAGAATTTAGGACCATAGAAAAGATAGAGAATATAATGAAATGCAAATGAATAATTTTGATTACCTAAAATTGAAAATCTTTTGCACAAAAAGCAAATACAAAAGCAATACAAACAAGATTAGAAGAAAAGCAGAAAGCTCAGAAATAATTCTTACAGCCAGTGTTAAGGTCTCATTTCTAAAATATAGAGAAAACTGAGTGAAATTTACAAGAATACAGTCATTCCCCAATTGATATATGGTCAACGGATATGAACAGGAAATTTTCAGATGAAAAATGCTGTCACTAATAATTACAAAAATGTAAACTGAAACAACTCTGAAGTACCACCTCATACCAGTCAGATTGACTAATATGTCAGAAAAGGAAAATGATAAAGGTTTGGGAGAAGATGTGGGAAAACTGATCCAACTATTCTAGTAAGCAATTTAAAACTATATCCTTATTCACAATACCTAAATTAAAGGAGGGAAGCGGAATGGATCCCTTAAAATTGTTCATACAGGAGCCACCACAATAAGTTATCTTAATGATGATCCTGTGTCAACCAGTCTGTCATTGACTGACTATCACAGAAAATATGTAAGATCAACCTCTCTTATATCTTATGCTTAAATTCATAGATCTTTGGAAAAAGTTACTTTTATATAATTTAATATACGTTATTAAAATTCATTTGAACAATAAAAACAGAGAACTAAAAAAATCTACTCCCAATTAAATGTGATAGTGTATAATCTGAGAGATGATTTGATGCAAGATAAAACTAAATCCATACTACAAAATTAGTCTTTAAAAATGACTTTTTTGAAGCCATTCCCCAATTCATAAATGGTCAAAGGATATGCAAAGGCAAATTACAGATGAGGAAATCAAAGCGATCCAGTCATATGAAAAATTGTTCTAAATCATTACTTATTGGAGAAATGCAAATTAAAGCATCTCTGAGGTACCACCTCACACCTCTCATAATGGCCAATATGACCAGAAAGGACAATGATCAATGTTGGAAGGGATGTGGGAAATCTGGGACACTAATAACACTGTTGGTGGAACTGTGAACTCATCCAGACTTTCTAGAGAGCAGTTTGGAATTGCACCCAAAAGGCAACAAAAATGTACCTACCCTTTGATCTACCAATAACACAACTGGGTCTACACCATGAAGAGATGATGAAATACAAAAATGAAATACAAAAATATTCATAGCAGCCCTGTTTGTGGTGGCAAAGAATTGGAAATTAAGTGAATGTCCTTCAATTGAGGAATGGCTTAACAAACTGTGGTATATGTATGTCATGGAACATTGTTGTTCTATTAGAAACCAGGAGAGATGAGAATTCAGGGAAGCCTAGAAGGGTCTGCATGAACATGGAGTTGATGACCAATCTTAATGGACTTGCTCATTCTATCAGTGCAACAATCAGGGACAATTTGGGGGTACCTGCAATGGAGAATATCATCTGTATCCAGAGAAAGAATTGTGGACTTTCAACAAAGACCAAAGACTCTTAACTTTAATTTAAAAAAAATTATCTTATTTGTAATTTTGCTATCTCTTATATTTTACTGTTTTTTTTTAAGGATATGATTTCTCTTAGATCAATGTATACCATGGAAACAGTGTAAAGATTAACAGACTACCTTCTGTGGGGGTGGGGAAGGGAAGCAAGATTAGGGGGGAAATTGTAAAACTGAAAATAAAATCTTTCTTTAAAAATGCTTTTTTTTGTAATTTTCCTAAATTTACTAATATAAAAATGCCTAGAAAACTAAAGTATTTGAAGGAAGAACAAAATAGGATGAGTAAAATCTACCAAATTAAGTCAGTAATTTTATACCCTCAGAAAGTCTTCGTTTAAAAAAAATTTATTCTGAATTTAACGACTATTTCCCAAAACATTTAATATGCAAAGTAGGATGAAGAATAATTTACAAAACAATATCTCTATTATATAATCTTGCTTTTTAAAGATTATATAATAAATTTAGCATATTTTAAAGTTGTCTTTTCTGTTTCCTTCTGAGTTTCTTTCTGTTTACTTCTTTCCAAAAAAACTGTTTCTAAAAATTGTTTTGCTTTCTTTCCTTCTTTTGCTAATTTTTCTATCACTGTCACAATAAAGAAAAAAAATTTTACATGCCAAATAACCAGTTTTTTAAAAATATATTTATTTTAACAAATAAAATGCATACATTCATATATATGTATATAACTGTAAAATAAGATTGTATATGAAACTGTGATTCAATTATATATATATATATATATATATATATATATATACAGGTTTATTTTTTAAAATGTAATAAATTCAACATACAATTTTCCATATTATCTTGCTTATCTATAATTCTGCCGGGCCTTCCTTCTTTCCTCTTCTATGCTTTTAAAAATGCTTTAATGACTTCTTAAATTTTGGGGGGTCCCACCCTTTCTTGAGGTTCCCCCCTCCCACCCCAAACTGAAAAACAAACAAAAACTTATTAAAACAAATATGCACAGTAAAGCAAAAAAAATTCCTTTATTGTGGTGGCTTCCTTCAGGTCCCAGATAAAATTTCATTTTCTTAAAAAGCCTTTCTTGATCCCCTTAATGCTAGTGTCTCCAATGTGTCTTGTATATTTCTTGTTTTTACAGTTATTTCATGTCATGTCTTTGAGAGTAGGGATTGCAATGTGAAGGGACACATGAACACTCCAGCTTTTATGGGTACTATAGTACTAAGTCAATACTGCCCTTGACGAGAACCACAAAGCTGACAGACGGCTGTTTCCTTGAGGAGCCTGTGAACACAGAACAGGGTCCTCCTGGGAAGAGGACCCTACCCTACCCCCATGGCATGAGCCCTGCATCCTCTTCAAGTCCTCCAGCATTGCAGCTGACAGCGGCTCAACAAACCCAAATTTCAGGTTCTTTAATGAGGTGTATATGGGACATTACTTCTGGGGGCTTCCTGCAAACCAGTGAAGAACACAGGCCATATGGTCCTGGTGATCAAGTGAGTGAGCATCCGTACGAGCTCCTCCCAAAAATCTCCATGACTTGGGTGATTAATGAAAAGGGGATTTGGAGACTGTTCTGAATTCACTGAAAACCTGTTACCTGAAAACAACCAATGTGTCTGGAAGACATCTCTGCCTCTCCCACTGCATTTGTCTAGATAGCTACCACTAAACCTGTGACCCCTAGGCCCAGGACTTGGCTTTCCCCCAGTGTCACTAGCACTACCTACCTCCCCAAAACAATGCATGGAAAACCATGAAGCTTTCCCAGGTTTTCACCCAAATGACTGAGAATTGGAATCACTGCCCACTTACTGGACAAGGAGAAGAACATGGGGAGGTAAGGGAGAAACATTAGCTTGATTGGGAAGAAAACTGGCCAGAGCTCTAGAGGTGCCAAATGGAGTGAACATGTCAAAATGCTCTTAAAGGTTTCCTGTGGGAGAGAGCAGGGGAAGGGCTCCCTCCAGGAGGGGGCCCAGGGGGAAATCTCCCTCTGAGGGAGCTGTTGGGGAAACCTCCTGGCTCAGATGGCCCAGGGACAGTGGGGATGACTCCTTCACTCTGGGTGGTGTGGTTCTACTCTAGAAAGTGGAGGCAGATGTTAGGAACCAGGATTAACTTGGAACAGTCTTCCAAGTTACCTGTAGTCATCAGCCTAACAAGCCTGTGTAGTCACGGCATTGGCCTTGTTCCTGTACTCCTTGAGAGTTGTGGGGCCCTTTCCTAAATATGCAATCACGTGAGCAGGAGCTTGATTTGCAGGGGCCCGACCTTCTGTCCCGCCACAACTATTTGAATCAAGCCCTCTGTGCCTGGGCTTTGGGATCAGACTAATCAATCATGATCCCTTCCCCCCATTTAAAAAAAAACAAAAAACAGTTCTGGTTGTCTTTTCTGTGACAGACATTTATGCACATTTTTACAATATTTCCCAGACCTGAGCTAAGAATACAAATTGTGCAATAAACTTTGCTGAATGACTCTTTGACCTAAAGTGACTCACTGGCCCCTTTGCTGCAGATGATTCTTTTGGGTACCAATTTTCTTCATTTTGTTTGAAGCTGGTTGTATAGAAGATACTGTATTGTCAATAATAAACCCTTTCTGAAAGCTGGAGAGTAGGGATTGCATTTGACTTTTCTTTGCATCTTCAACACCTCAAACATAGCCTGGGCCACAATAGGAACTTAAAAAATACCTGATGACTAACTGGCCTGTATCTGAAAATATATGCTTTATTCTGCATCTCAAGTCCATCACCTTTTTATCATATAATAAACTACTCTAAATATGTTTGTACATATGAATCTTTTTCTGGGACTGAATGTGAGGGGCAGGGAAAAATAGGGGAGAGGGAGACAGAGAATATTCCAATTACTTGCCATATTCAAAAATGAATGTCTAATGGGCATTAAGTTCATCCCATCAGGATATATGATCACCATGGTTCAATGATGTTAGTGGAAAAATTATTCTCTGAGTCCTTCTAACTTCATTCAGCATCAATTCACATAATTCATAACATTTGTATGAAGTTGTCTCCTCCACTATTTCACACAACATAATAATAACCCACTACATTCATACATAATTAGTTCAGTCACTCCCCAAATAATGTGCAACTCTTTGCCTCAGGCACTTCCCTCTTGTCCCCAGAGCCCTGTGGGAAACAATACCTGGTCTATGCTTCAAATGCCTTTGGAACTACAATTCTTGTCCTTTTTCCCTTATACACTCACCCCACTTACTATTCTTACAGAGCTAATTCTCTCTGTTCTCTTTATTTAAAGCTAGCTAGTAAAGCTAGCTAGCAGGTCTTTGCTACAAGAGGTATTCACAAATACTGCTGTACACATTAACTCATTTTCTTCTTTGTTCTCATTGATACAGACCAGTCTTCAAGTCTTATCCAATCAATGCAGTGCAAATATCCTTATTTAAAATCTTTGTTTCAAATTGCTAAATTAAATTTTAAATACTGTGATAAATCAATCAGCATACCTGAAGACAGGAAATTAGTAGAACAAAAAGAGACAGTGTATATAGATTTTTTAGATTCACTCCAGCTCTGATTTGTAACTTTAAACCCAAACACCTAATAATCACTTTCTTTGCTATAATGGTCTTCTTACTCAATTTTACCAAACCACCTCAAGAATTTAGGTAAGACATAATGTTCAAAGAACTTTTCTTTGTTCTAAAGTTATATAATCTCACTTTTAAAACAGCTTTGATTTAAGAATTAAAACTGAAAAAGCAATCATTTGTAAAAGACCTATCTATCATTTGGAATGAATTTCATATTAGCACTTGCAATGAAAAGCTAAAAAGCTAGTTTCAAAGAGCCCTATTTCCTACATGCCCTGTAATTTAAGGAAAACAAAGTGGGCAGCTACAACTGTAGCTTACCTCCTTAGGCCAGGACCCAATATGTAAAGATATGAAAACTACCATCATGATAGATACCATGTGACTACATAGTACTTGGACAGGCTGGCTGCCTCTGAAAACTTCTCTGACTCTTCTTTCCATTTTCTACTCCAAAACTTTGCCAAAGGATTTGACTTTCCATTAATCCTTTAATATATGTCTACATGAAAGGAGATGTTTAGGAGCCAGCAGAATGAAATAAACATCTCATTACACATGTACTAAAGTGTACTGGTGGGCAGTAAACTCAAGAGTTTTGTTTTCCTTTTGGTGGGGATGATGTTGTGTTGCTACTAATGAACTAATTTTTCTATGAACTTATTATATCCCCTTGCTGATTAGACTAATTACATCAATGATGGCAGGTGAGTTGCCTTCTATAAAATGGAGAGGTTGTGTCATATCTATGAAAAGGGAAGCAGTTTATGACCAAGGGAGAGATGGAGAAGATCCTAAAAGCAAACTAGATGATTTCGATAATATTAAATTAAAAGGCTTTTGCACAGAAAAAAAAAACACTGTAACCAAGATCAAAAGAAATGTAGTAAACTGGGAAACCATCTTTACAAGTAATGTTTCTGACGAAAGACTCATTTCCAAAATATACAGAGAACTGAGTCATATTTTTTTTTAAAAAAAGCCATTCCCCAATTGACAAATGGTCAAAGGCAATTTACAGATGAGGAGATCAAAGCAATCCATAGCCATATGAAAAATTGCTCTAAATCATCACTTATTAGAGAAATGCAAATTAAAGCTTTTCTGAGGTACCACCTCACACCTCTCAGACTGGCCAATATGACCAGAAAGGATAATGATCATTGTTGGAAGGGTTGTGGAAAATCTGGGACACTATTACATTGTTGGTGGAGCTGTGAACTCATCCACCCTTTCTGGAGAGAAATTTGGAATGATGCCCAAAAGGCAACAAAAACGTGCATACCCTTTGATCCAGCAATACCACTACTGGGTCTATACCCTGAAGAGATGATGAAAAAGGGTAAAAACACTGCTTGCACAAAAATATTCATATCAGCCCTGTTTGTGGTGGCAAAGAATTTGGAAATCAAGTAAATGTCCTTCAGTTGGGGAATGGCTTAGCAAACTGTGGTATATGTATGTCATGGAACACTATTGTACTACTAGAAAGAAACCAGGAGGGATGGGAACTCAGGGAAGCCTGGAGGGATTTGCATGAACTGATGCTGAGTGAGATGAGCAGAACCAGAAAAACATTGTACACCCTAACAGCAACATGAATGATCAACCTTTATGGACTTGCTCATTCCATCAGTGCAACAATCAGGGACAATTTGAGGCTGCCTGCAATGGAGAATACCATCTGTATCCAGATAAAGAACCATGGAGTTTGAACAAAGTCCAAGGACTATTTCCTTTAATTTAGAAAAAAACTGATATCTTATTGTCTGATTTTATTATCTCTTATACTTTATGTTTCTTCCTTAAGGATATGATTTCTCTCTCACCATACTCAATTTGGGTCAATGTATAACATGGAAACAATGTAAAGACTGGCAGATTGCCTTCTGTGGGGGGGGGGGGGAAGTAAGATTAGAGGAAAAACTGTAAAACTCAAAATAAATAAAATCTTTAATGGAAAAATAAAACAAATAGATATAAAACAATTTTTAAAAATGGAAAGGTTAGGATATATGACCTCTAAGGACATTTCTAACTCAAAATCCACCTCATGGTAGTACAGTCTCTTTCTTCACCAAATCAAGTGCAAAGAGTTAAGAGGCAATCCTCCCCTCCTACTCCCTTTCTTTTTCAGATAATCATATGGCAATAAAATCCATAAATATAAAAACCACTCAATTTGCCCAAATGATGGGAGCTACCAACAATATTGCATTAGGAGCCAAATCTCTCATAGACCCTGCCAAAATCCTCAAGGCTTCCCCTACTGCTAGTGCCCCAACAAGAGATCACAGTCTTTCAGGCCCTTCCCTCTTGTCCCCAGAACCCTGTGGGAAAGAATACCTGGTTTATGCTTCTAATGTCTTTGAAACTACAGTCCCTAAAACTCTTGTCCTTTTTCCCCTTATACACTTATCCCACTCACCATTCCAACAGCACTAATACTCTCTCTGCTATCTATATTTAAAGCTAACTACTAAAATACACAAGTTAAAGGAATAAAAGATGATGAATTAATATTATAAATATAGCATTTATAAATACTGATATTAAAGAATAGATTTTTAAGGGTTAGCATAGGAGACTCAACTTTATAAAATTATTTTCAATGGAAAACGAATTCCTAGTTTCACATAATTTACTTACAAACTCATAATTAAAAACTTGGAGAATACCTTATACTTTCTAATATATCCTTATTTCAATACAGCACTGAATAACAAAAAAGATTGGACCAAAAATCGTTAATTTAGCTAATATATTTTTCAAAATCCATTCAACATAAGGTATTATATTAATTTGGGGGTGCATGAACTTGAATGGAAAAATTACATCCTTAATTTCAATAATCTCTAAGTAAAATTAAAAAAAATCACTATAGTATAAGCCTTCATCAAACTGCTAAAGAGTTCAACCCATAACACACGCAAAAAAAGTTAAGAACTCCTGAACTAGGTCAGTTGAGAAATATGAAAAAAAAAAGCATTCATTTGCTTTTATATCTCTCCAATAAAGACTTGTATTCACTGAGAATAGGTATGACAAAATAACTGGCTATATATAATTGTAATCCAAAGCATCACTTGGCTTAATTTCCTCTTATCAACTTAATGTGTTCCCTGAATAGAAAGTGAATAGTTTTCTTTGCTCCACACCCAGATTCTCCTTTTTGGTCAGAATTCCACTTAGGTTAAGAGAAAAATAAACTAGCTAATTCCGGTCATGAATTTAGAGGTGGAAGGAATATTAGAGACCATAGAGTTCAAATGCCTCATTTTACAGATGAGCAAACAAAGAACAGAACAATGAAGGCAACTGTCTCATGATCACATATTGACTATAGTAGAAAGGCAATGCAGTGTTGTTGATGTCAAAGTGAGAACAACCTGAGCCCACACATTGCCAGATGCTGGCTATATAACTGTGTAAATCATGCAACCTTTTAGTTGGAGATGGTTGCTCCTCATCTGGAGCAAGAATGAAAAAATGGGTCTCATTAAAAGCAAATAATTACATAATTTACAACTAATCAATTCTACTTTCTCTAAATTAAAGAGGAAAATAATGAATAATTCAAAATGGCATATTTGCTTTGTACAGACATGTCCTCATTTACAACATTTTTCAATACAAATATATAAAGTAAATGAAATATAAATTAAGAAATGGTTCAACACATTATAAAAGTTTCCATTTCATATCAGTTTTGTTTTTTTTTTTACACAAACCATACCACTAAAGACGAAGTTATAGGAAACTAAATTTGTCTTACAGTTTAAAGAAACTTTACTTAAAATTTTCATTCAGATAAAAAAGAATTGCTTTTACTATGATGGAATAATAACAATGGTGGTCAGATAAAGTGGAAAGATCCATCTAATAAGTTACTGCGAAAGTAATTGGTGATAAGTAAACTTGATGTTTTTCCAGAGAATTACTGAAAAAAAATCATTTGTTCTTTTACTTTGAAAAGTGAGGCTTGGTTCAAATATGACCTCAGACACTTAATAACTGCCTAGCTGTGTGACCTTGGGCAAGTCACTTAACCCACTGCCTTAAATAAATATGATATTAACCCCAGCTACATACAAAAAGCAAGTTGCAACATTTACTTCCAAAACCTTTCAAATTCTCTCACTTCATTCCACTCTACTCCCCAAACTGAGAAAGCATGTTACTTAGTATAGGTTAAGAATGTGTAACCATAAAACACATTACAACAAGTCATGTTGTAAAACTAAACATCACCCCCACCCCAAAAAAAGAAAGAGAAAACTCAAGAATATAAAGTGAGGGGGAAAAAAAGAAAGTGTGCTTCAGTCTGTATTCAGACTTTATCAGCTCTTCCTTTGGGTCAAATAGCATTCTTTCTCATAAATTTATCAGAGAAATTGCTTCAAAATTTTTTTCCCCACAGTTGCTATTGCTAGCTGTATTTCCCTCCATCCTATTTCCCACCCATCCCCATTTATTCTTGGCTTTCTCTCCTTTTACCCTGTCCCTTCCCCAAAAGTGTGTGGTATTTCACGAACCTTTCCCATAATTTTCCCTCTCTTCTATCACCTAACCCTTCCCCTCCCCCATCCCCTTTCTCCCATCCCTTTCTTCTCCTTTCTTCCTTCTAATGTAAGGTAGATTTCTATACCCATGAGTGTGTATGTTATTTCTTCTCTAAGCCACTTCTGATGATAATGAAGGCTCACTCACTCCCCCCCCCACATTTCCCCCTCTTCCATTTCATTATAAAAGCTTTTTCTTACCTTTTTTCTGTGAAATAACTTACCCCAACCTACCTCTCCTTTCCCTTTCTCCCAGTATAATCCTTTCTCCTCCAATTAACTCCATCTTTTTAATCTTACACCTTCAAATCAACTCCCTCTTGTGCCTTGTCTATATATGCTCCTTCTAAATGACCTAATAAATGAGAAGGTTCATGAGTTATCAATATCTTCTTCCCATTCAGGAATACACACGGTTCATTATCATTAAATCCCTCATAATTTACCCTTCTCGTCTACCCTCTTTCTGCTTCAACTGAGTCCAGTACATGGAGACCAAACTTTCTGTTCATCTCTGGGCATTTTATCACTTAAGTCTGAAAGTCCTCTATTTCACTGAATGTCCATCTTTTCCACTGTAAGAGTATATTCAATTTTGCTTGGTAGTTGGTTCTCAGTTAGTTCAAGTTCTTTTCCCTTCTGGAATATCATATTCCAAGCCCTATGAGCCCTTAATGTAGAAGCTGCTAAATCTTGTGTAATCTTGACTAAAGGTTCATGATATTTGAATTGTTTCTTTTTGACTGCTTGTAAAATTTTCTCCTTGACTTGGGAGTTTTGAAATTTGGCTATAATGTTCCTGACAGTTTTCATTTTGGGATCTCTTTCAGGAGGTGATTAACGGATCCCTCAATTTCTATTTTGTTCTCTGCTTCTAGGATTTCAGGGCAATTTTCCTGAGAATTTCTTTAAAAATGAAGCTCTTTTCCTGGTGATGATTTTCAGGTAGCCCCAAAATTTTTAAATGACCTCTCTTCACCTTTTCTTCTAGTTTTTTCATTCTTTTGGTTTTGTTTTAAGGTTGCCTTGATTTCTCACAAAGTCATCTGCTTCCTTTAGCTCCACTCTACATTTTAAGGAATTCTTTTCCTCAGAGAACTTTTTTATCTCCTTTTCATATCTGCCAATTCTGCTTTTTTAAGGTATTCTCCTCATTGATCTTTTGAACTGCATTTTCCATTTGACCTAAACTAGTTTTTAAGATGTTATTTTCTTCAGGTTTTTTTTTATTTCCTTCACCAAGTCGCTGCTGACTTGGTTGTCATGATTTTTCTACATTGCTCTTATTTCTCTTTCCAATTTTTCCCTCTAACTTCCCTTAAAATCCCCCAAAATCTTCCAAAGCCTGAGACCAATTCATATTTTTCTTGGAGGTTTTAGATATAGAAGCTTTGATTTTGCTATCTTCTAAGTGTGTCTTTTGATCCTCCATGGAACCAGAGTAATTGTCTATGGTTAGATTCTTTTTCTTCTGTTGATTGCTCATTTCCTCAGCCTATGAATTGATTTAAACTCTTTGCTAAGGTGGGGCTCTGCTTCTAGGGTGGAGGATGCACTTTCCCAAGCCACAGAGGGTTTGGGTGACAGCCCCCCCTAAGGAGACAAGGTCTCATGAGAGGCTCTGGCTGCTCACCTGATCTGTGGATGACCCCAAACACTCCCCTCTACCCTGGAACTGTAAGGAGGGTCCCTGATTTGCTATGGCAGTATGAGATCCCGGACTGTGAACTGGACCTGAGTATGGACAAAGCAAGAGTCCTGCCCTAGGGAGAGCAGTCTCCCCCAATCCCCCTTACCTTCTGTGGACTGAACACTCTGGAAGCAGCTGATGAGCTAAGGTCTGTGCTGGCTTGGAGTCGACTCAATCTGATGTGGCAGTTTTCCTACTGACCTTCCAAGTTGTCCTTGGCAATCCCTGGGCTGAGAGGTCTGGAAACTGACCTTACTGCCATGCACCCAAGGAGCCCCCAAGGACCCAAGTGCCCTGTGGGCTGTTCCTGGATGGCTGGAGCTTATTTGTTCTGGCACAGCACAGCTGCAGGTCCTTTCTAGCCTTAGTGAAACAGACCTTTCTTGAAGATCTTTCAAGTTGTACTGGGCTGGAAAACTGTTTCACTCAGTCTTTCTGTGAGTTCTGCCACTCTAGAATATGGCTAGAGTCATTATTTAAAGGTATTTGGAAAAATCTGGGGAAGGGCTTGTGGGAATTCCTGCCTTTACCATCTTGGCTACCTATAAATGTAAATTTTGAAAATGATTCAGGGAGAGTTAAGATGATGTAGAAAAAGGAGTCAAATTCTATCAAGATTTCCCTTTAATCCACTTTCAAAAAGGATATCATATCAAATTCTAAATGGCATAAGCAATAAAGGGTCAGAGAGTGAGTCATTTTTCCAGTGCAGGGCTAATTGGAAAGACAGAATCAGAGGTCTGCAGATAGAGGGATAGACAGCAACAGTGGTACAAGGAAACAATCACTACAAAACAGGGAAAGGAGATTGAATGCCTAATCAAAAGTAGACAACAGGGAACTCTTGAAGATATCATTCCAGAGTGGAGATGGGCATCTATGATCACAAGGGAGCAGGGGCCCTATTTTAGTAATGACCATAGTACAGACTAGGAGAACAGTGACCAGACTATTCCCCAGATCATACTACCTTGGAAACACCAAAAACTTATTGGCTCCCAAAGCTAGCTGTGTGAATAGCAGGACATAAAAGTCCAAAGGCTGAGAGAATCATGTTCTGTCTCATCCCCACCCTCCCCCAGAAGTAAGTAGAGTCTAACTCGAAAATAAAGCCCTAAGTCAAAAAATAAACTGGAAAAAAATGAGCAAACAACAAAAAAAGAACCTGGTCACAAGAAAGTACTTTGATGACAAAGAAGAAGACAAAAACTCAAAAGATAATCACTTAATTTATCTATAAGCAAAACTTCAAAGAAAAATGTACATTAAACACAAGCCCAACAAAATCAACCAAAAAAAACTAAAGAAGAGAATAAGACAAAATCAAAAGTAAAATTAATTTTAAAAATCAACTAAGAGTGACAGAGGAAAAATCAGGGAAAAAAAAGCAATACTAGAATATTTTTAAATATTTGATAAAAAGACATTAAAAATACTGAAAATAACACTTTAAAAAACAGAACTGGCTAAATAATAGGGGGGAAAAGTTACAAAATATCACTGAAGTAGAAGTAACAACTTAAACATAACATGAGTAAAATTTTATGACACCAATAAGGTGCTGACAACTACACCAAAAGAACCAAAACAGACAAAGAAAATTATACAACAATCTCCATAATGAACATTGATGTAAATAAATAAAATTTTAGCAAAGAAATTACAGCAAGTTATTAATAAGCTATAAAACCAGGATCAGGTAGTATTTTATACCAGGTAAGGAGGGGATGGTTCAATATTAGGAAAACAACTAAACATAATTGAACATAATAACAAAATCAACAGAAATTATATGATTATCTCAATAGATACTGGAAAAACCTTTGATAAAATACAATATCCATTCCAATTAAAAATGCTAGAGAGATTAGAAATAAATGGAGTTTTCATTAAAATAATAAGCAGTATATATCTAAAACCATCAACAGATATTATATGTAATGGGAATAAAGTAGGAGCATTTCCAATAAGACCAGGGGTGAAACAAGGATGCCCATTATCACCATTATTATTCATTTTAGTATCAGAGATGTTAGTTTTAGCAAAAAAAGAACAAGAAATTGAAGGAATCAAGAAACTGAAGGCAATAAGGAAACAAAGCTTTTACTCTTTGCAGATGATGTTGGTATACTTAGAGGATCTGAGGAAATCATCTAAAAAACTACCTGAAATTAGTAAATTCAACAAAGTAGCAGGACATAAAAATAAACTCTCATAAATCATCATTTCTATATATGAACACCAAAGAAATTCCATTTAAAGTAACTGCAGACAACATTAAATATTTGGGAATCTATCTCCCAAGGCAAACCCAGAAACTGAATGAACAGAAATAAAGTTATATGTAAACAACTGGAAAAATGTCAATTGCTCATGGTAAGGTCAAACTAATGTAATAAAAATGACAATTCTATCCAAATTAAATTTCCTATTCAATACCATACCAATCAAACATGAGCTAGAAAAAATAGTAATAAAATTCACATGGAGTAACAAAAATCAAGAATATTAAGGGAACTGATTTTAAAAAAATGTAAAGAAAGGTGGGTGGCCTAGCTCTACCAGATCTATAAAGTGGCAGACATCAAAACTGCTTGGTACTGATTAAAAAATGGAGTAATGGATCAGTGGATTGGGACAGATACAAAAGAAACAGTAGTAAATGACTATAGTACACATTAGTTCTGGGATAAGAAGTCACTATTTACAAAAAATTGATGGGGAAAACTAGAAATTAGTATGGCAAAAAATAGGTACAGACTCACATCATATACCCTATATCAAAATGAAGTCAAAACAGGTAGACATAATTTTACCTACATATTTGTGTTTAATATGTTTAACAATTGGGAAAAGAAAGAAAACCATAAGATAGGAAAGGAAGAAAAAAAAAGAGAAATTTTAAAAAAGTGAATGTAGTGTTCATTTTACAGATCAATTAATAGAACTGACAGATCAAGAAATACTCTGTCAAATGGTCAAAGGATATGCAATTTACAGATGAGATCAAAGCAATCCATAGCCATATGAAAAATTGCTCTAAATCATTAATTATTAGAGAAATGCAAATTAAAGCTTCTCTGAGGTACCACCTCACACCTCTCAGACTGACCAATATGACCAGAAACGATAATGATCATTGTTGGAAGGGTTGTGGGAAATCTGGGACACTATTACACTGTCGGTGGAGTTGTGAGCTCATCCAACCTTTCTGGAGAGAAATTTGGAACTACGCCCAAAGGCCAACAAAAATGAGCAAAACCTTTGACCCAGCAATACCACTACTGGATCTATACCCTGAAGAAATGATGAAAAAGGGTAAAAACATTACTTGTACAAAAATATTTACAGCAGCCCTGTTTGTGGTGGCAAAGAATTGGAAATCAAGTAAACGTCCTTCAATTGGGGAATGGCTTAGCAAACTGTGGTATATGTATCTCATGGAACACTACTATTAGAAACCAGGAGGGACAGAATTTCAGGGAAGCCTGGAGGGATTTGCATGAGCTGATGCTGAGTGAGATGAGCAGAACCAGAAAAACACTGTATACCCTAACAGCAACATGGGGGTGATGTTCAACCTTGAAGAACTCGCTCATTCCATCAGTGCAACGACTGGGAACAATTTTGGGCTGTCTGCAAAGGAGAGTGCCGTCATATGCCGTGGAGTTTGAACAAAGTTCAAGGATTATTCCCTTTAATTTAGAAAAAAAAACATATCTTATTGTCTGACCTTGTTATCTCTTAGACTTTTTGTCTCTTCCTTAAGGATATGATTTCTCTCCCATCACACCCAAGTTGGATCAATGTACAACATGGAAACAAAGTAAAGACTGACAGATTGCTTTCCATGGGGGTGGGGGTGGGGGGAGGGCAGTAAAATTGGGGTGAAAATTGTAAAACTCAAATAATATCTTTAATAAAAAAAAAGAAATACTCTGTCAGTTCTATGGAAAAGGGAGAAATTTATGAACAAACAAGAAATAGATCATAAATTGAAAAATGAATGATTTTAACTATTTTAAATTTTAAAAGTTTTGCACTAATAAAACCAATGCTGCCAAAATTGGAAACAGAAAGCTGGGAAACAATTTTCACAACTAGGGGTTCTGATTCTCATTTCTAAAATATATAGAGAATTCATCAAATTTATAAGGTTACAAGTCATTCTGAATTGCTAAATGGTCAGAGGATATGAACAGGCTGTTTTCAAGAAATTAAAGTTACATATAATAATATGAAAAAATGCACCAAATCATTACTGATTAGAGAAATGCAAATGAAAATAACCATGAGGTTCCTCCTTCATACCTATCAGATTAGTTAAGATGACAAAAGGGAAAATAATCAATATTGGAGAGGTTGTGGGAGGATTGGTACATCAGTGTATTGCCAGTGGATTTGAGAACTGCTCCAACCATTCTAGAGAGTAGTATGGAATTATGCCCAAAGAGCAATAAAATTGATGATATCCTTTGACCCAGAAAATCTAATTCTAGGCCTATATTATCTAGAAGAAATCATAAAAAATGGAAGAAGTCCCACATGTTCCAGAATACTTACATAGTAGCTCTTTTGAGGAGATGTCCATCAACTGGGGAATAGTTGAATAAGTTATGGTATATGAATTTCATGGACTACTATTGTCCTATAAGAAACCATGAGTGTTTGGATGCTAGAGAAGTATGGAATGAATTACAGGAACTGGTGCTGAGCAAAGAGAGTGAAGCCAAGAGAACACTGTAGACATTAACAACACTGTGAGTTGATCAACCTTGATGGATGCAGGTCCTTTCACCAGTTCAGAGAGCTAGGATAACCATAGGAGACTGTTATGGACAATGCTATCCACAACCAGAGGAAGAAAAACCAAAAAACCTTCAGAATTTGAATGAACACTATATTCACTTTTAAAAATTTTCTCTTGTTTTTCTTTCCTATCTCATGATTTTCTTGCTTTTCCCTTAATCCTAATTCTTCAAACAGAAAATGACTAATTTGTTAATCATGTCAAACACAAATGTGCATATATACAATATTCACTAGACTGTTTGCTGCTGAGGGGAGGGGGGTGGGAAGAGAGGGTGGAAGGAAAATATGTTACTTAAAATTTATATATACATGTGTATGAATGTTGAAAAACTTTCACAACAGGTAACTGGAAAATAAAATAAAAAATATAATGGGCAAAAAAGTACAAAACTACAAAGAAGAAAATAATTCCTTAAAAATTCAATTTTAGTAAGTGGAAACTTTTTAAGACATCAAGAAACAAGAAAAAAAGTCAAAAGAATAAAAATAATAAGAAAATTTGAATTAATTGTAAAAAAAATTAACCTGGAAATTAGATCAAAGAGAGATAATGTAATAATTATGGAACTACCTGAAAGCCATAACAATTTTTTTAAAAAGCATAAACTTTAAATTTCAAGAAATTATAAAGGAAAATTGCATAGATATCTTAGAACCAGAGGGCACATTAGAAATTGAAAGAATTAACTGATAATGTCTTGAAAGCAACATCTCAAAATAAAAACTCCTAGTAATATTATTGCTAAATTCCAGAATTCCTAGGACAAGGAGAAAATACTGAAAGCAGCCAGAAAGAAAAATACTATGGAGCAATAGTGACGATCACACAAGAGTTAACAGTTACCAATACTGAGCTAGGATCATAACCAAGAATAACCTTCTCAGCAAAACTGAATCTAGTCCTTTGGGGGGGTGGAGGGGAGGGAGAGAAGGGGAATGGAAATTTAATGAAATAAAAGACTCCAAACATTCCTGATGAAAAGACCAGAGCTAAAAAGAAAATCTGACATTCAAATTCATCTCGAGAAGCATAAAAAAGTAATAAACATCAGTGAGAAATATAAGGAACTTAATACAATTAAAGTGTTTACATTCCGAAAGTGGAAGACAATACATGTAACTGCTAAAAATTAGAACACTGGGGCAGCTAGGTGGCACAGTGGATAGAGCACCAGCCCTGGATTCAGGAGGATCTAAGTTCAAATCCAGCTTCAGACACTTAATAATTGCCTAGCTGTGTGGCCTTGGGCAAGCCACTTAACCCCAATGCCTTGCCAAAAAACCAAACAAATAAAAAGAAAAGAAACTGTATCATTATCAGGGAAATAGAAGTCGTCTACTTAGGAAGCCACAGATGTGATTCTGATCATCTAAAAAGAAAAACAGAAGTGTAAGAAAGAAGGATATATTGAGAGAAAGGGTGAGGGAGAGGAAGAATGGGGAAAATTATCTCAAAAGAAACATTTAGGGATGGCTAGGTGGAGCAGTGGATAGAGCACTAGCCCTGGAGTCAGGAGTACCTGAATTCAAATGCGACCTCAGACACTTAATAATTACCTGTGTGGCCTTGGGCAAGCCACTTAACACCATTGCCTTGCAAAAACCTAAAAAAAAAAAAAAAATTAAGGAAGAGTTTTTACAATGCAAGGGGAAAATGGGGACAGAGCAATTCATAAATCTCACACAAATTGAAAGAGATTCAAAGAACAACACACACAATGGGGTTTATATATTCATCTTACTCAAGAGAGAAGTAGCAGGGGAAAGGACTAACTAAAAAGTGGGGAATGGGAATGAAGATAAGGCTAATTAAGATATTAGAGGTCAGAAACAAATCAGATTTCTGAGGAGACACATGATTTTAAAAAGAGATATAGAAAAGGTTTAACACAAGAAAATAAGATGGAGGGAAACATACAGTAATCATAACTGACTATGAATGGCTTCAACTGACCCCTAAAAAAAGAAGCAGATAGAAGAATGGATTAAAAACCAGAATTCAACAATATGTTGTTTACAAGAAACATACTTGATACCAAAAAAAGAGTTAAATAAGGAACTAAAGCAAAATTTCTTATACTTAAGTTGATGTTAAAAAAAGAAGACAGGGTTAGCAATAATGACCTCAGAAAAAAGAAAAGCAAAAATATACCCAATTAAAAGAGAATGAGAGAAACTACATATGCTAAATGGTACCATACACAACAAATTAATATCAACACACACACATACACACCCCTCAAATGACATAGCTATCAAATTCTTGATGGAAAAGCTAAATGAATTGTAAGAGGAAAAATAGTGGGGGGAAACCTCAATTTATCATCTCAGAATTATAAGTCTAATCATAAAATAAATAAGCAAAGTGATAAATACAAATTTAGAAAAGTTAAGGATGACAGACCTCTGAGATTACTGAATGGAAAAGAAAGGAGTATACATTTTTTAAACTGAGTATGACAACTTCCCCCTTCCCCAAAACTGAACATAAATATTTCACAAAAAATGCAGAAAAACAAAATGTTAAACCAATCTTTTCAGATCATAATGAAATAAAAAGTAAATTCATCTAAATTCATAAAGGAAAAATTAATTAAATTACCAGGGAGACATAAACTGTTTAATAAATAATGATAGAAGTCTATGAATACCCTGACTCTGTTTTGGACAAGTCTAACAGAAGGATAAAAAGGAAAATGTAGCAATGAATAGCTAGCTAGAGAAACTAGAGCTAAAAGACATGTAGATCTTCTAAGTTAGAACCTAAAGAATTTACCCTACTGCTTAGCAGCACATGGAACTTTTACAAAAATCACCTATATATTACGGCACAAAGATATTGTAAATAAAAATCAAAAAGGCAAAAAGAATAAATATATCCTCTATGAATGTTTTTAAATGTTGATCGATCTTTATAAATATTTATTGACTATTATGTAATAAATTTAGTGACTAGTTCACAGAACACAAACTAGAGATACAGACCCTTTAAAATGGGCTAAAGAATAAATAACCAAAACCATTAATTATATAAAAGGAAAATATAATATTTTTTAAAGATTTTATTTGAGCTTTGAGTTTTACAATTTTTCTCCCAATCTTACTTCCCTCCCCCACCCCCACCCCCCACGGAAAGAAATGTCAGTGTTTATTTTGTTTCCGTGTTATACATTGATCCAAATTGAGTGTGATGAGAGAGAAATCACATCCTTAAGGAAGAAACAAAAAGTATAAGAGATAACAAGATCAGACAATAAGATATCTGTTTTTCCCCCCTAAATTAAAGGGAATAGTCCTTGAAATTTGTTCAAACTCCACGGCTCTTCATTTGGATACAGATGGCATTCTCCATTGCAGACAGCCCCAAATTGTCCCTGGTTGTTGCACTGTTGGAGTTAGCAAGTCCATCAAGGTTGAACATCACCCCCATGTTGCTGTTAGGGTGTACAGTGTTTTTCTGGTTCTGCTCCTCTCACTTAGCATCACTTCACTGCAAATCCCTCCAGGTCTCCCTGAATTCCTATCCCTCCTGGTTTCTAATGAAACAATAGTGTTCCATGACATAC
This sequence comes from Macrotis lagotis, assembly GCF_037893015.1. Taxonomy (NCBI): domain Eukaryota; kingdom Metazoa; phylum Chordata; class Mammalia; order Peramelemorphia; family Peramelidae; genus Macrotis; species Macrotis lagotis. The sequence continues at coordinate 167,422,379 of NC_133661.1, read as the reverse complement.
ATATACCACAGTTTGCTAAGCCATTCCCCAACTGAAGGACATCTACTTGAGTTCCAATTCTTTGCCACCACAAACAGGGCTGCCATGAATATTTTTGTATAAGTGATGTTTTTACCTTTTTTCATCATCTCTTCAAGGTATAGACCCAGTAGTGGTAATACTGGGTCAAAGTATGCTCATTTTTGTTGCCCTTTGGGCATAGTTCCAAATTTCTCTCCAGAAAGGGTAGATGAGTTCACAGCTCCACCAACAGTGTAATAGTGTCCCAGATTTCCCACAACCCTTCCAACAATGATCATTATCCTTTCTGGTCATTTGGCCAGTCTGAGAGGTGTGAGGTGGTACTTCAGAGAAGCTTTAATTTGCATTTCTCTAATAATTAATGATTTAGAGCAATTTTTCACATGGCTATGGATTGCTTTGATCTCCTCATCTGTAAATTGCCTTTGACCATTTGTCAATTGGGGAATGGCTTTTTGTTTTTTAAAAAAATATGACTCAGTTCTCTGTATATTTTAGAAATGAGTCCTTTGTCAGAATCATTAGTTGCAAAGATTGTTTCCCAACTTACTAAATTTCTTTTGATCTTGGTTATAGTGGTTTTATCTGTGCAAAAGCTTTTTAATTTAATGTAATCGAAATCAACTAGATTGTTTTTGGTGATGTTCTCCATCTCTTCCTTAGTCATAAACTACTCCCCTTTCCATAGATCTGACAGGTAAACTAGTCCTTTATCCTCTAATTTACTTATAGCATTGTTTTTTATGTCTAAATCCTGTAACCATTTGGATCTTATCTTGGTAAAGGGTGTTAGGTGTTGGTCTAATCTAAGTTTCTTCCATATTAACTTCCAATTTTCCCAGCAGTTTTTATCAAAGAGAGAGTTTTTATCCCAATAGCTGGACTCTTTGGGTTTATCAAACAGCAGATTACTAATCATCTCCTGCTTTTGCACCTAGTCTATTCCACTGGTCCACCACTTTATTTCTTTTTTAGTTTTTTTTTGCAAGGCAATGGAGTTAAGTGGCTAGCCAAAGGCCACATGGCTAGGTAATTATTAAGTGTCTGAGGCCGAATTTGAACTCAGGTACTCCTGACTCCAGGGCCGGTGCTCTATCCACTGCACCAGCTAGCCACCCCACCACTCTATTTCTTAGCCAATACCAAACACTTTTGATGACTGATGCTTTATAATATAATTTTAGATCAGGTAGGGCTAAGTCCCCTTCTTTTGCACTTTTTTCATTAAATAAGAAAAATATAATTTAAAAAATATGGAAACATTTCTGGCATGCAGCTAAAAAAAAAGTCCTAAAAAAATCCCTAAAAATATTGATTGATGTTTGTCCTTTGTTATCAAAGAAGATCAGGATATCAGGGAGGTGATGCCGTGACATGCACATGAATTTAATTTGAGTGAGAGGGGCTGTGCTAAGTCACCAGCTTCACCTTCTCCTCCAGAGACATCTGGGTTCAGTGACCAGATACGAATCAGGACAGGTGGAGATGGCCCTGGATGAGGGGCAATCAGGATTAAGCGTTTTTGTCCAAGATTACAGAGCTAGTAAGTGTCAAGTGTCAGGCTGGATTTGAACTCCCATCTTCCTGATTCTATAACCAGTGCTCTATCCATTGTACCACCAAGCTGCCCTTCCTAAAAATATACAATAACAAAATAACCACAAGAGATTAAAAATTAGACAAATGGATAAACTAGAAACCAAAATGTTGAAATGATAAACAAAAGTTAAAGCTAGTTATTTGAAAAAATTCAAATTTGATAAACTTTTAGCCAATCTAATCATCTACAAAAATAGGAAATGAACACAGTAAAATTATAAGACAAGGAGGATCAGCTAAGATAGTAAACTAGAACTAAATATTTAAGAGCTCCCTTACAACTATTCCTCAAAAATCTAAAAACCATACCAGATCAAGTAGCAGGGAATATCTACAGAGAAAAAAAAACAGCGAGTCATTTTCCCCAGAACAAGATGATACAGGTAAAGAAAGAGAGGTCCATAAGTACTTAGGATAAGAGAGCAAGTAAGGAGTCGAAGTTTTCACTATAGGGACTTACCTAGGACCTACCCACCTCAGTGATCCAAAACAAAAAGTCCCACATTAGAACCAGAACAGCATTACTTGGTTCAGGGAACAGGTACAGGTGCAAATCAAGAGGTCTGTTCATCAGTACACCTTGATGAGTCATAGACCCTATGTGTCCTGAGGAAGAAACATTTGCCAAGAAATAGGACAGGCCCTAGGCAGGGTGCAGAGTGAAGAACAAAAACAAAAGCATCAGATGTAGCTCTGACCCCAGAAGCAGAGGTGGATCTCCAATTTAGTCCCTGGCCCAATGTGGAATGTACATTAGAATAAACAGGTTTGGAACCCAAGTCAAAGCAGAGACTACAGTTCTTATTATAATGAACCTGCAGACAATTCTATCTGAATGACAATGACAGAAAAAAAGTACAGTAGTCTTCTGTTGCAATTTCAATCAGGGCCAAGCCCACAGTTGTGTTTTTCAGATTCTAGCCCAGGAAAGAAACTTGCAGAGATCCAAACCAGGAACCTAGGACTCAGACTTTACCCTGTATTAGATTCACTTTGGGTACATTTAAAGTTTAAAGGATCAAAGGTAGCATTCAAAAAGCACAACACAGGATCAAAGTTGGCCAAGATATTTGTCTTGAATATGTAGAACGTGTCCCTAATCCAAAGACTAAAGTCAGGAAATAAGGATAAAAGAATAAGAAAGCAAAAGAAGAATCCTGACATAAAGAATTATTATAGTGACAGGAATGATAAACTTTTAAAGAAGTGAATGAATCATCCCAAAACATCTACAAGCAAATAGAAATATAGCTTGGGTACAAGTTCAACTAAAATTTCTGGAAGAACTGAAACAAGAGTTTAAAAAAAAAAGAGTTGAACTATTGTTCCTATTAGAAACTAGGAGGGATGGGAATTCAGAGGAGCCTGGAGGGATTTACATGAACTGATGCTGAGCAAGATGGACAGAACCATAAGAACACTGAATACTCTAATAACAACATGGGATTGATGATCAATCTTGATGGACTTGCTCATTTCATCAATGTAACAATCAGGGACAATTTTGGGGTATCTGAAATAGAGAATACCATCTGAACAAAGACCAAAGACATTTAATTTAAAAAAAATGTTATCTTATTATGTAATTTTGCTATCTCTTATACTTCCATTTTTTCCTTAAGGATATGATTTCTTTCTTAACACACTGAATTTTGATCAATGTATAACAAGGAAACAATGTAAAGACTATCAGACAGCCTTCTGTGGGGGGTGAAGGGAGGAAAGCGAGATTGGGGTGGGGGGAAATGGTGCAATGCAAAAATAAATAAATTAAAAAGAAAAAAGTTAAAAAATAATTTTATAAATGAAATAAGAGAAAGGAAACAATTAGAAAAGACACTGAGCACAAGAGGTAACAACTGGAAAAGAAATCAAAATGGTAAAGGAAAACTAGAAAAGAAATGGGAGTGTTGAAAGAAAAAATCAAAAGTGATTAACAACTTGGCACAAAAGGTACAAAACTTTATTCAAGCAAAAAGGTATAAAGTATCTAATAGCTAAAACTTTGTGCCCTTAAATCAGACTAATGAGATAAAAATTGAAGAACTGAACTTCTATACTGGAAAGGAAGGAAGGAAAGCACACTGGTAGATATTAGGTTAAGACCAACATCTTACATCGCATTCCATAATAAATTCAAAATGAATACGTAACTTTAATATTAAAGATCATACTACTAAACAATTCTTAGTGAAACATACCATATGCCTCAGGTGATAATAGGAAATTCTTTTTTCTTTGTCTCTCTTAAAAATATTTTTATTATTTATTTTTAGCATTTTTTAAACTTTGAGTTCAAAATACTTTCCCTCCTTCCTACCCACAAAGAAGAAAGAAGTGGGGTAGAGCACCAGCCCTGGAATCAGGAAGATCTGAGTTCAAATGGGATCTCGGATCCTTGATATTTACTAGCTGTATGACCTTGGGCAAGTCACTTAACCCCATTGCCCCACCAAAAAAAATCAACTAAACAAAAAAGACAAGCAATAAATCAATTATACATGAGAAATCGTGCAAAATATGTTCATATTAGTTACATTTCCAAAAAAGGCAAGGAAAAATAAAGAATGTGACAAAATTATAACTAAATTTGTAATTGGACATCAATTATTCCTCTGGAAGTAGAAATCATTTTTTTAAAATTATGACTCCATCGGAACTGTCTGGGTTCATTGTGTTGGTCTGAATAGCCAAGAATTTAACACAGCTGATTATCATTACAATATTGCAATTACTATGCACAGTGATCTCCTGGCTCTTCTCACTTCACTTTACATCAATTCATATAGGTCTTGCCATGTTTTTTCTGAAACAGCCCACTAGTCATTTCCCACAGCACAATAGTACTCCATTATAATCATGTGCCTCAACTTGTTCATTCCCCAAATGACATCCAGTAAATTATCACCCCCAAAATATTTTTATACATGTCCTTTTTTTTTGTTTTCTTTGATTTTTTTGACTTACAGACCTACTAAAGGTGCTGCTTAATCAAAGACTTTAAGTACAGTTTTATAGTCCTTTGAGCCTAGTTCCAAATAGTTTTCCAGAAATGGTTAGATCAATTCACTCCTCTATGTCATTAGTGTACCTATTTTTCCTCATCCCTTCCAGTATTTGTCATTCCTGCTAGTGAAACCTCACAACTGTTTTACTTTGCATTTCCCTAATCAATAGTGATTTAGAGAATGTTTTCATATAAGTCTGGATAGCATTGATTTCTTCTTCTGAAAAGTTTATCTACTTTGACCATTTAGGAATTAGGGAATTGTTCTTATTTTTATAAATTTGACTCAATGCTCATTAAGAAATGAGATTTTAAACAGGGAAATGTGCTGCAAATTATTTTTATATTACTTTATTTTCTAAGGTGTTCCTTAGTAAAATATACTTTCCCTATAATTTTTAAATAGGTTTAGTTTTGCCTTTGCTGTGTCTAAGATGACACTTGCTACCCCTGATGTTTTTTAGTTCGAGCAAAGACTATCAAATTCTGCTCTAGTCTTTTATTTTAACCTCTTTCTACTACAAGTGGCTCTCTTATAAACATAGTGTTGAATTCAGAATTCTAAATCATTCTCTGATCTGCTTCCATTTTATGGTATGTTCATCCCATTCTAATTCACAGTACGATTAATATATATTTCCCCCAATCTCATTTTATCCTGTTTCTCCTAGAAAGTCTATGTTCCTTCTAATCTCTGCCTCCTTTAATCTATCCTCCCTTTTCTCCTCTCTACATCCACCCACTCTTTTCCTGCTTCCAATTTCCTTATTGAGTGAGTTATTTCTCTATATACAACTAAGTGTATATAAAGGTCTTCCTGCTTTAAACCAATTCTGATTAGTAAGGCTCAAGCATTGCCCTCTGCCATCACCACCCATTTCCCCCTCTATTTTAAAAGGCCATGCTCGTGCTTGGATCTCAGGGCAATGTTGCTGTATCATTTCTTGAAAAATGAAGTCTAGGCTCTTCTCCTGATTGTGGCTTTCAGATAGCCCAATAATTTTTTAAATTATTTCTTCTGGATCTATTTTTGAGGTCAGTTATTTTCCAATGAGATAGTTCACATTTTCTTCTAATTTTTGACTTTTTTTGCAAGAATTTTATTTCTTCCTGATTTATTGAAAAGTCATCAGCTTCCTTTAGTTCCATTCTGCATTTGAAGGAGTTATTTTCTTCAGAGAGCTTTTTTTATCTCCTTTTCCAGCTGACCAATTCTGCTTTTTAAGACAATCTTCTCCTCACTTGCCTTTTTGTTTTGCTTTTTTTCCATTAGGCCTAAACTGGTTTGTAACATATTATTTTCTTCAGTATTTTTTTGTGTATCTTTCAACAAGCTTTTGATTTGGTTTTCATGATTTTTCCACAGTGCTCACTTCTCCCAATTCTTTCCTCCATCTCCCTTAATTGCTTTTCAAAGTGTTTTTTGAGCTCATCCATAGTCTGAGCCCATTTTCTATTGCTCTTGAAGGTTTTGGATACAGAAGCTTCAATTTTGTCATCATTTGAGTATGTGTTTTGATCTTCCATGAGACTAAAGTAATTCTCCATGGTGAGATTCTTCTTTTTCTGTTGTTTACTAATTTCCTCAGTCCAAGACAGCACTTCCAAGGCTTTGGGGTTTTTTTTTGGGGGGGGGAACACCCCACCAGGACCTTTATTCCTCCAAGGTCTTATGCTCTCTTGCCTGTGCTTTGATATTCAATGGCCCCTGTACTTCCCTCTGCTCTGGGGCTATAAAGAGGGATCCTGCTATCTTTGTATGGAAGCCCAAACTGCAACCTGGAACTGACCCCAGGGAGAGCAGAGAAATCTCTGCAAGCTTCCCTTACCATTTCTGGAGGTACAGGTTTCTTTCTCCAGATTCTTGCTGCAGATTCTGTGGCCGTGCTCCTCACTCCACACTCATTCTGGTGTAGCAGAGTTCTTTCCCTGCCCCTTCAAGCTGTTGCTGGTGATATGCTGTGCTGCCCTGCAGCCACACTTTTTTTCCCAACCCCCAGTCTGGTGAAACACACCTTTCGCTTGGAACTTCTAAGTTATCTTGGACTGGGAAAATGTATTACTTTGTCTTTCTGTGGGTTCTGCCGCCCTAAATTTTTGCTAGAGTCATCATTTGTTTATTTTTTTGGAGTTGGGGGAGGAGTTCCCAGGAAATGCTGCCTTCAGGCCACCATCTTGACTCCGCCCCCCAAAATTTTCTTTTAATGTGAGTAAATTTTCCCCCATTATACCTCCCTTTCCCATTCTCCAGTATATCCTTCTTGGCGGGGGGCGGGAGAATCATTCCAACAACATCAACTCATGCCCTCCTGTCTACATAAACTCCATTTAACTACCTTGGTAATGGTAAGCTTTTAGAAGTTAAATGTATCACTTTTCCAAATAGGAATGTAAACAGTTAAAACTTTATGGAGTCCCTTTAGAATTACTCTTTTAAAATTCTCTTAAATTTTGTGTTTTTCTATTCACCTCTAGTCTTTTCATCAAAATGCCTCTATTTCATTAAATATCCATTTCTTTCCCTAAAGGAAATTGCTGGGTAGGTTATTCTTGTTGTAATCTCAGGCCTTTTGCCTTCCTGAATATCATATTATATAAGCCTTCTATTCCTCTATCATGGTAACTGCTAAATCTTGCATGATCCTCACTATTACCACAGTACTGTAACAATTTCTTTCTGGCTTTTAGTATTTATCCTTGACATAAGAGCTCTGGAATTTAGCTATAGTATTGCAACGAGTTTTCATTTTGTGAACTCTTTTAGGTCATGATTACTGAATTCTTTAAATTTTTTTTTTTACCCTATGATTCTAAGATATACCAAGGCATATTTCATGAAATATGAAATCTATATTTTTTTGGTAAGCTTTCAGGCAAATTACCTCTCCTTGATCTGTTTTCCAGGTCAGTTATTTTTCCAATGTGATATTTCACATTTTCTTATTTTTTAAAAAATTCTTTTGACTTTTATTATTTCTTGTTATCTCATAGAGTCATTACCTTCCATTTGCCCAATTCAAATTTTTAAGAAATTATTTTCTTCAGTAAGATATTTGTACCTCCTTGGTCATTTAGTCTATTCTGTTTTTATGCGCAGTTTTTTATTTTTTTTATTTTACTTATTTAGTTTTGAATTTTACAATTTTCCCACTAATCTCTTCCGTCCCCCCCAACCCCCACATTGTTTCCATGCTATACATTGATCTACATTGAATGTGTTGAGAAAGAAATCATATCCTTAAGGGAAAAAAATAAAATATAAAAGATAGCAAAATTGCATAATAAGATAACGGGTTTTTTTTTTAATTAAAGGTAAGAGTCTTTGGTCTTTGTTCAAACTCCACAGCTCTTTATCTGGATACAGATGGCACTCTCCTTTGTAGACAGCCCAAAACTGTTTCCAATTGTTGCACTGATAGAATGAGCGAGTTCTTCAAGGTTGAACATCACCCCCATGTTGGTGTTAGGGTATACAGTGTTTTTCTGGTTCTGCTCATCTCACTCAGCATCAGCTCATGCAAATCCCTCCAGGCTTCCCTGAAATTCTGTCCCTCCTGGTTTCTAATAGAACAACAGTGTTCCATGACACACACACACACACACACACGCATATAGACAGACAGACAGACAGACAGACAGACAGATAGATAGATAGATAGATAGATATAGATACCACAGTTGTGCCAAGCCATTCCCCAATTGAAGGACATTTTATTTCCAATTCTTTGCCACCACAGACAGAGCTGCTATAAATATTTTTGTACAAGTGATGTTTTTACCCTTTTTCATCATCTCTTCAGGGTATAGACCCAGTAGTGGCATTTCTGGGTCAAAGGGTATGCTCATTTTTCTTGCCCTTTGGGCGTAGTTCCAAATTTCTCTCCAGAAAGGGTGGATGAGTACACCAACAATGTAATAGTGTCCCAGATTTCCCACAACCCTTCCAACAATGATCATTATCCTTTCTGGTCATATTGGCCACTCTGAGAGGTGTAAGGTGGTACTTCAGAGAAGCTTTAATTTTCATTTCTCTAATGAGTATTAATTTAGGGCAATTTTTCATGTGACTATGGATTACTTTGATCTCCTCATCTGTAAATTGCCTTTGACCATTTGTCAATTGGGGAATGGCTTTTTTGTTTTAAAAATGACTCAGTTCTCTGTGTATTTTAGAAATGAGTCCTTTGTCAGAATCATTAGCTGTAAAGATTGTTTCGCAATTTACTACATTTCTTTTGATCTTGGTTACAGTGGTTTTTATCTGTGCAAAAGCTTTTTAATTTAATGCAATCAAAATGATCTAGTTGGTTTTTGGTGATGTTCTCCAACTCTTCCTTAGTCATAAACTGCTTCCCTTTCCATAGACCTTCTAATTTACTTATAGTACTGTTTTTTATGTCTAAATCCTGTAACCATTTGGATTTTAATTTGGTAAAGGGTGTTAGGCATTGGTCTAATCTAAGTTTTTTTTCCATACTAACTTCCCATTTTCCCAGCAGTTTTTATCAAAGAGAGAGTTTTTTAATCCCAAAAGCTGGACTCTTTGGGTTTATCAAACAGCAGGTAACTATAATTGTCTCCTGCTTTTCCACCCTAGTCTATTCCACTGGTCCACCACTCTATTTCTTAGCCAATACCAAACAGTTTTTGATGACTGATGCTTTATAATATAATTTTAGATCAGGTAGGGCTAAGCCCCCTTCTTTTGAACTTTTTTTCATTAAGTTCCAGGAAATTCTTGACTTTTTATTTCTCCATATGAATTTATTTACACTTTTTTCTAATTCATTAAAGTAATTTTTTGGAATTTTGATTGGTAGGGCACTAAACAGGTAGTTTAGTTTTGGTAGAATTGTCATTTTTAGCTTCCGCCTTGGCCCGCTCCGAAGCCTGCACATTCGGTAGCTGTCGGTGCCGCCGATATGACCAAAGTTAAAAGGGAAGTGGAGGATTCGGAAGCGGCACCTGAGAGTTCTGGGGCTCCCCAGCGCACGTACGAAGAGATGTTGTCGAACCTGAACCCCATCACACAGCCTCTGGCCTCCCGCTGCCTGACTAGAAGCTGTACAAGTGCATCAAGAAAGCCGTGAAGCAGAAGCAGATCCAGCGAGGCATGAAGGAAGTTCAGAAATTCCTCAACAAAGGAGAAAAGGGTATTATGGTTTTGGCTGGAGACATACTACCCATTGGGGTATACTGCCATCTCCCTATTATGTGTGAAGATCTGAATATGCCTTATGCCTACGTTCCCTCAAAAACGGATCTGGGAGCAGCTACTGGCTCTAAGCGACTAACTTGTGTGATCATGATTAAGCCACACGAGGACTACCAAGCAACATATGATGACTGCCTAGTGTAAGTAGAGTCTCTTCCGGTCCCCTTGTAAAGAAAAGTGGTGTGATATTCATGATTATTTAGGAGACCCTTCTTCAACTGCAAAAAAGACAGTAGTATAAGCAAACTGCTTCATTGTGCCTCCAAGAGACAGGTGGCCCTCCATGATCTTCCCCACAGCATTCCTAGAGTTGTTTGTTTTTTTCTTAACTCAAACAGTAATTTCCTAAAACTTTGGCCAGTAATATCATGGTTTTCAAGGCTAGTACGCTACTAAGCAGTAAAATAAAGCTTTGTTAAATAAAAAAAAAAGAATTGTCATTTTTATTATATTAGCTCTACCTATCCATGAGCAGTTGGTATTTGCCCAGTTATTTAAATCTGATTTAATTTGTGTGAGAAGTGTTTTATACTTATTTTCAAAAAGTTTCTGGGTCTGTCTTAGCAAATAGACTCCCAGGTATTTTATATTGTCTGAGGTTACTCTGAATGGGATTTCTCTTTCTAGCTCTTCCTGCTGTATCTTGCTAGACATATATAGAAAAGTTGAGGATTTATGAGGGTTTATTTTTATAACCTGCAACTTTACTAAAATTGCTAATTGTTTCCAGTAGTTTTCTGGATGATTTTTTTAGGATTCTCTAGGTAGACCATCAAGTCATCTGCAAAGAGTGAGAGTTTTGTCTCTTCCTTCCCAATTCTAATTCCTCGAATTTCTTTTTCTTCTCTAATTGCTGAAGCTAACATTTCTAAAACGATATTGAATAGTAGTGGCAATAATGGGCACCCTTGTTTCACCCCTGATCTTACTGGGAATGCCTCTAGTCTCTCCCCATTGAATATAACGCTTGGTGGTGTTTTCAAATAGATACTGCTAATTATTCTAAGGAACAGTCCATTTATTCCTACACTCTCTAGTGTTTTTAGTAGGAAAGGATGCTATATTTTGTCAAAACCTTTTTTCAGAATCTATTGATATGATCATATAATTTCTGATAGGTTTGTTGTTGATATAAATGAGTATACTAACAGTTTTCCTAATATTGAACCAACCCTGCATTCCTGGTATAAATCCTACTTGATCATAATGTATTATCCTAGTAATAACTTGTTGTAATTTTGCTAAGATTTTATTTAAGAATTTTGCATCTATATTCATCAGGGAGATAGGACTATAATTTTCTTTCTCTGTTTTAACTCTTCCTGGTTTAGGTAACAGCACCATAGTGGTTTCATAGAAAGAGGCAGAGTTCCATCTTTCCCTATTTTTCCAAAAAGTTTATATAGAATTGGAATCAATTGTTCTTTAAATGTTTGGTAGAATTCACTTGTGAATCCATCAGGCCCTGGAGGTTTTTTTCTTATGGAGTTCAATGATGGCTCTGTGGAAATTCTTTTTCCGAGACAAGGTTATTTAGGTATTTAATCTCCTCTTCATTTAATCTGGGCAACTTACATTTTTGTAAGTATTTATCCATATCACTTAAGAGTATCAAATTTATTGGCATAGGGGGCTGAGCCAAATGGGGACAAGAGAGGACCTTCTCTCAGTTGCTCTGGAGCAAAACTTATAAACTAAGGACTCTAAATGCATTTTTGAGAGACAGAACCCACAAAGGGATCCAGTGAGGCCATTCTCCAACCCAAGGTAACCTGGAAAAGAGCAGAAAGGCTTGGCTCCACAGGGTCAGAGGGTTGGTCCACCAGAGGGGTGGCTGGCCAAAGCAAAGGAACTTCAGTCTCCCAGAAGCAGCTTCAGGGCATTGGGAGCTGTGGCTCACAGCAGTGGGTGCAGTTTCCTAACCTACACCCTGGGGAGCATCATGCACAACTTGGAGGAACAGTGGGGGCGATCTCTGCCAGAGCGAGCCCATGAAGCCCAGCTCTCAGGGCACACAGTGAGTAGTGTGGCCGCAGCAGGCCAGATCCAGGAAACAGAAGCAGATGGAGTTGGTAAGCAGGAGCCCGCAGGGCATGAACCCATTGAGCCTAGGTAAGGGAGAGGAGAGACTGCCGAGCTCTGTCCTCTGCCTCTAGAACAGGACTCTGAGGTTCTGACCACATTCAGATCCTGATCCCAGCCTAGGGCCTCCCCCCAACTCAGCCCTGTGGCAGAGGGGGAGCGCTTATGGTCATTCAAGAACAGGAGGGAGGACAGAGCCTCACACACTGAGATCCTTGTGGGGGTGTCCCAAAAGCTCAGGAAGTACCCCCAAAACCAGGCTCAGGCTGGGAAAATGAGTAAACAGAGAAAAAAGAGGCACATTGTTGAGAAATACTTTGTCTGTGATCCCAAGAAGGATCAAAAACACTCAATCTGAAGATGAGGAGGTACAAGCTCCTGCATCTAAAGACTCCAAGAAAAACAGAAATTGGGCTCAGGCCATGACAAAGCTCAAAAAAGATTTTGAAAATCAAGTGAGGGAGATAAGAGGCAAAATTTGGGAAAAGAAAAGGAGAGAGATACAGGAAAAACATGAAAATGAAGTCAGCAGCTTAGTCAAGGAGATCCAAAAAATGTTGAAGAAAATAACATGTGAAAAACCAGCATAGGTGGATAAAAAAGTTCAAAGAGTTACTGAGGAGAAGAATGCTTTAAAAAGTAGAACTGGCCAGATGGAAAAGGAGATAAGAAAGCTCTCTGAGGAAAACAAATCCTTCAGACAAAGAACAGAACTCAAGGAGATTTCTGATTCAAATCCAAAAGAATGAAAAAATAGAAGAAAATGTGAAACATCTCACTGAAAAAACAACTGATATGGAAAACAGATTCAGGAAAGATAATTTAAAAATTATTGGAATACCTGAAAGTCATGATCAGGAAAAGAGCCTTGACATTTTCAAAGAATTACTGCAGGAAAATTGCCCTGATATACTAGAAGCTGAGGGAAAAATAGAAATGGAGAGAATCCACCGATCTCCCCAAGAAAGAGATTCAAAAAATCAACCCCCAGGAATATTATAGCCAAGTTCCAGAACTCCCAAGTGAAAAAGAAAATATTACAAGCAACCAGAAGGACACAACTCAAATATCGTGGAGCTGCAGTCAGGATCACACAGGACTTAGCAGCAACTACATTAAAAGCTTATAGGGCTTGGAATACAATATTCTGGAAGGCAAAAGTGCTTGGAATGCAACCGAGAATCAACTACCCAGCAAAACTGAACGTCCTCTTCCAGGGAAAAAGATGGACTTTCAATGAACCAGAGGAATTTCAAATGCTCCTGTTGGAATGGCCAGAGCTGAACAGAAGGTTTGATCTTCAAATACAGGACTCAGGTGAAGCATAGAGAGTGGAGGAGAAGAGGAAAATATGAGGGACTTAATGATGATGATGAACTACATGTATTCATGTATAGAAAAATGATACTGATAATACTTATATGAACCCTCTCATTTGGTAGAGCAGGTAGAAGGAGCTTTTATAGATGAAGCACAGGAGAAAACTGAATTTGAAGATATATTGTGGTATAAAAATGCAGTCAATAGATAAAAGGGAAACGTAATGGGAGAAAAAAAAGGAGAGGAGGAATAGGCAAAAATAATTCAAATAATAAGATTTTTCTTTATTACAGGAATATAGCCAGTTTTATTTTATTTTTCTTTTCCCTTTTTTTACCTTTTTGTGTGTCTCTTGAGTTTGAAGACCAAATTTTCTATTTAGCTCTGATCTTTTCATAAGGAAAAGTTGTAAGTCTTCTATTTCATTAAATGTTCATCTTTTTCCCTGGAAGAGAAGGCTCAGTTTTACAAGATAGTGGATTCTTGGCTGCATTCCAAGCTCCCTTGCTCTTCTGAATATTGTATTCCAGGCCATTCAATCCTTTAATGTTGATACAACCAATTCTTGTGTAATCCTTACTGTGGCTCCTTGGAATCTAAATTGTTTCTTTCTGGCCGCTTGCAGGATTTTCTCTTTTATCTCATAGTTCTGGTATTTGGCCACAATATTCAATTTTCGTGTACATGTCATGTACTACAGAATATTCCTTTCCATCTCCATTCAATTTTCTCCAGAGGTCTATCTATATTATATCTATCTATCTAGATAGATAGGTAGATAGATACATTTAAAAAATATTCCTTGGTGTTTTCATTTTTGGAATCACTCTCCAGATAGGATCAATATATTCTTTCAATAACTATTTTGCCCTCTGGTTCCATGATATCAGTGCAATTTTCCATCATTAAATCCTGTAATACTGAGTCCTGGCTTTTTTTTTCTCTTTAATATTTTCAGGGACCCCAATGATTCTTAAGTTGACTCTCCTGGATCGATTCTCAAGGTCAGTGGATCTTCCAATAAGGTATTTTACGTTTTCTTCTATTTTTTCAATTTCGGTTTTAACAGATTCTTGTTGTTTCATGAAGTCATTAGTTTCCACAAACTCCATTCTTTTTTTTTTTTTGTGAGGCAAATGGTGTTAAGTTTGCCCAAGACCACAAAGCTAGGTAATTATTCAAGTGTCTGAGGCCGTATTTGAACTCAGGTACTCCTGACTCCAGGGCCGGTGCTCTATCCACTGCACCACCTAGCTGCCCCATTCATTTTTTTTAGAGAAGAATTTTCTTCCTTTACCTTTTGCAATTCCTTTTCCAATTGGTCAATTCTATTTTTGAAGGAGTTTTCCATTTGCCCAATTGTGGTTTTGAGATTATTATTTCCCTTTTGTATGTGTCCAATTGTATTTCCCAAGGATTTTTTTCTTGTTGCAAGATGTTAATTTTCTCTTAGGTTTCTTTTCCCAATTTTTTCAACTGATTTTTAAACTCCTTACTTTAAACTTTAAACTCCTTTTAAACTCCTTTAATCTCTTCTAAGGAGTCATTCTGGGCTGAAGACCATTCATATTCTCCTCAGAAGTTCTAGCTCTCTGAATTAGGATCTTTGTCTTTGGGGTCTTTCAATGGACCCCCCTTCCAGCTGCCTATTCTTCATTTTCCAAGGATCTTGTGTTTGGGGGAGGGGCTGGTTCACATACTCTGGTTTTGAAAACCCTAGAGGTTTAGCTCCCTGGGCTTAGTAACTCCCAAGTGAACTGGCCAGTAAGGTGTGCTAGAGACTTTCTTTGGAGTGTCGGTGATCTTGATTTGTGGCCTATTCCCTGGGGGAGGAGGGGAGAAATAGCGGGATCTAAATTAACCTTAAATGATGGGTGCTGGGTACTTAAGCTACATAGCTAATCTTATTATTTGCTTAGTAGTGAGATCGTTCTGATGCCTATACCTGAACCTGGGGGGGGGGGGCAGAGGTTGGTACTGTGTTTATTTTAGAAAAAGTCCCTTTCTATCACAGGGATGGGGGGGCGCTCAACTGGAAACACAGTGACTACACTGAAAATATGGGGCATGCTGACCTGGTCTTCTGGGCCAGCAGAGCAGATTGATGTCTGGCCCACTGAAGCTCTCCTGTCTGTTCAGCTGGAACTCTTCCTCCAATCTTACTGGAGCTCTCCTGCCTGCTCACAAAGCCAAAAGTTTCCGCAGCTGTGTTAAGGTTAGTCCTGGGTCTCACCCCCCGCTGCCCCTGCACTAGCTCTCTGCTATCTGCCTCTGGCTCATTCACATTCCTCTGATACAGACCTCGTTGATAGATGTTCTTCTTTGTTCTTTCTGGATTTTATGATTTTGAATTCTGTTAAAAGGCTTGGTTCACATTAGTTCTGAGGGAAAGCCAGGAAATCTTAGGACAGTGCCTAGCTTCTCTCTACCATCTTGGCCATAAGTGGTCCCAATCTTTTTTTTTTTTTGTTTTCAATGTTTATTCACATTTTGTAAAAATAATTTTTGTTTAAGAGTAAACAAAATACCCTCTCCCCCCCATAAATATAGACTGGCTTGAGTGATAAAGTAAAGGGGAGAGAAAAAATTAAAATTAAAAAATAAAATAGTAATAATAGGTATGGCCAGGTGGTACAATAGATGGAGAACCAGCCCTAGAGCCACGAGCACCCAAGCCCACATCCGGCCCCATACACCCAACAATCACCCAGCCATGTGGCATGTAAACCACCTGAGCCTCACTGCCCTGCAAAAAAACAAACCAAAAAAAAGAACCAAAATAAAATAGAATAGTAGTAATAGTAGGGGTGGCTGGGTGGAGGACAGAGCATTGGCCCTTGAGCCAGGAGCACCTGGGTCCAAATCCGGCCTCACACACCCAAAAATCACCCTGCTATGTGGCCCCAGGCAGGCCACCCAGCCCCATTTGCCCTGCACCCCCCACAAAACAATAATAATAAAAAATGTGCTTGAGTCTTTGTTCCAACCTCTGTCGTGGGTGGATCACATTCTTTATAAGTCCATCACAAAAGTTACTTCCATATTTTTCCACTGTTGCCATTGCTGATTGCAACTCCCTCCTTTCGTATTTCTCCACTACCATGTAATATATTTTCTCTCTCCTTCCACTCTGACTCTGCTGTAGGGTAGCTGAGTGGAACAGCAGACAGATCCCCGGCTCTGGGGCCAAGAGGCCCTGAGCTCCCATACCACCTCTTAGGCCCAACATCCACCTGGTCCTATGGTCCTGGACAGGCCATCCAATCCTAACCCCTTGCAAGAAGTAAAAAAGAAAATGTGTCATATCTGACCACTCTCCCCCATGGTCCAACCTTTCCTCCTTCACTCACATGCCCCCTTCTCCCCCCCCTTCTTACTCCAGATGTCTATATCCCACTGAGTATATATATATGTATATATATATATATATATATATATATATATATATATATACACACATATATATATATGTATATGCTACCTCTGATGTGAACAAAGTTTCGCTCATTCCCCCTTGCCTCTCCCCTTCCATATCATTGCAATAGCTCATTGTAATAAAGAAAAACATTATTATATGAAATATCTTGGCCTATTCCCCCTCTCCTTTTTCTTTCTCCCATTACAGTTCCCTTTTTTTCTATTGACTCCATTTTTACACCATATTTTATCTTCAAATTCAGCTTTCTCCTGTGCTTCAACTATAAAAGCTCCTTCTACCTGCTCTATTAACTGAGAAGGTTCATATGAGTATTATCAATGTCATTTTTCTATACAGGAATACATGCAGTTCATCATCATTAAGTCTCTCATATTTTCCCCTTCTCCTCTAATCTCTATGCTTTACC
This sequence comes from Macrotis lagotis, assembly GCF_037893015.1. Taxonomy (NCBI): domain Eukaryota; kingdom Metazoa; phylum Chordata; class Mammalia; order Peramelemorphia; family Peramelidae; genus Macrotis; species Macrotis lagotis. The sequence goes on along the minus strand of NC_133661.1, from coordinate 167,405,290 downwards.
CCAGTCCTGTATCTGAAGATCAAACCTTCTGTTCAGCTCTGGCCATTCCAACAAGAACATTTGAAATTCCCCTGGTTCATTCAAAGTCCATCTTTTTCCCTGGAAGAGGACATTCAGCCTTGCTAGGTAGATTCTTGGCTGCAATCTAAGCTCTTTTGCTTTCTGGTATATTATATTCCAAGCCCTACGACCTTCCAATGTAGTTGCTGCTAAGTCCTGTGTGAGCCTGACTGCAGCGCCACGATATTTGAACTGTGTCCTTCTGGCTGCTTGTAATATTTTTCTCTTTGACTTGGGACTTCTGGAACTTGGCTATAATATTCCTAGGGGTTGGTTTTTTGGGATCTCTTTCTCAGGGGGATCGGTGGATTCTCTCCATTTCTCTTTTGCCCTCTGCTTCTAGAATATCAGGGCAATTTTCCTGTAGTAATTCTTTGAAAATGATGTCAAGGCTCTTTTCCTGATCACGACTTTCAGGTATTCCAATAATTTTCAGATTATCTTTCCTAAGTCTGTTTTCTATATCAGTTGCTTTTTCAATGAGATATTTCACATTTTCTTCTAATTTTTCATTTTTTTTGGTTTTGAAGTATTGAGTCCTGATTTCATGTAAATTCATCAATCTCCCTGAATTCTATTCTTTGTCTGAAGGATTTGTTCTCCTCAGAGTTTTCTTATCTCTTTTTCCATCTGGCCAATTTTGCTTTTTAAAGCACTCTTCTCCTCAATAACTTTTTTGAACTGTTTTATCCATTTGACATAAGCTGTAAATTTTTAGCATGCCATTTTCTTCAGCATTTTTTTGGATTTCCTTGCTTAAGCTGTTGACTTCATTTTCATGTTTTTCCTGCATCTCTCTCATTTCTTTTCTCAGTTTTCCTTCTAACTCCCTCATTTCATTTTCAAAATCTTTTTTGAGCTCTGTCATAGCCTGAGCCCAATTTCTGTTTTTCTTGAAGTCTTTAGATACAGGAGCTTGTGCTTCCTCATCTTCACACTGAATATTTTGATCCTTCTTGGGCTCATTTGCAAAATATTTCTCAATGGTGTTCCTCTTTTTTTCTCTGCTTGCTCATTTTCCCAGCCTGACCCGGGTTTTGCAGTGCTTCCTGAGCTTTTGGGACACTCTCACAAGGGTCTCAGTGTGTGAGGCTCTGTCCTCCCTCCTGGTCTGTGAATGACCATAAGCGCCCCCCCCCCCCCGCCTCGGGACTGAGGTAGAGGGGGCCCCTGCTGTTCTATTGGGGGGGGTGGCCTAGACTGCTATCAGGAACTGAATGTGGTCAGAGTCCTGTTCCAGGGGCAGAGGACAGAGGTCTGCAGTCTCTCTCTTCACTCCCCTCCCTAGGCTCAATGGGTTCATGCCCTGGGGGCTCCTGCTTACTGGCTCCACCTGCTTCTGTTCTTGGATCTGGGCTGGCCAGGCTGCTGGCTGTGTGCCCTGAGGGCTGGGCTCCACGTGCTCACTCAGGCAGAGGTCCCCCCCCACTGTTCCCCCAATTTGTGCCCAATGCTCTCCAGGGTGTAGCTCAGGAAACTCCCCTGCTGCTGTGAGCCAGGGCTCACAGCTCCCTGGGGCTGCCTCCAGGAGGCTAAAGTTCTTTCACTCTGGCAGGCCACCCCTCCAACCCCATGGAGCAGAGGCTTTCTGCTCTTTTCCAGGTTCCCTTGAGTAGGAGAATTGCCTTGCTGGGTCCCTCTGTGGGTTCTGTCTCTTGAAAATTTAGTTAAGAGTCCTTAGCTTTTGAGTTTTATGAGAGAGTGCCTAAGACAGGATCCTTTCTTGTCGGCATCTTGGCTCTGCTCCCCATTCCCAATCTTCTGAAAAACAATTTGCAACCATACTCCCAAGTCTCTAAATTGTGCATAACCTTTGTCTTGATAATATCACCACTACACCCATATGTGAGAAGAGAGAGAGAGAGAGAGAGAGAGAGAGAGAGAGAGATTTATATACATAAAACTGTTTAAAACTGTTTACAGCAGTAACTACTGTAGGGTTAAAGAACTGGAAACTGAGATGACAATCATTTAGGGAATGTAATAGAATAGTATTGTGCTATAATGTAACAGAATATTATTGTACTATAAAACATGACAAAAGGGATGATTTAGAAGAAATACTACGAGATGAATAAGAACTGATGCATAATTGAAGCAAACCAGGAAAAACTTTTATACAATAACAAATATTATTAAAGACAAATAACTTTAAAAGACTTAAGAATTCTGGTAATTTCAGTGATCAACCATGACTCCAAAAAATCCATAATAAAATACTCTAACTCATTTTTTTCATCCATTTTTATTTTATTTCCAGTTCTGGATTGTCTCCCTCTGCTACCCCTTTCCCTACTCACTGGGTAGGCCAAAAAATTTACAAAAAAGGAAGCCATGCAAAACAAATTTCCACATTAGCCATGTTTGGGGAGGGGGGAGAGGGGGAAGGTGGGAAGGGCTGGTAGAAACAAGAAAAAGAAAAAAAGAAAAAAATGTTTAAAGTTGCACCAACTTTTCTATCAGAAGATAGATATGAGATGTGGTAGATTATTATGTTGATAAGTTAGCAAATCTTTTACAGATGACTATTCTTTATAATACCATTTTTACTGTGTAAATTTTTGTTCTGGTTCTCACTTCACTTTGTATCAGCATACAAGTCTTTCCAGGTTTTCTGAGACTATCCCTTTCATCATTTCTTTTGTTTTTTAATTATTTTAATAAAAGTTCTGCTACTTGATTCTACCTGTGTGACTATTTTTCACTTAGCATTTTATTTTTACTCAGTTACATGTAAAAACAACTTTGAAAATTCATTTTTTAATAATTTAAGTTCCAAAGTCCCTTCCCAACTCCCCTCACTGAGAAGGCATTTCAATAAGGGTTATACATGGGTGGTTAGACAAAACATTTCCATATTAGTCATTTTGTCAAGGAAAATACAGACCAAAGGAAAAAAGAAAAGAAAAATAAAAAACCTGAAGAAAAATAAAGCATGTGTCAATCTGTATTCAGACATTATCAGTTCTTTCTCTGAGAATGGATGGCATTTTTCATTCTAAATCTTTCAGAGTTGTCTTGAATCATTACATTGCTGAGAATAGCTAAGTCATTCACAGCTGATCTTCTTAAAATATTCCTATTACTTCGTACATTGTGCATTTCATTTTGCATAAGTTCATGTAAGTCTTTCCAAGTTTTTCTGAGAGCACCTTGCTCAGTATTTCTTACAGTAGTATTCCATCAAAACCACATACCACAATTTGTTCGGCCATTCCCCAATTGATTAGCATCTGTCCAATATTGAACTCGCCAATACCAGAAAAGAGCTGCTATAAATATTTTTGTAGATATAGGTCGTTTTCCTTTTTGTTTTTTCTCTTTTGGAACACAGACCTAGCAGTGGGAGTACTACATCAAAGGATATACATAGTTTTATATCTCATTTTTTCCATATCCCCCTCCAACACTTGTCACCTTCCTTTTCTGTTCTATTAGACAATCTAATGGCATGAGTTAGTAACTCAGAACTTTTTTAATTTTCATTTTTTTCAATCAATAGAGTTAGAGCATTTTTTATATGGTTATAGATAGCTTTGATTATCTGAAAACTATTCATATCTTTTGATCATATATCATTTGGAGAATGGCACTTTTATAAATTTGACTCCGTTCTCTATATGTTTGAGAAATGAGGCCTTTATCAGGGAAGCTTGCTTCAAATTTTTTTCAGTTACTATTGTTAACTCTATTTTCCTCTATCCTGTTCTCTGGCCCCAATTTATTCTATTTTCTTTCTTCTCCCACCTTACCCCTCCTCAAAATTGTTTTGACTATCCCCTCCCCCAAATCTGCCCTTCCTTCTATAATTCCCAGCTTCTCTTATCTCTTTCCCCTCCTATTTTCCTGTAGGTTAAGATAGATTTCTATACCTAATTGAGTTTGTATGTTATTTCCTCTCTAAGCCAATTCTGATGAGAATATAAACTCCCTCTTAAACTCCTCATTTCTTTCTCTTCCCTGTAAAGCTTTTTCTCCCTTTTTTATGGGAGATTATTTTTACCCCATTCTACCTTTTTCTTTCCCTTTTCCCCCAGGATGTTCTTCTCTCACCCCCTAATTTTATTTTTAGATACCATCCCTTCATATTCAACTCTCATCTGTGCCCTCTGTCTATATATACTCCTTCTAATTGCTCCAGTGAGAAAAGTTCATATGAGTTACAAGGATCATCTTCCAATGTAGAAATGTAAACAATTTAACTTTATTAAGTTCCTTATGATTTCCCATTCCTGTTTATCTTCTCTTGAGTCTTGTATTTTGAAAGTCAATTTTTTCTATTCAGCTCTGGTCTTTTCGTCAAGAATGTTTGAAAGTCCTTTATTTCACTGAATGCCCTTTCCCCCCCAAATGATTATACTCAGTTTTCTTGGGTGTGATTCTTGGTTGTAACCCTACTATTCTTTGCCCTCCAGAATAGCATATTTCTAAGCCCTTTGAGCTTTTAATACTGAAGCTGTTAAATCTTGTTAAAGTATACTGACCATGACTCCATAATACTTAAACTGATCCTTTTTGACTGCTTGCAATATTTTTCTCTTTGATATGTGAGCTCTGGAATATTTGGCTATAATATTCCTGGGAGTTTTCATTTGGGGAGCTCTTTCAGGAGACAACTAAGCCTTTCAATTTCTATTTTATCCACTGGTTCTAGAATATCAGAGCAATTTTTCTTGATAATTTTTTTTTTGGAAGGCAGTGGGGGTTAAGTGATTAGCCAAAGGTCACATAGTCAAGTAATTATTAAGTGTCTGAGACCACATTTGAACTCAGGTCCTCCTGACTCAAGGGTTGGTGCTCTATCTACTGCACCACTAACTGCCCCACATTGATAATTTCTTAAAAGATGATGTCTAGGTTCTTTTTTTGATCATGACTTTGAGGGAATCCAATAATTTTTAAATTATCTCTCCTGAATCTGAATTCCAGATCAGTTGCTTTCCAATGAAATATTTTACATTGTCTTCTTTTTCATTCTTTAAGTTTTATTTTATAGTTTCTAGCTTTCTCATTAAGTCATTAGCTTCATTTCTAATTATTAACTAATTATTTTCTTTAATGAATTCTTGTATTCCCCTTTTCCAATTGGCCAATTCTACTGTATAAGGAGTTTTTTTTTCCTTAAGTAAGTTTTTGTATCTTTTTTTTCCATTTGGCAAGTTCTGTTTTTTAAGGCATTCTTCTTCTCATTGACATTTTGTACTGCTTTTACTGTTTGGCTTAGTCTATTTTGCAAAGTGTTATAATCTTCAGTATTTTTGCGGGTCTCCTTTACCAGTTGATTTGTTTTTCATGATTTTCTTGTATCACTATAATATATTCTCTTCCCTATTTTCCCCCTCTACCCTCTTACTTGATTTTCAAAATTCTTTGTTGAGTTCTTCTATGATTTAAGACCAATTCATATTTTCCTTGGACACTTTGGAACTAAGACCTTTGATTTTATTATCTTTTTTTTTTTAGGTTTTTGCGAGGCAAATGGGGTTAAGTGGCTTGCCCAAGGCCACACAGCTAGGTAATTATTAAGTGTCTGAGCCTGGATTTGAACCCAGATACTCCTGACTCCAAGGGCAGTGCTTTATCCACTGCGCCACCTAGCTGCCCCAGATTTTATTATCTTCTGAGTATGTGTTTTGATCTTCCTTGTCACCATAGTAACTTTCTATAGTTTTTTTATTGTTTGCTCATTTTCCCATCTATTTTTCAACTTTTAACTCTTTGTTAAAGTAGGACTCTGCTTCCAGGGTGGAGAGCACACTGTCCCAAGCTTGAAGTTTTTTTAGTAACTGCTTTCAGAGATACTTCTAAGAACTTCTAAGTTTTAAGTTCTTACATGATGGTTTGATCTAAAAAAGAGGTGTTTTCTAGTCTCCTGGCATGTGCTCTAGTCTGTAAGTAATCATAAACACTCTTTTATGTCCTGGAACTATGATGAAGGTCCCCTGCAGCCCAAGCTCTGGTGTGCTGGTCTGTTCCAAGCCCTAGAATTGCCACTCAGGACTGTGATCCAGATCAAAATATAGGCAAACCACTGAGCCTCGTCTCAGTGCAAGCTGAGTACAGTAGAATTGTCCAGTTGGAAAAGGGGACACAAGAATTCATTAAAGAAAATAATTGCTTATTAATTAGAAATTAAGCTAATGACTTTATGAGAAAGCTAGAAACAATAAAATAAAACTTAAAGAATGAAAAAGAAGACAATGTAAAATATCTCATTGGAAAGCAACTGATCTGGAATTCAGATTCCGGAGAGATAACTTAAAAATTATTGGATTTCCTCAAAGTCATGATCAAAAAAAGAACCTAGACATCATCTTTCTGACCAGCTGTTCAACCCCCTTACTGGCTATAGGCTATGACTCAGGAAGCAGCAGCTGTATTGCTGATTGAGTGACTCCCTCACCCAGGTGCGACAGATCTTTCCTGCTGACCTAAGTTGTCTTGACTGTAAAATGTTTTTCACCCCATTCTTTTGTGCATTCTGTTGCTTCAGGTATTGCTTTATGAAATTATTTAAAGGTGTCAAGAGGAGTTTTGGGAAGAGCTCAGGCAATTGGCTGTCTTTGCTCCATTGTCTTGGCTCCATACATCCTTCATCATTTCTGACAGCACAGTAGTATTCCATCATTTCATATATCATAACTTGTTCAATCCCTGCCCAATTGATGAGCAATTCCCTAGTTTCCAATTCTATGCAGCCACAAAAAGAGCTACAATAAATATTTCTGTCCATATAGGTCTTTTTTACTCATTTCTTTATGAAAGAAGTTGATGGGAATAAAATGAAAGATGAGATACATTTTTAAATGACTAATGTGAGAACTTCTTTTGCTAGACTGTACATATTGTTGTAAGGATTTTGGTTTTCTTTGGGTTTTTTTATATAGGGATTAGAGTATAAAGAAGAGTTAGGTAAGGGTTGCCAAGGGGAAAAAAGGAAGAATTTCACTGAAGCAATTTTTATAGAATAGAATACAACAAAAGGCAAAAGGAATCAGAGATGTAGAAAAACATTGAAAATTAATGTCAACTTTATTATAAAAGTAAAACAAGCTCAATAGTTTTCTTCCTTTGTACTATGTATATGGAAAATGTTTGTTTTATATAATGTTTAAGTTCATAATTTTTAAAAATTAAGTGAAAAGACAAACTAGAAGCTATAGGATTCAAAACTAAGATATCAGAATTCTAAAGCTAGAACATAGAAGCCAACAGAAATCATAACTCAGTGCACAAGTATAACTCAGTCAAATCCTAACTCAGTCAAAAACATATACCATGTTTCAGGCAGTTCACTGAATTAAGACAAAATGATGGTCCCTGTCAGGGAGGTCACATTCTAATGAGGGAGACGATATGAGACAACTGTGTAAATGGGTTGTAATCTCAGGGAGAAGGAACTAACAAAAGGAAAGAAGGATGGAAGAAGCTAGGAAAAGGTCTCTTGTAGAGCATGTAATTGAGCTGAGATTTGAAGAAAATTAGAGAAAGCAGGAGACAGAGTCACAAAGGAAGTACATTCCAGGGATAGGAGATAGTGAAAATGCAGAATTAGGATAGTGCTATATGTAAGGAAAAATAAGGAGGCCAGTCAGTGAACTTAACATATTTCTTTCTGAATCATAGAACACATGGAAAGAAGTAAAATACAAAAGCCTTGAAAGGCAAAAAGCAACCAAATTATAAAAGGTTAATACTCTGCCCTGGATCACACAGTTAGTATCTCCAAATCTGAACTCCTGGATCCCCAGGACTGGTACTCTATCCACTAAGTTAACTAGCTGCCCTTGTGAAAAGTTTTAAAAGCCAAACAGAAGTACGGTTTATGATTGTGGGGATAATAGGGAGCCACTGAAATTTTTTGACTAAGGAGTGACAAGGTCAGACCTACACTTTACGAAAAAATCCCCCTGGAAGCTGAGTAGAAGTTAAACTAGAGTAGGGAAGCAAAAAAGACAAGCAAAGTAGGGAGAAGACAATTATCATTTCTTTAAGGTGAAATAAAGCTCTTCAGAAAGAAAAAGACCGAAAATGATCTGATTAGAGAAACAGTGTTGCTATTTGAAAAGTTGAAACTGTGCTTTGAAGAACTGGCTGGGTTTCCTGCCATGAAAGATGGTATACTATCTACCAACACCTTGAAAGAGGGGAACCTCAGAGAGTCCTGTCCCCATAGCTCTTTACTGTGCTGTAAGAGTCTACAGATGGAACACCCTGTCAATTTCCAAAGAGCAGATCTGAATGACTTTGCCAATCTCACATTTCAGGGAAATTGCTTTTCACTGAAAGAGTATAAAAAGTCACAGCAGGAAGAAATAGAGAAATTCCATTTAAAATAACTGCAGACAAGATAAAATACTCAGAGGAATTTACCTGACAAGACAAACCCAGAAACTATATGAACATAATTTCAAACCAATTTTCTCACAAATAGAAACAGATCTAAACAGCTACAGAAATATTACTTGCTTATGGATAGGGCAAGTCAATATAATAAAAATGAAAAATCTATCTAATTTACTCATTCAATTCCATACCAATCAAACTACCAAAGAATTAACTTTGTAGATCTGGAAAAAAGTATAATAAAATTCATCTAGAACAACAAAAAGTCAAGAATATCAAAGGAATCAATAAAAAAATGGAAAGGGAACTAGACTAGTAGTGCCAGATTTCAAATTATATTACAAAGTGATAATTATCAAAACAATTTGGGACAGGCTAAGAAACCATGGTTAGAGCAGTAGAATAGATTAGGTACACAACATATAGTTGCAAATGACTGTAGTAATCCAATGTTTGATAAATCTAAAGATACAAGCTTTAGAGTTAAGCATTTTTTTTAATCAAATATAATGCTGGGAAAATTGAAAAGTTGTTTGGCAGAAACTAGACATACAACCAGCATCTCACACTGTATACCAAAATAAGATCAAAATGAGTACACGATTTAGACAAAAAAGGTGAAATAATAAGTAAAATAGGTGACTGAAAATTTTTACCTGTTAAATCTGTAGATAAGGGAAAAGTTTATAACTAAACAATGGATAGAGAGATCATGGGAAGTATAATGGATAATTTTGATGACGTAAAATGTAAAAGTTTTTGTACAAAATCAGTGCAACCAAATTCTAAAGGAAAGAAGGAAACTGGGAAAGAATTTTTAGTCAGTTTTTGATAAGTGCTTCATTTCTCAAATACATGGGGAATTGAGTCAAATTTATAAAAATTAAAACCATTCCTCAATTGAAAAAATATGCTCTGAATCTTTATGCTTGATTAGAAAAATGCAAATTAAATGCAAATTAAAACAAATCTGAAGGGGCAGCTAAGTGGGCCAGTGGAGCCCTGGAGTCAGGAGGGCCTGGGTTCAAATCCAGCACTTAATAATTATCTTTGTGACCTTGGGCAAGTCACTTAATCCCATTGCCTGGCAAAAGGAAAAAAAAAATCTGGGATATCATCAGACACCTTCAAATAGACTAACTTAACAAAGGCTGGAGGGGCATGGAAAAATAGGTATGTTAAGCACAGATAGTGAAGTAGTGTACTGGTACAACCATTTGGGAAAACAATTTCGAATTATGCCCAGAGGGCTATAAAACTGTGCATACCCTTTTATGTAGAAATACCTTTATTAGGTCTGTATGTATTTCAATAAGAAAAAAGAAAAGGGAAAAGGATCCTTAAGTATAAAAATATTTATAAAAGCTCTTTATATAGTAGCAAAGAATTGGAAATTGAGAAGATATTCATTAATTGGAAAAAAAGCTAAACAAAAAAAGGTTAAAAAAGGCTAAAGTTGTAGTAAATTACTGTGATGGAATACTATTGTACTATAAGAAACGACAAGCTGGACAGTTTAAGAAAAATCTTGGAAGATCTATATGAATTGATAAAAGATGAAGTAAGAACCAGGAGACATGGTATATGGTAACAATATTTTAACAATGATCAGTGTGAAAGAATTAGCTACTCTGACTGATATGAAGATCAAAGACAATTTCCAAGTACTCAAGATGAAAAATACGACCCAACTCCATAGAGAACTGATGAACTCTGAGAGCAAATTGAAATATAATTTTTTTCATTTTACTTTTCTTGTTTTTTTTTAGCAATATGGCTAATATGGAAATATATTTTACCTGATGTCATATATAATTGATATGTTGGTTGAGGTAGGGAGAAAATTTGAAACTGAAAAATGTTTTCATTTTTTATGGTAAAAATGACAAATAAATTTTAAAGAGGGCAGCTAGGTGGTGAAGTGGATAGAGTGCCAAGCCTGGAGTCAAGAACAGTTATCTTCATGAATTCAAATCTAGTCTCAGACACTTACAAGCTGTGTGACCATAGTCAAGTCACTGTTTGCATCAGTCCCTCAAACTGTAAAAACGAGTTGGAAAAGAAAATGGTAACCCATTCTGGTATCTTTGCCAAGAAAACCCCAAATAAGAGTCATGAAGAGTGGGGACAGGACTCAAAACAACTGAAAAACAACAAAATTTTCAATAAGTAAACAGTCAAGGAAATGTGAAAAAAAATCTATAGATTAGAGTGCTAAGACTATCACTTGCTCAAAGAGCTTAACATTTCTTTATCTGTTCAAAGAATAGCAGAATATAAACCCCATACTCTGTGGGAAATACCCAGAAAAGGAGTTGGCCTGAATAGTAGATGACACTTAGACAAAGACCAATTACATCAATGTCTACATGACAGAGTTGTAAGTTGCCCTAGTAATGGATTTCTCTTCTCATGCTGCTTCACCACCAGGTTGCTTAAAGTTTATTATGCTCACTCTCCCTTGGATTACTACATGCACCAATGCAAGACTGACACAACTTATAGGTGAATTAAAATGCTATGATTATTATTGCTTTACCTCCTGTAAATAAATATTTCATGCTTCAGAGGTGATGGTATTATTTTCATTGATTTATTTTATTTGTGTATTGATTTATTATATTTTTCCAATTACATGTTAGAAAGTTTTTCAACATTCAACAAAATATGCATATTTTTAAGTTACATAATTTCCTTCTACCCTCCCTTCCCATTCTCCTTCCCTCAGCAACAAATAGATGAATATTATACATATATATTTATGTTTAACTAATTTACAGCTTAGTCATTTTTGGTATGAGGAATTAAGGATTAAGGGAAAAGAAAGAAAACCATGAGAAAAGAAAGAAATAAGAATCATTTTTAAAAAGTGAATTAGACCTTGGGCAAACCACTTAACCCCATTTGCCTTGCAAAATCTGAAAAAAAAAGTGAATTAGAAACATTTTTTAAAAAGTGTTCATGGGAGGCTAGGTGGCACAGTGGATAGAGCACTAGTCCTTAAATCAGAAGTACCTGAGTTTAAATCTGGCCTCAGACACTTAACTACCTAGCTGTGTGGCCTTGGGCAAGCCACTTAACCCCATTTGCTTTGCAAAAACCTAAAAAAAAAGTGTTCATTCAGATTATGTAGGGGTTTTTTTTGGTTTTGTTTTGTTATATTTTTGTTCTTCTGGGGATAGCATTGTCCACAGTTGGTCTCCTGGGGTTGTCCTAGTTCTCTGAACTGCTGAGAGGACCTGCATCTTTCCAGGCTGATCAACTCACAATATTGTTGTTAATGTGTACAATGTTCTCTTGGGTCTGCTCCCTTTGTGCAGCACCAGTTCCTGCAATTTGTTCCATGCTTCTCTAGAGTTCAGCCATTCATGGTTTCTTACAGAACAGTACTCCATAACATTAATTTACCATAAGTTGTTCAACCATTCCCCAATTGATGGTCATCCCCTTCAATTTCCAATTCTTTGACATTGCAAAAAAAGAGCTGCCATAAATTATTTTAGAACATGAGGAACTTGTCTCATTTTCTTTATGATTTCTTCTGGATATAGGCCTAGTTTTGGTATTGCTGGATCACAGGGTATGTATGATCAGTTTTGGGTGGCTTGGTGGTACACAGTGGATGGAGCACTGAACTTGGCAGTGCGGAGGACAGGAATGTGGCCTCAGACTCTTGACTCTTACTAGTTGGGTGACCTTGGGCAAGTCACTTAACCCTGACTGCCTTAGATCCAAGGTCATTTCCAGTCATCCCGATCCATATCTGGATGTTTAACTAATTTACAGGTTAGTCATTCTGGATCTGGAGGAGAACTCAGCACAGCCCCCTTCACTCAAATCCAATTCATGTACTTATCATGGCATCACATCTCTGATGTTGTCTTCTTTGAAAATGAAAAACAAACATTATTATTATGATGATCAGTTTTTAATAGCTCTTTGGGCATAGTGACATATTGCTCTCTAGAATGGTTGGATCAGTTCACAACTCCACTAACAATGCATTAATGTCCCAACCTCCCACAACCTCTCCAACACTGATTGTTTCATTTTCCTTTTTTACCATTTTAGTCAATCTGATAGGTGTGAGGATGAACCTCATAGTTGTTTTCATTTGTATTTCTCTAATCAGTAATGATTATATATAGCTTTAATTTCTTTATTTGAAAGCTGTCTGTTCATATCCTTTGACCATTTACCCAACTGTGGAATAACATGTAACCGTATAAATTTGATGCAATTCTTTTATAAACTGATGCAATATATTTTAGAAATGAGACTTTAATCAGAACCCCTAGCTGAGAAAATTGTTTTCCAGTTTTCTGTTTTCCTTCTAATTTTGGCAGCATTTGTTTATTAGTGCAAAACCTTTTTAATTTAATATAGTCAAAATCATCCATTTTGCAATTTGCAGTGTACTCTATTTCTTGTTTGGTCATAAATTTTTCCCCTTTCCAAAGATCTGATAGATAAGAGTATTTCTTGGTCTATTAAATACTCTATGATGTCATACTTAATGTTTAAATCTGGTATCCATTTTGACCTTATTTTGGTAGAGGGTATGAGATGTGGGTATATGCCTAGTTTATGCCATACTAATTTCCAGTTTTCCCAACAATTTTTGTCAAATAATGAGTTCTTATCTCAGAAGCTAAATCTTTGAGTTTGTTAAAAAGTAAATAACTGTAGTCATTTACAAGTGTTTCCTTTTGTACCTATCCTAATCCATTGATCCATTACTCTGTTTCTTAGCCAGTACTAGGCTCATTGATTTATTAAACATGAAGATCACCAATGACAACTGAGGAGCCAGAGCCATGAGGAGTAAACAAATAGTTACCCAAATGGAGAACTTATTGTTCTATAAGAAACCATGAACAACTACCATGCTCTCAGGTTTAGCCCTGGGACTCCCAGGAGTGAATTACAATTGTATGGTCTTTCCTTCTGGGGGAATCATCTCAACATTTCAGGATCAGTAAATGAACCACTCCAGATCATGAAGAAAGAATCTTGAAACAATAGATCCTGAATGTTATATAAGTGAAGATTCACAGAGTAGAAGAGATGGGGAAGATATATTTGGAAATTAATATGACTAAATAAAAATGCATCAATAAAGAAAAATTAAAAATATTAAGTAAAAATCTACTTTCAGATTCTTATGGCTTCCAAATGAAGTTATCAGGTAAAGGGGTACAAGAAGAAATAAGCAGAAAAATGATTTGGAGGGAATTTGGCTTATTTAAAAGGATAGAGTCTGGAAGGAGAAAGTGTGAAGATAAAATGACAGAAACACAGGCCTCATCTGAAGAAAAAGTTAGAAGGAAGAATAAAAACCTGATGAGAAGACATTAAGAAGAAAATAATTGGGAAGGAAAAGTAGTTAAGTTGGGAAATAAGAGAATGATAAGACAGAAATGGAAATAGAGTATGGTTATCAAGTTAAGAAATGATAAAAGATTATAAGGTCTTAATGTACTCAGTGTGGAAAGCATAGCAAGTTTTTGCAATGATTTGCACTAAATTTGCATCGTTATTATGTCTTTCATAGCCAATGGACTATAATCTTTATTCTAAGTAGAAGCTGATTTCTGGGGGCAGCTAGGTGTAACAGTGGATAAAGCACCGGCCCTGGAGTCAGGAGTACCTGGGTTCAAATCTGGTATCAGACACTTAATAATTACCTAGCTGTGTGGCCTTGAGCAAATCACTTAACCCCATTTGCCTTGCAAAAACCTAAAAAAAAGAAAAAAAAAAGAAATTTATTTCCCTCCTAGAAGAAAAATTTAAAGAACTGGAAGAATACTGCTTCACAATCCAAGTTATCAAAGACAATAAACTGTTCTTTTAAAAAAATAAGAATGGGGCGGCTAAGTGGTGTAATGGATAGAGCAAAGGCCCTGTCAGGAGTACCTGAGTTCAAATTCGGCCTCAGACACTTAATAATTATCTAGCTGTGGGGCCTTGGACAAGCCACTTAACCCCGTTTGCCTGGCAAAAAAAAAACTAAGGAGAAAGATCAATACTGGAGAAGAAAAGCATCTGAAGCTGGAAATGGGTGACCTTTGTAGAGAGGTTGTAGACTATGTAAATGTCAAAAAAGGAGAATTGTACAATTGTCTATTGTACATTTTGAGCTAAAAAAAGTCTCTTCCTGAAGAAAAAAGAGATGCTCAGCAGAGGAAACAACTACTTGTTTTCAAAGAAATGATAAACCAGAATCACAAAAGCTCTTGAAAAATATGAGAAATAACTTAAGAGAAAGAGGAAGAAGAAAAAATGAAGAATAGTGGTGGTTGGCGATACTATAGTTGGGGGTACTAAAGTAGGTATTTGTCAACCTGAACCTGATAACCCCAATAAATGTCTATTGTCTTCCATGGGTAGATATCCAAGATATAACAAAGAATTTTCTAAGAGTTCAAAACACAATTGCTATCCACTAAAAAAGTATTACCAATGATTATAAAATCTTATTCAAGTCCAAAAAGGCAGAATTTTCTTAATTAGTGTCCAATTAAGACAAGGAATAATGCATAAGGAAAAAAAATGTATTTAAGAAGTGAAGAGTTGACTATGAAGATAGTGTCTGAAAAAGATAATGTGGATTTCTTGACCACAACCTCAAATATAGGAATGACAGCTTCCTGGCATTGAATGTTGACAAATTTTCTAATTGAGGATTCTAAGTTATTGTAATTATATTAAACTCTATGAAGTAACAGGGAATAGATTGAGGAGGGAGGTGCGGGTAACAACTTAAATATCATTATAAATTATCCATGAACTAATTGTTGGAAGAAGGTGTTCTTAAATAAATCTTTAGAGAAGATGGGGCAAGGAGGATCTAGATAAGACCTAGGCAAAAAATGGCTAGCCAATTCTTCCCTCCATGACAACTCTCATAAGTATGATATTTAAATAAAGATATATATATATATATATATATATATATATATACATACATATATATATAGATATATGAAATGATTCTCAAGTTTGTAGATGACTAAATGGTCTTGATTCAAAAGAGCACAGACTAGAAGGTCTGTCCAACCTTAATTTTTTTTAAAGTTTTTTATTGAAACAATAGACAATATATCATGATTGGCCATTTTAATGAAAGCTCTGAGATAGCTCAGTTTCATTTACTAAACCCACAGGGGGCCCCCATAAAATCGCACTGCAGGTCACATTTTGGACAATCCTGGACTGGAGCACTGACGTATACTTAATAATAGATGAAATTTAATATGTTGAAATGTAAAGTTTTACACTTAGGTTCAAAGAATCAATTTTACAAGAGAAAAAGAGTTGGCAAGACTAGAAAAGATTTGGAAAGTGAAGGCTCAATATGAGTCAGCAATGTGATTGCTGCAGGCAAAAAAAGTTAATCTAATCTTGGACAGTCTTAAGAGATATATTTCCAGAAGTAAAAGGGATAATAATCTGGACAGGTTTTATCTGGTAAGCCCATATTTGGAATACCATATTCGATTCTGCATGCCACAGTTTAGAAAGAACATTAATAGGTTACTCAGTGAAATGAAACCAAGATGGTAAGGGCCTTTATGACATAAGGCAAAGTTGAAGAAACTGGGGATAATTTCTCTGAACATCATAGCTACCTTCGAGTACATGAAAAGCTGTTACATAGGAGAGTTATTAGCCTTTCTGTCTGGTCTCCCAGTCTCTTGGGCTTGCAAACTATGTCATCCTCAGCTCTTTCACTCCCCATGTCCAATCTATTGTCAAGGATATAGATTTCACTTCTCTCTAATTCACTCTTTTCTCTCTTCTGATACTGCCATCACCCTGGAACAAGCCCTCATCACTTCATGCCTGGACTATTTCAGTGATCTGTTATTAAGTCTGCCTGTCTCAAGGCATCCTCTATTTAAGTCATGAAAGTTATTTACCTAAAGCATAGTCCTTAACCTATCACGCCCCTTCCCTTAACTCAAGAAGCTCCCTATCACTTCCATGAGCAAATAAAAAAACCCTCTATTTGATATGCAAAGTCCTTCATAATCTAGCCCCCTCCTACTTTTAGACTCTTCTTATACCTTTCTACTCCTTGCCACATATTCTTTGATTGAACAATACTGACCCTCTTTGCTGTTCCACAAATAAGCAACTCCATCCTTGACTCTGGGCAATTTTTTCTAGCTGTCCTCCAAACCTGGAATGTTCTCTGCCACCTGGCTTTCTTTAAATCCCAACTATCAATTTCATCTTCTAAAGGAACCAAATACCTTCTTACTTCTAGTGTCTTCTATCTTTTAATTATTTCCTATTTTTCCTGTTTATAGCTTGGTTGTAGATGTTTGTTTGCTTGTTATTTCTCCCATTAATTTAAGAGCTTGTTGAGTGTAGGGACTGTCTTTTTGCCTCTTTTTGAAATCTTAGCACTTATACAATACAAAGATACTTAATAAATGCTTATGAACTGACTGGTTCCTAACAGTAAAACAAGTTATAGTTATACAGAGGCAAATCATATGGGGGGGGGCACTTCTTTCTAATTAAGAGTCCAAAAGTGCAATGTGCTGCTTCATGAAGTAAATGAGTTCTCCCTCATTACCAGTTTCAAATAGAGAATTAATGATCATTTGTTGGTTTATATTAGAATCAGGACTACTTCAAATATGAGATGGTCTCAAAAGTCATCTTCTACATCTTCTAACTCAAATTATGTGATTCTATGAAAAACTACATTGGCAGATAATACCTAACATCCAAACCATGGCTTTGGGGAAATTGCAAAGTACTTTTAATTATCCCAAGCTTTTCTCTGAAATAGAGATCTATTTTTTAATACCAAGTGGTATTATGTAACTGTGAGTCATAGAACATTATAGCTTCAAAAGAAATAAAGCTAAGCATCACACAAAGGACAATGGAAAAATACAACAGTGAGTAGAAGCAGGTTGCAGCACATTAAACAAGAAATTATGAAGCTAAAATTCAATCATGGATTACTCTCAACATCTACTGCCTTCACTCCTACTCATGTACTGCTGAAAGCTGGAGAAAATCATGGAACTATTCTGACTGGGTTCACTACAAATTTATATCACAAAACCTCACCTAAGTCCTTATTGTGACAATGCAATTCTTTTATACATTCCTAACCAATTATCTTCCTCATCATAACAGCTTTTCCAAACCTTTTCATATATTCTCAAACCTCTCATGACTCTTCCTCCTTCAATACTCTCAGTAGAGAACCTTGCCTGATATTTCACCATTAAAAAAAAAAAAATGAGATCCTTTGCAGAGGGCTCTCTCTTCTCCAATTCTCATCTCATATTTCCTCAGTCAATTTTTGCTACTATCTCCTCATCCTTGTTTCACATGAAGAGGTGATCTTTCTCACTGACAAGGCAATTTCTCCATCTATAAGCATAAGTCACGTCTATTTCATCCCCTCCATTTAACTACCACTTACTTATCTCCAATCTCTTCTTGTCTACTAGTCTACAAATAGATCCGTATCTCCTTCCAAGCTCAAAAAACTGTCCCTTGAACTATCTATCCTACTCTCATCTTATCTCTTCTCCTTTGCATGGATAAACTCTTGAGAAGACCTAGAGACATTTACAGCTGTTACCTATACTTCCCCTCCTCTTACTCTCTTAACTCCATAGTTTGACTTCCATCTTCAACTGAAATTGAAACTACTCTCCAAGCTTACCAGTGCAATCAATCACTCTTTTCTCCTTAAATACTCTCTCTAGATTTTATGACACTGCTCTCTCCTAGATTTCCTGTCTTTAACTGCTCCTTTTCAGTATACTTTGCTGGATCTTCAACTACATTGTACCCACTAACCCTGCCTTGCCTCTGGAGTCCTAGGTCCTCTTATCCTCTTTCTCTGAGCTATTTGCATGATGAGAATGCATCTCCAACAATCTATTAGACATCTTTAATG
Organism: Macrotis lagotis; assembly: GCF_037893015.1. NCBI lineage: Eukaryota > Metazoa > Chordata > Mammalia > Peramelemorphia > Peramelidae > Macrotis > Macrotis lagotis. Next base: position 167,386,947 of record NC_133661.1, on the reverse strand, counting down.
ACCCTTGCAATGACCCTTAGACATCTTAAATTCAATATGTCCAAAACTGAATTCATTATCTTCCCCCAAAAACCATTCCCTCTTTCTAACATTCTTTTTCTTTTTAATTTTTATTTAGGGCAATGGAGTTGTGACTTGCCCATGATCACACAGCTAGGCAATTATTAAATGCTTGAGACAAGATTTCTAACATTCTTATTACAGTCAAAGGGACCATGATCCTCCCAGGTATCAAAGCTCAATGTCTAGGCACCATCCTTGACTTTTTGATACAGGGTGTGACATATGGGTCTATGCCTAGTTTTTGCGAGCATTTCAGTTTTCTTCAACAATTTTTTTGAATTATAAAGGTTTTATTTATTTTGAGTTTTACAATTTTTCCCCAATCTTATTTCCCAGCCCCCCCACCCCACAGAAGGCAATTTGCCAGTCTTTACATTGTTTCCATGGTATACACTGATCCAAATTGAATGTCACAAGAGAGAAATCATATCCTTAAGGAAGAACCATAAAGTATAAGAGATAGCAAGATCAGACAACAAGACATCAGGTTTTTTCCCTAAATTAAAGATAATAATCCTTGCTCTTTGTTCAAACTCCACAATTCTTTCTCTAGATAACAGATGTTATTCTCTATTGCAGACAGCCCCAAACTGTCCCAGATTATTGCACTGATGGAATGAGAGAGTCCATCAAGGTTGATCATCCCATGTTGCTGATAGGATGTACAGTGTTTTTCTGGTTCTGCTCATCTCACTCAGCACCAGTTCATGCAAATCCCTCCAGACTTCCTTGAATTCCTATCCCTCCTGGTTTCTAATAGAACAATAGTGTTCCATGACATATCTATATATATCTATATCTATATCTATACATATATATGTGTGTATATATATATATATATATATATATATATATATAAAATATATATCACAGTTTGCTAAGCCATTCCCCAATTGAAGGACATTTACTTGATTTCCAATTCTTTGTCACCACAAACAGGGCTGCTATTCTCCAATAATTTTTGTTGAATAGTGAGTTCTTTTTCCAGAAGCTAACATCTTTGGGTTTGTCAAACAATAGATTGCTATAGTCATTTACTATTGTTTCTTTTATACCAATCCTAATCCACTGGGCCATTACTCTATTTGTTAACCAGTACCAGACAGTTTTGATGACTGTCGCTTTATGGTATAGTTTTATATTTGGTAGGCTACCTTTCTTTACTTTTTTTTATCAGTTTCTGTAATCTTCTTGACATTTTGTTACTCCAGATGAATTTTACTTTTTTTCTAGCTCAGTTAAATAGTTATTTGGTAGTGTGATTGCAATGGCACTAAATAATTTAATTTGGATAGAACTGTCATTTTTATTATTATATTAGCTTGGCCTTACCATGAGCAACTGATATTTTCCCAATTGTTTAGATCTGATTTTATTTGTAAGAAATTTAGTTTTGTTTTGTAACTGTGTTCATACAGTTTCTGTGTCTGTCTTAGGAGATGGATTCCCAAGTACTTTATGATGTCTGCAATTACTTTTAATGGAATTTCTCTTTCTATCTCTTGCCCTTGTACTTTACTGTTCATATATAAAAATGCTGATGATTTGTGTGGATTTATTTTAAATCTTGCTAATTATTTAAATGATTTTCCAGGGTTCCCTAAGTATATCATTATATCATCTGCAAAGAGTGAAAGCTTTCTTTCCTCACTGCCAATTCTAATTCCTTCAACTTTTTTCTTCTTATTGCTAAAGATATTTCTAATACTATATTGAATAGTAATGGTGATAATGGGCATCCTTATTTGACCCTGATCTCAATGGAAATGCTCCCAGTTTATCCTCATTATGTATAATATTTGTTAATGGTTTTAGATAGATACTGCTTATTATTTTAAGAAAAATTCCATTTACTCCTGTACTCTCTAGTGTTTTTGATAGAAATGGATGCTGTACTTTGTCAGAAGCTTTTTCAGCATCTATTGAGATAATCATATGATTTCTGTTGGCTTTATTACTGACATGTTCAATTATGTTGATTGTTTTCCTAATATTGAACTATCTCTGCCTATTGATATAAATCCTACCTGATCACAATATATTATCCTAGTAATAACTTGCTATAAATAAATCTCTTTGCTAAAATTTTAAGATTTTTTGCATCAATGTTCATTAGGGAGATTAGTCTATAATTTTGCCTATTTTGACTCTTCCCAGTTTAGGTATCATTATCATACTGATTAGAATTACTTGTGCTTTAAATGTTTTATAGAATTCATCCCTGTAACTCCAATCTGGACTTGATAATTTTTCTTAAAGAGAGTTTATTAATGGTTTCATCAGTTTCTTTTCCTGAAATGCCATTATTTAAGTTAATCTGGGTAGTTTGTATTTTTGTAAATATTCATGTTTTCTCTCAGGTTATCAAATTCATTGGCACATAGTTGAGCAAAACAGCTCCATTTCTGATACAGGAAATTTAGTTTTCTTCCTTTTTAAAAATCAAATTAACCAAAAGTTTATGTATTTTGTTGGGTTTTTCATAAAACTTTTAGTTTTATTTATTATCTGAATGGTTTTCTTGCTTTCCATTTTATGAATCTCTCCTATGATTTTTAGAATTTCTAATTTAGTATTTAATTGTAGAGCTTTAATTTGTTCTTTTTCTAGCTTTTTAAATTGCCTACCCAATTACTTGATCTCCTCTTTCTCTATTTTATGATTTCTCTCTCATCACATTCAACTTAGAACAATGTATACCATGGAAACAATGTAAAGACTAACAGACTGCCTTCTGGTGGGGGTAGGGGGAGGGAAGCAAGAATGCGGGGATTGTAAAATTCAAAATTAGTAAAATCTTTCTAAAGAAAAAGAATAAATGAATTGATTTCTTTGGTCAACTTTTCATAATTTTCCTGCATAGCTCTTATTTCTTTTTTCCATTTTTCTTCTTCTCTACTCTGGTTTTTAAATTCTTTTTAAGCTTTTCTATGAGGTTCTGAATTTGAATCCAATTCACAGACCCCTTTGAGACTTCCTATGTAGGTAATTTGTCACTGCTCTCTTCTTCTGAGATGGGATTTTTATCATTTCTAGCTGCATAGTAATTTTCTATGATTAGTGCTCTTTCAGTTTTGTTTTTGTTTTTTTTTGCTCAATTTGATTGTTGATCTTTGTTCCTGGGGTACAGAGAATATAGCCCTGAGGTTTTTGTGCTGGGATTGGGGTCTGATCCCTGGCTTTTCACTAGTCAAGATGTTGCCTATGCAGTCCAGGTGTTGTCTATGCAGAGGTTTGTTTCCTCCTTTATGTCTAGGGTCTGCCTCTTGTAATGGTTTGTTCCCAACCCAGTCCTGTCTTTTGCCCCAATGTTCCCAGGGTTCAGACTTGTATGGAGTTGGGATCCTTCCTGCTGGCTTTCTGTCTAGCTGCCGGGACCTGGGCTGCATGTAGTGAAAAGTCTTCTTCAGGCTTTCCTGTTCTCCTGCCTAGCTGGATTTTACTTTCCCTTCCTCTTCTAAACTGCCCCCCCACAAGAGATCTTCACTGATGATCCTCCACGATGTTTACAGTTGAAAATTGTTTCAATCTTTTTTTTCTGGGATCTATAGCTTTAATGTTTGTGTAGGGACTTCATTTAATGTCATGTAGGGAAAAGTTCCAGGAGCATGCTAGTTTTACACTGTCAGTTTGGCTCTGCCCTAGAAGTCCTTTCTTGGTATTATTAATTTTAGTTCCCTTTATCTTATATATCTGGTATAATAATTTCTTTAATCTGTTCCTTTTTTGTCTTCATTGCAATAATTTTGTTTGTACAATAGTTTTCAATTTCATGTCATAAAAATTATCCATTTTGTCTTTTGTGATCATTTCTATACATGGTTAGGTTTGTACATGTATTCCATATTGGCCTCTTCATTCTTAAGTGTTTCACATCCCTGCTGGAGTGCCTCTATAGAATTATAGTCTGTGAAATCCTATCTATCCTTCCTTTAAATTCTTTGAAATCTGCTTTCTCACCTGTGTTGCATAGACCTGGTTTTCCTATGTTCTCTACCACAAATACTAGAAGAAATAGTCACTTCTGCAAGGGTTACCCCAGTTAACCAGTTAATAAGAATCTGACCTGGAAAAAAAAAAGTTAAATCTTGATTCCTTCACCTTTTAAAGGATGAAACCATCAAAGGAAATAAATAACTTATTATTTCATGTTTTAGTTGATATTACCCTTTTGGTTCAGAGCTCTGGATAATTAAAATCCTTCACCCTCATCACTATTTATTATTTTGTTTCTTGAACTTCTTATATTTCTAATCAGGTGGTTTATGGTATATTCCATTATAAGAATTTCTTGTTTTTTCCTCCACTGATCTCCACCTATTAGCTTTCAATTGTATTTCAGGATCAGAAAAAATTATGGAGATTAATTCCAAATTCACAAAATTAAGGGCAAGATACACAGGGGAGACTATGTGGAGGAAAAAAAATTATTATCTTATTGTAATATACTACTGTCTGCCTAGGAACAAAATGTATATGGCCCAGGAGAAGTACTTAATATAGTCAAATATCTTTGGGAATTTTATTTTGGGTTAAAAACAAAAAAAAAAAGTATATAGGTTTGTTTAATATTTTATCCCAAATGTAGCTAAACTGTTACTCTGGATTTAATTTAATCCAACAAACAAAACCAGGAAGGTGATGTAAAAATGACATGAACCTAACTAAGGAAAGAACCATATCATCTCAGAATTTTTAACATTTTAACAGTGAAGAAATGCAAATATATATATTGGCAGATACAGAAAAATTCTCCTTTAAAATAAAGTTCAGAGACTATAAGATGAAATATGGTTCAAAAAGAGATGAGAAAGTCTAAAAAAATTAAAGTATTAATATGAATTTTTAAATCCCAATAAGAAAGAAAAAAGGAGGTATATAAGAGCAATTTGAAATCATTTGAAGAATGCCACAATTTCTCAGAGTAATCCTTTCTAATTATTAATCCTGGACCCAGTTCACTTTCCAGCTACAGTGCCTGGCTAGATATAGGTCAAATGTCAAAGTCTAAACAATCAGCTTTCCAACCACTTTGGTTTTTTCAGTATGGCAGACTAACCTAGTCTCATTCATATTACCGTACATTTTACTAAGACGTCCTGTAGTGTAGTTGGACTCTATGCATTAAGTTATAGTATTACATAAGAATGTGAGCATCTGGGAAAACCACACAATATAGAGCTTTTCTGTTTAACCCTCACAAATAATTCAACATAATCTGCCTGCATTGATATTTTGTTCAATGTCAATACTTAGCAAATTAATGAACAAAGTTACATTTCAATTTCTATCCATCAAAAGTATTGTGTATCATTCTATTGTTTGTGAGGGAGAATCTCATCTGAAGAAATTTCAAGATTATGTTTTATTCTAGGTATAACCTCAGCTGCAATAACTCATATCACAGATATTTAGGTATTATATTGTTATTGTATCTTTAAGAGAGGAAATAAAAATCTTAGAGTTACAGTTAAGTCTCATCAATAAACAAGTACTTATGCCTACTATATGTCAGTTTCTAAAGTAGGAACTAGTGATATGAGTATAAAGAATGAAAAATTACTTATTCCCAAGTAGTTTATATTTCAATGTGGGAGACAACCAGTATGATGTGTCTCAAAAGCCTTAGTGAGTTTTCAATCATATATTCAACTTGAAGTATAATAAGAACAAATACATAGAAAGGTGTTAAAGATAAGAGTACATTCCAGGCATATGAGACAGCAAGTACTAAGGTACAAAGCAAGAGGTCAGTTGGTTAGATCCTAAAATAAAGGAAGTGGGTATTATTCAATAAGGCTAAAATGATAGGTTGAGGAAGGCTGTTTGAATTTTTATATTTTATCCTATGGAGTAGGAAAGTCACTTGATCAGTGGTATGTTTAAGGAAAATGCAGACTCAACTGGAGTGGTGGAAGACGAAGTAGAAACCACTTAGGAGCTATTGCAATAGTCTGGAGAGAATTAACTGTCACAGCTTAGACTGAGGCAGAGAATAAGGGCTTAATAGAACTTATTTCCTAAGAGACTGAGAATTAACTGACACAGAGAGAGTCTGAGGAGACTTGGAGAGAACTGAGTTTTAACTCATTCTATGAAAAAGACATCTTGAGAAGAGTGAGAAGAGACACTGAGAAAACTGATTAAGAGCTGTTTGTACTCTGATTCCAGAGTCTTTGAAGGCCTCAGTCACTACAGCCCACTCTTAAAAGTAAAACTACCTTTGACTTTTCTCACAGCTGATATACTTTGAAATACATGTATGGGGCGGCTAGGTGGCACAGTGGATAGAGCACCAGCCCCAGAGTCAGGAGTACCTGAGTTCAAATCCAATCTCAGACACTTAATAATTACCTAGCTGTGTGGTCTTGGGCAAGCCACTTAACCCCATTGCCTTGCAAAAAAAACCCATATATATGTACATATATATATATACACACACATATATATATGTATAATTAGCATCTTTTACTGTTCATAAAGTATACAACTAGTAACACTGATATTTCTCCAAGTTTATGAAACCAGGATTTTATACTAAAAGATAAAGCTTATGGGAAAAAATGCTACTCTTTTTTTAAACAGAGAGAACAGAGAGGAGGCTCACAGCTATGCAGCAATATCAAGACATACCCTTTGATTCTCTTTGAAACCAATGTGAGGCAAGATCACATTACAAAAAAAAAGATGGAGGACTAGACATCATTTTCAAATATTTTTCTTTTCAAACCTTTCCAAGATAGGAAAGATAAAACTAAGATACAAAGCAAGAGGTCAGTTGGTTAGATCCCAAAATAAGGGATGTGGGTATTATTCAATAAGGCTAATTTCAGCTGCCTCCATGATCTAGGGTATTAAAAACCCAAGAAAGGTTAGAACTCAATGAACTAACTGCAGACAAAGTCAATAATCCTTAATCCCGAATACATGTAGTACCACTACCACCATACGCCTAAGCAGCAGAATTATACATGCCAACCCATTCCATCTCTTGCAACTCAACTCCAACTCTACACCTGACCTCAATCCCCTCCTCCTCTTAGTGCCACTGAGATCCCAAAAGGCAGAAAAGTGCACAGGCTGAGAGAGCAACATGATCATATTCCCTGCTGCTAGGACAAAGAGGAATAGAGACAGAGGGCAGAACCTGTGTGTGTGAAATTGTATGGCATTGCACTAAACCTGAGACAAAGAGTACAGCATCTGGCTAGACTTGGTTCTGCCCCCCATTAGTATATTGGGGCAGAGACTGGGGCTGATGACCTGTGAACTAGTGTGGAGCCTAGAGGCTAAGAGGCCCACAGGAAACCACCATCAAAGGGAAGAGTCAATCAGAAAGTGACAGGAAAAATAAGGAAATAAGATTGATATCACCAAAGATCTCAAGAAGGAGAAAACCCAGAGACTTTGAGCATAAGCAAATAAACTAATAAGGACCAATAAACCAACAGGAAAAAAATGACCTCCTCATAAAAGAGATCAATGAATATTAAGTATTACAAAGACAGGAAAATTAATGTATGCCTGACAAGGCAAAGAAAGAACCTTGTAGATTCTGAAGAGAGCCTGGAACCAACCATAGGAGTATGTATACTCTTAAAGGGTTTAAAAGAGAAATAGGATTTGTCAAAGGAGAAATTATGGTCTAAAAAAGCAGAAGTAATTGGCAGAATAGAAAAACTTGAATCTATGACAGCAAGTCTCACCAAACAAACAAAACAGAGAACAACAGACTGGGAATTTAAATACACCAAATTGTAGAAAAATCTAGAAGAAAAGAAGCAAAAAGTAATTAACATTAAAAGAAAATACACACAAAACAAATTGCTCTCAAAGACAAGAGGTAGAGTGGATAGGAGTGCTCCCCGAAAAAAACAGATGTCAAAAAATAAAAACATCACAATTCAAGAAATGCTGCAAAAGAACTACCCAGAACTTGAGCAACTAAAAAACAAGTGCCCATCAAAAGAATCCAAAGAGCAACTAAAAATAAAAACAAAAAAATCACAAGGCTACAAACTCCAAGACACATTTTAGTTAAATTTAATACTTCCATTGAGTTACAACAAATTATGCAAGCAACTAAAAGAAATATCTTTACATGTAAAGAAAAAGAAATCTGAATAACAAAGACGTCTGCACCCACCAGAAATCTTAAAAGCTTTAAGTTCTGAAGAGAGCTGGAGCTACCCCACAGTAACCATACTGCAAATTAGAGACCAACCATAAATAGAAAAAATTTCAGTAAAAAGTATTTGAAACATTCCTAGAAAGAAAGAAAAGATTTGTTTCTCAAATACCCTAAGGACAATGACAAAATTAAGAATAACAATAACAGAGAGACCATTAAGAGATTTCTTTCTAAATGTACACAAGGAAATAAAGGTGAAAGCATGTCAAACAGAAGTGATAGGGGATAAGCAGGCCTTAAAACATATTGGATTAAATCTTCGTGACACCCAAACTACATGTGAATAACTTTTTTTGGGGGGGTGGGGCTAATTTACAAACTGAGAGTGAACATAAAAGAGGGGAATGGGAAGAAAAAGACAGGAAAATATGTGATACACCCTAATCAAATCAAAAAGCTAACTGTTAAAAGGAGTAGACTCAGGAAAAAAGAGAGCTGAGAATGGGCAAGGAGGCAAAGGAAGATGAGAAAGTAAAGAAACTCTGATTTAATGGTTTACAAACCCTCCTAGAGATGAATTTAAAGTGGGAGATGAGGACCTTACAATGGGTATGATCTACAGGGATTTAGTTTAATTAGAGAGCAGGGAGACATGAACCCAAGGAAGAGATATCAAAATCAATCTGAAGGGAGAAGGGAAAAATTATGTGGAGGAGGGCAACATTCAACAAGGAAGAAGAAGCCCAGAAACAAGATCTTAAAATTAAGAGGACACTTAAAATTGGTATCAGAAAATTTTAATTTGATGAGGAATACAGAAAATTAAGAAGGCCTAGATAAGTATAAAGGCCATGAATCAAAGGGGAAAAAAAATCAAGAATTAACAGAAGATAAACAATAAAAAGAATGAGGAAAAGACAATTTTTAAAAGGCAAAAAAAATGAAATTTTTAAAAAAGAGGGCATTACCCTTGATGTCCTAAGTGAAATAAAAAGAGGGGAAGAATTAAATAACTAGATAAAAGTAAGACAGAAAAAGGAACTATTAAACAAAACTCCAAAACCAGAGAAAAGGGTAAAAAATGGGAAAGGGAAGAGTAGAAGGTTATGGGAAGACAACTGCCTTCAAAATAAATTTAGTTAAAGTAATGGAATAGACATAGTATTTTGTTGGGGAGAGGAAAGGGATTCTATTTGGTGGTAGCCACAATATTGGAGACAAATGGAGGAAAATATAAACCTAACTCTCATAATTTTAAATGTGAATAGATTAAATAATCCAATAAAATTCTTTGACCTTTTTTTCTTTTCTTTTTTTGGGGGGGGCGGGTCAGGTAGTAGGGTTAAGTGACTTGACCAAGGTCACACAGCTAGGTAATTAAGTGTCTGAGGCTGGATTTGAACTCAGGTATTCCTGACTCCAGTGCCACTGCTCTATCCACTGCACCACCTAGCTGTCCCACCCAATAAAATTCTTAAAAGTGATAATGGGTAAGGAAAAAAAAACCCTTCACTGTGTTGCTTACTTTTCTTAGAAAAATCCATTACAAAAAAGTAACTACACAACAAAAATGAAAAGCTTGAAAAAACTTTACAGTGGAAGTGAATCCAAATGCTATCTATCAAAGCCAAAGGAAACATTCAAAATATCTAAAAGGGGGATAAACCCTGAAACTACATTATACCAAAAGAGATTGATATTAAATTTATATATTACAAATGTCTTAAAACCTAAATTCATAAAGGAAATATTAACTGAGTTACAAGAAAACACAGAATGCAACCAAAATATCAGGAGACTTCAATATTCCTCTCTCAGTTTCTAATAAGTCTAAGAGAAAAATAAACAAAGAGAAAATAAAGAACTGGTCAAATTGAAAGAAAAATCAGAGCAATAAAACTTCTAATAATGTCTTCTAAATAGGCCTGGTAAGAGTGTATATGTGTGTGTGTGAGTGTGTGTGTGTGTATGTATATTTCTCACTACTAATTGGAATTTTCACCAAAAAAAGTCCATATTAACATGTAGAGAGAAATTAATGTAAAAAGACAGAAAAAGTAAAAACATACTTTATAGATTCTAATATCATGAAAAAAATAATCAAAAATCACAAAGGACAGAAACCAAAATGGAGACTTGAAAATGAAATACTAAATAATGAGTGGGTCAAAAAATAAATCATGCAAACAATTATTATGAAACCAATATGAGAAAATAAATAAGGTAATGAATCAGATGGTGGGCTAGTTTGAGGCTATGGGAAAGGAGTAATATGTTTGTCCACAAGAGCAAGAAAGATTTATTGGCTCAGCATCTTATGAATCAAAATACATATCGACATCTCTGTTCATGGAATTACCTGTGTAACACAAGGCCTGGGTACATGAAAGATCTCATCTAAAACTTTATGTGTCAAATGCCTCTTAAATATCAAATACACATAAAGAGATATTAACAGAAAGCATAATGGATTTGCAATCAAAAAATCTAAGTTCAGGAACAGGATGCTGGGATTCTGACCACATTCAGATCCTGATCACAGTCTAGGTCCCCCCATAGAACAGCAGGGCCTCCCTACCTCAGCCCCATGGCAGAGGGGGGCGCATATAGTCATTCACAGACCAGGAGGGAGGACAGAGCCTCACACACACTGAGACCCTTGTGGGAGTGTCCCAAAAGCTCAGGAAGCACCCCAAAACCAGGCTCAGGCTGGGAAAATGAGCAAGCAGAGAAATAAGAGGAACACCATTGAGAAATATTTTGCCTATGAGCCCAAGGATCAAAATACTCAGTCTGAAGATGAGGAAGCACAAGCTCCTGCATCTAAAGACTCCAAGAAAAAACAGAAATTGGTCTCAGGCTATGACAGAGCTCAAAAAAAGACTTTGAAAATCAAATGAGGGAGTTAGAAGAAAAACTGGGAAAAGAAATGAGAGAGATGCAGGAAAAACATGAAAATGAAGTCAGCAGCCTAGTCAAGGAAATCCAAAAAAATGCTGAAGAAAATAGCATGCTAAAAACCAGCTTAGGTCAAATGGATAAAACAGTTCAAAAAGTTATGGAGGAGAAGAATGCTTTAAAAAGCAAAATTGGCCAGATGGAAAAAGAGATAATTAAACTCTCTGAGGAAAACAAATCCTTCAGACAAAGAATAGAACTCAGGGAGATTGATGAACTTACGAGAAAACAGGATTCATTACTTCAAAACCAAAAAAATGAAAAATTAGAAGAAAATGTGAAACATCTCACTGAAAAAACAACTAATATGTAAAATAGACTTAGAAAGATAATCTAAAAATTATTGAATACCTGAAAGTCATGATCAGGAAACGAGCCTTGACATCATTTTCAAAGAATTACTACAGGAAAAATGCCCTGATATTCTAGAAGCAGAGGGCAAAAGAGAAATGGAGAGAATCCACCGATCCCCCGAGAAAGGGATCCAAAAAAACCAACCCCTAGGAATATTATAGCCAAATTCCAGAACTCCCAAGTCAAAGAGAAAATATTACAAGCAGCCAGAAGGACACAGTTCAAATATCGTGGAGCTGCAGTCAGGATCACACAGGACTTAGCAGCAACTACATTGGAAGCTCGCAGGGCTTGGAATATAATATACTGGAAGGCAAAAGAGCTTAGAATGCAACCGAGAATCAACGACTGAGCAAGGCTGAATGTCCTCTCCAGGGAAAAAAGATGGACTTTCAATGAACTGGGGAATTTCAGAATGTTCCTGTTGGAATGGCCAGAACTGAACAGAAGGTTTGATCTTCAGATACAGGACTCAGGTGAAGCATAGAGATTGGAGGCGAGGGGGAAAACATGAGGGACTTAATGATGATGAACTGCATGTATTCCTGTATGGAAAAAATGACACTGATAATACTCATATGAACCTTCTCAGTTAATAGAGCAGGTACAGGGAGCTTTTATAGTTGAAGCACAGGAGAAAGCTGAATTTGAAGATAAAATATGGTGTAAAAATGGAGTCAATAGAAAAAAAAAAGGGAAATGTAATGGGAGAAAAAAAGGAGAGGGGGAATAGGCCAAGATATCTCATATAATAAGTTTTTTCTTTATTACAATGAGCTATTGCAATGATATGGAAGGGGGGGGAAGGCAAGGGAGAATTAGGGAATCTTTACTCTCATCAGAGGTGGCTAGGAGAGGAAACAGCATATATACTCAATGGGGTATAGACATCTGGAGTAAGAAGGGGAGGGACAGGGGGAAAGGGGGATGTGAGTGACGGAGGAGAGGATGGACCATGGAGGGAGAGTGGTCAGATATAACACATTTTCTTGCAAGGGGCTGGGACTGGATGGCCTGTCTGGGACCATAGGGCCAGGTGGATGCTGGGCCTAAGGGGTGGTAGGAGGGCTCAGGGCCTCTTGGCCCCAGGACCAGGGATCTGTCTGCTGCGCTACTCAGTTACCCTATAGCAGAGTCAGAGTGAAAGGAGAGAGAAAATATAGTACATGGTAGTGGAGAAATACAAAAGGAGGGAGTTGCAATCAGCAATGGCAACAGTGGAAAAATATGGAAGTAACTTTTGTGATGGACTTACCATAAAGAATGTGATCCACCCGCGACAGAGTTGTTGGTGTTGGAACAAAGACTCAAGCACATTTTTTATTATTACTATTTTGGGGGGTGCAGGGCAAATGGGGCTGGGTGGCCTCTTCCTGGAGCCCCATAGCAGGGTGATCGTTGGGTATCTGAGGCCGGATTTGGACCCGGGTGGTCCTGGCTCAAGGGCCAATGCTCTATCCACCACCCAACCACCCCTACTATTATTACTATTTTATTTTATTTTGAGTCTTTTTTTCTTTTTTTTTGGTTTTTGCAGGGCATTGCGGGTTGAGGTGGCTTGCATGTCACATGGCTGGGTGATTGTTGGGTGTATGGGGCCAGATATGGGCTCGGATGCTCCTGGCTACGTCCATTGCGCCACCTGGCCATACCTACAATTATTACTACTATTTTTTTTACTATTTTTACTATTATTTTTTTAATTTTAATTTTTTTTCTCCCCTTTACTTTATAGCTCAAGTGAGTCTATATTTTGTGGGGGGAGGGGGTATTCTGTTTACTCTTAAACAAGAATATTTTATTAATGTATAAAAAACATTATTTGTACAAAAAGAATAAATAAATATTTTTTTTAAAAGATCTGGGATGGCTAGGTGGTGCAGTGGATAAAGCACCAGCCCTGGAGTCAGGAGTACCTGGGTTCAAATCTGGTCTCAGACACTTAATAATTACCTAGCTGTGTGGCCTTGGGCAAGCCACTTAACCCCATTTGCCTTGGGAAAAAAAAAACACCTAAAAAAAATCTAAGTTCAAATACCAGCTTTGACCACTTACTGAGCTCTATGATCACTAGTAGAATATTTAATCTTACTGTACTTCAAAGTGCTCATCTGTAAAATGAAGATAATTATAATACCTGATTCAAAAGATTTTTGTGAGTCTATTAATTCAAAAATCTTAAATATCATATGGGAGCTGCTGTTATTACATTTTTCATTTGTGTAAAATATGTAAAGAAAATTATAATATGCTATAGAAAAGTCTTCAAAATTCTGGTTATTCATTCCTCATGTTTTTTTCTAGAATATCTTAAGCAATGACTATTATATAAATATGTTACAGATCTGAGAAAGCAGGTATGAGTCGTTGTTGTCTCTTTCTGTTTCTTTTTTGTTTTTAATAAAATAACATGATTTTTTTCCATCTTTTTAGGTTTTTCCACCTAAGAAACATGAGGTTTGATCTTGGATTGCTTTAAAATTATGTTGCAGTTAGCATGAATGACTTATTTATGTAACTTAGGAGTTTGAGGTTGTCTAATAAACATCATGTCCCTGTTTTTTGTCACTGGAAACACAAGGAGGTCACAAAGGACTGAAGAGCATTTTGTCTACTTCCTACGCTACCATGACCAAAATATATCATGTAGGGGGCCAACTTCCCGGCAATGAAGTATCAATCGGCCTATTCTCAAAGTCTTTTCAGTTTAGTAAAACATGCCATAGCTTGAACTATGCCAACACAGGATTAAAAAGAACATAATTCAAAACTCTTTGATCAATCAATAAACATTTATTAAATGCCTACTAAGCACCAGGAAATATGGTATGTGCTGGGGGATATAAAAAGGGGCAAAGACAAACCTTACCTTCAAGGAACTCACAATCTAATGGAGGAGACAATATGTAAACCAAATCTATAAGCTGTAAACAAGATAAATAAGAAATAATTAAGAGAGGAAAGATATAAGAATTAAAAGGAAAGGTTTCCTGTGGTTAGATAGAATTTTATTTAGGACTTAAAGGAAGCTAGGGAAGGTAAGTGGCAAAGTTACAGTGTCACTGGATCAAAATGCAAATGATAAAGAATAAAGTGAAAGAAAGGTAGGAAGGGACTAAACCATTGAAAGCCAATTAGAGAATTCTAAATTTGATCCTAGAAGTAACAGGGAGTCACTGGAGTTTACTGAGGAGAGTGACATGTTTGAACCTATGTTTTAGGAAAATCACTTCAGTAGCTGAATGGAAGACAAAGCGGGAACACACTTGAGGCAAGTAAACCCATTGGCAGGCTAGAGCAATATTCCAGACATGTGATAATGAGGATCTGGACTAGGCTGGTGGCAGTGCCAAAAGATAAATGAGAACATATGCAAGAAATTTTGCAAAGGAGCTAATGACAGGCTGTGGCAGCAGATTGGACATGAGGGTTAAGATGACATAGGTGAGGGACAGCTAGGTGGCACAGTGGATAGAGCACTGGCCCTAGAATCAGGAGTACCTGAGTTCAAATCTGGCCTCAGACACTTAATAATTACCTATGTGGCTTTGGGCAAGCCACTTAACCCCATTGCCTTGCAAAATCCTTAAAAAAAAAAGATGGCATAGGTGAGCCTGAGGGACTGGGAGGACAATGATGCCCTCTATAGTAACAGGAAAGATGGGAGGTAAGAAAGGTTTAGAGAGAAAGATATGGTCAAATAGGGACATGAGTTTAAGATGTCAACTGGATATCCAGGTTAAAATGTCTACAAGGCATTTGGAGATATGAGCTTGGAAATCATCAGAGAGACAGTGCAAGACAGAGAGATTTGAGAATCATCAAAGTAAAGCTTGTAATTAAGTACATGGAAGCTAATGAGATCAATAAGTGAAGTATTCTAAAGAAAAGAACAGGTCCCAGAATAGAACCTCAGAGGGTACCTATAATTAGAGAACATGAATTGGATAAATATACAGTCAAGAGGACTGAGGATGGGGCATCTAGATGGTGCAGGGGATAGAGCACCAGTCCTGGACTCAAGAGGACCTGAGTTCAAATCCCACCTCAGATACTTAATAATTACCTAGCTGTGTGACGTTGGACAAATCACTTAACCCCATTGCCTTGCAAAAAAAAAATTAAGGAGTAGTCACCTAAGTGAGAGGAGAACCTAATGGGAAGAAAGTATCGAGAAGTTGAGTAACAATGTCATCAGTTGCTGAGAGGTCAAGGATATAGAATGACAGCAGGGATGGAAAGATCAAGAGGGGGGGGGGATTTCTCAGGATGGGAGAGATGTGTAGAGAATGACTGAAAATAGGCAAGGAAGTGGGGATAACAAAAGTATGTATTTGTTGGAACAAAAAGATGGAATGGGGTCACTTGGACAGATAGAGGGGTTCGCCTTGGTTAGGAGAAAAGTCACCTCATCATGTCAGACAGAAGTGAGATTGGAGTGATACGAAATGAAGAAGGAATTCTTAATGAATAGCCTTGATATTTTTCTGCAGAATGAGGCAAGGTTCTCAGATGAGAAAGTGGGGGAGAGAAGGAACATGATGGGTTTTAAGAAGGCAGAAAAGGTTTGGAAGAGCCACTGTGGAAAATGGGATAACTTGGCAAGATAGGTATAGAAAGCCAAATTGAGGTTGTATGCATAAATTTGTAGTAGACTCAGAATAGGATTTTTTCATCTTAATTCAGCAAGCATACATGTAAGAGTGAAGGTAAAGAAAAGGGGAGTGATACAAAGTTGTGACTTGCAAACTGGACAAAGTGAGGCTAAGGAGTCAAGAGAGGAGAAAGATATAGAATTGAACTGGTATTAGATATATGATTCTGGGCAAGTCATAAACTCTTTGTGCCTTATTCTGTGTGTCAGTAAAATGAGATTGCATTTGTTGTCTTTTTCATCTCTTTCAGTTCCAATTGAGAGCACCGCACCCAAGGAAAGATGATAGATTTATGATCCCAAGTAGGACTAGAGTGGAAGTTTATCAGTTACATTAGAAAAACAAGTAGATCAAGGAAGAGATAGGTATATAGGTGATAGAATACAAACAGATGACAGCAAAAATAACTATTCAACTTGTCTTTAGGGTGATCTACTTTAGTAAAAGAAGAAAAATCTTCAATTTAAGCTAGAAATAACAGAACAAATGTTGACAGGAGGGAACTGAAGACCAAGATAGATAACCTTAAGAATCATGTAGAAGCTAATTTAATGAGTGAAAATAGAAAAATGCCACCTCCATTTTGAAAAACAGACAAACTTATTTTCTGAATACAGTTTGCTTAAGGGCAATGCCAGCAACATCCTAGAATATAAACAAATGTTCCGTGATCACTTTCTTAAAAGTGATGGAGAGGTAGGGATCCATAGATTAGAATATCATTTATATTAGTTGGATCTGGTCAATGCTGGCAAATTTTTGTTGAATTGCTTTTCCCTTTCCTTTTTAAGTCTTCATTACAAATGATGATTCATCTGATAGGGAAGGATAAATTCAGAGAAATATGTGATATTTTAGAAGGTATCTATAGAAATGTTTTAAACAGTGCTCATTAGAGCTATTATCAGTTCATAAATAGTATCTTACTGAACTAATGTCATTCCCCTATGAGGATGCAAAAAAGCATGTTTTACCTTGATTTTATAAAACATTTGACAAATCCATCATGACAAACCTGTGGAAAAGATCATGGGCTAGTTAGGTCGATGAACAAGAGTAATCAAAGAAATTAATGGATCTGCATAAATTTGGAGAGAAATTAGAGTAGTTTGCTCTAGGGCTTTACCCTTAGCCTTATCTAATTCACCTCTATAAAATTACTAACTTGAAGACAAAGAAGGCATAATCAAATTTTCAGATGATAAAACATTGAAAGGATTGCTTATATAAGTTAAGAATCCAGAACATGATGAGGTATATAGCCAAACAGTGAAATATTCAGATAAAAATCCTGGTCTACTCATGAAAAAAATCATATTTAGGAAATCATCCAATTTTAATTTCAATCAAGTCAATTTAGTGACTATACATTACATGCCCAGGACTACTAATGATAGAATTAAGTGTAAAATATTGACCCCGCTCTCACAAAACTCAAAACTAATAAAACAGGAGGAAAAAAACCAAAAACCTAATATACATGAAAAAAGTAACAACTGAGAACTAAACTATCCACTAATAATTTTAAGTACAAAGGGAATTTATGAAAGGAAGAAATTAATTTGGACTAGAAAATTCAGATAATTTCATGAAGAAAGGTTCTTGAGTAGGCTTTTGAAGACAGGTAAGATTTGGATAAGCAGAAAAAAAGAGGGAAGGACATTTCAGAAGAATTATCCCAAAAGTGTGGAAGCAGAAAGTTGCATGATTTAGTCCAGAGATGGTCAGACAGTCAATAAATATCTATTAAATACCTACTATGTGCCAGGTACTCTGTGGAAAGCTCAGTGATATTTAAAAAAAAAAAGGCAAAAAAAAGTCCTGCATCATTACAATGAAGGATAAAGAATCATGAGAAATAAGATTAGACAGTCAAGATTAGATAAGACTAAATACAGAAGGCTTTGAATTCCCAGGATAAGGAGCTTGTACCCAACTTAGTTAACAGGAAATTATTGTAGGTTCTTGAGCAGGAGCATAAAAATCATAAAGGGGGCTAATTAGGTTGGTTTTGTAAACTATACAGGAGAGATCAGAGTGTGAAAAAGCTAGAGGTAGGAAAAGCAGCTAGGAAGTTAGTATAAAAATAATAACTCACATTTAATAGTATTACTTTTTTTCTTTACAAAAGCCCTGTAGAGTAAATACTTACAGGGCGAGTACTCTTTTCCTCATTTTATAGAAGAGAAAACAAGATCAGAAAGTTTAAATAGTCTGTCCAAGCTCATACTTATTTAGTAACAGAATGAGAATTTTAACTCAGGTTTTCTGACTCCAAACCCAAATTTTGACAGTTGGGAAATGGAAAGGAAGAGATAAATAAATCTACAAGATGTTTCAGGGAGAAAATGGTAGGACTTGATAAAAGGCTGGATATAAAGGAAATGAAGGAAAAGGCAGTGTTGACTAAAGTTTCTAGGCTGGCAAAATGGAAGAATGTCAGTAACCCTGACCTAAATGGAGTTGGTTAGAAAATATCAGCTTTGAGGGGAGGCTAGAGCACTGGCCCTGGAGTCAGGAGTACCTGGGTTCAAATACAGCCTGTGTGGCCCTGGGCAAGCCACTTAACCCCATCTGCCTTGCAAAAAAGAAAAAAAAAAGAATACCAGCTTTGACAAAAAGATAATGAACAATGAACAGACATTCTGAGTAAGTCAGGTCTACCTTGAGAAAGATGTTAGAACAGAGGTGATATCTTAAGTCATGTTAAATAGATGATATGGATAAGAAGTAAAAGATCAGAAAACTGAAGACAAAAATCTTTAACAGATTTAGAGTCATGTGAAGAAATGAGTTAGAGAGAAGGGGGCAAAGAAGAAAAGGAGTGGTCGGAGTTAGTAGAAGGTTAATTAAAGAAAAAACAGGATTCTGTGATTGAGGGAAAATTCTTAACTAAACAAAAAAAATTGATTAGAGAAAATAAAATCAATAATTGCAATGACATAAAATTGAAAAACATTCCCACAAGCAAAGTCAATTCAGTTCAGAAAAGAAACAGTTAACGGGGGGGGGGGGGAACCTTTGTAACATATTTCTCTAATAGATGCCTGACAACTAAAATATGCAATAAATTAATACAAACATTTAAGAATAAGAGCCATTTCCCAAGAGCTAAGTGCTCAAAAGATATGAAGTTTTCAAATGAAGAAATAAAAACTAGTTAATAAGCATATAAAAAAAAGTTCAAATTTATTACTAATGAGAGAAATACAAACTAAAACAACTCCGAGATTCTACTTACTACCATTAGATTTACAATGAGAAGCAAAAAAAGGAAACTTGGCTCTGTTAGAAGGGGTGTGGGAGGCCAGGAATGCTAATACACTGTTAGCAGAGCTGTGAATTATGGAAAGCAACATTGAATTACACCCTAAAAGTCACTTAACTATGCACATACCACTATGCCCCAGGAATACTATTACCAGACATATACTCTCCAGTGGAACAGAGAGGGGAAAGTATCCCATATGCAAACATATTCATGGCATCACTTTTTCTTACAGCAAAGAACTAAAAAGAAAGTGGAGTCATACAATGAAGAATGGCTAAACAAATTGAGGTTTCCAAATGTAATAAGAAATCACAAATATAACAGTTTCAGAGCAACCTGGGATTAGTATGGACTGATGTAAAGTGAAGTAAGTAAAACTAATGGAAAACTTACACGATGACTACACTAATGTAAAGTAAAACAACTCTGAAAGATCAAAATCTGATTAATGATATGACCAATTAGAACTTCATGAAGCATGTTATAAATCTCTTGGTAGAGAAGTGATGGAATGAATCGTTCTTCACACTATTTAAAGGGAGAGTTGAGGTTGTGACAATGAGAGTTAGTCTGTAGTGATAAGGAAGAAAGAAAAAAAGGAATGAAAAGGAAAGAACATTACCAAAATAACTGAAAAACTGACAAAAGCAAACCAAAAAGTTCAGAAGGGGACATAAGAAGGACAATTTTGAAAATACTGTATTAAATTCAACAGGCACTTTATAGATCACATATAATCCTCCTCTTGTTCTTTTTTGTAAATTGAAATGTTCAAGTTTCTAAATGATCAAGCTCACAATAAAAATAATTTTTTAAAACATTGCCAGAGAAGCCAAGAAATGAGAATTTCAGAAGCAGGTAGTCGACATATATGTTACAGAAGAATACAAGAGAATGAAGACTGAAAATAAAGGCACTAGACTTGACAAGAATTACATCACAAGTAATCTTTAAGAAACAAGTTTCAGGAGCAGCTAGATGGCACAGTGGAGAGAGAGCACTAGCCCTGTAGTCAGAAGGACCTGAGTTCAAATGTGACCTCAAACACTTAAAACTTACTTAGTTATGTGGCCTTGGGCAAGTCACTTAACCCTTTGCCTTGCAAAAACAAAAATGAAAAAAAGAGGGCAAAAAGAAACTAGTTTCAAATACAACAAAAATTAAAAGATAACTAAACGGAATCCAAACTTTTTAAATAGATACTTTATTTTATTTTTCCAATTACATGTTATGAAAGTTTTTCAACATTCATCCATTTGCATACTTATAAGTCACACATTTTTCTACCACCCTCCCTTCCCACCCCTCTTTTCTCAGCAGCAAACAGTCTGGTAAAAATTGTACATGTACATTTGTGTTTAACATGCTTACATCTTAGTCTGGAATCCAAACTTTGAGAAATAAAAGCAAATAAAAGTCTAAGAGAACATACCCCACCCCTTGTCTCAGCAGAGAAGGATAAATAGGGGGAAAATGTTGTGTATATATTCAAACATCATCACTCTATTAACTATTTTTGCTTAAGAATAAATTTAATCATTTTTCTTTGTTTCAAAGGAGGCAAGGGGAGAAAGTATTTTTTTGATACTTTTTTTTTGTACATCATTATCTCGTCCCAGTGATGCCTCCAATCTTCCACAGAATCCTCTCTTTGTAACTAGTACCCACAATAAACAGGGCAAATCAATGAATTGGCTGTGTCTGAAAATGTATGCCTCATTCTAAATCCACAGTCTACAGCCACCTTGCTTCTCAGAGACAAGAGCAATGGGGAAGGGAGTACAAACAAGGACAGTAGCTCCAGAAATGATCATGATAAACCAGTCATCCATAAAACATTTTTAAAAATCTGATCTTTTCAATATAATAATAGGGATAGAATCTAGGCTAGAGATATCAATAAGGCAGCAGGTAAGAGAAAGAAAATGTGAGACTATACTTTCAGAAAGTCTGACATCATGAAATTAGAAAACAGATTAGATGATGGCTAGGAAAAAAAACAGCAGCATCAACAGGGAAAGGTGATGAAGATCTGCTAATATATCTGATGACAGAATTATGGCAAGGGAGAGACTGGAATTACTAATGAAGGAAAGGATAATAAACAAGTTTTCTCAAGAGGTGGAAAGAACAGGTTCAAATATCGGGGATAAGATTAGCTTTAGAGAAAATTAGGGGAAAAATTCTTTCTTTGAGGCAGGACAAAAGAAAAATTAGCTAAATATAGAAAGTGATAAGATTGGGGTGAACAATTAAACTATGTAATGGAGTTTCCCCATATCAGATGATGTCAGTCTTCATAAAGTAGCAAAGTACTCTAAGAATTAAGGACTTTTCTACCAATAGAGATGCTTCTATCCATGAGTACAGTTTCCATTCTTCTCCCCCTAATTCATTAAGCTCTTCCATCTCAGAATTGTCTGTCTTCATATCTAAACACGAGTGCTGTGCAGTTGTTGTTGCTAAATATTTTGTATTTTAATTTTCCATTATCTGAATCAGGAATTTTCTTTTCTACCTATTGCCTGCCTCCCCCTACATCTTATCTCCCCAACCATTATCCTTGCTCACTATCAACAAACATATATTATTGTAACACCAACTTCCACCAGTGAACATCAAAGAACTCTGATTGAAAACGTACTATATCATATGTAGAAATGTACAAGTACTTCTATTATGATGCTGGCAGAACTGTTCATCTATTTATCTGGCAACATATGTTAAGAGTTACAAAACTCATGATCTAATAATTCTAAGACTTCACTAATGAGCAAAAGTCCCAGGTAGACAAAAATTTTCATAACGGTTTATTTGCAATAGTAAAAAACCAAGAAACAATATCTATCAATGCAGAAATGGAAATATCAATTGTGAACAATACAATGAAGTATTATTGTTGCATGAAATGACAAATAAATAAATATGGAAAATTATAATAAAACCCAAAAAACTCCAGTAAAAGTCATATACACATACAATGAATATACCCAGAAAGGAGCACAGAACATATGTTGTTAGAGTTTAGAGTTTTATTCCCTTTTATCAAAATGTCTTTAGTTTGGACATTAATTTCACATCATTTCAATGAAATCACAAACTATAACTTCTGTGGACTAATAAATGAAAATGCTACTCATCTTCTGAAAGAGAGGTAATAAACCAAAGAGCAGAATGAAATATGCATTTTCAGCCATAATCAATATATTTGTTTTGCTTGATGATGTTTTACTTTTTTAATCATAGTGGAGTGAGGCTAAAGAAAGGAGGGGTAGCAACAGTTTTCTTTAATGAAAGAAAATGAATATCATTTTTTAAAATGCAGAAATAAAAATAAAGAGAAATTCAGAAGGAAATAAACAGAACATCTCTGAAAATAACACAATGAATTTAGTATATATACTCAAGAGGAAAAGCAAACAATATTATACAGAATCATGATTTTATGTATCATCTTCATCTGTTCTACTTTAGATAAAGAAAATGCTGCCTGTTTATTGGTCGCAACAAATTCAAGAATTTTCCATTTCTAAATTATTATCAACAAGCATTTGTGAAATGCCAGCTACATGCCAGGTCTTTTACTAGGCACTGAGGCAAAGACTTTCAGTTGGAAAGCTCAAGAAAGTCTTCACATTCTTGATGGTGGCACTAGATCTGAGCCCTGTAGATTACAGTAGAGAGAGGTCACTATGGGGATCGAACAGTCTATGAAAAGGTAAAGGAGTCAGGAGTGTTGTATCTAGAGAAAAATAAGAGGACTGGCATGGGTGGATTACAAAGAACATGAATAGGAGTATCATATAATAAGGTTGGAAAGTCAGGTTAAAATCATGTCATAAAAAGCTTTGAATGCCAAAGAATGAAGGAGTTTGTGTTTGATTCTAATGCAAGAGAGAACCCCTGAAGTTTATGTTTGATTCTAACGCAATAAAGAACCCCCGAAGCTTATGCCATGGAGCATGGCAGTCATGTGGCCAGACCTGTACTTCAGAAAAATAACGCTGGCAGATGTGTGGATGACTCCATTGGAGTGAAGAGAGATGGGGCAATCAGAGGCTAATTAATGGGAGACTATTTTAACAATCCAAGTGAGGGGTCATTAAGATCTGAACTAGGGTGCTGACCAAATGGGGAAAAGGGGATGAATGTGAGAAATGTCAAAGAAATAGAAATGATGGAATTTAGGAATAGATTCTGTGTGTGGGGAGACAGAAAGTGATGAATCAAGAGTGAGCCCAAAACTGTGACTCTAAATGATTGATGAGTGGTGGTGGCCTCAACAGAATCAGAAAAATTTAGAAGAGAGGTTAATTTGGAGCAAGGGTGTGAAGAATGAATCTGTTTTGGAGATGTTTAGTTTTGAGTTATTCCTGGTATACCGAGCTTTAAATGTACAATTGGCAGTGAAGTGTCCTGGATCTCAGGCAAGAGAATGGCACTGGGTAGATCTTAGAATCATATGCATAAAGATCATAAATGAATTCATGGAAGCTTTATTAGGTCACCAAATAGGAAATTACAGAGAAATAAGAGAAAAGAAATCAGAACAGAAGTTTAGGGTACAGTATATTCACATTTAGGTTGCATGATATAGATAAAAAGTCAACAAAGAAGACTGACAAGAAACAATCAAAAAAGCTGAGATCAATCCAGGAAAAAAGAAACTAAATAAAAACCAAAAAAGAAAGAATATGCAGGAGAAGAACATCATCAGCAGTATTAAATGCTGAAGAAATAGTCCAGAAGGATGAAAACTGGGGGGGAAAAAAACCGTTACATTTGGCAAATAAGACTTGTAACTTTGCACACAAGAGTTTCAAATGATGAGATTGGAAGCCAGACTGAAGAGGGTTTAAACAAGAAAAATCATAGAGAGAAAACAAAAGCTATTAAGTGGAGACAGCTTTTTCCTAAAAATCTGGCTGTGAAAATAAGGAGAGATACACAATAGCTTGAGGGAATGATAGGGTCAAGTGAGGATTGAGATTTATTTTTAGTATCAAATAATATTTTTTTCAAAAGAGTAAAAACTCACTTGGGGTTAAATCAGGCTATTAATGAAAAATCTGAATTATATGCAATATTTCTTTTAATTAGCATTATCAGGGAATGAAGCACTTAATGTAAGTGAAGGAAAAGAACCATAATTTGAGTAGAACTATAAGAATATTCTTTAAATGCCCAAACTTTTTTCTTTATTTGAACAATGCTATTGGAAATCTTTCCAAAAATTATTGCACGTATTTTCTTAACCAAGGAATAATAAATATAATTTATGAAAAAATGGTCATCATCATCATCATTATTACTAATATTTACTGTGCTGCTACTATCTAACAGACTGGGTGAGATATGAGGAATATAAAAAAAGATATCCTGTCTGCTCTCATGAAATTAACAATCTATTTGAGAAGATAGATCTTGTACATAATTTCTCTGAACCTCAGTTTCCTCATCTATAAATATAGGAATATTAATACTTAGACTATCTAACACACTTGTAAAAAAATACTACAAGATTATGCTTGGCAATTCAAAAATGTTTATTGTTTCACTGGTTGAAAAGTGCGTTATTATATAAAGATATTATAAAGTAATAAATAATAGATGGAAGCATGCTACATACTAAATGAACCCATCCTTTCTTGCTTTAATTTCTTCTACTTTTGTGGCTCTACATACAGATATTGTTTCTCTAACCTCTAATACACTATCCCTTTCTCTTTATATAGATAAGCCTGACCCTTTCTACAATGACCAGCTAAAGTCTCACTTCCTTCAGGAAGTCTTCCCCAAGATCAACATGGAGAAATTGCTTAACTTTAAGATCACTAGGTTAACGTTAATTCAAATTCCAGCTCCAATACTTATTATGTATTCAAGGAAAATTCATTTAACCTCTCTGAGTCTCAGAGTTGATTTAAAAATGAATCTAACAAAACATTCACTGCCTACATCAAAAGGCTGCTGTAAGGAAAAGACTTTAAATCTTCATTCAAGTGGTATGAGTATAAGATACTACTATAAGACAATAAATGTTAATAGTAATTCAGAGAAAGGCATTATTACTGAGGTATTTAAGTTGAGCTCTGATGGCAGGAGGGTCAATAAGCAATATGCAAAGAAAAGAAGGTAAGGAATTAGGAGCATAGGAACAATATTTACAGCAAAAGTTTCAAGGACTGCAAAGCATAAAAAGGTAAGGAATGATAGCCACAAACCAAGGTCATGTACACAAAAATGGGCCAAGTATAAGCTCTACTGAAAAGAGAAACAGCAGACAATTACAGAGACCACTAAACTTTTCTCTCTTGAGTCCTACTGCCCAGATACTCATCACTTCTGTATTCTGCCCACTGCTTGGTATATATCTATTTCAAGACATGAATGGGAGAAACTCTTGGCATTTATTGTCATCAACATTACCTTCCATTTAATAGGATGTTAAGAAATATAAACATTAATTTATCTTTATATTCTCTAAGAACAGAAATCAAAATAATGGGTTTCTGTTGTGAAAACATATAAGTACCCTAAATAAAAATATACAAGTTTCTTACCAAGTAGAATTTGAGTTTATTAATGTTCTTAGGGCATAAGTCCACAGTTAATTGTCTTATCATACATGCAATCAATTCCTGATTACACTAAGTCCTCACTGTTCATTATCTAAATTATTCTTCATTTCATAGTCTAAGGCAAGACGACTATCATTTCATCAGTTCAAGAGGTCCCAACACTTTAGACTCTAGGTTGAACCTATGGTTGAACCTCTTTTATACTGAGGTCTAAAAGGCAGTAGAGAGTTATTCAGAAATTGAAGGGGGACACTGGTAGGGGAGGGAGAGAATGAAAGATTCTGTGTGACAAGATTGCTCCCATATTTAAAAGTTCACCGTTTGAACTGTTTGAGGTTTTCTGCCAGATTGTCATGTAATCCTCACAAAGGTTTCCACAATAACTTTCTGTATCTGCATTAGTGGAATCAAAATCACTTGTGATTTTTTTTGATTTTGTGATAATCCATATAATTGAATAATTTATAAATCATATATTATTTTACACAGAAAATTTAAATAATAAAAACTTACACCTTCCTATAATTTACATTTTTCTCTTCAAAATTGTTCTATTCAAAAAACTAAAGAGGACCTATAACATCTTCTTAACCAGCACATTTTTCTCCTATGACAAAATACAATGCATTAGTAAGTATTTAATACCTTGAGAAATTGCTACTAGGTAGATACCTAATGTTACATTAATCTATCCCTTGTGAAGGCTCTGCTAGTTGCCTAGCAAGAGTTAAATTCATAATGAACACATTGCTTGGTGCCCCCAGAATGCTGTATTGTTGTTGCTGATATTATGGCTTATTTATTGAAAAAAATCGAGCAAGTCTGGAGCAGGAAGAGACCTTGAATGTCATCTAATACAACTCCCTCATTTTATACATGAAGGAATCAAAGACTGTATTTTCTTCAATTTATTCTTTCTTATATTTGCAACAATTTCCTTCAGCCCCCTGAAAAGATAGGAAAGGATGTTTCTATGGCTTATTAGGTTAATATAAAAATGTACTAACATTCTTCAAACATACATCATCTGAGATTACCGTATACTTCTTACTTATTGTTCTTACAAGAAGAGTTCATTTTTGTACCAATGGCTGGTGCATTTTACTATATTCATTCAATTTATTACAATTATTTGCACTGGGGAAATTCTAAGGTACAGCATTTCTTATGAAAAAATTTTTACATCAATTTTTATTCACAAAGAATGACTCAGATTATTTTAGTAGAGTATATACATCAACAAATAAAAAAGTTTGTAATTATCATAAGTATATATAGTATATAAGTAGCAAGAAAAAAGCTATACAAATTTCCCTCCAATTTAGTATTATTTAGTATTAGTCTCTTCTTAAAGAATTTTTAAAAAACCAAAGTACCTCACTAAAATTTTATATATACATATTTCCTTAACTCCCACACCAATGGAATCTATTAATAGGGACACAGGTGACAATCTACTTGCAAATATATATTCTTATTTCAAGGAGGAAGATTACTGCTGTCCAAGCAGACAATATCCTTTAATAATTTGAGGATACCTAATTACAATAGGCAGAAGAGCAACACAAAAAGGGCACTGTGTTTATGACACTTGGATTTGAATATGGACTCTACTACTTATTTCATGTGTGACCTTGGATAAGTCAAATCATTTAACTTTGGCAGGACTCAGGGATTCTTAATCTTTTTTTTGCATCTGATGATATTTCAATCATTTCTGAGAATGCATGCAATAAAGTCACAGGATTACAAAGGAATCATACCAAACTACAGTTATTAAAAATATTTTTAAAAGATCTTGAATTGCAGGTTAAGAACTCCTGATCTAAAAATCAACTCTAAAGGCTTTCACTTCCAGTTCAAAATTCTATAACATTCTCAAATGAAAACTAGCTCCTCCCTCTTATTTGACCCTTTAGCATCTTGTGTCAGAAGGGACTTGTAAAGGTCATCCAACCCTATAGTTCATTCCTTGCAGTAAGCTTCTCTGTAACACATCTGTTACTGGTGGAGTAGAACTGCTTAGAAATACACTAAAATGAACTTAGAAAATGTTGGCTTTTGTAAATTTCTTTAAATTCCAAGTCAAATCTTAATTCGAGTTTGGTAACTATGTTTTTCCTTAATTAGGAAATTAATGGGAAAAAAAGAGGGAAAGAGGTTAGATCTGCTAAGCACCTAGACATAGGAGTGAACTAAAAGTTTCAGAAATTTGAAACAGTTGAGAAGGCAAATTTGAATTGAATCCTTATTTGGAAAAGAGGCTTAACATCTCTCTTCCTTAACTACACCAACTCTAATTATTGTAGATAATTAGATAAACCTGTGATTGCAACATATTTTAAAAAAAATAAAGCATCCTTAGGATAGCATTGAATATTAAAACAGACATCTGTGTCTTAGAAAAGAGAGAGCCCTTTAGAGATATGTGGAAAAAGAGTAAGAAGGAAGGTGAAGAGATTAACCTGTGCTTGAATTACAGATATTCACAAACTGATTAAGCAAGTATTAGTTAATTTTGTTATGATATCTGAACAAGTTCATATGTTCAAGAATTACCAAAAACAAAATAATCTTGGCTGGGGCTAATTTTATTTTCTATAATTGCACACAGTATATTCCACTTTAAAGCTAGCTAGGTGGTGCAATAGCTAAAGAGCTGGATCTGGGGCCAGGAAGATCTCTGTCCACAGCTGCCATCTCAGACACTCCACAGCTGTGTGACCTGGGGCAAGTCACTTACTCTTTCCAGGCCTCAGTTTCCTCATTGTAAAAATGACGCTGATCATAGCACTTTCATCACAGGACTGGGTAGATCAAATGAGATCATCTGGAAAGTGCTTTGCAAGACTTAAAGCACCCTATGAATGTTAGATAAAATGTAATCATTCATTTTCTTTCAGAAACAAGATATCATATAATTAGGGCTGGAGAAAACCTTTGGAAGTCATCTAGTGGGGCGGCTAGGCGGCGTAGAGGATAAAGCACGGGCCCTGGAGTCAGGAGTACCTGGGTTCAAATCCGGTCTCAGACACTTAATAATTACCTAGCTGTGTGGCTTTAGGCAAGCCACTTAACCCCATTTGCCTTGCAAAAACCTAAAAAAAAAAAAAAAAAATCATCTAGTAAGACCCTTAATTTTATAACTAAGGATAATTAGTGAAGTGACTTGTCTAGGGTCCTAAGCCTGGTTTTCTGATTCTAAATTCTACATTTTTAAATTTATAATTATAACAGAAAAAAATTATTTGGTTATAACACACTTTAATAAACAGACTAAATATGAGTTATAGAGTTTAGATAATGAATAAGTCATTGTCCAGCTAGAGGCCTACATCATATACTATATTTATATTTGTATAGAAGGACAAGTTCAGACTTGTTTATGAACTATGAAAGAGGCTGTTTTGAATTAAAATTCAAAATTCACAGTACTAATTAACCAAAATCTAAGAAGTATTACAAAATTGTTCATGTCTCAGAAAATAATCATTAAAAATTATCATTTTTAAGTACTGTAGTCTTGAAAATGACCAATTAGATCTATAAAGAATTATGCTTGCTGAGCAAAACATTTTTAATAAGTTACACATTATACCTATAAATTGATACTATTTCTTAGGGGAGGCCAAGAACAAGGAATTTCATTTTTTAACACATCTTCCTTCTATGCAGCCAAAAGAAATTCAGTCTTTATACTATTAAATGTATTCATTATTACTATCTAGTTTATAATTAAAATATTAAAAGTGAATACAATACATATAGTATAAAAAGGGAAGTAATTTTGTAAATAGGATCTCTAAGACCCAAAACTAAATGTCAATGTGCTAGTATGATTTAAAAATAGATATAATTAGATATGTTAAGTTTAAGATGTTTGTTTCTAAGTTTTCAGAACAGGTGCTAAGAAAGACCTGATTTAGACCACCACTGTAGGTAAGGAAGCGAAGTTTCACACATGTTAAAGCTATCATGAGAGTTAAATTGTAAAAGTTAAATGAATATGAAGCAACAAGAGGGAGAGAACACTCAATAATCCATGAGAAAAAATCTAATACCCACTATTCAAATAATTTTCATTGTTCTTAAAAATTCCCTATATAACTATTCTAATGATTCCTTTAATAAGAAAAGATGAAGGTTCATTTATTTTACTCTCCTCCTAAACAAAAAAGGATATTCTATTTTCTAAAATGCTCTATCTTAAAGAATTTTAGTAGCCATTTTGTCAACTTGGACATGATACCTCATCTAAATGTAATGAAAACATGGAAGCTTAGTTCAATTTGATGATGATTTCAGGGAAGCTAATTTATATCACGCTGATAGAAGAAATTGTATTTTTGTTAAAAATCTCAGTAGTAAAGGCCATAAAGTTAAGCATTCCCCCTCAGTTAGGTATTTTTGAGTCCTGTACATATTTTCAAACTGTAAAGAAAAAAGAAATTTATTTATCTGACCTATTCCTGGTAAGTTCTCATGTGGAGATCCAAAAAAATTTCTGCATTAAGATATACTTTAATGTTTTTGTAAATATGTACTGCAAACAAAATACTCAACTGCCAACCACAGTAAAATGTGAAACCATTAATTGACCTATTTCACATTTCCAAGATAACCTGACACATGGACTATCTGAATATTACTATCTGAAAAAAGGCCTGTTCCACTTTTCAAACTTAGTACATTTAATTTCATTACTATGCTATAGCAAATGTTATGCAAAGACCAAATATGCTGCAGATAAAGTTCTAAAATAAAAACTGAGGATATTCGAAGGTAATATTCCTAGTAAAAATGGTGGGCCTATTTCTATTTGATCTCTAGGATTTGTTTAACATAAACATTAGAATTCTATTTTTTTTGCATTCTTAAAAAAAAGCTAACAACTTCATTCTTAACAATACTCTACTTTCCTTAAAAAGAATGTTACACCAAAAAAAAAAAATGGCAGTTAATATGAAACTCCAAATGAATTAAGAATCAGCTATAACCAAGAGAGGTTTTGTTATTATAATAAGCACACCTTACAGAGAAACAGGTTACCTGAGTCAATCAATCTACTTTGTTATGAAAAAACCACCATCAAGTAGGAACTCCTCTTAATACTGAATTATTGAATTGCCATCCACTAACAAAAGAAATAATAATAATAACAATAATAATAGCAAAGAGAGCATTTGAATTGACTGGATCTTGATCTTCCAACATCCTCAAGTATAGTAAAAGAAATAATTGCAAGCGACTGGAAGGCAGTTTCTAATTCCCTAAAAAAAACGAAAAGATCATACCACCTTCTGGGAGACTGCACACTTAAAATTAAAATGTCATGCTTTGGCTAAGTAATTTTCTTCAAAGGAAATGCAAAGAATGAATTCCTTCTGGAAGGCTTACAGTCTCGGAATAAACAAGACAAAAACATCTAGAAGGAGTAGCAAAGCCAAAACAGAGAGAGAGACACACACACACACCCCATCAGGTTTTACGCTGCATATTAATATTCTTACGCACAATGGTGTGTTTGGCGAAAATTCACAATACGCTCCTTCCCCTCGCCCTGCGTGAGTGCAACAAGGAGTAAACACATTTGCCGTTCCCCAGTGCCAGGGCCGCGCTCCCACCGGGCGATCTAACTTATTTGCTATCCTACAGCGAAATATCCAATCACTCGTTCATCTGCAGCCACAATGGGGAGAGGGGGGATGTCTGGGGAGCCCGGTCCAGGCTGGCACGCCGAGCGGGGCACACGCCTCCGGAGGTCCTCTGAGGGTGCAGCAGGCTCGGGAAACCCACATGCAACGAAGGCATCAGGCGGCTCCCG
The DNA here is from genome assembly GCF_037893015.1 of Macrotis lagotis. Classification (NCBI taxonomy): domain Eukaryota; kingdom Metazoa; phylum Chordata; class Mammalia; order Peramelemorphia; family Peramelidae; genus Macrotis; species Macrotis lagotis. Next base: position 167,355,110 of record NC_133661.1, on the reverse strand, counting down.
GGCTCCCCCTCCCCTTCGCCCCTCTGCAGCAGAAACGTGCCCGGGCTTTTCTGCCCTGCGATGGAGGATCCTCTTACCAGATGGAGTTCTTGATCTTGTGCTGCAGCGCGCGGGCCTCCGTGCCCGGCAGCCCGGGCACCAGGGCCGGCAGGGCCGCCCCCGGGCTGGCCGTGCCGGGGGGGAGCCGCTGATGGGCATCGGGCTGCTGTGCTGGTTGTTGTTGTTCCTCTGCCATCGCTGCTGGAGGGGGAGGGGGAGGGGCCGGGGGCGGGGAGGGAGGAGGAGGAGGAGGAGGAAGAGGAAGGAAGGAAGCTGGATCAACTAGGCCTTTACCCCGGGGCTCGAGTGAGTGGCTTTCTCCCGCTGCCGGGGGGACATCACCGGGCAGCCCGGGCGGCTCCGCGCGCGGGGGGAGCCTCAGCGGGGCAGGGGCATCCCGGCCGCCTCAGCCCGCGCCGCCGCCGCCGCCGCCTCCCTTCGGGGCCGGCCGGGGAGGGGGCGCTCGACGACGACGACGACGACGACGACGACGACGACGGCCGGGGGTGGGGGCTCCCCCGAGCCCGGGAAGCGCGGCTCCGCCGGGCCTCGGCCGCCTCGCCTGCCCCGGCCCTCGCGCCGCCCGGCCGCCTCCCTCCCGCGCTAGCTCGCTGCCCTCCTGCTCCAGCCTCCCGCCTCCCGCCTCTGCCCGCCGCCGCCGCCGCCGCCGCCGCCGCCGCCGCGGCCGCCGCTGCCCTGCCAGCCCCGAGGCAGCCCGAGTGCGCGCAGCCGCACTGCGGCCCGCCCGGCGCAGACGGCGAAAACACCTACCGCTCAGACGGCGGCGGCGGCAGGGGAGGGGAGCTGCGCGCGGGTGTGTGTGCGGTGAGCACAGGCACGCACCCCGGGGAGGCCCGCTGCCCGCCCAGCGTGCGGGGCGCGGCCGGGAACAGGTGGAGCAGAAAGGGGCCGCCGACCCAGGCGCCTGGCAGTGCTCGCGGCCGAAGGGAGGCTTCTCCTAGTAGGAGCCCAAAGGACCCCGAAAATGGCCCTCGCCCCGTCCAGCGGGTGAAGGGGGCCGTGCCTCCTCCGCTGGGGAGCCGCAACAGCGCGCAGGAGGGGAATGGGCCACGGCTTTAGGCCTTGGACTTTGCAGAGGCTCCCAAAGAGGAGGGGCTCCGGTTTCTCCGGCTGCCCGGAAAGTTGACCTCGCTGTCAACCCTCTGACAAAAAAGAAAAATCACTTCATCAATCAATAAGCCTATCTTGATTGACTACTATATGGCCAGGCACTGTGGCTGGAAGCTGGGATACAAATACGAGACAGATGGCCCCTTCCTTCAAAATCCCTACATTCTACTATGTGGATAAAACGGCAGATTACATATGATAAGGAGGTGCAGCATATACACAATGAGATTCCTGGCCTCCCTGCACCCATACAACCGTCCATCTCTGCCCCTGCAGTGTTGAGTCCTGTTGTGCCTGACCTGGGCCATGCTCATTCCCCGTCTGCCACCCTGGTCACTCTCTATAACTAAACGTCCTTCTTCCTCCTCTCTACCTGTCTGAATTCAATTTAAGTAACCAGGAACTCTGCCCAAATCTTTCAGATAGATGATTTAAACAACCATAATCACTGAAGGATGATACATTTCCCCAAATTCCCCCTGCCTTTCTTTCCCTTATTAACTGGGCTTGAAATCAACCTTTTGTGTACACATCTCTGTTAACATCCTATCCTAAAACTGGGCTACCAATTCAATTTAATAAACATGTTAAATGCCTATTATGTGTAGGGTTAACTGGGACAGGGCCCATGAATAAAACAAAAATGACAGTCTTTGCCTTCAGTAAATTTACATTCTACACTGTGTATGTGAGTATATTTATGTGATGCATAAACATAGATATATATGTTACATGTATTTATTCATATATAATATACATATATGTATTTATACATGTGTATAATTTCAAGGAAAATGGGAAATTTCAAGAGGGAAAGAACATAGTTGAGAACATCCTGAAAGGTCTCAGTATTTGCTTCCAAGGAAACACTTTCTCTGTGCTGAAAGTACAAAGAAACCTTCAAAATACTCTTTGCCCTCAAGGAATTCACTTTCAAATGGGGGGAGACAACATAAAAAGCAACTATATAACTACAAGATACATGTAAATTAAATTGGAGAATATCTCAAAGGTTAGACATTACTAAAGCAGGAGGGAATGTGTCTATAAATGACTAATACAAAAAGTGGAATTTTAAGTTGAGATTTTAAGACAGCCAAGAGGCAAAGCTGAGATAGGAGAGCTTTCTAGGCATGAGAGATTTACAAATTCAATGAAACTACAAAGTTCTAGGAGGTGGAATGATATGTCAGGAAGGACCTAGAGGCCAGAATCACACTTTATAGAATGTCTAGGACAGGAGTCTAGAAAGGGAGGAAGGACTCAGGTTATGAAGGGTTTCAAAAGTCAAAGGATTTTATATTTGCTCTCGAAAGTAATTGGGTATCATTAGAATTTAGATGACATGGTTAGACCTGCACTTTAAGAAGATTTCTTTGGCAGCTGAGTGAAAGATGCAGTGGGGAAGAGAGTTGAGTCAGGGAACCAAAGAGAAGACATTGGAATTATGCAGATATGAGGAGATTGAGGCCTATATCAGGATGGTAACTGTGTCAAAGAGAAGAATGGGTAAATGTGAGACATGTTATAAAGGTAGAATGGACAGGACTTGTCAACAGATTGGGTAAGGACCAAGAAATTAGAGAACTAAAGACAGTTGGTTGTAAGCTTGTGTGACTGTAAATTCTGTACCGCTATGGGGGGGGGGGGGGTGCAGAGAGAAATACAATTAATTCCATTTTGGATTTATTTGGTTTAAGATGTCAACAAAACATTTAGGTCATGATATTTAAATAGGCAGTTTGAGATGTAGGACTGGAGGTAAGAAAGTTGAAGTCCAGTCGCCAGATAGAAGTCAAAAGATTTGGTGATGGCCTAGTATGCAGTAGATGACCTTGGGGGTTTTGACCAAGCTCTAAGCTGCTTCATTCAACCACTTTCATGGGAATTGAAATATACTTGGGATAGACATCCCCCCAACTCACCAAGTGATTTGAACCTATCAGTTACCTTCAACCTGGTATAGCTCATCTGCTTAAGATAGTTTACCTAGGTGTAGCCACTGTACAGAATACAGCTTCTTGGAGCCACAGATGAAAGTTGGGTGAAGGTAAACACCAAAGGTAGATGAGCTGCCTTGAAAAGAACTTAGTAAAACCCTTACACAAGAGGTTCTAGTCCTCCATGAATATGTGATAAGCAGGAAGAATAGGGTTAGGAGGAGGCAGGGATACATGGAAGAGTGGATTACAGTTTTGGATTATAGACCTGTTATGATGACTCCTGTCTGGAGCTGAAGTGGACTGGAGCTACAGGTTAAAGTATAGATTTAGAGCCGAAATAGACCTAAGAGACCATCTAGATTAACTTACTCAATATAACTCAGGGTCTTCTGCCAATAGTATTTTTCTAGTTCCTAGATGGAACACAGCAGATCTGTAAATCATCATAAAAGAGATGATAATTGAACCTCCAGTAGTGGATGAGATCACTAAATGAAACAATACAGAGAAAAAAAAGAGAGCCCAGAACTAGAATACCTATGGTTAGTGGTTACTACCTACTAGAGAAAGACTCAGCAAAGTAGACTGAGAAGGAACAGTCAGACATGTGGGAAGAAAGCCAAGAGAGAACAGCCAAAAGCAAACAAACCCTAGAATAAAGAAAGTATCAAGGACAAGATGGTGGTTGACATTTAGTCTGTCAAATATTTATCAAGCACCTATTCTTTTCAAGAAGTGTGTTAAATTCTGGGGGATATAGAAAGAAGCAAAAGGCAGACCTTGTCCTCGGGGAACTCCCAATCTAATGGAGAGACAACATGCAAACAAATATCTACAAACAAGTTATATAAAGGATAAATAGAAAACAATTTAGAGAGGAAAGATATTAGAATTAAAAGAGGAAAGGCTTCATGTAGAAGATAAGATTTTTATTGAAAGAAGCTAAGAAAGTCAGTTGGCAGATATAAAGAAGAGGAACATTACAGACAGGGGACAGACAGAGAAAAATATCCATTAAAAACTGGAAGATAGAGTGTCTTATTTGTGGAATAGCTAGGAAGGCAGTGTCACTGGACGGAAGAATATATATGGTGGAGAATAAGAAGTAAGAAAACTGGAAGGGTAAAAGAGTTAAGTTATGAAAGGCTTTGAAGACTGAATAGAGAATTTTTGATATATTTGATCAAATATACATATATATATATGTATATTTGATCATGGAAGTGATAGGGAGTCACTGGAGTTTTTTGAGTAGGTTGAAGCTGTGCTTTAGGAAATTCACTTTGGTAAGCATATGGAGGATGAGATCTGAGATAGGTAGACTCACCAGCAGGCTGTTGCAATAGACCAGGCATGAGATGACAAAGGCCTGTACTGAAGAGGTGGAAGCATCAGAAGAAAGAATGGGGTGTATACAAGAGCTGTTGCAAAGGTAAAATTGATAAACCTTGGCAATAGATTGGATGTGGAATTAAGGGAAAGTGAGAGGTTTAAGATGACACCTAGGTTTCAAGCCTGAGGGACTGGGAGGCTTGTATTGTCCTCAATAATAATATTTAAGGTTGGGGCTAGGGTAGGGGTAGTGGATGTAAGGGGAAAAGATGAGTTCAGTTTGGGACATGTTGAGTCTAAGATGCCTACTGGACATCCAGTTCCAGATGCCTGAAAGGCAATTGGAGATGTAAGATTGGACAACAGAGTGATTAGGTAGATTAGGAAAGGTAGATTTGAGAGTTGTCAGCATAAAGATAATTAAATCCATGGAAGCTGTTGAAATCACCAAGTAAAGTAGTATAGAGGAAGGAAAGAAGGTCTAGAACAGAACCATGTTCTGGACAGTATCAAAGACTGAAGAAAGGTCAAGAAAAATAAGGAATAAGAAATGTACACAGGTTCCCACAATATGTCATGGTATGTCATAGGTGAGCCTTAAGCCTAGAGTCTTCCTGACCCTAGATAGTTCTCTATACACTCTCTTTTTAAATTTTTTAAACTTAAATATTTTATTTTTTCAATTACAACTAAAAACAATCTTTAACATTCATTTTTAAAAATTTTGAGTTCTAAATTATCTCCCTCCCACTCCCCCCCCAAGATGGCAAGAAATTTAATATGGGTTATACATGTGTGATCATGCAAAACATATTTCCAAATTAGTCATATTGTGAAAAAGAACACATAAAAAATACACACACACACACACAGAAGTAAAAGATAACATGTTTCAATCTGCATTCAAATTCCATCAGTTCTTTCTTTGGAGCTATGTAGCATTTTCAAAATTGTCTTGGATTGTTGTATAATGGAAAAAAAGCTAATCGTTCACGGCTGATCATCATACAATATTGCTATTAGCATGTACAGTATTCTGGTTCTACTCACTTCACTTTGCATCCTGTAAGCCTTTACAGATTTTTCTGAAAGCATCCTACACATCATTTCTTATAGCACAATAGTATTCTATCACAATCATATATCGCAATTGTTCAATCATTCCCCAATTGATGGACACGTCCTCAATTTCCAATTCTTTGACACCATAAAGAGAACTTCAATAAATATGTTTGTGTATATAGATCCTCTTCCATCTTTTTAATCTCTGATATACAATCCTAGTAATGCATAGTTTTATAGCCCAATGTAACAATTGCAAATTGTAGTCCAGAATAGTTGGAGCAGTTTAAAACTCTACCTACAATACCTCAGTGTCCCAATTTTCTGATATCCCCTCCAGCATTTATCATTTTCCATTTCTATCATATTAGCTCATCTGAAAGTTATGAGGTAATACCTGTTATCTTAATTTGCAATTCTCTACTCAATAGTAATTTAGAACATTTTTTCATATAACTATAGATAACTTTGATTTCTTCATCTGAAAACTACTTATTCATATTATTTGACCATTTATCAATTAGGAAATCACTCATATTCTTATAAAATTTACTCAAGTTCTTTTTAAGTTGAAAAATGAGGGAGACCTTATCCACTTTAATTCTTGAATCATATCTCTAATGCCCTCATTTTATGAAGGAGATTCTGGATTCTCAAAGAATACAATAGAGCATAAATTCTACAATACTGGGAAGACTTCCTGAATTGGTATAATAATTTTGTTTGCTTTCCAATGACCAATCCAACCAGGTCCAGAGAGGCTCATCTTTAGTAGGATAACCACTAAGTGATGAATCCTTTGGTCATGGCAACCTATGAAACAAAGAAAAATGCAAAATGATCTTCAGTCTTGTTCAACCCCCTTCATTTGTTTCAGTGATGATAGAAAAATAGCAGAAAAGGGGGGGCAGCTAGGTGGTACAGTAGATACAACACCAGCCCAGGAGTCAGAGGACCTGAGGTCAAATTTGGCCTCAGAACACTTGATAATTACTATGTGACTTTGGGCAAGGGGTCTGAGAATGCTAATCAATCATCCAATCAACAAGCATTTAAGTCTTACTATGTGCCAAACCCTGAGACTATAAATACAAAAATGAAATGTACCAACTAACAATAGCCCAGTTAATATTCTAGAAATTCAAACTGTCTAGAAACATTATTGAAACCTATAATGACTCAAAATATTTGGCCCAACTACACAGAAAAAAAAGGTGTGGAGAATTATATTATTGTCTAGAATATGATAAATTATCAGATAGTCCATAGAGCTTAGATATCAATAAATATATCTTAGAGAGTATAGTATACATGGAAAATGAAACTAAAATTGAATGAGAGGAAGAAAGTGGACCATAATGCTGTTGGGAAATTTTAATTCCTAAAGCATAAAACATCCTCAAAGAAAAATATATGATCAGAAAGTGAAGGAAGGAAATAAGTGTTAATTTTATAGTTGAAGAAACTGAGGTAAATAGAAGTTAAGTGATTTGCCCAAGGTCATTCAGCTAGTAAATGCCCAAGACTGGATTTTAATCCAAATCTTCCCGATTCCAGGTCCAATGCTTTATTTACTGATCTGTGTTTTGGTTTGTTATTCAGTCACATACTCAGAGCAAGGGTTAAGTAACAAGAACTCACATGCAATATAGATAACCTCACAATGTCCAGAGTGCTAGAAAGTAGATCCCCAGGTAGAGAAGTTGCACTAGATGAAAATTGTGGATAATGTGCTGTCATCTTTATGGGAGGGAGGATTCACAAAAGTGAAATTAAAGTTATAGCATGATGCATTTTATCTTCCTTATTAGAGGCTAACATAGAGATCAAAGACTATATATTATTCACCTTTGTAGACTTCAGCATCATTCTTCATACATCATTCTTTTCATTTAAATTTGTGAATTATCCATTTTAATAGCAATATAATATTATATAATAAAATACAATATAACACAACACAATGTAATGTGATATGATAGCTTTATATTAGTAATAGTTAGCATTTATATAATGTCTATAATGCTGGGTAATATGCTAAGTACTTTACAAATACTATCTTATTTGATCATTGAAACAACCTTGGAGGTGAATATTATTATCCCCTCCATTTTATGTAAACTGAAGCACAGAGAAGTTTAAGTGACTTACCCAGAGTCACACAAGTAAGTTTCTGAGGCTGGATTTGAATCCAGATCTTCCTGACTCCAGGCCCAGTGATCTACCCACCAAACCACCTAGTTGTTTTTCTAGTGACAATTCAAAGACTTTGATTCAAGTCTTTCCTGGCACATAGTAGACACTTCATACATACTTCTTTCCTTGTCCCTTCTCTTTCCACTAAAGACATGGGGTTCCAATGGAATCATCTAGTAGATTGGAGCTTCTTTGTGACTCTTAATTCATTCTTGTAGAGGCTATGGCCTCCCCTTTGGAAATGAGAACACCTGATCAAATATGGGTGAGACTCCTTTAAGGCCATAAAAATTGACTATGAAGGATAGGATTGAGCAGGTAGATAGCTGTATTACATCACCCTAAAATCCAGGAAAAAGGTTAAAAGGTTACACAGAATATTCTCTAGAATTGTGAAATTAACTTCTTGTAACTCTTCAGCTTTGACTTTTTTGGTCCCAGTTTCTTATTCTATCATATGGATACCCTGGCTACTACTTCAGATCCTTTAGACTTTGGACATGTATGCCATTACTTCCTTACTCTGATGTGAATCCAATTAACCTGGACTTCCTAATATTATGACATATTCTGCCTTTGACTAGAGAACCCTAGTGACAAGCACCACTGACCCATCCACCCCACATCTACCCAGAGCCCCCTAGCCCTTTACCAATAGATCTAAGACTCTGTTTTCCCTGATCCTACTACTTCTTTGCCCAACCCTAGATATATGATGGTTTAGCAACCAGGAATTCTCATAGATTCAAAATGTACCCTTCTTCCATAAATCCTTCTCTATGGACTCCAATCTACACTAATTTCTCTTTTTTTTCTGAATTCTCATTGCATAATATTTGCATAACATTTTCTTATTTGTTAATCTCAAACAAAACTTCAAACAAAAAGTTTCTTGAAGATTGGGTCTTAAGTTATATTATAGTTCTTTTATATAGCAGGTGCTATAACCCATGATCAAAGAAAATTTTAAAAATACATTTTTCCAAAATGTTTCTTAATAAGTATTTCTGAGTGGTATGGTGACCATTCTGACAGATTCCATTGCTTCTACTCCTTAAAATTACCTTGGATCTCTTTGGTATAATCATATTCATATCTATCTTTCTATCTATACATATAGACAATATATATGGTATACTTACTTACATAACCCTTGCTAATGAACATACACACACACACATATATATATATTTGTTTGTTCATACATACATCCCCAATGTTCCTTAAAAGTAAGAACTATTCATTTTTTATATCTCCAGCACCTAATACAGTGACTAGCAAATAGTAAGCACTTAAGAAATGCTTGTAAATAAAATAGGCATCTTCATCAAAAACTGTTTATGAAATACATTATTAAAAATAAGGAGTTTATGAAATATAGAGACAGCAAGGGACCTATGTCATTTATTTTTTCCTTCAAATCAGTCCTGCTTTCTTTCTGTTTTCCTTTTCTTTTAGGTGGAATAGTGGAGAGAATGCCAGCCCTGAAATCAGGAAGACCTGAGTTCAAATCCAGCCTCACTTACTAGCTATAATGATCTTGAGCAAGTCATTTAATCCTATTTGCCTCAATTCCTCATCTGTAAAATGATCTGGAGAAGGAAATGGCAAACCAGTCCAGTAACTTTGCCAAGAAAACCCCAAATGAGGTCAGAGACATGACTGAATCCACTCAACAACTTCTTTAATCTATTACTTCTTATTCCATCTACTTCCCTTGTCCTTGGGAGATGACAATTAGAAAATATAACCATACCTGGTATTATGTTTAGATGAAATAAGTGGTCATTTTTATGCTTTGATTGATTGTATATTGTATATGTATTTGAATGTATATTGATTGATTGTATATTGTATATGTATTTTCATTTTGCATATTATATGTATATTGTATATGTATTTGATTGAAAGTGTATTAGGGGGGTAGCTAGGTGGTGCAGTGGATAGAGCACCAGCCCTGGAGTCAGGAATACCCGAATTCAAATCCGTCCTCAGACACTTAATAATTACCTAGCTGTGTGGCCTTGGGCAAGCCACTTAACCCCATTGCCTTAAATAATTAAAAAAAAAAAGTTTAAAAAATTTTTAAAAAAGAAAGTATATTAGAGGGGCAGCTAGGTGGTGCAGTGGATAGAGCACCAACCCTGAAATCAAGAGGACTTGAGCTCAAATTCAGCTTTAGACACTTAATAATTAACCTAGTTGTATTGGGTAGCTAGATGGCCTTGGAGTAAGGAAGATAGGAGTTTGAATACAGCCTTAGTCACTTGACTCTTACTAACTGTGTGACCTTGGGCAAGTCACTTAACCATGATTGTCTCACATCCAGGGCTACCTCCAGTCATCCTGATTTATATCAGACCCCTAGACCCAGATGGTTCTGGAGGAGAAAGTGAGACTGGTACTTAGCACAGCGCACCCTCACTCAAATCCAATTCATGCATATGTCATGGCATCACTTCCCTGATGTCATGGTCTTCTTTGAAAATGAAAGACAAACATTATTACCCAGCTGTGTGACCTTGGGCAAGTCATTTAATCCTATTGCCTTGCCAAAAAAAAAAGTATATTAATAAGACTTTGCACTCCCAAGAATCTCCCCCTATATATGCATTTTCCATGCCTGAAATTCTTTCCCTCCTCATCTTGCCTCCTGACTTCCTTCTAGTAGCAGCTAAAATCCCAGCTTCTACAAGAAGTCTTTCCTGATTCCCCCTTAATGCAATGCCTTCACTCCACTTACTTATATACATAACTCCTTTGTATATTTTTACTTCTCTGTTGTCTCTCCCATTAAACTGTGAGCTTCTCAAATCCCCAGTGCTGAGCACAGTGTCTGGGACATAGTAAGTGTTCAATAAAATGATTGTTGAATGACTGCCAGAAATTTTATCATTAACAACCCATTCCTTTGGATTAAGTATTGAAGTATTTAGATATCTTCTTTTAAAATACAAATACATCTGAGAAGAGTTAACCCATTACTGTTAATGAGCTTGCCAGGTTTTCTTTGAGCAACATTAGCACCCTAGATACCTGGGGCAGGAGGGTCATACAAGAAAAAAGGTACCAAGAGGAAACTTGAAACACCAAAGACAAAAAATTGGCCAGGCAGTTTTTACTCTAGGATGTGGACCTGGTGTGACACATTGGCAAATCTGTATAGTCTTTTTCATGTGGAAAAACAATGCTCAATGACCCAGAAATGGGCATTATGACAAAGTAAACACATTCCCCATGCAATTAAAACAAATTTTAAGTGAGGGGGAAAAACAGATTGTATAGTTATTCACATACTGAGCAGGGCATTAAAATCAGTTTATTGTATGGTGGTAATACAAATCACTCTTTTGAGAACTCTTTAACAGTTCAAATGTATTTAATATTCTTAATTCTTCAAGTAACATCTACTATGAATGTATATTGCTCTTAGGAAAGAATATTAAATTATATTGACATTTCTTATACCCCCCCCCCCAAAAAAAAACTTTCTGGTTTGTTTGAACTAGCCTTTGTCCATCCAACAAGTTCTCTATGTCCTAGCCACAGAAGAACATAGATCTAGATGTAAAGGAACCTTGGAAGCTATCTAATCCAACCCCTTTATGTTATAATAATAATAATAATATTTGTCCTTCATATTTGAAGAAGACCACAATATCAGGGAAGTGATGCAATGGCAAGCACGAGAAATGGATGTGTGTGTGTGGGGTGGGGAGGTTCTATGCTAAGTCATTAACCTCACTTTCTCCTCCAGAGCCATCTGGGTCCAGTGACCAGATATGAATCAGGATGACCCAGAGATGGCCCTGATATGAGGCAGTCAGAATTAAGTGACTTGCCCAAGGTCACATAGCTAGTTAATATCTGAGGTTGGATTCGAACTCCTGTCTTCCTGATTCCTAGTAGTGATATTGTTGGATCAAAGGGCACAGTACCAAAGAGGCTTTTCTTTTTTTTTAATTTATTTTTATTAAAGATATTATTTGAGTTTTACATTTTTCCCCCAATCTTGCTTCCCTATCCACTGTACCACCTAGCTGCCCTCATGTTATACATGAAGAAAGTGAGGCCAAGGAACATGTCCACAGTTACCTAAGTACTCAGCATCAAAGATAGAGTTGGAATGCAGATCCTCTGATTCTAAAGTTATTAATCTTTCCATAACACCAACTCCCTTCCCTCCTACCCCAACTCTTCTGAAACCTGCCACATTGGAATCTTGCTGTTTCCTGGTGTAGCATACCACCCCCACAGCTTCTCTACACTCACCAAAGCTTCACTACACAGATGAGTCAACTTATTTGTTTGAGGATTTATTTGCAAGGCAAATGGAGTTAAGTGGCTTGCCCAAGGCCACACATCCAGGTAATTATTAAGTATTTGAGACCAGATTTGAACCCAGGTACTCCTGACTTCAGGGCCCATGCTTTATCCACTGCACCACCTAGCCACCCCTATAGGTCAGCTTCTTGAGGATATCACTAAGGAGCTGTGGCCCCTAATAATGGTAATCCCCTTCTAATGCATCTCCTGATGTTAATGAACCAGTAAAACTCTAATAGTTTCTAGAAAATGGGTATTTACTGGGGAAATATATAGCAAGAGCAATAATTGCAAAATATCTCTACCTCTAGTCCCACAATCCTGAGGATTTAATCTATTTGCATATGCATAGTACCTAGGGAGAGTGAACTCAAAATGCAATAGGGGTGAGACTTGTATAATATGTATAACCAAAGCTTACCTGCTAACTTTTTTTTAAATTTTTTTTTATTTTTTGCTTTGTGAAGTTCTTCTACATTCCTTTTTTAAATGTAGCTCTCTGATGTACTTGGTATATCCACACCATCCCTGTTTTTAGAATTCATGAACAGCATTTCTCATCATCATGAGGAGTCCTATTCTCTTGCATTTTATTTACGAGTGGTCTATCCTCCTCCATCTTCAGGTTGTTGGTTATCACTGCTCTGGAAGGTTCTCTTCCTAACTCCGGCTTCTGATAACTCTCTCTACTGGCTCTAGAAATCAGTGGTCACCTGGGCACTCCCCTTTTATAATGCCCATTCACCTAAATAAAGAACAAAGAAAAAAAAGGTATCATTTTCTGGGTGTTAGTTGGAAAGAGCCGCCAGGTCCCCCCACCTCTGTGATCTGGGAGTGAAAAGCAATTCTCTTCACTTGAAAACTTTCAGGAAAGAGAGTGAGAGATCCTCTAAGCTTTTGTATACACAGTCTGTTCCAGTTCAGCCTCTTCTGAATCATCTGATCTTTTGGCTTTGAAATCAGTTTCATCACTGGGTCATTTTAATCCTGCGTCATCATGGTTTAAAACTGATTTCTTGGAGTTCCATGAATGAGATTGGAATCAGGTAAGGAATATCTGCAAATGCTCACTAAAAGTTACCAGGAAGAGCAAATCTAGACCTGTTTTTAAGCCTGGGCTCTCATTGGCCAGTCCCCCTACTGAAGTAGCTAACTGGCATTGCTCTGCTCTACTTAGAAGAACATCAATCAATTGAGTAGGAACACAATCTTCCTTATGAAACACTTGGTCCCCTTTAACTTTTCTGGTCTTGAAACCGTTCTTATGTACAGGAAAAAATGGATTTAGGATTCACCAAGACTATGGTAGACTTTGCATTAAATTAACTAAATAAAAATACCCATTACTTTCAACACTCATCTAATTCTTTTGAAAAGCCTCTTTGAATTGGAAATCCAGATTAAATGTCCTTCAATTGGGGAATGGCTTAGCAAACTGTGGTATATGTATGTCATGGAACATTATTGTTCTATTAGAAACCAAGAGGGACGTGATTTCAGGGAAACCTGGAGGGATTTGCATGAACTGATGCTGAGTGAGATGAGCAGAACCAGAAAAACACAGCAACATGGGAGTGATGTTCAACCTTGAAGGACTTGCTCATTCCATCAGTGCAACAGTCGGGAACAATTTTGGGCTGTCTGCAAAGGAGAGTGCCATCTGTATCCAGATAAGGAGCTGTGGAGTTTGAACAAAGTGCAAGGACTATTCCCTTTAATTTAGAAAAAAAAACCCCAGATAGTTTATAGTCTGATCTTGTTACCTCTTAGACTTCTCTTTAAGGATATGATTTCTTTCTCATCACACCCAATTTGGAACAAGGTACAACATGGAAACAAAGTAAAGACTGACAGAGTGCTTTCTGGGGGGGGGGGAGCAAGATTGGGGGAAAAATGTAAAACTCAAATAATATCTTTAATAAAAATAAATTAAAAAAAAAGAAAAGCCTCTTTGGTACTGTGCCCTTTGATCCAACAATATCACTACTACGGTCTTAACCTAAAAAGATCATAAAAGGGGAAAGAACCACATGTACAAAAATATTTATAGAAACTATTTTTGTTGAGGGGGTGCCCAGCATTTGGGGAATGACTGAACAAGTTGTAGTATCTGAATGTAAAGGAGTATTATTGTTCTATAAGAAATGGTGAGCAGCCAGATTTAAGAAAAAACCTGGAAAAACTTACAGGACCTGATGCTGGCTGAAATAAGTATAGAAACAATAAAACACTGTACACATTAATAGCACCATTGTGTGATGATTGACTATGATAGACTTAGCTCTTCTCAACAATTCAGTGATTAAAGACAATTCCAAGACATGATGGAAAATACCAACTCTATCTAGAGAATGAACTATGGAGTCTGAATGTAGACCAAAGCATATTATTTTCACTTTTAAAAATTTTAGTTTTTGTTTTTTCTTTCTCATGATTTTCCCTTTTGTTCTGATTCTTCTTTCACAACATGACTAATAATGAAATTATGTTTAACATGATAGTTCATGTATAACCTTTATCAGATTATTTATTGTCTTCAGGAGGACTAAAGGAACAGAGGGAGAGAGAAAAGTTTGGAACTCAAAATCTGACAAAAATGAATGTTGAAAACTGTCTTTACATATAATTGGAAAAAATTAAAAGAAAAAAGAAAAAGAGGAGTCAAAAGAAAGAAAAACCCCTTTGGTCTTAGCAGCAGACCCCAACAGTACTGTTTTTATCTGACAAATATTTTGTGATTTATTATTTTTTATTTTAAAAAGTATTATAATAATGACTAATCTCTAGTTTTATTTTATTCTTAATGCATTGTTTCCTTTTGTCATAATCAATCACCAAGCATTAATAAAGTGGCTACTATGTGCCAGACACTATGCAAAGCATTTGGGAAGCAAAGACAAAGCAAAATACCTTTCCCTGTGCCCATTCTGTTAATGACTTCCCACTGAGACCACCTCCCATTTACACTGTATGTCTTATATGTACATAGTTGTTTCATGTTGCCTCCCCAATTAGAATTGTAGTTCTTAGAAAGTAGAGACTGTTTTGCTTTCCTTTGTGTCTACCAGCACCTAAGATAGGACCTGATGCAATAAATAGTTGTTGTTAATGATGAAATAGTACCAGCTTTCAAGTGCTTATAGTCTACCAGGAAACACACACAGACACACACACACACACACACACACACACACACACACACACATGCACGCACATGCGCATAATACATATTTAGAATATACATATATATGTGTATGTGTGTGTAAAATATATATATACAAAGTAAATTCAAGGTAATTTGCCAAGGAATAGGGAGGTTTTTATCAATTGGGAGATCAGGAAAGGTGTTATCGAAGAGGTGATATTTTTGAGCTTTGAAGGAAACCAGGAATTCTAAGAGGCAGAGATAGGTGGGGAAAGAGTATGTTCCAGGCCTGGAGAAGAGTAAATGCACCGAGAAAGGAGATTGAATGTTATGTGTGAAGAATAACAATTAGACTAGTTTGGCAGGAATGTGGAGTGGATGAAGGTGAGTGATGTGTAAATAAGCTTGGGGACCATAGACTAGTGCCAGACTCTGATGTGGAGAACTTTAAATACCAAACAGAGGAGTTTTAATTTTATTTTAGAGGCAATAGAAAATCAATCCCTAATATTAAGCAATTTGTAGTGGAAAGACTATAAGCCAGGAAGAAGGGAGTTCAAATTCCACCTTTATGATAAAGTCACTTAACTTCCCTAAGACTTTATTTCCTGATCTGGAAAATGGGAATAATATCATCTCGTTGAATTAATTTGTGGTTGAAATGATATAAAGTAGATGTAACAGCAGAAACTGTAAGTTTATTGATAATATGAAAACCATTGATGGTAAAATATCAGTCAGGCACAGGTCATAGTAGTAGTAGTAGTAGTAGTAGATAGAGGGCTGGATTTAGGGTTAGAGCAACCTGACTTAGAATTTCGCCTCAGACACAGCCTAACTATAGGACCTGATGTAAGTCACTTCACTTACAGTATTAGTCTTCTAATTTATAAAATGAGGAAAATGATAGCACTTACTTCACAAGGAATTTGTGAGGATCAAATGAAATATGTATAAAATGATGTGTAAAACTCAAAGCACAATATAAATATTATTATTGTTGTTATCATTGTGTTTATTTTATATATATATATGTATGTATGTATGTATGTATCTTACTATCTTTAATTTATTACTATGTATCAGTCACTGTGTTGAGTACTGGAATACCATAGACAAAAGTCCAAGACCTTATCACAAAAGAAACAGTTATTTTCACTAGTCACACAAATCCTTCTCTGTCTGGTTCTTTATTTTATTTATGTATTTTGTTTTATTTAAGGCAATGGGGTAAGTGACTTGCCCAAGGTCACACAGCTAGGAAATTATCAAGAATCTGAGGTCAGATTTGAACTTAGGTCTCCAGGGCTGGTGCTCTATCCACTGCACCACCTAGCTACCGCCTCCCGCCCCAGCCCAGGGCCACTTGTTCTAATGCCTGAAAGGCAAAACAGAATACATGGTCATTTCAAAGACAAAAATAAAGGTTTTTTTTTGTTTGTTTGTTTTTGGCAAGGCAATGGGGTTAAGTGACTTGCCCAAGGCCACATATCTAAGTAATTATAAAGTGTCTGAGATTGGATTTGAACTCAGGTACTACTGACTCCAGGGCTAGTGCTCTATCCACTGTGTCACCTAGCGGCCCCAATAGTAATGCCATTCTTTTGAGAATAAAAGCGCCTACTATATGCCAAGGTCTAGAGAGACAAAGACAAAAATGAAAACAGTCTGCCCTCAAGCAAGATTGGGACAACAATATGTAAAGAGACAATTATAAATTATAATATGAAATAATTATGAGATGGCATTTGAACTATGACTTGAAAGGAGGATTCTAAAAAAGGAGAAGTGAGGCTTGGGAGACAGTCTAAAGTCTGGGAGTTGGGAGATGTAGGCTAGTTTGGTTAGGATATAAAAAAATATGAGAAAGTAGTGTGAAATTAATCCTGAAAGAATAGTTTCAAATGGAAATATGAAATGCTTTAAATGCTAGCAGAAATGAGTAGTAACTGAATCTTTTTATTCCTTTTTAAAAAATTTTTAAAATTTTAAATAAGTTTTGTAGATATGTCTTTTTATATCACTATAATTTTCTTCAGTGTCATTTCCCCTACCCCAGAGAGCATTCTCACATAACAAATAGTATTTTTAAAAAATGGGGGGGAATGCATAAATAATTAATACATAAAAAAGTCTGAAAATAGCTACAGCATACAACACTTTTGGACTTCTCCCTTTCCAAAGGATGGGGTAGGAAATATTAACTCATAGCCCTACCTTTAAGCCATGTTTGTTTTTCTATAATTATTCTGAAAGATTGACTTTCTAATTTTCATGGTTGTTCTTTTCATTTACATTTTTTTTTTTTAGTTTTTGCAAGGCAATGGGGTTAAGTGGCTTGCCCGAGGACACATGGCTAGATAATTATTAAGTGTCTGAGGCCAGATTTGAATTCAGGTACTCCTGACTCCAAGGCCAGTGCTCTATCCACTGCACCACCTAGCTGCCCCCATTTACATTCTTGTCAACATTATAGATATAGATAAATGTATATATATATTTTTTTTCTTGACTCTGCTTTCTACATTCTGCATCAGTTCAAATAGATATTTGCTTGTTTCCCTGTATGTATCACATTGGCCATTTCTTAAGCATAGTAATATTCCATTACTTACATTATGTACAGCACAGTAACATTCGATTCAAGTACCACAATTCATTTAACCATCCCTATAGTATCTGCTATAAGTATTTGGGTAGATATAGAGACTTTTTCTCTTATCAGTAGTTTCCTTGACATATAAAGGCTAACAATGAAATTCCTAAGTCAAATACTTTGGATGTTTTAATCACTTTATTTGCATAATTCCAAACTGTTTTCCAAAATGGTTGTACTGATTCAGATTTCCAACAATGTACTAGTATGCCTCTCTTGCCAGAATTTTTCTAACCTTCCTATCTTTTGTCCTTCTTTCCAATTTATAGAGTAAGGTGAAATATCAGGGTTGTTTTGATTTTTTCCTATTATTAGTCATTTGGAGCAGTATTTTGTATTGTTAATAATATGCATTTTTTTTTGCCAGGCAAATGGGATTAAGTGACTTGCCCAAGGCCACACAGCTAGGTAATTAAGTGCCTGAGGTGGGATTTGAACTCAGGTACTCCTGACTCCAGGGCTGGTGCTCTATCCACTGTGCCACCTAGCGGCCCCAATAGTAATGCCATTCTTTTGAGAATTTTTTCCCATGTTCTTAACCATTTATCTCTTGGGGAATGACTAATTGATCCTTTTTGAATAATGGTATGACATAGTCAGACCTGTGCTGCAACTATATGCAGGCTGGATGTCTAATTAGGAGTTGATTGCAATAATCCAGTCAAGAGAACCTGAACTATGGTCTTGACCATATGAATCAATTTGAGAGATTCTTTAGAGGCAGAATCATCAAGATTTTCCAACAGATTTGGGGTGGGGGAGAGGAATGAATAAGACTGACCATTCAGTAACTCCAAGATGTAATGCTGAGTGAATGATGATGCCCTAAAAAGGGAATTTAGGAGGAGAGGTGGATTTAGGGGAAAGATAATGAGTTGGATATGGTACAGAAATAGCACAGTCATGAACAGGTGGTTTTCAATTGAAGAAATTAAAGCTATCTGCAGTCATATGAAAAAATGCTCTAAATCACTATTAGAGAAATGCAAATTAAAACAACTCTGAGGTTCCACTTAACACTCATCAGATGAATGAATACTGCAGAAAAAGAAAATGTTAAATGTTGGAGGGGATGTGGGAAAATTCAGACACTAATGCATTGATGGTGAAATTGTGAACTGATGCAACCATTCTGGAAAGTAATTTGGAACTATGTAAAAGGCTATAAAAAACTGTGCTATAATTTGGAACTATGTCCAAAATACTATAAAAAACTTTTGATCCATCAATATCACTATGAGGTCTGTATCCCAAAAAGATCATAAAAGGGGGAAAGGACTCACACATACAAAAATATTTATAGCAATTCTTTTTGTGGTGGTAAAGAATTGGAAATTGAGGGGGTGCCCATTAATTGAGGAATGAATGGCTAAATAAGTTGTAGCATGTGAATGTAATGGAGAATTATTGTTCTGTAAGATATATGCAGATTTCAGAACCTGGAAAGACTTAGATGAACTGATACTGATTAAAGTGAGCAGAATAGGGAGAACACTGTACATAAGAACAACATTCTCAGCAATACAGTGATCAAAGACAGTTCTAATAGATGTGATAGAAATGCCATCCACATCCAGAGAAAGAACAATGGAATCTGAATGCAGATCAAAGTATACTATTTTTACTCTTTATAAATGTGTTTTTGTTTTTTTCCTTTTTCATGCTTGTTCACTTTTGTTCTGTTTTGTTCACTGCTGTTCTTTCGCAACATGTATAAGATGTAAATATGTTTAATATAATTGCATGTATAACTAGATCTGATAACTTGCTATTTTAGGGAAGGGGAAAGGAAGGAAGGAAAAGAAGAGAGAACATTTTACAAAAATGGATGTTGAAAACTCTCTTTACATGTAACTGAAAAAATACAATTAAGATAAAAAAAGAAACAGTTTAGTTAGATTCTAGAACTACAATAAATCTGAGTGGCAATAGCAATTACAACTCTTATACTCAGGAGGACAAAGGGATCTGTGATCTTTTTTCATATGTACCAATCTAGGGCCCCTAAATCCTGAAATAATTAGCCAGCACACAGTCCCTAGATGGGAATTTATAGTTAAAAAAAACTGTAGAAAATATGAGAGCAGAGATGGACCATTTATATTGTGAAAACCATCTGGTTAATGTGTTGGCAGTAGAATATGTGACAAATAAGAGTGTCTAAACAACTCTGCTTCCACCCTACCTCACAGCTACATAATTAAAATAGTCAATTTGCATTTTCCCTTTTAACCTTTAGGATATCAGATAATTAGGAAAGTTAGCACTATCTTAAGTATTTTTCACAAAGGTTGACTTAGGGCCCCAATTGTCTACTATCATTACTGGCAGTAAAATGAAAGTGATATAAATAGAAATATTTGCTTTTTGCTGTCAAATATAAATATTATTATTCATAAACTATATTACAAGGAGTTATAGGGAAAGAATTAAATTGGAATAGACTATATTAATGCAACATTACTGGAATCAGATTTATAAAGTAGACAAAGAGAGAGAAATAATATTTTCCTATTTCCCTCCTTTCCATATAATTAGATGTTCCTGCTTGGTTTTAAATGGTATAAAAACAATCATCCAATGCCAAATTTAGAAAAAAAAACTAAAAGAGGAAGAGATATTCATATTGTCATAGCAATGGAAGAAAGGTATCACTAAACAAAGTCTATGTTCAGTACATAGATTTAATTAACTAATAAACACTATGAAATTATTTCTAACACATAGAACTATGAAATTCAAGAAACTTACCCCAAATGTCCATGATTAGAAATAAGTGATTAACCAATAACCAGTTGGTAGAAGTAGTTCAATAAATGATGAATATCTTACTATTCATTAAATTTAATCATTCTTACTCAAAAATTAATGAATGAATTAGGCTCTATCTAATGAAAGTGGATAGAGATTGAAAGTGGAAGCTAGGATTATGACTTTATTTTAAAGTTTATTGGTTTACCAAGAGACTTTTCAATGAAAAAATTTTAGATACAGATTAGAGAATGTTTTGGAAATTTGTTTCTTTGGTGATCAACCTATCAACCTATCATTCTATTAATCTACAAGAATATTCTGAGAACTCTGCATTATTGGTATCTACTTCTTCACTCTATTCTCCAACTTCTGCAACAAATTTTTGGCCCAATCACCTAATAAAACATTTTTTCTTCAATGAAGAAAAATTCAGTTCTTTCATTCTACCAATGAACTACATAACTGTTAAAAATCCAATGACCCTTTCTCTATCCTCATAATTGTTAGCCTACTGCAGATTTTTTACACTGATGATCATCCTTTCTGGATGATCTCTCTCCTCCATTGGCTTCTAGGACTCTGTTCTCTCCTTGTTCTTCCATTTGACTTTCTCTAGTCTCTTGTGCTGGTTCATTTTCCATCTCCTGCTTCCTTAGAGCATGTGTCTCCTATGGCTTCTTATTTTCTCTGTCTCTGTTTCCACCTCTCTCCCTTCCCCCCCCCCCCTTCTGTCCCTGTCTATCTCTGTCTCTCTCTTTTTCTTTTTTTTCTCAGTGAACTTCAAATATATCATCAGCTTCCATGGATTTAATTATCACTGTATGAAGATGATTCCCAAATCTTTATAATCAGTTCTAATCTCTCTCTCTCTCTCTCTCTCTCTCTCTCTCTCTCTCTCTCTCTCTCTCTCTCTCTCTCTCTCTCCATTCCAACATTGGTCAAGTAAATGTTAGACATATATATGTTCCAAACTGAAACTGAAACTCAACATTTTCTTTTATCTTTTACCCAAACCTACCACCCTCCTCCATTATTCTTCATTTCATTAAGCACACACTACCATTTGTTACAACATGTCCCTTGTCAATCATATTCAACCAATTATCAAGTCACCTCAACTCTACCTCTGTACTATTTCTAATATTCTTTCCATCCTGTCCACTCACATGATCACCAGCCTAGTTCAAGATAGCCTTCTAATTGGTCACTTTCTTTTCAGGTTCTTCACTTTCCAATCCATCTTTCATACAATCAGCCAAAATTGTAATAATAATAATAATAGCAATAATAGTAGATAAAATTTATAAAGTATTTTAAGGTTTTCAAAATATGTTACAAAAATGATCTTATTTTATCCTCACAACAAACCTAGGAGGTAGGTATAGTTATTCTTTCCAAGAAAATCCATGTAAAATTTTTTGATCCTCTCTTTTTACCAGGGAAGAAGCTTAGATTTTCTTCTTTTTTCTTTTATGGAGTGTTTATAGTACCTTATGTAAAATTTGGGTTAAGCATTTGGACATAGTCTCTGTGTCATTCTTTGGTTTTTTTACATATCATATATGACTTCTGCAAAATTCCCATTTTATTTCTTATGCCAACTCATGATATGTACATATATTTTTTTCTTAGATGTTTTGCGAGGCAATGGGGTTAAGTAATTTGCCCAAGGTCACACAGGTAGGTAATTAGTAAGTGTTTGAGGTCACATTTGAACTCAGGTCCTCCTGACTCCAGAGTCAGTGCTCTCCCCACTGCACCATCGAGCTGCCCCCGATCCATGATATATTGAAACTGCAATGGGCAAAGTCTCAATGTGGAAGGGAATAGATTTATTGTTATCTTCATTTTACAAATAGGAAAACTGAGGCACAGAGAAGTTGAATGACTTGCCCAGGGTCACAGCTAGTTAGCATCTAAGGTTGGATTTGGACAGAATTTCTTGACTACAATTGCAATGTTCTATCCACTGAGCCATCTTGTTGACTCAAGATACAAGTCTAAAAATATTATTCTCTTGTTCAAAATATTCCAGTGGTTCTTTGTTATCTCTAAAATAAATTACAAATTCCTTAAGTTGATATTTAAGTCAATCCAACTCCAATCTATCTTAATAATTTTATTTCATACAGATTCCTCCAGATACTATGCATTGTTGGTTAAATAGAGCCCTAAGTCTATACTGCATCCCTCATCTCACCTCCATGTATTTGTACAAGTTGGCTTTCATGTCTAAAATGTATTTCTTTTCTGCTTTTCAGAATCTTTATTTTTCCTTTGAGGTTCATTTCAGGTACAACTTCCAATAGAAGCCTTTCCTAATTCATCAGTTGATAATGCTCTCTCCTTCCACAAATTACCTATGTACATATCCCTCATGTGGACTATATACACCATCAAGACAGACATTTGTTTTTGGCTTTGTATCACTAACTGGTACCTATCAGAGAGCCTTGAACATAGTAGGATATTATTAATAAATGCCTGCTGAAATTTGGAAGGATTTATGAATTTATGGACAGATATGAGAATTCACTGGTCAACAACATACCAATTGTTTGAAATGGAAATGAAAAAGAAAGGGCAATTTAGTGATGACAAAGTTCAAAAGTCAACTAAATCAGAAAAGGAAAAATGGTAGGAATATTTATAATGTATTTTAAAGCTCATAATGTCTTTAATCTGATACTTAAGAAGCTTGATAAAAATTAGAAATCTGAAAACTGGTACCTTTATTGATAACATGGAGCTAATTAGTAACCATAACAACATTGAAGGGGATAGTTTTAAAGCACAACACTGATTCTATACACTATAAAATTCAAAATTAATGTATGTTTATTAGATAGCAAGTTCCAAACTGAAATCATTGCTTGAAATTACTCTAGTGGATCCATGTGGTTAATCCCTCTTCTTGTGCCTTCCTGACCTATCAAGACCTTTAGTGAAATTGAATTTAAATCCAGTGTAATTCTTATCCCTGTCATTATCTAATGTCCCACTGCAACATTCAGACTAGTCAAAGATGAAAGAGACCTCAGGGATCATCTAGTCCAAACCCTTCATTTTACAAATGGGAAATCAAGGCCTAGGGAGATTAAATGATTTGCCCAAAGTTATATAAATAGTAAATATCAGGGGCATAATTTGAATCTATTTCCTATAACTCCAGAACCAATATTCTATCCACTGTCCCAGTGATATCTGTTATCACTCTTGCTACTCACTTTCTTTTCTGTTTATAAATGCCCTTAATGACATTTTTTTATGGCAGTGGTATCAAACTGAAAAAGAAACAGGGTCTACTAATAGTACAGAAGGGATCTCTGCAAGTTGCATTTGACAGTTTTTAAAATGTGTTGTTATCTATATTTTGTTGTACTTTATTTATTTTGTTAAATATTTCCCAATTATATTTTAATCTGTTTCTGTAGGACTCAGGAATGTTGGATTATAGACCACATGTCTGGCAGCTCTTATTTTATGCTAATTCTTATATCTGGTACTGGGAATAACACACCAAAGACTCCTGACCTCTTGGAGGCAACATTTCACTCTTCTTCTGGTCACTTTCCACTGTTGTTCTTCTGGAGTCACTGTATTCCATTTGTAAAATTTTGTTAAATTATACCTATCATTTCATTAGAATGAGAGAAGTCATGATTTGGAAACTTCCTTCACCTCTACAGCAGATCAACTATTTATAATCTATAGATTTTGAGATTTTCTGAGATACTGAAGGGACAAATAACTTACCCATGGTCACATAGCTAATAAGCTTTAGAGGTGAGACTTGAATACTCTTCTTCCTGACTCTGAGACTAATCATCTTCAACATATTAGAGTGAATACTACTTCGAAAGAAATAGGCTTTTCTAGTAAAGAACAGCTTGAGTTCATTGAAAATATCATAGAGTTTCCCACTGAGATTTGACTTGCTTTTCTTTTCCTGATCAATTATGGGGCTGATTTGATGTTCATTTTATTGCCACTACATATCTTTATTTTAGGTTATACATGTATAATCATGTTAAACGTATCTCCATATTAATCATGCTGTGAAAGAAGAATAAGAAAGGAGAAAATAATGAGAAAGAAAAAAATTTAAGTAAAAAACAAATTTAAAAAAGCAAAAATAGTATTCTTTGATCTGCATTCAGATTCCATAGTTCTTTCTCTAGATATCAATGGCATTTTCCATCATAAATCATTTAGAATTGTCTTTGATCACTGAATTACTGAGATGAACTATCATAATTGATCATTGTACAGTGTGGCTGTTAAGGTGTACAAGGTTCTATTCTGTTCATTTTACTTAGTGTATCATCAGTTCATATAAGTCTTTGGAGATTCTTCTAAAATCCATTTGCTCATCTTTTCTTATAGAATAATAATACTCCATTACATTCATATACCACAACTTGTTCAGCCATTCCCCAATTGATGGGCATCCCCTCAGTTTCCCATTCTTTGCACCATAAAAAGACACATGAAAAGTTGACTAAAAAGACATCAGCAAATATTTACAAATATTCCTACTATCATATCCCTATAAAATCTTATTGAGATCTATCTGTGTATGTTATAAGAATATATTTTGTTAAGATGATTTTTTTAGGTTTTTGTAAGGCAATGGTGTTAAGTGACTTGCCCAAGGTCACACAGCTAGGTAATTATTAAGTGTCTGAGGCTGGATTTGAAATCAGGTACTCCTGACTCCAGAGCCAGTGCTCTATTTACTGTGCCACCTAGCAGCCCCAAGGATGCCTTTGTAACAGGTAGTAAATTCTCTTTGGGAGATGAACTAAGTCTGTCCCTTCCCAACTTTTCAATTTAAGAGGACATGTTTATCCATCTCAGAACCTTGACTGTGAAGTCCATGAAATAATCCCATTATTGATTCTTTGGTCCCTGTGTACCTCTCCCTTGTCCTCTGATGAAACCAGAGATAAGAGGAAAGGCCACAGCATCAGAAGAAAAGTTTACACTGTAGACTTTAAGTGGAGTGATTTTCTGTCCCCCCCCCCCCCATGTGGGGATTCAACCAAGAATCTCTCACACTTCAGGATTAGAGGAATGGAAGTATGATAGGGAGAGGGAGACAAAGAGAAACATGAATCTCCCCTTCTTCCCCAAGCATGAAAAGTTCAAGAGAGATCCCTCAAATCTGACAGCTGTCAAGTAAGAGAATACTAGAGAGAGAACTAGAGGGAAGGGTCACTCTGTTCAGAGCCTAGAGCTAGAGCCATTCTTCCTGGTTCAATATGTAATCCTTTTTTTGACTCAACACTTCATCATATTGTGGTGGAAGGAGGAGACACATGGAAGCCAAGGAACCAATGAAGTTATTGCTTCCCCATTTTTCAGATCTGACCATGTCCCTTTGTGAGGAACATAGATCCTTTTAAGTTGGCGGGGGAAGCAGGAAACGTTTTCATGAGATGATCTTGGTCAGACCATTACTCTCTTACACCTTTAATGAAAACATAAGAAAAAAAACAATAGGCCTATTTTCACAGTTCTTTTCTACAGCAGACTGTATTGCCACAGTCACACAATTGATTGAGAAGTGATTGACTGGATCCTGTTAGAGCTATTGTTTTGTTAATGACAAAAAAGAACTTAATTCAGTTGAGCAAAATATAGCCTTAAATACTCTTCTCAAAGGATCTCTCACATATAGGTTAGGATCATATAGAATTTCATAACAAATATGACTAAAGACAAGTTTTTGTGTAATGATCTGCTAAGTATAAACATTGAGCAAGGCATAAAACAAGGGGACCTATGCTTAACAACGGCATTTGTTAGAATAATGGGAAAGGAACAGGCATTGATTAAGTGCCTACTTTGTGCCAGTCACTGTTATAAGAGTTTTACAAATATAATTTTATTTGATCTGTATAACAAGATAATATCCTACAGAAAATTCAAACAGATGATGAATTTCCTATCAGTGAAGAGATTAAACAGATGTTTTGTAGAAGACTGTATTGGGCTCTGCAAAATGACAAGGTTCTATGGTCATTCAAAAGAGGAATGCAAATGGAAAAAAACCCAACATGGTTAGAGAATGTATCATATGCCCTTCCATACAGTAATGGAGTATTATTATTCTATAAGATGAGCAAATAGATTTTAGAAGAATCTCCAAAGACTTACATGAACTAAGTGAAATGAACAGAATAGAACATTGTACACTTAACAGCCACACTGTACAATGATCAATTATGATAGTTAGTTCATAGTGATCAAAGTAATCAAAGACAATTCTAAATGACTTATGATTGGAAAATGCCATCGATATCTAGAGAAAGAACTATGGAATCTGAATGCAGATCAATATTTAGTCAATATTGTTTTTTGTTTTTGTTTTTTCAAAGAAATAGGGGTAAGTGATTTGCCCAAGGTCAGAAAACTAGGTAATTATTAAATGTCTGAGGCCGGATCAGGTCCTCCTGATTCCAGGGCTGCTACTCTATCCACTGCATCACCTAACTGCCCCCCTTAGTCAACTTTTTAAAACAAATTATGATCTCTCTTTAGGATCCTCCCTTCTGAGATATCTTGAAAATCAATTCCTATCTACATTTTAAAATTGTATTTCCTCCAACAGATTAATTCAGTATATATTTATCTTCTATTTCTTTCATCATACACCACTTTCTTGCATAGTACTGACTGAAGTAATAGAGTTCAAATTCTTGGCTACTATTAATCAATCAATTAACAAGTATTTTCAAAGTGCCAAGTAAAGAGTATCATATTCTCTTATGTGATATGATAGGGAAGGTGTCCTCCTCATGTAGAAAAGTCTCACAGATGGTGTAAAGAGATTGGTATTGTGCCTTCCATGAATAAGTAACTGATGCTATAGCTGTTAATAACTTAGAAGTTCTCCCAACTGCAAAAGCACTTTTTCTTCCCTTTCCTCACCCTCTTTTGTGTATAAAATTTCATAAATTTCTCATAAATTTGACTTGTTATGCTCCCACCTGGAACTCTGGGAAAATTTCCAATAATACAGCTTAGTCCTTATTTCCCAATAAGATTCTTAACTCCTTCCTCTCTTCATGTGACCAATATGGAAACACATTTGCATTACAATTTAAAATACTTTTTTGTAGGATCAGAATTTTGAAAAGCACAGTAATAAGATTTTAAGCTATGATGTGCTGCTCAGGTTAGCCAGCTCCATGCCCAGCAGCTGTACAACTTTACTTTCCTAAAGTGAATAAACTGTCACTGGTCAAGGAAACCTGCTGTTCATAATTTTTCCATATCATAGAATAATTGAGAAAATATTGTTTCAGGGCACAAGTAGTGCATTGAATAGTTTATCAGAGGATTCTGACTTAGCAGACATTTTCTCCCCAGATACTTGTCCTCCCTTCAGAATCCCTGCTCAGCACCTGGTTGCATTGTTTTCAACTTCTTTCCAAGCTACTCTCTGGCAGGTCACAATATCACAAGATCATAGATTTAGAGCTAGAAGGGAGCTGAGAATCATTTTACAGATAAGAAAACTGAAAATTAGATTGGTGAAGTGATTTACCCAAGATTCAAGTTCTCTGTCATCAAATTCAAAACTCTTTACATTGCCTCAAGCTGGGATTTCTTGTCTCTAACCTCCAACAGCTGTGATATCTCACTCACCAGTTATCAGAGAGAAAGAGAGTTCATTACCTGTTGGGATGACTTACAGATGGTACACTGAAGGCACAACAAGCCCACTCTACATGTGGTCTTCCTCTCTGGCAAGCCTCCCAACTACTTCTCTCTTGCATGATGCCATGTGATATGTCCCAAAGCATTTATCTGTCTGTTTCTTAAAGTCTCACTCAGTATAACAAGTAGAAAATGCTTTGCCACTGTATGGTTCTAGCTATTTCCTTTTGATTACTACCTCCAGTGCCCAAAGTTCTCGGGTTTGGGTGGAAAGTATGGAAGATGAAGGAATGATTCATCCATATAATTAGGGGCTGCATTAGAAAGAATAGACCTCCACTTGAATGATTGGCAGATTTGTTAATTTTGTGTCTATTTGTTGCCCTTCCTTGAGGTTAATATAAAAATGTTCTTGATGTGATTTAGTTTGTGAGTCTCAAGTCAAATTCTCTGTCACCTTGTTTTCCATTCATCTGTTTTTAATTTAAATGAGGCACAAAAGGTTCCCCATAATTTCCTATTTTGAAGTCTCTGTGATGAGGAAATGATCCTCAATTCTTGAAGACTATAACATACAAGCTGTGGCAGGTTCCTATAATATGAAAAGTCTTAGACTCTGGGGATGTAGGTGAAGACTTCTCTCAGTTGCTCTTCTTAATAGTTGTGAAGCCCAGGGCTATAAGAAAGTTGGTACATTCTCCTGATGATGATGAAAACAAGTGTGGCTGAAAGCTGACCCCTGAGGCTCTGTGACAGAGAATGTGTGGAAGCAAAGAGAGTAATTAGTTTCCTAAAGTAAGCATGTGCAAATCTTCCTCAGTAGATGTTTCAATGGGGTATGTGTTAGTGTATCAGATCTGGAAGGAGTTATATACTATGTGTGTGGATTTCTGGGCATTCTAAATCAATGGTGGTATCTCTTTGGGCAAACCTTCACTTAGGATGTATAGGTATGATTTGAGAATAAAGGCAGGGAACTTAGAGGCAGGTGTCTCAAATCTGTATCTAATCAGAGACTAAAATCCCTGGGGTTTTTGTACTAATATCCCCATGAAGCAGAATTAGCATTTGCAGTTCTATGACAAAGCCTGGTAGGGATAAATATCTTGCACAGTCCTGAGCCCCAGGAGGGTCTGCATGGGAAAAGAGTTCCTAGTGCGTACACAAAGGGACTAAGAGCTTTGTTAATGTGTGTGAGATTAAGTGTGTGTGTGTGTCCCATATTAGAAAAGGGGGAGGTACAGGCCTGGTGATGGACTGTTAGCCATCTGAAAATCAGTATGGAGAAACTTATTGCCAGAAATTTGACTGCTAAGTAATTCATTTTTTTTGTTACAGTTAAAAATACAAATTGGTCTTAATTTCTGTGTGGCTTCTTACTTTCATAATTGATAGTGGTAGTGATATAAAACTGAGGGTTCTAAGAGTTTTGAATTTGATGACAGAGAACTTGAATCTTGGGTAAATCACTCCACCAATCTAATTTTCAGTTTTCTTATCTGTAAAATGATTCTCAGCTCCTTTCTAGCTCTAAATCTATGATATTGTGATATTGTGATCTGTCAGAGAGTAGCTTGGAAAGAAGTTGAAAACAATGCAACCAGGTGCTGAGCAGGGATTCTGAAGGGAGGACAAGTATCTGGGAGAAAATGTCTGCTAAGTCAGAATCCTCTGATAAACTATTCAATTCACAATTTTAAAATCATCTGAAAACATTCATTTATGTTAACAAACTAACATTTTGACCAAAACATATCATTTTAACCAATTGTGTGATCTCTGTCCAACAACCACTAAGTACAAAAGTGCATACAGCTCTGGATTGACTAAGCCATTTTCAAATAGATGTTCTCACATACATGAAACTAGAAGCTGCTGCTAAATGAAAGGGTGGCTCACAAGTTCCCTTGAAGAGGTAGATAAAGAAATGGTGGAAAAAAGAGTTTCACTGTGCATCTAAAGGTAACTTGGGGCAACTAGGTGGCACAGTAGATAGTAGTGGCCTAGAGTCAAAAAAGACTCTTCTTCCTGGGTTCAAATCTAGCCTTGGACACTTACTAGCTATGCAACCCTAGATAAGACCCTTAACCCTATTTGCCTCAGTTTTCTCATCTGAAAAGTGAGTTTAAAAAGGAAATACCAAACCATTCTAGTATCTTTGCCAAGAAAACCTCAAAAGGGGTCAAGAAGAGTCAGACATGACTGAAAAACAAAGTAATTTCATAGGCTTTTTGGAAATCTCACCATACTTTGCTCATGATGTACATTAATTAAAAAAAGACAACCAAAAAGATAGATAAAATAGTTTAAAAATATAAAATGGTCTTTGGTTCTGAATGGTTCCTTTCCACTACCATAGTGATGGTGGTAGAGTGGTAGAAAAGGTGACAGAGATCATGGACCAACATATGTACCAACATCTTTTGGAGAGGGTGGAGAAAAAAAAATCTTATCAAGTAATAACACACACATACTTACATGTACACACACACACACACAAACACACACACACCTCTTAATAATTTGTTACTTCAATGAGAAGGTGGGTCAGGAAGAAATATGTTGTAAATATGATACTGTGGCTAAAAATAAAATAAGCCTAAAGACTATTTGAAAATCTCATGCTTACATACGATGAATTCACTCTTTTTTTTTAGGTTTTTTTGCAAGGCAAATGGGGTTAAGTGGCTTGCCCAAGGCCACACAGCTAGATAATTATTAAGTGTCTGAGACTGGATTTGAACCCAGGTACTCCTGACTCCAGGGCCAGTGCTTTATCCACTACGCCACCTAGCCTCCCCGAATTCACTCTTAACAAAGAAAACTGGAAGTCTTTAAAAGTGGCAAAAACATGACAAAAAATGAAATTGATAACATCTTATCAGACTATATCTTACATTTGTGAGAGTCAGAATCAGCTTAAAGTCACATCACTAACCACTTAGATCATAGATCAAAATAAATGCCAAATCAGAAAAGAGATGAAGTAGGAAAGATAATGTATATGCCTATAGCAGTCTACTCTATAAATGGAAAAGTGGATGAAAATACTTAAATTGACTTTATCACCATTTCTTACAAAAAACTTATGTAGAAGAGTCACTATAATGAGAAAGCAGAGAGATCTCAGGAATCACTTCAGTTAGCAAATCTCTAAATTCCCCTGTTAAATGGAAAACCATGGTATTCAAAAGCAACATGAATTGAGAGTATTAACCCAGCTAAAAAACTTGTGGACAAGAATGCTGGAAAATTTTGATTTGTGAAATTAAGAAAAATATTTTTTCATTGTTCATAACTATAACATTGCCAGACAAAAACAGACAAAATTTTTTTCATAATAGGCTATTGTTGAAGATTTTATAGACTTCATTCATGCTTCTCAAAAGACTAGAAATACATTGGCATCCCAAATTTTTTCATAAAATAGTATTGCATAAAATTGATACGAAGCTTATATGGAATGGGGA